>NC_090383.1:56057976-56721365 GCF_036365525.1 Heterodontus francisci
CTGCACCTGTTACTTAGGCAACAGCAGGAGAGTGAGGAGGTCACATGGTACAATGTTTCAATTTGACTGTGTAAAAAAACAGCTAAAACCAGCTTTGAGAGACACCAGCGAAGTGTGCTTACTGGAGGAAGGAGCTGACTAGTTCTCTCAGCAGAAATTCTACAATGAGCTACAGGCCGTGTTAATTAGCTAAGGAGGAAAAAGAACCTTTGAAGAGACCATTTGTATTGCTGGAGGTAGCAAAACTCCTTTTCTTTACTTCCAATCTAAGAAGTCTTTGCTTCAAGATTGAATCTCTCTTGTCTGATTGTGTTTTCTGGAATTCGTAGTAAAGTTTCGACTGAGAGACTGTCGGTTTTGAAATCCGAATGGACTCATTGCTATATTCCTTGTTTAAAGAACTGTTTGACGCCTGCTGCAGCCTAAGTGCTTTGATTGCCTATCTATTGAAGGACTGTTTCATCAAATCCGCGTGGAGACTTCAAGTGGCAATTGATTATTTTTACACTAGGATATCTCGCCCATCAGGAACGTAACCCACAAAGACACATAATAAATAAATAATTGGGTTACGAAACAGCTAATTTTTTAAACTTTTTTTAAAAACGGTTAACGGTTGATTTTTGTGTGTGTGAGAGAGAATCGGGGAGTTAGGTTAAAATAAGAAGTTATAAGGTCTCTAGACACAGGTTTATCTTAATAGTTTTTAAGATTTCGTTTTTAATAAATAGTTAATTTGTTGTCTAAAGATATCTGGTTTGGTCTGTTTTATTCTGGGGGTTACTAGAGTGTTTAATTTGGCTGTTTTCCAGTGGGTGGGAAAGCTTTGCTCCACAGGTCGCAGCATATTAATGGGACTGAATTGACAGTGCATTGCACCCGCCTCGGTCGTAACAGCATTCACATCGGCTAGGGCATCGTTTCTTCCCGCTATGTGTATAATTTTCAAGTTAAATGGTTGGAGAAGTTAACTCCATCGAAATGCATGGCATTTTTGAATTTTTTCAGCAATGTGAGCAGGTTTTGGTTGAATCTCTTTGTGTCTGTTATTCGTGCAGACTTTGAAATGTTGAAGAGCTAGGAGAAGCCCTAAAGCTTCTTTTTCTATGGTGGAATATTTCTTTTGGTGTTTATCTAGTTTTTTTGAAAAATAACCAATTGGTTTCCCAGAGCCTGAATTATCATCTTGAAGTAAAATTGAGCCTACTCCAACATCAGAGGCATCCTGAAAGGTTTATTAAAACTTCGGGCAGCCAATACTGGGTTGTTTAAGATTGCTTTCAAATTTTCGAGTGCTAGCTTGCACTGCTCTGACTGCACCACTTTGCAATTTTCTTCAGGTCTGTTAAGGGAGTAGCTCAGATGCTGAAGTTGGGAAAAAATTTACGGTAGAACCTACACATTCCCATGAAACACATGATTTCCCTCTTGGTTTTTGGAATGGGGAAATCTACCAGGGCTTGCAGTTTGCTGCCCTTGGCAACACTCAACCCTGGCCTACAATGTGACCTAAATAGGTTACTTTGCCTATGGTAAATTCGCTTTTTGCCAAGTTGGCCACCAGGTGTTGCTGAAAACTAGCAAGGCATTGAGGTAAACAACACAGTTGTTCAAAGCAGCTACCACCTGGTTCATTAATCTTTGGGATGTGGGTGGTGCATTTTACAGACCGAAAGGCATTATTTTGCACTGAAAGAGGCCGTCGGGGGTGACAAAGGCTGAGATTTCCTTTGCCTGATACTTGCCAGTATCATTTTAATAAATCTATTTTACTGATGTAGGTGAAACTTCCTTCTTGGTCTATGCAGTATTCAATATGGGGGATTTGATATGAGCTGGTTCTTGTAACTGCATTGACCTTGTGGTAATCAATGCAGGATCTGGTTGAACCATCAGGCTTGGGAACTACTACAATAGGATAGCTCCAGCTGCTTAGGCTGGGTTCAATTAAATAATTTTCCAGCATGTATTGAACTTCCTTGCGGACCTGAGCTAGCTTATTGGGGTTCAATCTATAGGGGTTCTGTTTTATTGGTGGGGTCTCTCCTACATCTATATATTTTGTACTGTTAAGGGTGTGCAATCCATTTCTTTTTATTCTTTCATGGGATGTGGGCATTGCTGGCTAGGCCAGCATTTATTGCTCATCCCTGATTGCCCTTGAAAAGATGGTGGTGAGCTGCCTTCTTGAACTGCTGCAGTCCATGTGGTGTAGGTACACCCACAGTGCTGTTAGGAAGGGAGTTCCAGGATTTTGACCCAACGACATTAAATGGCGATATATTTCCAAGTCAGAATGGTGTGTGTCTTGGAGGGGAACTTGCAGGTGGTGGTGTTCCCATGCATTTGCTGTCCTTGTCCTTCTAGGTGGTAGAGGTTGCAGGGGCGGCAAGTCTAAGGCGCTGCATTCAGATTGCAGTTTCCTCTGCAGATGTGGGTTTAAATCCTAATTCTGACAAGTTGTCTTTTGACTTAACTAGAGGCATTTGGGAGCAGCGGTGAAGAGCAAAGAGAGAGCATGAAAGAATATTGACAAGAAAAATCAAAATGGCGGCGCAGTGGTTAGCACCGCAGCCTCACAGCTCCAGGGACCCGGGTTCGATTCTGGGTACTGCCTGTGTGGAGTTTGCAAGTTCTCCCTGTGTCTGCGTGGGTTTTCGCCGGGTGCTCCGGTTTCCTCCCACAGCCAAAGACTTGCAGGTGATAGGTAAATTGGCCATTGTAAATTGCCCCTAGTGTAGGTAGGTGATAGGGAATATGGGATTACTGTAGGGTTAGTATAAATGGGTGGTTGTTGGTCAGCACAGACTCGGTGAGCCGAAGGGCCTGTTTCAGTGCTGTATCTCTAAATAAATAAATAAAATAAAATAAATAAAGTTTGGAAGATGCTGTCGAAGGAGCCTTGATGAGTTGCTGCAGTGCATTTTGTAGATGGTACACACTGCTTCCACTGTGCATTGGTGATGGAGAGAGTGAATGATTAAGTTGGCAGATAGGGTGCCGATGAAGCAGGCTGCTTTGTCTTGGATGGTGTCAAGCCTCTTGAGTGTTGTTGGAGCTGCACGCAGCCAGGCAAGTGGAGAGTATTCCTGACTTGTGCCTTTTTGATGGTCGACAGGCTTTGGGGAGTCAGGAGATGAGTTACTCGCCACAGAATTCCCAGTCTCTGACCTGCTCTTGTAGCCACAGTATTTATATGGCTGCTCCAGTTCAGTTTCTGGTCAATGGTAACCCCCAGGCAGTTGATGGTGTGGGATTCAGCGATGGAAATGCCATTGGATATTAAGGGGAGATGATAAGATTCTCTCTTCTTGGAGATGGTCATTGCATGGCGCAAATGATACTTGCCACTTATCAGCCCAAGCCTGAATATTGTCCAGGTCTTGCCACATATGGATACGGACTGCTTCAGTATCTGAGGAGTCGTGAATGGTGTTGAACGTTGTGCAACCGTCAGTGAACATCCCCACTTCTGACCTTAGGAAGGAGGGAAGGTCATTAATGAAGCAGCTGAAGATGGTTGGGTCTGGGACACTGCCCTGAGGAACTCCTGCTGTGATGTCCTGGGGTTGAGATGATTGGCCTCCAACTACCACAATCATCTTCCTTTGTACTAGGCATGACCCCAAGCAGTGGACAGTTTACCCCCTGATTCCCACTGACTTCAGTTTTGGTAAGGCTCCTTGATGCCATATTCAGTCAAATGCTGCTTTGTTGTCAAGGGCAGTCACTCTCACCTCACCTCTTCTCTTGAGCTCAGCTCTTTTGTCCATGTTTGGACCGAGGCTGTAATGAGGTCAGGAGCTGAGTGGCCCTGGCGGAACCCAAACTGAACATCAGTGGGCAGGTTATTGCTGAGAAAGTGCCACTTGATAGCACTGCCGACGACACCTCCATCACTTTGCTGATGATTGAGATGGAGCAGTAATTGGCCGGGTTGGATTTGTCCTGCTTTTTGTGGATAGGACCTACCTGGACAATTTTCCACATTGTCAGTAGATGTCAGTGTTGTAGCTGTACTGGAACAGCTTGGCTAAAGGCATGGCCAGTTCTGGAGCACAAGTCCTCAGTGCTACTGCCGGAATGTTGTTCGGGCCCATAGACTTTGCAGTATCCAGTGCCATCAGCTGTCTCATGATAACATGTGGAGTGAATCAAATTGGCTGAAGACTAGCATCTGTGATGCTGGGAACCTCAGGAGGAGGCTGAGATGGATCGTCTACACGGCACTTCTGGCTGAAAATGGATGCAAATGCTGCAGCCTTGTCTTTTGCACTGATGTGCTGGGCTCCCCCATCATTGAGGATGGGGATATTTGTGGAGCCTCGCCCTCCGGTTGTTTAGTTGTCCACCACCATTCACGACTGGATGTGGCAGGATTGCAGAATTTTGATCTATCGGTTGGATGTGGGATCGCTTATCACATGCTGCTTCCACTTTTTGGCATGCATGTAGTCCTGTGTTGTAGATTCACTGGGTTGACTCCTCATTTTCAGATATGCCTGGTGCTGCTCCTGGCATGCCTTCCTGCACTCTTCATTGAACCGGGATTGATCCCCTCCCAGCTTGATGGCAATGCTAGAGTATGGGAAATGTGGGCTATGAGGTTACAGATTGTGGTGGAATACAATTTTGCTGCTGATGGCCCACAGTGCGTCATGAATGCCCATTTTGAGTTGCTTGTTGGAAATCTATCCCATTTTGCACGGTGGTTGTGCCACACAACATAATGGAGGGTATACTCAATGTGAAGATGGAACTTTGTCTCCTCAAGGACTGTGGGGTGGTCACTCCATGGACAGATGCATCTGCGACAGATAGATTAGTGAGGATGAAGTCAAGTAGGTTTTTCCCCTCTTGTTGGCTCCCTCACCACCTGCCGCAGACCCAGTCCAGCAGCCACGTCCTTTAGGACTCGGCCAGCTTGGTCAGTAGTGGTGGTAATCAGGAGGAGGTTTCCTTACCCATGTTTGACCTAATGCCATCAGACTTCATGGTGTCCGGAGTCGATGTTGAGGACTCCCAGAGCAACTCCCTCCCGACTGTATGCCACTGTGCCGCCACCTCTGGTGGGTCTGTCCTGTCAGTGGGACAAGACATACCCAGGGATGTTGATGACGTCCTTACAGACTTCCTTCAACTCCTATAGTAATATGGTTAGGTCCTATCTTTGCCGTTCAGAGGTAGTCATTCATTGTGTCTAATCTCTTTAGAATTTCAGTGTTTTCCGTTTTGGCAGTAGGGGGTTCAATTTTAGAATTTTCAGGGTTCTCTTCCTCATCCAGTTCGTCTTCATTACTGTTCTGCTGTCCTATTGCTTTTATTGCCTGGCAGACACACACTAACTAGTCTGTCTGGTTCTGACGGTAATATCTTTTTAACATGTTAACATGGTACAGTCTTTATTTTTTCTACCTATCTAAGTAGTTTACATTGTTCACCTTTTTCCCTACCCTATATAGGCCTCTACACCTGGCTTTTAGAGGTTCTCCCTGCAAGGGTAACAGCACCAGACTTGGTCCCCTGGTTTAAACTCATGGACTGCAGCTTTCTTATCTGCCTGCCTGCCTTTTCATTTTTTCCTGAGAGGTTTTGAGGTGTTTCTTTGCTACCTCGCAGGCGAGGAAAAGCTGGACACAATTTAGTAATGAGGTCTCCTCCCTTGATCGAGGATCTTTTCTTTGATTAATTTTAGGGGGCCTCTCACCTGATGTCTGAAAATCAATTTGACGGAGCTAAAATCTGTGGGTTCATTGGGTAGCGAAACAGCAAGAAAATTACTCCTTTTGTCCCAGTCGTAGGGTATTTACGACAATATGCTCGGAGCATAGTTTTTAAGATCTGATGGCACTGTTCCAGTGCCTCTTGTGATTGTGGGTGATATGCTGAAGATTTCAGCTGGTCGCTGCCAAGGTTTTATGTGACCTCCTGGAACTTTTGAGAAATGAAATTGTTTCCTTGATTGGAATATATTTCTCTGAGAAGTCTCTATCAGGTGAAAAACTGAGTTAACTCCTCCTGAAACATTCTTTGGAAATTTAGAAGAGGTGTAACATAGACCCTCCTTAATTGAAGCCCAGCAGGCAGACCGATTTAAAAAGGATAGTGCAGCCTATTCTGAGGCAGAGGTAGAGAAACTGCCTGAGTGTTGCTATTTTAAAAATGAAATCCTAACAAGGAAATGGAGACCTCCATGGCAACTGCAGAGGAGAAATGAACAAGTAGCTCACCAAATTGTAGTTCCATGAAATCCCTATGGCTGGGCAAATGGGTATCAGAAAGTCCCAGGTCCGGATAAGCCAACACTTTTACTGGCCTCATATCCACAAAGCTGAGATTATATTTTGTCAGACTAACTTTGGCAGTAATTTTCCTCAAGTGTATGGCTTCTGGGAATTAGGTGGCCATATCCATGATGTTGAAAAGGTATGATCACCTGTCCTGGTTGTGTGTAGGAGTCCCATCCAATCGAGTAGAACTCTACTGAAAGGTTCCTTGAAAGCAGGAATGGGGATCAGTGGAGCAGGTTTGATTGTAGGTTGTGGTTTCCCAACAACGTGGCAAGTACAGTAGGTAGGTCCCTTGGATCTCTAATTCTGGGAGATTTCTTGTATCTTCCTCAGTGAAGACAAACACAAAGTAATCATTTAGCTTCTCTGCCATTTCTCTATTCCCCATTATAAATTCTCCTGACTCTGCCTGTAATGGACCCACATTTGTCTTAGCCAAACGTTTCCTTTTTATGTACCTATAGAAGCTTTTACAATCTGTTTTTATATTTTTTGCTAGTTTACATTCATAGTCTAGTCTCCCTTTCTTTATCAGTTTCTTGGTCCTCCTTTGCTGTATTCTAAAATCCTCCCAATTCTCGGGTTTACTATTATTTCTGGAAACTTTATAGGCCCTTTTAATCTTATACAATCCTTAACTTCCTTTGTTCGCCACTGTTGACTGACTTTTCTTTTGGGGATTTTGTGACTTGAAGGAATGTATAGTTGCAAACTATGTAATAATTCTTTAACGATTATCCACTGTCTATGTACTGTCATGCCATTTAATGTATTTTCCCAATTCACCTCAGCCAGTTTACCCGTCATACCTTCACAATTTCCTTTGTTCAAATTTAACTCCATGGTTTCAGATTGAACTACCTCACTTTCAAACATAGTGTAAAATTCGACCATATTATGGTCATTCATCCTTAAAGGTTCTTTTCGAACAAGATTATTAATTAACCCATTCTTATATAATACTACATCTAAAATAGCCTGTTGCACCACGGACATTTGACAAATTTATTGGCTCAGCCATAGACTTGGGGGCAATTAATCTGGATATAAAGTGTATAGCCAACCTATTGCCATCAAAAGACAGTCCACTTGAAAATGCATTTCTCCCTCTTTAGTGAGACACCTGGCATTGTTTTTGCTTGTACAAGTAGTCACTGTCTGCCCGTACACTGGGGGCTAGATTTTACATTCCCGCCACCGTGCTGCTGCAATCTAATGCGTGGCGGCTCATTATAATACACTGGTCGGGCTGCTGCGCCCCCCTCCATCCCCCAATCACATGGTGGGGTTGGGCTCTGTTACGTTGGCAACGGCGTCAGCTCCCTCTGCACAGGCGCTGGTGCCATTTTTAAAGGGCTGCCAGACCTGTCGCAAAATTTACATATTTAAACCCGTAGCCCCCCAGTACACGATAAATAAAATGTCACCCCTTCCTCAGCCCCCCAACAAAAAAACACAGCTGGTAAGATCACTGTGCATGTTATTTAAATGTATGCATTTCCTTTATTTAAATATTTAAGTTTGGGTTCCCCAACTGAGTGGCGGGGCACGGGATTGCCAGGGAGCCTTGCCTCCGCCAGAAAGATCGGGCCCGGTGTCGACTCCGTGGCGGATCCCTGCCGGTGCAATCCCCACCCAAACCCTGCCACAGAGCCTGACGTCGGGAGCTCTCTCTTTTTCCCTCTCTGTGTCAATCCCTATCCCCTCTCTGTGTCCATCTCTCACCCCTCCCTCTCCCCCGTGTCCATTCCTTCCCCCGCTCTCCTGCTCTCTCCTTGCCCTCCCCACTCCCCAAACCCATCCTCTCTCCCCGACCCCCACCCCCCGCCCTCTCCCCACCCCTGCCTCTCCCCACCTCCTATCCTCCCTCCTCTCTCCTTCCCCTCTCCTCCTCCCCCGCCTATCCTCCCCTGCCTCTTCTCCCCCGATCCCTCCTCTTTCTCTTCCCCCCCCCACCAACCCCCACTCTCTCTGATTGTTGCTGAGAGCAGGAACAGCAGTTTCTGAACTTCGGACAGATTCGGGGTTTTCCGGTGGACTTGTAAAATAATCAGAACCCACCGGAAACCACTCTAGAGGGGTATAGGGACACCTTTCCTTTAAAACAAAATCCTGATAGCCTTCAGGAATTTTTTCTACTTCTGCCACACCTGCGGGTTCCTTACCACAGTTAGGGCCACAGGTGGGTATGCCTTGCTACCTGCTTGGGCGCCCTTTTCTTGGCTAGCCTTCTGCACTCCTACAAGATTGATTGCCTTTCCCTTTAACTTCCAGCTGTCAGCTTTTTACTGCATTGGGAACACAATGGTCTGTGGAAAACATTCCTGCCCTCTGCATTTTCTTTCCTTACTGATGGAGGGCTTCATGCATTCTCACCTTTTGTTTCCCTGTCACTAACACCCCATTTCTTAGCGCTTTCCATTTTCTGTCCTTTCTGAACCTCTGGAAATTAATATTATGGAAGGATTTTCCCTGCGATAAGATTTTCTGAGTAAGCTCATTGTCGTTTGCCATGGCGGCGGCTTCTCTCGCCCTGATAATTCTGTGCTCCTCAATCTGGGTTCTATATTATATTTTCGAATGGAATTAACCCTCTCAAATTTTTGTATGAGGTCTAACTTTAGAGATTGTATCCAGCAATCAAAAGCCATATTCTTTCAAATTCAGTCAAGTCTGGGCAGATCGTTTCCTAAATTTCTATCAACAGCCTTCGGGTACCAATTCATACGCATTTAGAATCGCCACTTTTGTTTCTTCGTAGTCAGAAGAACTCTCTTCTGACTTTGAGAAAAAGCCTCATGAGCCCTACCTATCTTCCTTTGCATTTTAGTCTTATTAACTATTTTCTCAAAGGAGATAAAATAAGATTTGACCACCTCTCCTTTAAATTTTGACACTAGTCTTGAGTGTCTCAATGTCAAAGTTTTGTTTCAAATTGGGGATACTGTTTGAATTGCTGGCAGCATTCTCACCTTGTGCTTGCAGCCTTTCTACTTCAAACTTACTTGCTATTGCTTCTCTTTCCTCTTTTTCCTTCTGCAATTGCATTTCCTCTCTCTCTTTTTATTTGCAACTGCATCTTTTTCCTTTTGAAACTGCAATTCCACTCTTTGCATTTCTAAATGAAGTCTAGCTAGGGCTACCTTTTTTGTACTTCAGGGGCAAGATTAAAATGGCTATCTAAATTCTTCACTATTTCCGGTTTCTTTGTTTTTTGTTGGAAAGTGACTCCCACCTGGGCAGCTAGGGTTTTTAAATCTTCAATACTCAATTGATTTAATTTATCATGGGATATGTCTCCCTGCTATACGAATTCCTTAGCGTTCAATGTGGTCATGTCTTTTGTTTCCAGCACCATGGAGAAGAAAAGAAGATTACAAGAAAGCCTGTTTGTTTAATTTTCCACAGTTTAAGAGGTCAATTTTTTCCCTCTCGTTTTCCAAATCTCTCGTTTACTCAATGTTCCAAAAATTCGGGATGAGCCCTCAAGTTTTTATGGGCCGATGGGAAATGGGATGGCTGGCTTCCACTTTTGACCTCCCAAATGACCGCGAACAGTGTTTTGTTAAAACTAGTGTTTCAGCCCCTGTGTTTTAATGGCCAAATAAACAGACAGTGACAGGTTTTCTTGAGTTTAAAAACAGAAGATTAAGTATTTATTGAACATCGATTTGGGGTTGTAGCCCCTTGATGAAATCGTGCTTCTGGTTGGGGGCTCACTAGAGAGGGACCAGTGAGGTAGGTGCGTTGGAGCAGCTACTGGCAGGTTGTTCAAGTCAGAGTACCAAAGCCCAAGTGCTATGGGCATTGTACATTCCAGTTGCGAGTCCTCCACGTAGCAATGTTCCCACGTGGTGTTCCCACTTCACTGCCAGCTGTGGTTGAGGCAGGCGGCTGACCTTTGTTGCCCCGTAGCCTGGGATGACCTTGGCAGCCGTCCTCTAGCTGCCTGAGGCCTGGAGGACCCCCACATGCTGAGGAGCTCCTGCACAGGTGAAGTAGGCTCCTCTGTCATTGCGGCAACCTGAGGTGTTAGGGTCACTGGCAGAGGGGCTGAGGAGCCACTATCCACTCCAGGAGCCCCCAGAGGCAGCCATTCCTCTTCCCTTGTAAGGCACACTTGCACCTCCCTGTTAACCTGAGAGGGACGAGGACCTGGTGGAGACTCCAGGTGCCTCATCCTTCTCTCGCCTTGCCGCTGCTGGATAGAGCTAATGGATGGCAATGGCACCCACTGACTGGCCTGCTGGGTGTGGCTCTCCATCAGAATTGCCATTCTCTTGATGGAGGAAGCCATGCGCTCAAACGAAAGGGAGATCACAGCACTCGTGGCCAGGATGGAGTCCTGCACTGTCCAAACCTCTGGAATCCCCGCCAGATCTTTATGTACCTCACGTTGGACTTCCAGCATCTGCTGCCTCATGAATGACTCCAGAGGTATGTTATCTGCCTGGAACTTAGCATGGGCCTGGTCTCCCACACCTCTCCAAGGGTCAGTGGCCTCGGCTGTCACAGCCTCTGGCAGCTGCTCAGGCGCGTGTGTGGTGCTCTCACCAGGTTGAGAATCTACTCTCGAACGCATATCCACCGAGGTGAAACTACCTGCGCTGGTGGAAGGTGCTGGGGCAGGTGGTGACGCTGCACCCTGTGAGTTCCCCTCCACCACCTCAGAGATGGATGACTGTCCCCTGGAGACGGCAGCTCTCTGTTCTTGTGGTTGACTTGAAAGAGAGAGCACAATGATCAGAACTTCTCTCCTCTCCAGACAGGAGCCCACAGAGGTGCCTGCATCTCACATTGATGTCTATAAATAGGAGGACACATGAACACCAGCCCTCATGCTCACCTGAGACTTCGCTTGTGCATGCTATTGAGGCAATTCACCCTCCTGCGAATGAACTCCAGCCTCTCTGTCCATGATGGAGTAGCTGCCATTTTCACATGCCAGCTCCAGAGCCGCAGCCTCCTTCGCCATCAGGATGGCAAACAATGGTAGTCCATCTCCGGTCTGGGCCTTCTACTTCGTGTCTGGGATGACCTCCTGCAGGAGCATAGAAGAAGAAAGTTAGTTGCCACAATAGAGCAAAAACAATGTCTAATCACCTAGAATGGTTTCTGCTTTGTCAGAGGCCAATAGCATGCATGTGCCATTGGATATATCTTTTGCCACCTGGCGAGGATTGGTAGTGAGAGGCTCCACTCCACTGGACAGAGCTGCATCTATTCCTTGTGAAGGAAATGCTGCAGCCTCCTCCCACTGTGAACAACATGGTAGCCTCTCTTTCCCAATCAACTGCGCCCTACCACTTATCCATTTGCTCGCCCCCAAATGGCACCGTAGAGTTATACAGCACAGAAATAGGCCCTTCGGCCCATCGTATCTGTGCCGACCAGAGAAAGTAATTGATGTGCTTGCAGCACTGCAGCCAGGTTTTTCGGCTGACCGCACGACTACTGACTTGCTTGTAACCTCCATCCAGGCTTGCTTGATTAGGTGGGGAAGTGTCCTCCTTCTGTCCCTGGGAAGGAGGACCTCCCTCCTTAGCCGAGTAGCCTGGAGGAGAATACGCAGGGAGTCAACACTGAACTGTGGGGCCACCCGGGATCTTGCCTCTGCCATGCCTACAAGTGGCTGTCTCCAGTGGTATCCTTCATTGGAACGTCAGAGGGTCTCTTGCTGCTCGGGGGGCTGGCAGGTCAGAGGGTCTCTTGCTGTTCGGGGGCTGGCAGCCTTTTCAACATGGTGCCATTGTCGTCCAATGACGACGCGGCCTCTGACTGATAGCTCACCTTTGGGCACTGATTTTCTGGCAACCCTGCCTACTGGTCTTAATTGGATGGCCGACACAAAATTGCTGTGGGAACGGGAGTGGGAGCGGGCCTTCGCCACTCACTTCCACTTCTGCCTTCCCTTTCTCGTCGCCTCCGGTGAAGTCCAGTCCGTGATCTTTCCTATGACCTGTGTTAAGTTATCTTGTCTACAGTTCCTTGTACTTGTTCCATCTCCCTTTTTAAATATAGGAATAATATTAGCTGTCCACCAGTCCTTAAGCACTATTCCCTTTTCTAATGAAGTTTTACATAGATGTAATAATGCTTCTGCTCTCTCTTCCCTAACTTATTTTAGTGTGCACCTTTGCAATCCAGCTGGATGAGGGATTTTATCCTCTCTAAGTTTGATTAGCTTATCAATTATCTCCCCTTTTCTATTGTAAATGTCGTCATGATCTCTCTACGTAGGATTACATTAGATATAATGCCATTCGGCTCAGCCAGTCCATGCTGGCATTTCTGCTCCAGTTGAGCCTCTTCCCATCTAAACCTTCATTATAACCCTCTATTCCCTTCTCCCTCATATGCTTGTCTAGCTTCCCCTTAAATACATCTGAACTATTTGCTTCAACCACTCCCTGTGGTAGCGAGTTCCACATTCTCACTACTCTTTGCGTAAAGGAGTTACTTCTGCATTCCCTATTGGATTTCTTGGTAACTATCTTATGTTGATGGCCTCAAGTTATGCTCTTCCCACAAGTGGAAACATTCTCCCTTTAGCCACTCTCTGAAGGCCTTTCATAGTTTTAAAAACCTGCATTAGATCACCCCTCTGCCTTTTTCAAGAGAAAAGAGCCCAGCCTGATCATCCTTTCCTGATATGTATACCCACACATTTATGGTATCATCTTTCTAAATCTTCTCTGCACCCTCTCCAATCTCTTTCCCATCTTGTTTGTGTTCCTGATAAATATGGAGGCAAAGTAACTAATCAATATTTCTACCATTTCACTGTCATTACCTGTGAGTTTATCTTGTGTGTATCTTAGTGGCACAACTTCTATCCTGATTTTCTTTCCTATTTCTGTAAAATACTTTACTATTTCTTTTTATATTCCTTGATGATTTATTTTAGTAGGTCCTCTTTGTTTTTCAAATTTTTCTTTCCTAACCTCTTCGTATTCAACAACAACGTGCATTTATATATAGCTTTTAACTTAGTGCAATGTCCCAAGGTGCTTCACAGGAGCATTTTCAATCCAGATTTAGCACTAAACCACATAAAGAGATACTAGGATTGATAGCTAAAAGCTTGGTCAAAGAGAGAGGTTTTAAGGGATGTCTTAAAGAATGAGAGAGAGAGGGCGGAGAGGTTTAGGGAGGAAATTCCATATCTTACGGCCTAGGCAGCCGAAGATGCTGGTGCAGCAATTAAAATTAGGGATGTACAAGAGGCCAGAATTGGAGGAGTGCAGAGATCTCAGAGGTTTGTAGGGCTAGAGGAGATTACAAAGATTGGAAGGGGTGAGGACATGGCGACATTTGAAAACAAAGATGAAAACTTTAAAATCAATACATTGCTTGACTGAGAGCCAATGTAGGTCAGTGAGGACGGGGTGATAAGTGAATGGGACTTGGTACGAGTAAGGATACAGATAGTAGCGTTTTAAATTAGCTCAGGTTTATGTAGGCTGGAAGATGGAATACCGGCCAGAAGAACATTGGAATAGTCAAGTTTAGAGGTAGCAAAGGCCTGGATGAGGGTTTCAGCAGCAGCGGGTGGGTGGGGGATGTCAGGTGATGTTACTGAGGTGGAAGTAGGCAGTCTTGATGATGGGGCAGATGTGTACTCAGAAGCTCATCTTAGGGTCACATATACCAAGGTTGCAAGCAGTCTGGTTCAGCCTCACGCAGTTGCCAGGGAGGGGGATGGAGTCTGTGTCTATGGAATGGAGTTTGTGCTTTCCTCCTTTGTTGTCTGCGTACTTAGAGTATGCCTTTTTCTTTAGTTTCAATTTTACCCTCATCATCCATTATGTTTCATTATTAGCTAATTGGTTCTTGTTTTCCTCTTTACCTAGTTCCCCTCAATATTAGCTTTATTCTAAATTATTACTTTTGTCTTCATCATCTATCTTTCTCAGTCATTGGTGTGTCAGCCATAACTCAGTTGGTAGCACACTTGCCCTTGAATCAGAAGTTTGTGGTTCAGTTCCCACTCCAGAGTGGGAATCTAGGCAGACAGCCTAGTGCAGTTAGGAATAGGGAGTGCAGCAGTATTGGAGGCGCTGTGTTTAGGATGAGGTGTTAAACCGAGGCCCTGCCTGCCCTCATTGACGTAAAAGATCCCATATCACTATTCAAAGAAGAACCTATGTCCTGGCCAATATTTATCCCTCAACTAGCATCACTGCAAAAAGATTATCAGGTCATTATCACATTGTTTTTGGGAACTTGCTGAGAGCAAATTGGTTGCTGTGTTTCCAACCTTACAATCGTGATTATACTTGAAAAAATATTATCTGTAAAGCACTTTGGGATGTCCTGAGGTTGTAAAAGTTGTTATATAAATGCATGTCTTTTTATTTTAAAGCTTCTTATAATGGTTATTGTCTCGATATTCCCCCACACAACTTTTCTTACCTTTTCCCATTCATTTCCCATTGCTACATCCAGCAGTGATTGGTTGGAGTTCTTGCATACTGGGCACGGAAGGAGTTCTGAGCACTGTAAAACCTCAATTCCCTTTAGCCCTTTCCTTGTCTCTTCCTACCAGTTTATTTGTGGTTAGTTGAAATTCCCATGATTATTATTCTCTGTCTTCTACTCATTTCATATTATATATTCCACTTCCTGTCCATTATTAGGTAGCCTGTAGACTTACCCCTGTTAGTGTGATGGATCCCTGCTTATCCTTTATCTCAATCCATATGGATTCTCTTTCCATCTTAATGTTAGTTGTGAACCTTTGTCTACTTCCATTATGCTATCTGTAATTAGTACATTTACCCCACTCCATTTCTCCCTCCCTTTCTAAAAACATTATATCCGGCAGTATTTTACTATCAGTCCTTTTCTTTATGCAGCAATATTTCAGCTATCCCTACTACAGCTGGCTCCTTTTCAAGAATTATTGCCTGCAGTTACCCTGTTTTGTTTTGGATGCTGTGCGCATTGCTGTACAGGCAATTTAATTTGATTTATATTAACTATTTTTCTTTATTTTTAACCATCATTTTATAACAACAACAACTTATATTTATATAGGGCCTTTAGTGTAATAAATGAAACCAGCTGAGAGCAGTCCCACCCAACCCGATGACAGTGGACAGGCGTTAGAGGAAGATAGTGTGGTCAACCATGCCAAAGGCTTCAGACAGGTCGAGAAGGACGAGGAGGGAAAGCTTACATTTGTTACAGACGCTTAGGATATAATTTGTGACTTTGATCAGAGCTGTTCCGGTACTGCGGCACAGGCGAAAACATGATTGGAGGGATTCAAACGTGAAGTTCCAGAAAAGGTGGGAACATATTTGGGAGGCAACAACTCGTTCAAGGACCTTGACGAGGATGTGGGACGGTAGTTTGCAGCATGGTGGGATCAAGGGTTTTTTGAGGAGAGGGGTGATGATGCCAGATTTAAAAGAAAGAGGGACAACACCTGGAGAGAGAGAACCATTAACAATATCGATTAACATGGGGACCAGGAGGGGAAGTTGGGTGAACAGCAATTTAATGGAAATAGGATTGACGGAGCAGGAGGTGGGTCTCATGGACAACATGAACTCAGAGAGGACATGAGGGGAGATGGGAGAGAAATTAGACAAAGGTGAGAGTTCAGGCCAGGGCAGGAGGGAGAATTGGAGGAACATAAGAAATAGGAGCAGGAGTAGGTCATTCAGCTCTTCGAGCCTGGTCTGCCATTCAATGAGATCATGGTTGATCTACTTCAACACCGTTTTCCTGCACTATCCCCATAACCCTTGATGTTTTTAATATGTAGAAATCTATCGATCTCAGTCTTGAACATACTTGATGACTGAGCCTCCACGGCACAGAGAATTCCAAAGATTCACCACCCTCTGAGTAAAGAAATTCCTCCTCATCTCAGTCCTAAATGGCTTGCTCCTTATTCTGAGACTGTGTCCCCTGGTTCTGGACTCCCCAGCCAGGGGAAACATCCTTCCTGCACCTACCCTGTCGAACCCTGTAAAAAAAAAAAAAAAAAAAAATTTGTATGTTTCAATGAGATCACCTCTCGTTCTTCTAAACTCCAGTGAATAAAGTCCCAGTCTATTTAACCTTTCCTCATAGGACAATCCCTTCATCCCAGGAATTAGTTTGGTGAACTTTCTTTGCACTCCCTCTATGGCAAGTATATCTTTCCTTAGGTAAGGAGACCAAAACTGCACACAATACTCCAGGTGCAGTCTCACCAAGGCTTTATATAATTGTAGCAAGACTTCTTTACTCCTATACTCAAATCCTTTTGTAATGAAGGTCAACATACCATTTGCCTTCTTAGTTGCTTGCTGCACATGCATGTTAGCTTTCAGTGACTCATGAACAAGGACACCCAAGTCCGTTTGAAATTCAACACTTCCCAGCCTCTCATTTAAAAAATACTCTATTTCTGTACTTCCTACCAAAGTGGATAACCTTACATTTCTCCACATTGCATTCCATCTGCCAGATTTTTGCCCACTCATTTAACCTCTCCAAATCCCCTTGAAGCACCTTTTGCATTCTCCTTACAACTCTCAACTCCACCTAGTTTTGTGTCATCTGCAAACTTGGAAATATTACATTTAATCCCCACATCAAAATCATCGCTATAGATTGTCAATAGATGGAGCCCAAGCACTGATCCTTACAGTACCCCACTAGTCACAGCCTGCCAATCTGAAAATGACTCATTTATTCTGACTCTGTTTTCTGTGCGTTAACTAGTTCTCAATCCATGCCAGTATATTCTCCCCCCCGCCCCCCGCCCATTCCCATGTGCTCTAATTTTGCTTACTAACCTCTTGTGTGGGATCTTATCAAAAAGCTTTCTGAAAATCTAAATATACCACATCAACTGGGTCCCCCTTATCAATTCTGCCAGTTACATCCTCAAAAATCTCCAACAGGTTTGTTAAACATGATTTCCCTTTCATAAATCCATGTTGACTCTGCCCAATGCTACCATTATTTTCTAAGTGTCCTGTTATCACGTTCTTTATTATAGATTCTAGCATTTTCCCTATGACTGATAGGCTAACAGGTCTGTAGTTCCCTGTTTTTTCTCTCCCTCCTTTCTTAAAAAGTGGGGTTACGTTTGCTACATTCCAATCTGCAGGAACCATTCAAGAGTCTAAAGAATTTTGAAAGATGGGCATCTACTATCTCTACAGCCACCTCTTTCAACACTCTTGGATGTAGATCATCAGCTCCAGGGGATTTATCTACTTTAAGCCCCATTAATTTCTTAATACTTTTTTAAAAACTAATAATATCTTGCAGTTCCTCATTTATACTAGTTCCTTGATTCTCCATTATTTCTGTGAGGTTTTTTCTCTTTTCCTCCATGAAGACAGACATGAAGTAATTGTTTAGTTTCTCTGCCATTTCCTTATTCCCCACTATAAATTCTCCTGACTCCTCTTGTAATGGACTCACATTTGTCTTTGCTAATCTTTTCCTTTTTACATACCTATAGAAGCTTTGACAATCTTTTTTTATGTTTGTCGCTAGCTTGCTCTCACTTTACTTTCCCTTTCTTAATCTTTTCTTGGTCCTCCTTTGCAGAATTCTGAAATTTACCCAATCCTCAGGCTTATCTTTTTTTTTAGTTAACTTTATACGCTTCTTGCTTTGCTCAAATACAATCCTTGATTTCTTTCGTTAGCCACAGTTGGAACACTTTCCTTGCTGGATTTTTGTACATTAAAGGAATGTATTCTTGTTGTAAATGATGTATTAGTTCCTTAAATGTTAACCATTGCCTGTCTACTGTCATATCTTTTAATCTAGTTTCCCAATCCACCATAGCCAATTTGCCCCTCATATGTTCATAGTTTCCTTTGTTGAGATTTAAGACCCTAGTTTCAAACTTAATGTCAAATTCTACATATCATGCTCATTCCTTCCTAAAGGCTCTTTTACAACAAGATTATTAATTAGTCCCTTTTCATTGCACAGTACTAGATCTAAAATAACCCATTTCCAAGTTGGTTCCTCAACGTACTGCTCTAGAAAACCATCTTGCATGCATTCCAAGAATTTGTCCTCCACAACATTAGTGCTAATTAGGTTTAACCAGTCTGTATGTAAATTGAAGACCCCCATAATGATTACTGTTTACCCTTGTTACATGCACCTCTAATTTCCTGATTTATACTGTGATTACATTACCACTGCTGTTTGGTGGCCTATGAACAACTCCAACCAATGTTTTCTGCCCCTTGCTGTTCCTTAGTTCCACCCAAACTGATTCTATGTCTTGACCTTTAGAACTAAGGTAATCTCTCACTACAATACTAATGCCCTCTTTAATTAACAGAGCTACCTCATCACCTTTTCCCAGCTTCCTGTCCTTCCTGAATGTCACATACCCTTGGATATTCAAGTCCCAGCTTTGGCTCCCTTGTAGTCACGTCTCTGTAATGGCTATCAGATCATACATATGAATTTCTATTTGAACTGACAATTCATCTGTTTTATTGCGAACGCTGTGGGCATTCAGATACAGAGCCCTTAATTCATTTTTTTTTTCACAGTTTTTTGTAAACTCTGGCCCTGTCTGCTGGCACATTCTTAAGTTTGCAGTCACTGGCCCTTCCTGCCATTCTCTGATCATCTTAACCTTTATTGCTACCTTGATCTATTGTCGTGTCATTTCCCTTTTAATTTACTCACTTTTCCCTGACAGAATCCCTTCCCCTCTTTATTTAGTTTAAAGCCCTCTCAACTTCCCTAGCTATATGACTCATCAGAACACTGGACCCAGCATGGTTCAGGTGAAGTCCGTCCCAATGGTACAGCTTCCACTTTCCCCAGTACTGGTGCCAGTGCCCCACGAACTGGAACCCACTTCTCCCACACCAGTCTTTTTGAGCCACGCATTCATCTCTCTAATCTTATTTACTATTATTACCTTTGAGATTCTGCTTTTTAATTTAGTGCCTAGCTCCTCATATTCCCTATGAACCTCTTTCCTAGTCCTATCTATGTAGTTGGTACCTATTTGGACCACAGTCACTGGATCTTTCCCCTCCCACTGCAAGTTCCTCTCCAGCCCTGAGCTGATGTCCTGAACCTTGGCACTGTGCAGGTTTGCAACACAGCCTTTTGGACTCTCGTTCTCGGCTGCAGAGAACAGGATCTATCCCCCTGACTATACTGTCCCCTACTACCACTGCATTCCTTTTAACTCCCCCCACTTGAATGGTTTCCTGTACCGTGGTGCCATGGTCAGTCTGCATAATGCGCACTATAGCCCTCGCTCTTGTCCATACAAGCTGCAAGAACCTTGAACTTGTTGCTCAATTGCAAGGGTTGATACTGCTCCACCTTACCTACCTGATCCACAGTCACACCCTCCTGTCCCTTACCATTGACCAAATTAGATGACCCTATCTTAAGAGGTGTGACTGCCTTCTGGAACAGAGTGTCCAGGTAAATTTCCCCCTCCCTGATGCATTGCAGCATCTGCAGCTCAGTCTCCAGCTCATTTACTCTGAGATGAAGCTCCTCAAGCTGCAAATACTACAGACGTCGTTGCCATGGTCTGCCATGGTATCCAGGAGCTCCCACGTACTGCAGCAGCGACACATCACCTGTCCTGCCATCTTTACTATTAGTTAAATTAAATTTATTTTCTTAATTTATAGTTCACCGAATTCTCTCCCTCACCAAATACCTGGCTTCACACTCTGTGCACTCAAGCAGCACTCAGTTTGGCCAGGTGGGCTAGCGACAGAAGTAGTTAATCCGATGGTCTCGATCTTAGTAATAAAGAAGTATGAGCTCCTCATACTTATGGTTGGAGGTGAGGGTAGAGGGGGCTTATGTTCTTTTGCTGTATTTGTTCTCTAACCATTACTCATCTATTTTGTCTTCAGTCTTATGTTATCTGCCAGATTCATCCCCCCTTTTTAAAATCCCATTCACAGTCCTATTTATCTTTTCAGCTAAGACTCCGGTCCCATTCTAGTTTAGGTGAGCCTATTCCAGTTGTGCAGCTCATTTCTGTCCCAATACTGCTATCAGTGTCCCATGAAATAGTACCCCTCCTTCCAACACTAGTTTTTCACCCGGGCATTCATCTTCCTGATCAGTCTATCGTTATGCCAACCAGCATGTGGCTGGGGTAGTAATCCCAAGATATGGCTTGGGTAGTAATCCCGAGATTACTACTGGATCTTCCTCGTCCCTTTCAAAATTCCTCTTCAGTTGCTCAGAGACATCCTTTATCTTTACACCAGGTAGGCAACGTACCTGTCTGGACTCAGTGTGACTGCCAAGGGCGTAACCTTTTCCCCTAATTATTGAATCCTCTATGACTGTACCTTTCTAACCTGCTCCTTCACCCACCCCTTCACCACCCGCCTTGGACTGTTTCCTGCTACACTGTACCATAGTTGGCATTTTGGTAATTCTCCCTGTGGCTTTCTTAATCTCACAGATAGCAGGTGCATTGTACCTGTTGAATAGAGCCAGAGGCTGCAGAACCTCCTTCTCTGCCTCTGATATGTTCCCCCTGCCCTGCTGAATGACAGTCTCACTCTTCTGTTGCTTCTGTGCTTTCCTCTGTACTCTGAAATAAGTGTAGGGTTTATTTACACAATTCAAACACCCAACCTGGCCCTAACCAGTGTTGGTTGGTGAACTCTGAACAACAACTTTGGAAAGGTACTGCACAAACAAATCATTTTTAAGGCTAAACAACTCTATTTAGATGATTGGCACAACTCCATACAACCTTTCTGAAGTAATCTTTGTTACAGGTGATTAGTGCACTGCACTCAAGGCTGTTGTGCTTTCTTCAATGTTGTCCTCCTTGGCGGGCTAAAACCTTTGCCTGCAGTACTCTTCTCCAGTGTCCTCTTGTTAATAGATTTTTCTTGCTTGAGGCATGAGTATTATTTTTTAGGCCTCAATGATTTGTAGTTTATGCTTTGATCATGAGCATGTCTTAAATGATTAGCAGGTAAGACAACTGAGACTAGGTGCACTGAACATGTAATTTATCAGATATGTCCTGCCTTTGTTTCGCATTTCTATTGTTCAGTCAATCTCCTTCATCACCTTATTTGCTGACAGACTTGACTACCTCCTGTGGCTTCTTAATTGTTACTTCATTTGATGTCAGACTCAATCACGTTGTCTATTGTCAGATTTAACTGTTTCAGCAATCTCTTAATTGCTTCTGATGGGCCCTTTTTGTTGATAACAAAGCTTGTTAGAGAACTTGTGGCTTCTGTTGGCAGTTTTGAATTGACTGGAGTTTTTAGGCATGTCCTGTTTTTTGAAAGCATTGCCTAGTTTTTGATATGTTTGTTGATTTGTTCAATCTTTGTACCAGACAGTCAGTCTCCATGAAAGCCATTATTTTCTCTAATCGTGAGTTGCATCTTAATCATCTGTAAGTAGCAGGAGTTTGCACTTGAGTTGACGTTGCTTAACATGTAGCAGCATCAATTTGTGCAATAGTTACTTACTTAGTTACTTACTTAGAGATACAGCACTGAAACAGGCCCTTCGGCCCACCAAGTCTGTGCCAACCAACAACCACCCATTTATACTAACCCTACCCTACCCCCATATTTTCTACCACATCCCCACCATTCTCCTACCACCTACCTATACTAGGGGCAATTTACAATGGACAGTTTACCTATCAACCTGCAAGTCTTTTGGAAGTGGGATGAAACCGGAGCACCAGGCGGAAACCCACGCAGACACAGGGAGAACTTGCAAACTCCGCACAGGCAGTACCCAGAATCGAACTCGGGTCGCTGGAGCTGTGAGGCTGCGGTGCTAACCACTGCGCCACTGTGCCGCCCAATAGTGTCCAAAGGATTTAACTTTTCATATCTCATAAGCAATCCAGAAATTCTTCCCTTTCCTTAGGTGACCGAGTGTCTCTAACTCGCACTTGACCTCAGCAACTCTGAACTGGAGTGACTCAAGGCAGAGACATTTCTTGTAGACGTGGCAATCCTGGATAGTACCTTTGTCAACAAACTCTCTCATACTGCAGCTCCCACACACTGCCTGTCCTGATGTTTCCACTCTACTTATTTGTTATTATCAGCAATTTATTGTTGGAGCTAATAGAATCACTTGAGATCTAGGTTATATTTCGTCGATGAAGGTAGTGATGAATTAAAAACTGCTGGTCAGCTGTGAGAGAATGACTGCTACTTGAAAAATATAGTGTATTGACATGTGAAGACTGGATCATGCCCAGCTGTCATGCCCTTCATGGTTAAGTAATTCACAGACATACAAGGTAGGTGGTAGACTGAACCTCAGCATTGCGTCAGGAGAGAAGTAAGTAGAATGGATAAGTCGTTCCAGTTAAGCAGCCGCTCACAGACTTGGTTTGGCATGATGATAGTTGAGCAGGTATCTAGATCTCTAGCTGCTCCAGAATTTCAGAACTCTGCAAAGACACAATAATGGGCAAATACTTTTGACCCAAATCTTTTTAATTTTTGTTTCCAAATTAAGAGGAAGAAGTACTTAAAAATACTCCCCTACATTGCTGTTCTATTTTAATTGTGATGTATATAAACAGAAGCAATGTGTACAAACAGTACATTATAACCTTGAGGTCCATTAGATCATACATTTCCGGCAAGAGACACCCTGCTTTTCTGTTACACTTTGATCACAACTTGTTACATAGCTTTCGATGTCTGTTGTTTTCTTTCCCTTTATCTGTTTGTTATTGGTCTGCATCACAATGTAATTCCAGTTGACTCAAACTGTAAAGGCAGCATTTATTTTTCAATAAGGCACACAACTAACATTCATTTACCAAAAGCTTATACAAAACATATACATGAAAGTACATAAAACTCAATACAAAACATATAAAAAGGCCAGAAAAATTTCAGAATCTACCATTCTTATAGTCCCACCTTGATGAAATGTGGCATAGTATTCATTCCTCACAATTAATCACTTTTTCCCCTAATAAGGTAATTTCAATAAGCATTTGGCCTCTAGGGGTAGGTCTTTTTGTAATGCATTTTAAACAAAGCAAAGCAAAACTAAAAAAACACAATCAATGTTACCTGCACAAGCAAAAGAATTAGGGACAACATTCTCAGCCAAGGGTGCTGACCTACATTGTACGTAGTCTCTGACCACTGACTCCCAATTTTTTGATCGCTTCTCTTTGTTTATTCTTCTTAACTAGATGTTTTTGGGGTGTTGTCATTCTTTCTATTATAGATTTCAGATTTAGAGACAGAGGGGGTATGGGACGTCCAAACTGAGCTACTGCTTTTAATGCTTCCCCGTGCAATCTGAGGTTCGTTCTTAATTTGGTGATATTGTGGACCAGTACAGGAAACAAAACATTACTTCCTATCTGGGTGGATTTGAAGCAGAATGTGGACTCCGAGATGGGGCACCATGTTGCCTCATGCTTCATTTTCAGAGCAGCGGTGGTGACACAGTAAATCCCCATGTATATCATGTTCTTTTCCCCACTTCTGTACACTCATATCACAGTTTGGTGATTCCTGGTCTAAAATGAATCCGCAAGGAGCCTTCCCTGGGTTCCTGATATTGCATCTACATATATAGATTCCTCCTCTTTCTGGGCAGCACTCAAGGCTTGTGCTATTCCAAGTGTGATCTTGACAGATCAAGATGGTTGGGTACCATGCATAGGATATATGAACGTCTTGTCCCAGGGTCCCTCTGGTCATGGGGACTGTGCCAGTGAAGGTGAGATGTCCTGGAATTCTCGTTAGCTCCACTCATTGCTTGATAGGGTGACATTCCTGTGGTCTTGTTGTGGGGGCCTGGGTAGATCATATGTCCATGAGACATAATTAGCCCATTGAGTGGGGTGATCTGTACATAGCTTTCTAAGCTTGTTTTCAGCATCTTATTTTCCCTCTCCACCATCCTTGAGGATTGTAATGATGAGAAATATGTACCTGGATGAAATTTGTTTCAAATGTGATCCTGATCCCTGAATACTATCCATTATTTTGGCACTTCCCATCTGCAGATCACCTTACCCAATAATGTTCTAAACTATTAGCACATAAATACATATAATTCAAGCAATCAATTATGCATGAACTTAAAAGATTCTGCAGCTCTCCCTTTACCTGTATCCAACTTATGCATAATTCTTACTAAATACCATTTCGTTCTAATCTTCAATTATTCCGATCCAAATTCTGTATCCCTTTTACTTTAATTTTACTGTCTGTGACTGTGAATACTGTATTTGATTCTATCCTAATTGTTTTAAAGTCAGTTTCTCTATGTAGTATGTATCAGTGCTTTGATGACTTCAAAAAAAAAAGGTCTCATTCTACTGGCCACATTAACCATTTCATGTTGCTCTGCTGTCAAGCTGAGCATATCTGAGACCTGTTCTACAGTGCAATTTCACCATGCATTTCCGCATGTTAGTTGCTTCACGTGACAAATCACATCTGCATGCTCACACCGGTATCCCGATATCATGCCATATGTTCCGTCCGAGAAAAGCCGTTCTTGGACTTTCGGGTGATTTTTAAATTTATTTTTATTTTAGAGATACAGCACTGAAACAGGCCCTTCGGCCCACCGAGTCTCTGCTGACCAACAACCGCCCATTTATACTAACCCTACAGTACTCCCATATTCCCTACCACCTACCTACACTGGGGGCAATTTACAAGGGCCAATTTACCTGTCACCTGCAAGTCTTTGGCTGTGGGAGGAAACCAGAGCACCCGGCGAAAACCCACGCGGGCACAGGGTGAACTTGCAAACTCCGCACAGGCAGTACCCAGAATCGAACCCGGGTCCTTGGAGCTGTGATGCTGCGGTGGTGTCTGTCTGAGATCTTTGCTTATCTCCTGCTGTATGGTCCCGATGTCTCAGGTAGTGGCCAGACTATCAAATATGGTTTTCTTTAAAACTTCATAGGCCAGGATACAAACATCTCCAAAAGAAAGCCATCAATTACAAATCTTAACTACACTTCCCTAACTCTTACTAAAATGTACATGGATACCAGATTGATATATTCTATTAAATTACAGCCAGGGTGATTTTTCCAATTCCCAATTGATGGCGTGATTTTTCCTGTCTCTATTTCTTAACCTCAATCAATTCCTATCATTCAATTTTGCACATCCCATGAGATCATAGAAACATAGAAAATAGGAGCAGGAGTAGGCCATTCAGCCCTTCGAGTCTGCTCTGCCATTCATTATGATCATGGCTGATCATCCAACTCAGTAGCCTGTTCCGGTTTTTGCCCCATATCCTTTGATACCTTTGGACCCAAGAGCTATATCTAACTCCTTTTTGAAAACATCCAATGTTTTGGCCTCAACTGCTTTCTGTGGTAGCGAATTCCACAGGCTCACCACTCTCTGGGTGAAGAAATTTCTCCTCACCTCAGTCCTGAAAGGTTTAACCCGTATCCTTAGACTATGACCCCTGGTCCTGGACTCCCCCACCATCGGGAACATCCTACCTGCGTTTACCCTGTTAGAATTTTATAGTTTCTATGAGATTCCCCCCTCACTCTTCTGAACTCCAGCGAATATAATCCTAACCAACTCAATCTCTCCTCATATGTCAGTCCCACCATCCCAGGAATCAGTCTGGTAAACCTTTGCTGCACTCCCTCTATGACAAGAACTTCCTTCCTCAGATAAGGAGACCAAAACTGTACACAATATTCCAGGTGTGGCCTCACCAAGGCCCTGAATAATTGCAGCAAGACATCCCTGCTTCTGTACTCGAATCCTCTCGCTATGAAGGCTAACATACCATTTGCCTTTTTTACTGCCTGTTGCACCTGCATGCTTACCTTCGTACGAGAACACCCAGGTCTCACTGCATATTCCCCTCTCTCAGTTTATAGTCATTCAGATAATAATCTGCCTTCCTGTTTTTGCTACCAAAGTGGATAACCTCACATTTATCCACATTATACTGCATCTGCCATGCATTAGCCCACTCACTCAACTTGTCCAAATCACCCTGAAGCCTCTTTGCATCCTCCTCACAACTCACTCTCCCACCCAGTTTTGTGTCATCTGCAAATTTGGAGATATTACATTTAGTTCCCTCATCTAAATCATTAATGTATATTGTGAATAGCTGGGGTCCTAGCACCGATCCCTGCAGTACCCCACTAGTCACTGCCTGCCATTCAGAAAAAGACCCATTTATCCCTACTCTGTTTCCTGTCCGCCAACCAATTTTCTATCCATCGCAATACACTACCCCCCAATCCCATGCGCTTTAATTTCACATGCTAATCTGTTATGTGGGAATTTGTCGAAAGCCTTCTGAAAGTCCAAATAAACCACATCCACTGGCTCCGCCTCATCAACTCTACTAGTTACATCCTTGAAGAATTCTAGTAGATTTGTCAAGCATGATTTCCCTTTCGTGAATCCATGCTGACTCTGCCCAATTCTACTACTGTTCTCCAAGTGCTCTGCTATAAAATCTTTGATAATGGACTCTAGAGTTTTCCCCACTATCGACGTCAGGCTGACTGGTCTATAATTCCCTGCTTTCTCTCTGCCTCCCTTTTTAAATAGTGAGGTTACGTTAGCTACCCTCCAATCTGTAGGAACTGTTCCAGAGTCTATCGAATCTTGGAAGATGACTACCAATGCATCCACTAAGGGCCACTTCCTTAAGCACTCTGGGATGCATACCATCAGGCCCTGGGGTTTTATCGGCCTTCGATCCCATCAATTTCCCCAACACCATTTCTCTACTAATACTGATTTCTTTCAGTTCCTCTTTCTCACTAAACCCTGTGTTCCCCAACATTTCTGGTATGATATTTGTGTCCTCCTTTATGAAGACAGAACCGAAGTGTGCATTTAGTTGCTCAGCCATTTCTTTATTCCCCATAATAAATTCCCATTTCTGACTGTAAGGGACCTACATTTGTCTTCAGTGTTTTTCTTTTCGCATACCTATAGAAACTTTTACAGTCAGTTTTTAATGTTCCCCGCAAGCTTGCTTTCGTGCTCTATTTTCCCCTTCTTAATCAATCCCTTGGTCCTCCTTTGCTGAATTCTAAACTGCTCCCAATCCTCAGGGCTGTTGTTTTGCCGGACAAATTTACATGCCTCTTAGTTGGATCTAATGCTATCTCTCATTTCCCTTGTAAGCCATGGTTTGGCTACCTTTCCTATTTTACTTTTGTGCCAGACAGGGATAAACAATTGTTGCAGTTCATCCATGTGCTCTTTAAATGTTTGCCATTGCATATCCACCGTCATCCCTTTAAGTAACGTTTCCCAGTCCATCATGGCCAACTCGTGCCTCATACCTTCGTAGTTTCCTTCACTAAGATTCAGGACCCTTGTCTCAGAATCAACTACGTCACTCTCTATCTTGATGAAGAATTCTATCATATTATGGTCACTTCATTCTGTTCCATTCATGAGCCCTGGAGGAACTTTACAGTCCAGTACAATATTCTCATAATATCTTTAAAATGGAAATCAAACATTCCCACGTGACTCCAGGCATTAACACATCTTGTTTGTCTTACACCTGACGTTTTATCATTTCACAATTATCCCAAATTCAAATAAAACAGTGTTGTTGGGCTGACAGGTTTTATCAATATTCAATTTGTTTATCCCCAAAAGAAACCATTTTTTATTGAACAATCAGGAACCACCTAAACTGCTTTTCCATCAGTTTTTTGTTGAACGAAAATTTGATTTTTCCTTAAATTTCAGGTAAATTTTCCCTTTGAGTGCTTGAAATAGCAACTCATATCAATTTATTTTTATCAATTCAAATCTCATAAATAATTATGCCCAGGCTTGGTGGTTTTGCATGGAGTTTAACATTAAAGACAGAAGTGCTTGCAGCTAGTTTAGAGTGAACTTCCTATTCTCTCCTTCTCAAGCACTTTGTCTCAGAAGATAACAAATGGCCTGAATGGGTTAAGGCCAGGTCTTTGAAAGGCAAAGCCTTTAGTCCAAATCATTACCATCATGTTGTGACATAAATTCTTAAATTCTTTTTAAAAAAACTGCTAGATATTTGTTGTGGCATCAGTACTCATGTGGCTGTGGAAACCATTATCACCTGTTTACAAAAACCATAAAGAATCCACTGTGGCTCTGCCCAGAGCCAAATGGATTAACTTGTTCAATTATATCTGTCAATTTTGAAGCTTAGAATTTAATAATATCCAATATATAATTTTAGACTCCACTAAAAAAAAGTTGTGTGGTGGTTTTAATTTTTTAAAAAGCTGTCAGCAGAAAGGGTTAACTTCTCTATTTGTTTTCAGGTGGCAGAGGAAACTTCTCATATGTTTGTATTTGCATCACTTTACATAACTTTTTTTTAAAAAACTTTCCCAATTGGGAAAAAAAATACTTGTGGCTTTAAGATGTTCTGAGTTTATCAAAAAATTGTGTAGTTGAGCATTAAGCCTTGGCCTCGTGAATGTGATTTTCTCAATTGACAACCCCCAAACTTAGCTTTTCCACCAGAAGGATAAAAAGTTGCTTGGTGAATCACAAGGGCTGATCTTCAGCATTCTCTCATGGATGGTTAGAGAGTAGCACTGGCAGAAAACAGATCGCCTTCACAGGCTTCAGAAATAACATGCATCAGTCAAGGAATGGACTGAAATGGATATAAGTTCTACTGATAATTCTATTCACCTGAAATATTTATATGCTTTGTCCATATAAATAAATGTACTGTTGATTGAAGGAGGCACAAAGGTTAAGGGCAAATACTTCTAATTTAAAATATAGGGATTGAACCTGCAGTAGCACCAAGCCAATAGTACTTTATGTTTGTGTAGCTTCAGATCGTGTGCACCCCACTCCGAAACAAATCTGAAAGACATGCTGATTGTCTTGTCCACATGTGGCTTTGGAGGAGGTGAAGGTGGTCTCTATGAGCTCAGACATCGACTCAATATTTCCTATAAACTAAGAGATACCAGAATGATTTCAACCATTTTCCCCATCTTGAGAGTAGAGTGCCAGTAAAACATACTACCCCTGGCTTTCTTTTCTGTTTTATGACTATTGGATTTTGCTGTGTTTGAATGTATTTCCCACTTGTGAAAGAATCAAGAATGAGAGGGCACAGAATTAAAGTAATTGGTAAAAGAAGCAAAAGCAACATGAGAAAAAACTTATTCACACAGCGAGTGGTTAAGGCTTGGAATGCACTGCCGAAGAGTGTGGTGGAGGCAGGTTCAATTGAAGCATTCAAAAGGGAATTAGACTGTTGTATGAAAAGGAAGAATATGCAGGGTTACAGGGAGACGGTGGGGGAAGTAGCACTGTGAGTTGTTCATTCAGAGAGCTGGTGCAGACACGATGGGTCAAATGGCCTCCTTCTGCACTATAACAGTTCTGTTCTCTTCTGTGAAAAAGAACCAAACTCCATTTTAAACAGTTTTTTCCCAATTCTTTTTGGTATTTTTTCTTCAACTTTGCCCAAATGTATCCTTATGGATTGTAAACAACAACAATCATTCGTAACATTGTCAACTTCAAAGGAAAACATTTCAGTTAGAGAAGACAGCACTTTAGATTAGACTCCAATTGTTTCCAAACTTTTTAACTTTTTGTAAGAGGTTTCTAACCCAAGGATTTTTTTCGTACAACCAAGATGAATAAACAATCACCTGAAATATCCCAAATTCCAATTCACGCTGTTACGACCAGGTGGGAAAGAGGTCTAGGCGTCCCTTTCAGCCTTCACCTGGTCTTAGTGTAACAGGGTTTAATTTTTAAGCACACCGTGTTTTTAGCTCCCCCTTGGTGAATCCTTGTTCATCGCTTTCCAATTATAAGGCGAAGAAACCAGCACAAATAGGCTTTCTTAGGTTTGAAGAAGAAAAGTGAAATTTTATTAAACTTAAACTCTAATTCGGTTAACGCCTACGGATGCACGACACGCCCACACTGACATGCGTATGCGATACACACATGCAGAAAGGGACAGAGAAGAGCAGAAGAAATAAAGTTGAAAAGTTTGAGGCAATATCTGAAGAGTTTTTGTTACTGGTCTTTGAGCCCATTGTAGAGCCCTTGCTTTTCATTGGGGCCCAGTATTATTCTTAAACGTTGTTCACTGTGGGAGACTTTTCTCTCTTGGGGTTCACTAACTGGTCTGACCATGTCTTGGCTCTGTGTATTGTGTGTCAGGGAATGGTCCTTCGTCTGCAAATGCTGTCTGTTAATATGCAAGAATGTCTTTCCAGCCAGGGGTCTGGCAACCGCTTGTAACAGGCCTTCTTCCCAGCAACAATTTGAAATTTAATGTCTATGTAGCAAAATTAATATGCCTCATTCTTGGCAGGTGGGGGGCCTGCATGACACCTCCATACCCAGGGGAATGAAATGCGATTTGAGAAAAGCACATTTCATTAAAAGGGTTGAGAGAAAATATATAAAATACAGAAAGCCATGCATTTCTCTCATACATTCCCATTCATTCATAAATCCTAAAGCTTATTAAAACTGTCTTTTCTTGGTGCCAGCGCTGCTTTAATTCCCCTTTTTGGCATCCCAGTAACCATGTGGTTCTTTGGGGAAGTTTTTCTTCAGTTTGCCCATTTCCATGGCTGTCTAGGGTCTTTGTTTATGTTGAGGTCTGAAAAGGGGGATGGGTGGTTTCTGTTTGGTTCTGACTGTGGGGGGAGGATTCTTTGTTAATCTCCCCTTTGTTCTCTAGGACACTCCTGCCTGCAGGTATTAGTGCAGACTCTAATGCACTCCCCTGTGGTACTTGGACTAGGTGAAGCATCACCCTCACAGTTTCTCGGCCCCCTAGAGGTCTTTCTTTGTCTCCGTTAGTTCCTGTAACTGCTGTTAGCAACTCTGGTGGGGTGCTTCTTGTGTCTGTATTTGTGTCGGAGGATGTGGGGTCAAACCTTTCACATTTTTCGGGATTGGCTGACTAGACAATAGGGGTTTTCATTCCTCCCGGTCTTCCTTTAACCTGCCCTCTTGGTCCCTTTTCCCCCTTCCCTGTATAACCTTTTGCCAGCCTTGTGCCTGCTTGTTCTTGGCGGGGATCCTTTACAGTTCACCAGCCCTCTGCTGCAGGGTCCTCCTAACACCAGTACAGGACTTAGGGGTGTAGGTTTCACTAGGTTGGGATTTCCCCGCAACCTGGCACATGTGGCAACTCCTGCAGCACTCCATCATATCTTTGTCGAGTTTTGGCTAGTCAAACTGCTGTCTTATGCGGGCTTTGGTCTTTCATATACCAGCATGTACAGCCACTGTAATCTCGTGGGCCCTTCTCAATATTTCTCTCCGGTGCCTCTGCGGCACCACTAACTGTTGAACTACTGTCCACTTCTTGCTCTCAGGCCTGTGAGGAGAATTCCATTTCCTCATCAGTACCCCATTCTTTAAATAGTAGCAATCAGGGACTCCGTCTGCTTCACTTTCAGACTGGGCACCCTGTGCTAACACCCGCAATACTGCGTCAGCTCGCTGAGACTCTCCTAGAGAAAATCCATTTAATTCATTCCCTGGGTCTCCTAACTTTCCAAAGAAAGTCTCAGACAGACAGACCTGGTCATCTGCCTGCAGTGCTAATTCAGTCTCCTCTGGGGGAGCTGGTTTGATCATGGCCTGATCCACTACACATTCAGGGAAACTGCCATTGCCCTGTCTCTCTGATTTCCTGCGGTATTTCTTTCACTGCTGTGGGGGGGGGGCTATCACCTTTACTCCTGCCAGATCATTACCTAGGAGCAGGTCAACCCCATCCACATGCAAATTAAGGACAATCCCTGCATTCACCAGTCCCGAAATGAGGTCGCATTCCAGGTGCACCCGGTGTACAGGTGCAGGCATACACTGTCCTCCAGTACCATTCACCACCATTTTAGCGTTCACTGCACTCTCTGGCTGAAAGGTCAGGCCTTTTCCCAGTAACTGGGATCTAGTGGCCCCTCTGTCCCTGAGAATTACTATGGGCTTGCTGGCTCCACTTGAGGGGTATGGGGTTACTTTCCCTTCGGACACGCAACCCAGATAACCCTCAGGAACCCCATTAAATTTTCCTGCACTGCAATAGTAAGCTTCCTGAGTCTCACTCTTACTGCAGTTAAAACCACAGCTTGTTCTGCTGTGCTTTCCTTCAGGGTCCCGTCTTCACTGAGCGGCTGTGCCCTGATCAACCCTACCGGCTTTCCCTTTAGTTTCCAGCAGTCGGCTTTTAAATGCCCAGCTCTATTACAATGGAAGTACACAGGTCCCCATGTCTCACTTTTGCTCTCAGCACCTTCCTTTTTGGCTGGAGGAGGGCCCCCTGTGTCTCCTGCTTTCCTTTCTCTCCCAGGGTTGCCTGGGCTTCTATCACCTTCCCACCCGTTGTCCTTTTCCGATTTGTGCTGGTGATTAGGAAGGGTTCTCCCCTGGGAAACAGACTTATAAGTTTAAGCATACTCATCGGCCAGAACTGTTGCTTGTCAGGCTGTCTGAACCCGCTGCTCCTCTACATGGGTCTTTATGGAGAGTGGGAGAGAGTGTTTAAATTCCTCTGACAGAATTACATCTCTGAGATTTTCATAGCTGAGCTGTACTTTAAGAGCCCTCAGCCACTGGTCAAAAGCCAGCTGCTTGCTTCTTTTAAACTCCAGATAAGTTTGATTAGCTTGCTTCTTGAGGGTTCTAAACTTTTGGTGATAGGCTTCGGGCACTAATTCATATGCCCGAAGAATAGCATTTTTTGTCAATTCATAATTTGATGAACTCATCTGGCAACAGCGAATAAACCTCACGGGCTTTTCCAGTTCGCTTGCTTTGTAGCGAAAGAGACCAGGTCTCAGCTGGCCATTTTAGCTGCCATGCCAGTTTCTCAAAGGACACAAAAAATGCCTCCACATCATCATCATTAAATTTTGGGATTAGATGAGCTAGTTTTAACAATTCTGTACCCAGCCCTGAATTACGGTCCTCCATATTGGCCTTGCTTTCACTGGGGTTACTTTGTCGCCCTCTAGTTAACTCAAGCAGCTCCAACACACTCTCTTAGTATTCTGTCTTGGATATTCTTTCTCTCTCTCTCTCTCTCTTTCTCTCTCTCTGTCTCTCTCTATCTCTCTCTCTCTCATTCTTTCTCCTGCCTTTCTCTCTCTCTCTCCTCTCTTGCTTTCTCTTCACGTTCCTTCTGGAAGGCTCTCTCTTTCCTCAAATTCAAGTTTCCTCTGTTCCAATTGTATCTTTGCTAACAATACCCTGTCAGAGTCTGCTTCTAACGCTGTTTCTGCTTCTTCAGATTCAAGGGAAAAATAGTTGGCCACTAGCCTTAGAGGTTCATGTGCCTTCAGTGGGTTTTGAACTTCCGTAACAAAGAGACGGGAGCAGACAGACAGGCAGGAGGTCATCTTCAGTCCAGGAGCAAAGAGCTTTCTGCCAGTTCAAACACTGTCTGTCCAATTTAAAACTCTCAGTTCAAACTCTGCAACAGCCAGTTAGTCATATGACTAACTGGTCTGACCATGTCTTGGCTCTGTGTGTTGTGTGTGTCAGGGAATGGTTGTTTGTCTACAAACACTGTCTGTTAATATGCAAGAATGTCTTTCCAGCCAGGGGTCTGGCAACTCCTTGTAACAGGCCTTCTGTTCTTCCCAGTAACAATTTGAAATTTAATGTCCATGTGGCGAAATTAATATGCCTCATTCTTGGCAGGTGGGGGGCCTGCATGATAGCACCAATCAACATTTAAAATTCAAAACTTCCAGTGTTTTATGAGCAACCCTTATGCCTGGAATTGAAGACTCCCCCCCCACCCCCATACCTTGACATAATAACTTGGAAGTTCATTGTGGCCACAAATGAACTTCCAGTTTTCTCAACAGTTCTGTTAATTTTTTAAGTTTAATTCAGACCAATACTTATTAACTAAACACAGAACAGAATAGCATGTGCTTTGTAAAAAACAATAATAAATTATATAATTTGTCTTGTTCGTTCTTCAGGTGCCTTTCCAAATGACTATAATTAAACTAAAGAAGTTAGTTGTCACTGTTAAAAATAAAACCTTCAACAATCTTGCAGCAAAAGAGTTAAAGACAGCTCTGCAGCCTTGCGGCCCTTCAACAGTAGAAAAGGGAACCGAATCTTTCCCATATTTCCTTTTATTTATCATTTTTTTCCCCCCTTAAACCAAATTCCAGTTCCTGATGTTTGCTACTTAAAAACAGTCGGTAAGACATGTCTTTAATTTAAACTGCAAAAAAGCAATAGCAGTTTTTAAAGTCTGGTCCAATTAAAGCCAAGTGTTTTAAAACTTCAAATTGGATTTCTGCCAGACATTTTCAAGGCTGAAGCTTATCTCTTACAAAACAAATTACGCATTGCCTTTTCACAGTTGCGAAACCAACCTTTTAAATGAAACTAAAACACAACAGCATCTTTAAATTAAAAATGTAATTCAGTTTTTATATCCCATTTTTGGGTGCACAATCTTAAATTGAAATGAACACACTCAAGAATCACATTCACACTTGCTTAATTCCAAACAACTTAGAAATATTGATTCCTGTAATGGGTTTTGAAATCAAAGTGCCAAAAATCAGTAAATTCCCATTCCTGAGACCGAGGAACACACACAGCTTCAACTGATTCACAACCAAAACATGATTCAAGTTTCGTACAAAATAAACTTGTGGATATGTGTATAGACACAAAGGCAGGATAAGTAACAGACTTATGCCTCTAATATCAACAGCCAGACTACGAAGAGTTAACAACTTTTTAGCTCTGCAGAAATAGCACAGATAAGAACAGACATTCATTTGCAGAAGCTTCCAATATCCAAACACACCAACACTGAAACACATTCCCTTAAAAACAAAACATGTCACATACACATTCCTTTCTCACAACAGTTTTTACTTTTGTTGTGGGCCATTTAACTTATTTTCTTTTCCTCTTAGCTGTTTTCCCCAAACCAGAATTTTCTTTTATTTTTGAACTGTCTCTGGTTTGCCATGAGCCAACAGCTTTTAGCAAACCATGGTGGCGGGTAGTACCTTGCACATTCTTAATTGTGGCTTTTGTTACGACAGCTACAGGGACTGATATGCCTTCAGGGGAGTGTGTAATAACAAGAACATGGGTGATCTCTTCATTATCAGACAGAAAAGCATCCTGATCGTCATCCTGTTCTAGGAGGAGCTTGCCCCCTCTCGTAATCGCGGACACCAGAGCTTGCTGCCTGCCCAACTTCGCTTTTAGTTCGTAAATTTTCAGCCCACACTGAGTTTGGTCTGCCTCTCATGGCGCTGGTTAAGTTGCACATTCTCCCAAGTACAAGTATTCAATTCTTGCTCCTGCTGCTTGCATTTAACCATTAACCTGTAAGCAAATAAAGCTTTGTTGCTGCAACATTGCTGCAGTTTGCTGTTTCTCCATTTCTAAACTCTGGACTTGTTTTTCCAATTGTTTAATCTCCTGACCTGTCTGTGCTCGCAGCTCTTGTAATTGTTGTTTCAACCTCTCTACCTTAGTTTTTGTAAGCAAATAGTCCCCTTGCTTTGTCTCCTTTTAACTTTTTACTGTCTATTCTCCCTTGAGTAAGCACAACCACTTCATCAAAGGAGCTCTCTCTCTTTGTTAAACATTCTGTCAACAAAATCTGTACCTCACTATCTTTGTCTAATTTCTCTTTGTATGTTAACAGAATTTTATTCTTATTCTTTCCTGACATCTTTTCAGTCACCTTTAATCTACTGGCAGGTTCTACTGATGCCTCAACCCCGAGGCTTTCCTTCCCTGGCATGAATGATGGCTGGCCAAACACCACCAAGTATTCCAAGTCCTAGTCTGGTCCCAGCTGGGATGCCATTTGTCCAATTTAGAACCTTACTTATAATTTGTTTTTAGACCAGACAATAAGAATTTGGACAAGGATCCATCTAATCTAGTGATATCAGGATGATTTATTAAGGCTAAAAGCAATACTTAAAAAATCCAAGGCAGTTGCTATCCTTGTCCAGATGGCCTTTACTCTCCACCAGCTCTAGTGGCACAGACAACTTGTGACTCCTCTTTTCTTGTCTCTCTTTGTTATCTTCAAATCTGTGCACTGATCCCCTCCAGGTCTGTTCTTTTATTCTTCATAGCCAGTGGCTTCTCTTGTGCACTGATTGGTTGGTTCATACATATCGCTGTTTCAAGTGCCATTTTGTTTGTCAGTACTTTTGTTTGTTTGTGCATGTGATCATAATTAATGTACAATGTATACAAACAGTCCATTATCACCTTGAGGTCCATTAGATCATACATTTCCAACAAGACTCATTCTGCTTTTCCATTACATTTTGATCACAACTTGTTACATAGTTTTCGATATCTGTTTTCTTTCCCTTTATCTGTTTGTTATTGGTCTGCATCACAATATAATTCTGGTTGACTCAAACTGTATAGGCAGCTTTTTTTTCAGTAAAGCACACAGCTAAAATTAACTCTTCATTTACCAAAAGCTTATACAAAACATATATATGAAAGTACATAAAATTCATAATACAAAAGATATAAAAAGGCCAGAAAAATGACAGACCAACATTTCTTGCGTTCCCATAATCTGGCCTCTTGAAACTAACTCACTGATGTTAGGTGGATTCTTCTATACCTTACAGTTTTTTTCTCTTTTCTCCCTTCTCAAACAGAAGTGTTACACAGTCAACCACCTAGTCCTGTTTTTAAAAAAAAAATCCCTCATGGGATCCTTTGCTGAAGTACTTGAGACGGAGACCATTGCATCTTCTTAAGTCAGCTTTGAAATAAAGTAAGGTCTAGGAATTTTGGGGGAGAACTTGGGCAGTGTGATGACTTTTGGTTTGCTCCAGGGAAGAAACGGTGCAGACGCAATAGGTCAATCACCTTGTTCTGTGGCAAATAGGGGCCTGGCAGGTACTCCAGGAATGATGGAATGATAGTCAGGATTTGAATTCTCCATAACCATTAAGAGATTTATTTTTGTTCAACGCCCTTTTCCGAGTAATAATATATTGAATTAAAGCTAAAGAGTTTGAAAATTCATCAAAAAGAAAATGACAAACGGGGATTAGAACTCAGTGCCTCTAAGAGTACTGTTATGGACAGGTGGAAAGTGGTGTGGGTGGTTTCCACTGTTCAGCTCCCAACTGACTGCAGTTGTGTTTTTAAAATAGTGTGTTAACCCCTGAGGATCTTTTGGGTCAAATAAACAGACAACTGACAGATTTTCTCGTAGGTTAAAAATATAACTTTTTCCACAATTCCCAAATTTTTAACAACCTTACCTCCACACACATTCACCCACACACATATACACAAGAATAGATAGAGAGAGAGAAAACGGTGGGACATGGCTTAAAGTCCAAAGTGAGGTAAGAGTTTGGTGGTTTACAGTAAACCTGTTGAATTTTCTCAGGAGCAAAGTCTTTTTAAAGATGCAGGCCTGGGGTTTGTAGTGTTGTACTACTTGAAGTGTTGTCGAGCTCTAGTGGTTACAACTCAGCACAAAGCTGGTGGTGTGGATTTTATTACCTTCACAATGAGTCTCAAAATCACTTTGTGATGTCCCTGCTGTCGTGGCTGCTCAATTGTTGTTCAGCAGGGTTCTTCTTGCTTGGATGGATCTCTTGCACAGCTTCTGGCCCTCTCCTCTGGTGTGACCACACAATGGACCAGCATGTGATAACCACGGCTATCAATTGATGTCTGAATGGGGACCATTCTCTTAACACAGATTCATTTTGGTCTGGGCTGAGTCAGTCTGTGTCGAGAACCATTGTTAGTTTGTTCATGTCAAATTTCAAAGGGGTTCTCCCCAGAGCTATTTCAGATGATAACGAGTTCCATCTTTGCAGACAGGTTTGTTGATTTCCAGTACAGGAGAAGTCACGTGACTGCTACTCCATTTTGACTGTAATACACATGTCCATGTTCCTGTGGTTTTGTTTAACAGTTGACTTTTTAAATTTATAATTCTTCCATTTGATTGTTTCTTTCATCGCGACACCTTCTGTGCATGAAGGTACAGTTCAAAATCTCCTATTTTCTATGAAGGATTTTAATAAAATTAGATAAGGTGTTATTTACCCTATTAAAACGTTCCTTCTCCAGTTTTAATACACAGTGAAGGAGCTTTGAAGTTTAAAAAAAAAAGTGTATTACATAACATTTGGCTTTCATTAATGTTGCAGCATTTATAGGTACCCCAGACCAACAAGAGCTTAAATCCTCATCCTTAATTACTCCCCACCTACCTTTCTCCTTGCCTCACTGATGACTGTTCGAGTCGTCCTGTGTTGTAGCTACACAAGGTTGACACCTCATTTTTAGGGATGTTTGATGCTGCTCCTGGCATTCCCTGCTGCATTCTTCATTGAACCAGCGTCGATCCCCTGGCTTGATGGTAATGGTAGAATGGGGGATCTCCCAGGCCATGAGGTTACCGACTCTGTTTGAATACAATTCAGCTGCTGATGGCCCATAGCACCTCATGAATGCCCAGTTTTGAGTTGCTAGATCTGTTTGAAATCTATCCCATTTAGTACAGTGACAGTACCACACCACAGGATGGAGGGTATCCTCAAAGTGAAGATGGGACTTTGTCTCTACAAGGACTGTGTGGTGGTCACTCTTACCAATACTGTCATGAACAGATGCATCTGTGACAGGTAGATTGGTGAGGACGAAGTCAGATAGGATTTTCCCTCTTGTTGGCTTCCTCATTACCTGCCACCAACTCAGTCTAATAGCTGTGTCCTTTAGGATTTGGCAGCTCTGTCAGTAGTGGTGCTACTGAGCTATTCTTGGTGATGGACATTGAAGTCCCCCACCCAGAGTACATTCTATGCCCTTGCCACCCTCAGTGCTCCAACATGGAGGGGTTCAACTGAGTGGGGTGGGGTGGTGGGGGTCATGGTAAGTGGTAATCAACAGGAGGTTTCCGTGCCCATGTTTTGACCTGATGCCATGAGACTTCATGGTGTCTGGAGTCAATGTTGAGGACTTCCAGGGCAACTCTATCTCAAGAACACAAGAAATAGGAGCAGGAACAGACCATACGATCCATTGAGCCTGCTCCGCCATTCAAAACGATCATGGCTGATCTTAGAATTCAACTCCACTTTCCCGCCCGCTCGCATTATATCTTGATTCCCTGAGAGACCAAAAATCTGTCTGTCCCAGCCTTAACTGTATTCAGCGATGGAACACCTGCAACCCTCTGGGGTAGAGAATTCCAATGATTTACAACCCTTTGAGTGAAGTAATTTCTCCTCATCTCAGTCCTAAATGATGGGCCCCTTATTCTGAGTGTGCCTCCATGTTCTAGATTCCCCGACTAGTGGAAATAATCTCTGTGTCTACCCTATCCAGCACCTTTAGAATCTTCCATGTTTCAATGAGAACCCCTCTCATTCTTCTAAACTCCAGAGAATACAGGCCCAATTTACTTTGCCTCTCATCTTAAAACAACCCCCTTATCCCAGGGACCATTCTAGTGAACCTTTACTGTACTGCCTCCAATGCAAGTATATCCTTTCTTAAATGTGGAGACTGTATACCACTGTGCTGCCACCTCTGGTGGGTTTGTCCTGTCAGTGGAACAAGACATACCCAAGGATGGCGCTGATGGTGTCTGAGACTTTGTCTGTAAGGTATGATTCCATGAGTATATGTCAGACTGTTGCTAGACTTGCCTGTGGGACAGCTCTCCCAATATTGGCACAAACCCCCAGATGTCAAGTAAGGAGGACTTTGCAGGGTCGGCAGGGCTGTGCAGTTGTCGTTTCCAGTGCCTAGGTCTATGTCAGGTGGTCCGTCTGGTTTCATTCCTTTTAGACTTTTCTCGAGTGATTTGGTACAACTGAGTGGCCATTTCAGAGGACATTTAACCACCATGCTAAATGGGATATATTTCGAACAGATCTAGCAACCCAAAACTAGGCATCCATAGGCGCTGTGGGCCATCAACAGCATTAGAATTGAATTCAACCACAATCTGTAACCTCACAGCCCGGTATATCCCCCACTCTACCATTGCAATCAAGCCTGGGTATCAATCCTGGTTCAATGAAGAGTGCAGGATGGCATACCAGGAGCAGCACCGGGCACACCTAAAAATTGAGGTGTCAACCTGGTGAAGCTTTAATACAGGATTACTTGCATGCCAAACAGCGGAAGCAGCATGCGACAGACAGAGCTAAGCGATCCCACAACCAATGGATCAGATCTAAGCTCTGCAGTCCTGCTGCATCCAGTCGTGAATGATGGTGGACAATTAAACAACTAACAGGAGGAGGAGGAGGAGGCTCCACAAATATCCCCATCCTCAAAGATGAGGGAGCCCAGCACATCAGTGCAAAAGACAAGGCTGAAGCATTTGCAACCATCTTCAGCCAGAAGTGCGAAGTGGATGATCCATCTCGGCCTCCTCCAGAAGTCCCCAGCTTCACAGATGCCAGTCTTCAGCCAATTCGGTTCACTCCATGTGATATCAAGAAATAGCTGAAGGCACTGGATACTGCACAGGCTGTGGGCCCTGACAACATTCTGGCAGTAGTACTGAAGACCAATGCTCCAAGACTGGCCACGCCCCAAGCCAAGCTGTTCCAGTACAGCTACAGCACTGGCATCTACCCCACAATGTGGAAAATTTCCCAGGTATGTCCTGTACACAGAAAGCAGGACAAATCCAACCTGTCCAATTACCGCATCAGTCTACTCTCAATCATCAGCAAAGTGATGGAAGGTGTTGTCGGCAGTGCTATCAGGTGGCATTTGCTCAGTATTAACCTGCTCCCTGACGCTCATTTTCGGTTCTACCAGGGCCACTCAGCTCATGACCTCGTTACAGCCTTGGTCCAAACATGGACAAAAGAGCTGAGCTCCTGAGGTGAGGTGAGAGTTATTGCCCTTGATATCAAGGCAGCATTTGACCATGTGTGGCATCAAGGAGTCCTAGCAAAACTGGAGTCAATGATAATCGGGGGTTGGGGGGTAAGTGTCCACTGGTTGGAGTCATACCTTGCACAAAGGAAGATGATTGTGGTTATTGGAGGTCAATCATCTCAGTCTCAGGACATCACTGCAGGAGTTCCTTTGGGTAACGTCCTAGGGCCAATCATCTTCAGCTGCTTCATCAATGACCTTTCCGCCATCATAAAGTCAGAAGTGGGGATATTCGCTGACGATTGCACAATATTCAGCACCATTCATGACTTCTCAGATACCGAAGCAGTCCGTGTCCATATTGTTACGAAAGTGCCTCTATATGTTTTATTAAGTATATGTTTTTTGAGCACTTATATTTAAATTGTGAAGATGGATTCATTGGAAGGCTGAAGATTTCATAGAAGCTGGACTTTGCTTTGTTGTTGACAGTTCATTGAAAAGCCACGGAGATGTTGTTTAAAAGCAGCCTTGCTGGAAGTCGTGTGCTTTAAGCAATAAACAACAGAAACATTGGTGATGTTTACAGAGAAGTGGCAGGTCAAAATTTATAGGGGTCAGGAGGCTTGACTCTTGAGATATTGTTTTTGGTTTAGCTTTGGACAGTGTGTTGGGGTGTGAACTGTTTTTTGAAGACAGTTGAACCAGCCAGGAGAGCAGCCGCCATCAGCTCCGTCTTCCATCTCTCTCAGAACTTCCTGACATTAAGTGTAAGAAATAGAGAAACTGATGCTGCATTTCTCCTGAAAAACCTGCCAGAAAGTCCTGATGCCGCATTTTTCCTGGAAAGCCTGCCAAACTGATCCTCAACGTCGCCTGAAAAGAACTGGTCTAGAAAGGTTCCAGTGACAGCTGTCTACGCATATATGAGACGCCAAACCAAAAAGGGACAACTGACATCTTTCCATATTTTCTCTTTTTTTCTTCAAGAATTAGCAAGTATTTGGCCAAAGTATTCTTTTTGTCCTTTTTCGTAACAGACCTCTACAGAGAGAATTTCTGGGTTTTTTTGAGTGTGCGTGTGTGTTAATCTGTGGGGAATTTAAAAAGGGGAATTTTCATATTTCAATTGGTGTGTTAATGCTTTGCTTCATTACTGCTTAAGTCTTGTTTTATAATAAACTGATAATTTTGTTTATTAAAGAAATTTGGTTGGTGTATTTTATATGATTGAATGCATTGGGATCTGGGCAAACATTAAAAAAAAGTTACCTGTAGAGAAGTGGAACTAGAAAAGACTCCTCCCACCTCAGTCATCACATATAATTGGGGCTCATCCGGGATAACCCAACACCAATGAAGTGCAATTGTAAGTGGGGTAATAACAATTAAAATGAGGAAAAGTAAAATAAAACAGATTTCTTGTGCATTACGGTAAAGCTTACATTACCAGAATGTCTTTGTCAGTTGCTACGACCTTTCTGGGGAAGGAGGATGTATCCCTGTGTGATTTGAGAAACTTAACCAAGGCTAGGCTAAAAGATTGGACAGCATTGTTGGTATTAGAGTTAAAACTAGGAGCTAAGAAAGCAGACATAATTGCAGTAATAGCATACCATTTGAAATTGGAAGAAAAAGGCAAACCAGATGGAAGTGCTGTTGAATTAGCTAAAATTCTGTTATAGATGAACAGCTTTAACTTGAACAGGGAACAGAGATGCAAAAACTTGAACTACAATTTCAAGGAGAAAGAGAAGAAAGGGAATTCAAATTTTAAAAGTTGGAACTAAGACAATGGGGTGGTCTTGACTCCAGTGCAAGTTCTGGTAAGGAAAGATCTGACTCCAGCCCAGGACCCAGTGGGGAGCTGTTTAAATTTGTGCAAGCCCTCCCGAAGTTTGAGGAAAGGGACATAGAGGCATTTTTCATTTCTTTTGAAAGAATAGCCAGAGAGATGAAGTGGCCAAAGGAAAGCTGGACACTGCTTATGCAAAGCAGGTTGATGGACAGAGCTCATGAAGTTTATGCCATGCTTTCTGAGAAGGCTTTTGCCGATTATGAGATGGCAAAAAAGGCTATTCTCGTGGCTTATGAGTTGGTCCCTGAAGCATAGAGGTAGAAATTTCGGAACCGTCGGAGACAGCCTGGGTAGACTTAGATAGAATTTGAGAGGGTAAAGCAAATTAATTTTGATCATTGGATGCAACCACTAAAGGTAGAGGTTGCGTATGAGAATCTGAGGGAACTAATTCTTCTGGAAGAATTTAAAAATTCATTCCCTCTGTTAGTAAGAACCCATGTAGAGAACCAGAAAGTTTTAACGGCCAGACAGGCAGCTGAAATTGATGATTATGTCTCTAGGGACAAGCCAGGATGTACAACCTTAGCCACATATTCTGTGGATGCAGGGGAATCCTTTCCTATAAAACAGCATCCTTATCACTTGAGTCCAGAGAAACAGGCCCAGGTAAAGGCAGAAATCCAATACATGCTGTAAAACCACCTAATTGAACCCAGTCAAAGCAGCTAGAGTTTCCCAATTGTGGTGGTATCTAAACCTGATGGTTCAACTAGATTCTGCATAGACTACAGAAAGGTTAATGTAGTAACAAAGGCAGACTCCTACCCAAATCCTCACTTGGAAGACTGTATTAACAGTGCCACATTTCTTACAAAAATATATTTGTTAAACAAATACTGGCTAGATCCTTTAACACAACGATCTAAAGAAATATCGGCCTTTGTGACACCAGATGGTCTTTTCCAATGCAGAGTGATGCCATTCAGGCTGAAAAATGCCCCAGCCACTTTTTAGAGACTTATGAACCAAGTCGTAACCAGTGTTCTTAATTCTGTGGTTTATCTTGATGACGTGCTGGTATATAGTGACACTTGGAAGGACCACTTGAACAACTAGAAGCTCTGTTTAGGAAATTACAGTCAGCTGATCTAGTAATAAACCTTGCCAAAAATGAATTTGTGAAAACCAAACTAACTTACCCAGGGCATATTGTAGGACAAGGACAATTGTTGTCAAGAACAGCAAAAGTACAAGCATTGGTGGAATTTCGTACCCCTAAGACTAATCAAGAAATCATGAGGTTTTTGGGGATATGTGATTTCTACTGAAAGCTTGTACCAAATTTTACTACTATAGCTGCTCCCCTGACAGATTTGTTACAAAAAATGAACCAATGTCGAGTGGTCAGGGGAGTGACAAACATCTTTTGAGAGGCTGAAAGCCATTTTGATTAGTGAATCAGTGTTGGCTGCTTCAAAGTTCTCTAAGCACTTCAAGGTTTCAATTGATGCTTGTGCCCAAGTTGTTGGAAGCATGAACTGATAATAGTGCAGTGAGGGAAGCGGAACATTTGAGACAAAAAATATATCTCCTTAACCAATGAGAATTAAGGATTGAGAAATAAACCGAGGAAGGGCTGCAAATGAGGGTGAATTAGAGTGCAAGAATTTAATGTCAAATCAGGTTGCGTATGAGAATCTTAGGGAACTTGGGCAAAATTTTTTAAAACCTATACAAGCATGAACAAGTCTTAACTATTGGGGCATGCTCCAAGATGCCCTGCTCAGGTAAAATCTGGCCCAATCATAGGATCGCCGATAAATTACTGAATGATAGGTGAAACTATGCAAGATATGACTACACTGCTGAGGCTATAAATGTAGGTGATATTCCTCAAGTGGCACAAGCAATAAATAAAACCTGTGCAGAAATTCCAAGAAGCATTAAAAATGATTGAATTTTGTGAGAGAGATGCTACAGAGATTTTACAAAACCTTTCATCCTTATCGGACACTAATGGCTGCAAAACAGATGAGGGATTAAGCTCTTTTTGTTGTAGATATTGCCCCAAAAGTTTTCTGAAGTCTTTACTGGCAGCTTTATGAAGATCATGAACATCCTGGGGAAAGTTGATTAAATTTGAGAAGCTAACAAGGTCTGGGTACTGTTATGACTGAGGTGGGAGGAGTGCACTGTCCTTTCTTCTACTTCTCCACAGGTCACAACATCTATTTAAACGTTTCCCGCTTACTAATACAACCAATCATATACTCTTTTTTTTAAATCCCAGAATAAAATACACCAACCAGCTTTCCTTAATAAACAACAAAATTATCAGTTTATTATAAAACAAGATTTAACCAGTAACAAAGAAAAGCATTAACGCACCGATTAAACTATGAAAGTTCCCTTTTTAAAATTCCCCAAATACAGAAATTCACTCTGCGAGGTCTGTTACAAAAAAGAGACAAAAAAACTACTTTTGCCAAATACTTGCTAATTCTTGACCAAAAAAAAGGAAGATATGGCAGGAAGTCAGTTGTCCCTTTTTTGATCTGGCATCTAGATGTACGGAGATGGATCACTAGGATCATTTCAGAAGCAGTCCTTTCTAGAAATGTCGAGAATTATTCTAGTAGGCTTTCAGGAGAAATGTGGCATCAAGGTTTCTCTGCCAGCACACACTTTAATTGTAGGATTTTTTTCAGCTCCTCAGGAGCTAGACAGCACCAGGAATTTTTTGCTCTTCCACGCTGAATTTTGACACAATTTCTTCAAAAAAGTAGAGATGCAGGTGAGCTGGGAGATTTAATTTTCCTTGGCAGGAAAACACCAACTGTCTTCAAACAGTTCACACCACAACTAACTGAAAGCAATGTCCAAACCCCAGACAGAGAATAAACATTGACGTGGTTTCTCTGTAACCATTTTCCCCCAGGTCACCAAGGGTTCTGCTGTTTTCTGAACCCAAATCACAGTTGGCTTCCAGCACAGGCAGCTTTCAAACCACATCTCAAGTCCTGTTGGTGAACTTGGTTTAAAAAAAAACATCCATGGAATCTTTTCAGTTTTAACACATGTCCTCAAAAAATAAAAATTTTAAAAATAATGGAAGCACTTTTGTAGCCACTCAAATGAGAAAGACAGCATTTATGTAAAAAGAACTGTTCTGCTAAATGTTTTTTGATAGGCAGCTGCAGACCACGGTCAATTGTTGTAAAAACATTCCTTATTCTCCTACAACTGCAAGGGTAAAAATTGGATTGCTCCTGTTTTTAGTCACGATCCGTAATTTATATGTGGCTAGTCCCGTTGAGGCAGGCAGCATGCACGCTTTGTGGTGCTTCCTCATTTGAATGATTTTAGTGTTCAGTTGAGCATGATCCACACTGCTGGCTGCTGAATGCTAACAGAGGGCACAGCATTGTGCATGGCTAGCATGTGGTTCAGCTAGTTGCACCTCTTAAATGAAGCCTGCCCTTCTTAAAGAGGAGTTGCACATTATACTGAGGTTGCTGTAAGGACAGGGACATCAATGGAGCAAAAGTCAAGATTCCCAGTCTCTCGGATACAGTGCTGGAGGCCTTTGCCCAGGAGGTCGACAAAAGGAGAGAGGATGTGCTTCCAAGGGGGGCTAGGAGGGCTTCAAGGAACATCCTCAGTAAGGAATGGCAGCAGGTGGCCAGGGAGTTCAATTCCTGGAGTCTGGGGCTGAGGTTCTGACAGTAGTGCAGGAAAATGTTTGATGACCTCAAGTGGGTGGTCAAGGGCAAAAGACATCTCCTACCCACCACCGCCAATCTCTCATGTTTCTGAATGCATCACACCCCCATCACTCACCCATCAGCAGACCCTATCAGTCAGGACTTGGGCCTAACATTTAGATATACGAACAAATGAGATAGGTGCAAGAATAGGCCACCTCACCCTCACACATCCACCAATGATATCAGCTTCACACCCACCTCTCGTAGCCTCCATATCTTTCTACTATTTAGCTATGGCAGGCACATCACCCAAACACTCTTTCTGCTCGCTTGCAAGACAAGGTGGTGCATAACCGGATGGGGCAGGCCCACCTGCATTATCTAAGACTGCCAGACGAGACTGTGCTGAGCATCATGGGACCAGCTGTGACAGAGGCCGTTGCATCTGTCGCCACTGAGACCATTCAGGATGGTGATATGTTCCTGCCTTGTGACCCTTCTCAAATCCCACTTCACCCTCATCTTGCTATCTGGCACGAAGTGCAGGCTATAGATGGTGTGACTGGAACACTTGCTTTCTTCATCCCATCCATTTATGATTTTCTGCTATGAGGTACCCAAGATCTGCCACCTGTCCGTCCCCTGCGGCCCTATGAGAAAAGGCAAGAGCTGTTACAAACCTCTGAGGAAGACACACCATCACTTGATCTGACACTCTCAGTCACCAGCTCAGTTACTGGCACAGTAGGTGCCTTAGAGGATAGTGTAGAGTCAGGATTTGCACATGGCTAGTCATCGAGCATGAGTGGGCTGCAGCCAGACCAGGGGATTAGGACAGTTCATTTGTCAGCTCCCCGGAAGGGAAGGTTGCTGATGAGTTCTGCTACAGGGAACTCAGCTGAGGACTTCAATGTGGCAGCCTACAGGAGAACGCTGATGAACATGCTCACAGAGATGCTTGGTGCATTGGCAGGTTTGCCAGACAGCCTGTTGTCATGGTCAAGGAGTATGGAGGAGTTTAGATCCAACATGGCACAGGGCACAAAGCAGAACTTGGAGCCCATCCTTTCCAATGTGCCTTTGTTGGCCAACTCCATGACAGCACTTGCAGACACAGCCGCAATACATTGTCTGTTGGATGCTGTCTCAGCTTCCACTGCAGCCCAAGCAAAAGCCACCCAGCATCTCAGTGCTACAGTGGAAGCTTGAGCAGCGGTCATGAGATCCATGCTTCTTGCCATGCAGGCTCAGACTGCTGCCATAATGGCTGCAGTTTTTAATGGTCAAAGGGCCATATGGGCTTGGGGAGTGCTATTGGTTCCATGGAGTACAAATCTGCTGCCTTGTCATTCGTGCTCCCACCAGTGCAACTCCGCCAGTGCCCTTGCGGTTGCTCTTGAGGAAGTCAACCCAGCACACTGCCACTCAGTGAGGTGGTGCAGTACGAAGTTGGGCCCTCAGAGCCCAGAGCTGTTCGAGAGCGACCTGCAAGACCATCTACTGTTTCCCTGAGTGAAAGTCAGCAGCCTTCCACCGGCCATGCTGCAGCCAGTGGGGCAGCACTGTGTGGAAGCGCTAGGACAGGCAAAGACACCCACAAGTCACGAAGAGAATGCACAAGGTTGAACAGTTCAGATTTGTGTCTATTATCAGATGTGTTCTTGAATAAAGTTGTTATGGAAAAGTTTTTTGTTGGTTTCTTTCATTGCAGGATTTTGGCCGAGATAACTGTGATAGGATGTCACGGATGGAGAATTCACAATCACAGAATTGTGACATAACAGAGGAGACCATTTGGCCCACCGTGTCTGCACTGGCTCTCTGAAGGAACAATTTACCTAGTGCCTCTCCCCTGCCTTCTCCCCAGAGCCCTGCACATTCTTCCTTTTCAAATACCAATCCAATTTCTTCTTGAATGCTCGATTAACCGTGCTTCCACCTCACTCCTAGGCAGTGCAGTCCAGATCCTAACCACGTGCTGCATGAAAAGGTTCTTCCTCATGTTGCCATTGCTTCTTTTGCCAGTTACCTTAAATCTGTTTCCTCTATTCTCGATCATTCCAACAATGGGAACAGTTTTTCCCTATCTACCCTGTCCAGACCCATCATGATTTTGAATACCTCTAACAAATCTCCTCTCAACCTTTTCTTCTCTGAGGAACACAGACCCAACTTCTGCAATCTGTTTCCATAACTGAAGTTCCTCATCCCTCGATACATTCACGTGAATCTTTTCTGCACTCTTTCTAATGCCTTCACTTCTTTTCCTAAAGTGTGGTGCTCAGAACTGAACAAAATACTCCAATTGAGGCTGAACCGGTGTTCTATGCCAGTTTAACATAACCTCCTTGCTTTTGTACTCTGTGCCCCTATTAATAACTCTTTATTAACTGCTCTCTTAACCTGCCCTGCCACCTTCAATCATTATGCACAAATACACGGTTACGACCGACTGCTCCAAAGCCCCCAATCAAAATATACGATTCTGATTGTGGTGAGAGAAACGCACTGTTAATTCAGTCCTGTCCCTCCACAGATCGCCTAACATATTTTAAACTTTCCAAATTAAAGAAAGACCCTGTCAAATTGTACTATCTATTGACCCCCCGAATGAGGTGTCTTTAAATCAACAAATTAACTATTTAATTAGATATAAATAACATTTAAAATAGAAACATTAGAGTCCTTGCAAATTTACGCTGCTGCAGGAGGTGAAAAAAGTCCAAGGTTGCTTGAAATGCTCATAGCCGTCCGATGGGGAGAAAAAAGGTTCTTCAACAGTCGAACAGTCCGTAGTCTAATCCCAGCAGTAAGTGATGCTTTCCTTGTCCAGCGATGACCACAGTAGATCAACAACTCACAACCACTTTCAATAGAATCAATATGGCTTTAGAATTTTTTAGGTTTAAAAATATAGTCATAGTTTAAATTCTTCCTTCTCTCTCCTTTCAGGTGCTAACACACAGTTGTCTCTCTGTGTCTCCATCTTAGAACAGGCTGTTGCACTATAAGCCAGTTTGAAATTAAATTGTAACAGATGTATCTCTCTATGCTCAGCCCAAGTGGCTGCATCCAAAGCAACGAGAATGCACCCTTTGAATCACAGTCTCCAAATGGCTGTATCCAAGGCCACAAGAATGCACCTTCTTGGGAACTCCTGAGGCCTGCTTGTTCTTAAAGCAGTACTGATCCTTTGCTGTCTTAAAGACACACCACATAATTCTCAAAAAAAAACTTCAAGATCATAACACCTCCGTCCCTGGCGGAATAAAACGCCATTCCTGGAATGCATTTCATTACAATGGGTAAAGAATACATTTGAAAAAATGCTAACATTTTTTTTTCCGCATTTACAGGCATACACTTTTCAAAAATGTTAAGACTACAGCAACAAGTTCCACCAGGACATTTTGGCTTTAAATTTTCAAAAGGTTGTCCCAATTAACCCATTTCCATTTCCAAGCATTGTCTTCCAATTGTTTCGTGTTTTCCTTCCAAGTATCCCTATTATCCATCACTTCAGCCAGGTGAACTGCACAGCTAGGAGCACTGACCACTGCTGGGTTCACTATTGTCTGAGAAGTTTCGCGAGTACCCTTTAACCTGTGTGGCATCACATGACACTGGAAAACCCTGTCCGGTGTAACAGAAGCTGATTTTTTCTTACCCTGGCTTCTCAAAGGAGTTTGACAAGTTTCCTCCAATACATTTGTCTTTTTAAGACACATTGTGTTGCCTACTCTGTCCATACAGTCTTTTAAATAAGAATTTGGGTAGGAGCCTGCCTTCTTTACCACAGTGACCTTTCTAGCGTCTATGCAAGTTTGAGCCGACCCACCAGGTTTAGACATCAAGACCATCTGTGAATTCCAGCTGTCCTGACTAGGTTCAACTAAGCTGCCCTTCAGCATGCATTGTACCTCTGCTTCCACTTGGGCCTGTCTGTCTGGACCTAAACAACAAGGATGTCGTTTTAAAGGAATGGTACCCCCTATACCCACATCATGTGTGGCTAAGGTTGTACATCCTGGCTTATCCCTTCAAACTTTTTGAAACGTTGTGAAAACCCTGGTGAGGACTTCATGCTGTTTTGCCTCTAAGTGTAAAAGCCTATTGTTTAATTTTCCTAGCCATCCTGTATTTGCTAATCACAGTTGGAGGTTCAATCTGAGAATTTCCTAGGCCTGCTTCTGCCTCATCCTCACTATCCTTTTCCTTTTCAACAGTCCCAATTACCTGACATACCTGTATTGCCTTATCCTCCTCCCTGCGGCATTATAGTTTGAGCATATTAATGTGACATAACTGGTTCTTCTTCGTGCAATCAGGGATGTCAATTAAGTAATCTACCTCACCCATTCTTTTGATCACTCCATATGGGCCACTGAACCGTGCTTTTAATGGTTCTCCTTGTGATGGTAACAACAATAATACTTCATCCCCTGGTTTTATGGTAGGTTGTGGTTTTCCCACCATTTGACAGGTTTGGCATGTCCTAAAAATTGTCTCACATTCTTTGTAAGACTTGGCTAGTAATAATGCTTGCTTATGTGTGATTTGGTCTTCTGAATTCCCCTATGTCCTGCAAAAGGAATGTCATGTACTAACCTTAATAATCCTGGTCGATCTGTTCAACAACTGTCCAGTCTTTGTCAGCAAGCCTATGAGGCAGTCTCCATTTCCTCCTCAAAAACCCTGTTTATCATATAATAGGCTTCCGGTACTCCTTTCGCCTCAACTTCTGATAGAGCCGCCTGTGCTATTCCGTATATCTCTAGATCAGCTTGCTGTGCTGTGATGATAGACGATTTGTTGAACATCTCATTTGGATTATCTAAATCCCCAAATAAGGTTTCAGATACTTAGCTATCAACTTGTGGTGCCCCTTTTACTTCCAACAGTGGATCCTGTTTAGCCATTGCTCAGGTAGCTGCACATGCAGGAAATATTCCCGGAACTTTTTTTTTTAGAGATACAGCACTGAAACAGGCCCTTCGGCCCACCGAGTCTGTGCCGACCAACAGCCACCCATTTATACTAACCCTACAGTAATCCCATATTCCCTACCACCTACACTACGGGCACTTTACAATTCCCAATTTACCTATCACCAGCAAGTCTTTGGATGTGGGAGGAAACAGGAGCACCCGGCGAAAACCCACGCAGTCACAGAGAGAACTTGCAAACTCCACACAGGCAGTACCCAGAATTGAACCCAGGTCCCTGGAGCTGTGAGGCTGCGGTGCTAACCACTGCGCCACTGTGACGCCCTACTTGTTCCTGTAATTGCTGTGTTTGCTTAATTTCACTTGGTGCCTCTGTAACTATAGGAGAAACTGATACTTTTGATCCAGCCAAATCATTTCCTAGGAGTAGATCAATTCCCTTTACTGGTAAACTGTGGACAACAATGATAGAATTCTTCATTACGATGGAAAGTGAGAGAGTTGATTTTGAGACTAGGGTCCTGAATCTAAATAAAGGAAACTATGAAGTTTTGAGGCGCGAGTTGGCTATGATAGTTTGGGGAACGCTACTTAAAGGGTTGACAGTGGATAGATGATGGCTAGCATTTAAAGAGCGCATGGATGAATTATAACAATTGTTCATTCCTGTCAGGCACAAAAATAAAACAGGAAGGGTGGCTCAACTATGGCTTACAAAAGAAATTAGGGACAGTATTAGATCCAAGGAGGAGAAATATAAAATGTCCAGAAAAAACAGGAAACCTGAGGACTGGGAGCAGTTTAGAATTCAACAAAGGAGGACAAAGAGGTTGATTAAGCAGGGGAAAATAGAGTATGAGCATAAACTTGTGGGGAACATAAAAACGGACTGTAAAAACTTGTATAAATATGTAAAGAGAAAAAGATTAGTGAAGACAAATGTGGGTCCCTTACAGTCAAAAATGGGGGAATTTATAATGGGGAACAAAGAATTGGCAGACAATGAAATACATACTTTGGTTCTGTCTTCACAAAGGAGGACTCAAATTACCTCCCAGAAATGTTGGGGAAGGAGGAAATGTGAGAAGGAGGAACTGTATAAAATCAGTATTAGTAGGAAAATGATGTTAGGGAAATTGATGGGTATGAAGGATGATAATGGGCATTGTAAATTGCCCCTAGTGTAGGTAGGTGGTGGGGATGTGGTAAGGAATATGGGATTAATGTAGGATTAAGATAAAAGGGTGGTTGTTGGTCGGCACATAATTGGTGGGCCGAAGGGCCTGTTTCAGTGCTGTATCTCTCTATAAAGTCTATAAATTCCCAGGGCATGATAATCTACATCCCAGAGTACTTAAGGAAGTGGCCCTGGAAATAATAGATGCATTGCTGGTCATTTTTCAAAATTCTATGGATTCTGGAACAGTTCCAATGTATTGGTGGGTAGCTAATGTAACCCTGCTATTTAAAAAAGGAGGTAGAGAGAAAACAGGGAATTGTAGACCAGTTAACCTGACATCAGTAGTGGGGAAAATGCTAGAGTCCATTATAAAAGATGTAATAGCAGAGCACTTGGAAAACAATGACAGGATCGGACAAAGTCAACATGGATTTACAAAAGATAAATCTACTGGACTTTTTCGAGGATGCCACTAGTAGAATAGATAAGGGAGAACCAGTGGATGTGGTGTATTTGGACTTTCAGAAGGCTTTCGATAAGGTCCCACATAAGAGATTAACATGCAAAATTAAAGCACATGGGCTTGGGGGTAAGGTACTGACATGGATAGAGAACTGGTTGGCAGACAGGAAACAAAGACTAGGAATAAACGGGTCTTTTTCCGAGTGGCAGGCAGTGACTAGTGGGGTACCGCAGGGATTTGTGCTCGGGCCCCAGCTGTTCACAATATATATTAATGATATAGATGAAGGAATTGAATGTAATATATCCAGGTTTGCAGGTGACACAAAGCTGGGTGGGAATGTGATCTGTGAGGAGGATGCAGAGAAACTCCAGTGTGATTTGGACAAGTTGAGTGAGTGGGCAAATACATGGCAGATGCAGCATAATGTGGATAAATGTGAGGTTATCCACTTTGGTGGCAAAAACAGAAAGGCAGATTATTATCTGAACGGTGATAGATTGGGAAAGGGGGAGATGCAGCAAGACCTGGCTGTCCTTGTGCACCAGTCGCTGAAAGTAAGCATGCAGGTGCAGCAGGTAGTTAAGAAGGGAAATGGTATGTTGGCCTTTATAGCAAGAGGATTCGAGTACAGGAGCAAGGATGTCTTGCTGAAATTATACAAGGTCTTGGTGAGACCACATCTGGAGTATTGTGTGCAGTTTTGGTCTCCTTATCTGAGCAAGGATGCTCTTGCTGTGGAGGGAGTGCAGCGAAGGTTCACCAGACTGATTCCTCGGATGACAGGACTGATGTATGAAGAGAGATTGGGTCGATTAGGTTTGTATTCGTTAGAGTTTAGAAGAATGAGAGGGGATCTCATAGAAACCTACAAAATTCTAACAGGACTGGACAGACTAGATGCAGGAAAGATGTTCCCGATGGTGGGGGAGTCCAGGACCAGGGGTCACAGTCTAAGGATAAGAAGTAAGCCATTTAGGACTGAGATGAGGAGAAATTTCTTCACCCAGTCAATGGTGAACCTGTGGAATTCCATACCACGGAAAGCAGTTGAGGCCAAATCATGAAATATATTCAAGAAAGAGTTAGATATAGTTCTTAGGGCTAAAGGAATACGGGGTGAAAGCGGGAACAGGGTACTGAGTTCGGATGATCAGCCATGATCGTATTGAATGGCGAAGCAGGCCTACTCCTGCTCCTATTTTTCTATGTTTCTCACGCCTACAGTAACTATCCCAGATATTAAGTCACTCTCTAGGCACACTTTATACAAAGGTATGAGTATACACACTCTGCCAATTTCATTAACTAAATCTTTAGCGTTCAAGGCGCTCTCTGGTGAAAACCTTATATCTTTCTCCAGCAAGAGTGTTTGGGTCGCTCCTGTGTCCCTGAGTATAATGATAGGTTTTCCTGCCTCAATTACAGGGTACGGAGTTACTCTCCCATTTGACAAAAATTCATTATTTTATTCTTAACCTCTGCACTCCTTTCAGTTTTAGTATCTGGTTTCACATTCACAGCTGTCGTTAAAACTGTAGTCTGGTCTGCTATACTCTCAGTCAGAGACTTTTCCTCTGCACTAACTTTGCATACCCTAACAAGTCCTATGTGTTTACCTCGCAATTTCCAGCACTCTGAACAAAGATGACCCGTTTTGTTGCAATTATAACACTTTGGCTTGCGAACCTCAATTCTACCTTCTGCACCTTCCTTTCTGACCTGAGGAAATGATCCTGGGGCATTCCCAGCTGTTCCTTCTTGTCCCCGGCTACTTGCCTCTTCAGAAAGCATGACATGAGCTCTACCTACGAGCCTGCCCTGCATGAGCAATGCCCAGCTTTCTTTCTGCCATTTCATCTGTTTGGCTATTTTTTCAAAAGATATGAAAAATGGCTCTATGTCCCTTTCCTCAAACTTAGGAAGAGCCTGTATAAATTTAAACAACTTCTCGCTGGGTCCTGATCTAAATTCAGATTCTTCCCGACCTGAATTTTCCCTGGATTCAAGACTGCCATTTTGTCTTAGTTCCATCATTTTTGACTTAAATTCCCTCTCTTCTCTTTCACTTTCTCTCCGAAATGCTCTCTTTCTCCCTTTCTTCTTTTTCCAATTCAAGTTTTTTTTAATGCTATTGCTTTTTCCTTTTTCTCTTTTTACAATTCATGTTTTTTCATTTCTAACTGAATCCTATCCAACACCACTGCATCACTCTCAGATCTACTACCTTCTTGTCTCTTGTATTCCCTTCCTTGTTCCTCATATTGCCCTTCATCTGTATCATCATCATCTTCTACTAATTCCAGATGTTTGGCTATTTTGTCAGTTATCTCTGCTTTTTTGGCACCTGATTTCAATTCCAACCCCAATTTCGCTGCCAATTCTTTTAATTTGTTCTTGTTAGCGTTATCAAGTCACACAGGGAAACATTCTGCTTTCCTAAAAACTCTGCTACAACCACTAATGCCATTACAATGGCATAGACGGTACCTTTTATACAAGAGAACTGGTTCTTTTAATTCTTTGTAATTGGCGTTAGATTTAGATCCCAACAATCGAGTTTCCAATGGATATGATCTTAGACTCGAGTGCAATTAATATGATGCCAAACGCAGGATCCCAATTTAAATATGTTATCCCAGAGACGAGTAATTACTATGATTCCAAATGCGAGCCCTCCAAATTAGTCTGATTCTGATCCCAGATGCGAGCCACCGAATTAAATAAGATTCAACTGTGAGCGAGCCCCCAATTATGGTATGATTCAAATCCAGCAACCCAATTAATATATGATTCAAATCTCGAGCGAGCCCCCAATTAATATGTTACGACCGACCGCTCCAGTGAAAACCTCCCAATCAAAATATACGATTCTGATTGTGGTGGGAGAAACACACTGTTAATTCAATCCCATCCCTCCACTGATCGCCTATCATATCATTTTAAAATTTCCAAATTAAAGACCCAGACAATTGTAACATCGACTGACCCCCGAATGAGGTGTCTTTAAATCAACAAATTAACTATTTAATTAGAAGAACTAAATTCTTAAACACTACTAAGATATAAATAACATGTAAAATAGAAAAATTAGAGTCCTTGAAAATTTACGCTCCTGCAGGAGTTGAAAAAAGTCCAAGGTTGCTTGAAGTCCTCACAGCCGTCCTATGGGGAGAAAAAAGGTTCTTCAACAGTAGAACAGTCCGTAGTCTAATCCCAGCAGTAAGTGATGCTTTCCTTCTCCAGCGATGACTACGGTAGATCAACAATTCACAATCAGTTTCAATAGAATTAATCTGGCTTTAGAATTTTTGAGGCTTAAAAATATAGTCACTGTTTAAATTCTTCCTTCAGTTCAAATTATCAGAGATCTCTCCTTTCAGGTGCTAACACACAGTTGTTTGTCTGTGTCTCCCTCTTTGAACTGGCTGTTTGCACTATAAGCTAGTTCAACATTAAATTGTAACAAATGTATCTCTCGATGCTCAGTCCAAGTGGCTGCATCCAAGGCAGCCCTTTGAATCGCAGTCTCTGAATGGCTGTATCCAAGGCCACTAGAATGCACATTCTCGGTAACTCCTGAGGCCTGCTTGTTCTTAAAGCAGTACTGATCCTTTGCTGTCTTAAAGACACCACATATTTCCCGAAAAAAAACTTCAAGATCATTACAACACCCAGATCCCTCTGCTGCTGCACCCACTTTAGAATTGTACCCTTTGTTTTATATTGTCTTTCCGCGTTTACCAAAATATATCACTTCACACTTCTCTGCATTAAATTTCATCTGCCACTTATCTGCCCATTCCACCAACCTCTCTATGTCCTGTTGAAGTTCTGCACTATTCCCCTCACAGTTCGCAATGCTTCTAAGTTTCTTATCTGTAAATTTTGAAATTGTGCCCTGTACACCAAAGTGTAGGTCATTAATATGTATCAGGACGAGCAAGGGTCCTAACACAGACCCCTGGGGAACTCCACTATAAGACTTTCTTTAGTCTGAAAAAATCTACTAACCACTGCCCTCTGTTTCCTGTCACTCAGGCAATTTTGTATCCATGTTTCTACTGTCCATTTTATTCCATGAGCTGTAACTTTGCTCACAAGTCTATTGTGCGGCACTGTATCGAATGCCTTTTGGAAGTCCATATACATCACATCAACAGCATTACCCTCATCAACCCTCTCTATTACCTCATCAAAAAAACTCAAGCAAATTAATTAAACATGATTTGCCCTTACCAAATCCATGCTGGCTTTCTTTAATTAACCTGCATTTGCCCAAGTGACTATTAATTTAGTCCTGAATTATTATTTCTAGAAGCTTCCCCACCACTGAGGTTAAACTGACTGACCTGTAGCTGCTGGGCTTATCTTTGCACCTTTTTTTGAATAAGGATGTAACATTTGCAATTCTCCAGTCCTCTGGCACCACTCCCGAGTCTAAGGAAGACTGGAAAATTATGGCCAGTGACTCCGCAATTTCCACTCTCACTTCCCTCTATCCTTGGATGCATCTCATCTGGTCCTTGGGCCTTATCAACTTTAAGTACAGACAGCCTATCCAATTCCTCCTCCTTATCAATTTTAAACCGTTCAAGTCTCTGAATTACCTCCTCTTCCACCATGACCTGCGCAGCATTTTCTTCCTTGGTAAAGACATGCAAAATATTCATTTAATACCTCAGCCATGTCCCCTGTCTCCATGCATAAATCCCCTTTTTGGTCCCTAATCGCCCCCACTCCTCCTCTTACCATTTGTGTTATTTATATGCCTATAGAAGACTTCTGGATTCCCCTTTATGTTTCTGATGAAAGGTCACTGACCTGAAACGTCAATTCTGCTTCTCTCTCCACAAATGCTGCCAGACCTGCTGAGTTATTTCCAGCACTTCTTGTTTTTAGTTCAGTTACCATTTTTTGGTTCTAATTTATCTGGGTCAGATCCATTCTTATTCCATTGAAGTTGGCATTCCCCAGTTAATTATTCTTACTCTGGATTGTTCCTTGTCAGTCTAAATCTTATACTTTGATCACTGTCCCCGAAATGTTCCCCTACTAACACTTGATCCACTTGGCCCACCTCGTTTTCAAGAACCAGGTCCAGCAGTACCTCCTTTCTCATTGGACTGGAAACATACTGCTGTAGAAAATTTTCCTGAAAACATTCTCTAGTAACTCTTGCCCTTCTTCACCCTTTACACTATTACTTTCCCGGTCTATATTTGGATAATTAAAGTCCCCCATTATAACTCCTCTATAATTCTTGCACCTGTATGTAATTTCTTTGCAAATTTGTTCCTCTACACCTTTCCTACCAATTGGTTGCCTGAAGACTATAGCGAGCAATGTTATTGCAACATTTTTGTTCCTTAGCTCCAGCAAAATAGACTCTGTCCTTAACCCCTCTGGGATATCCTCTCTCTCTAGCACTGCATTGTTATCCTCAATCAATACTGCCACTCCTCTCCCTTTCTTTCCTTTCTTGAACATATTTTACCCAGGAATATTTAATATCCAGTCTGCCCCTCTTTGAGCCAGGTCTCTGTTATAGCCACAACTACATATTTCCAAATGGCAATCTGCCTTGTAACTCACCAAAGTATTTACTACAGTCTGTGCATTTACATAGATGCACAGTAACCCTAATTTAGACTTTATTGCTTTCTCCCTTACTCTGATAATTTACTGTTTCCTGCTCTTGTGCTATCTGTCTCTCCCAGTATTCTGTGTACCTTGGTATTCCTTTCTGATATTACCTCCTGGTTCCCACACCCTTGCCAAGTTAGGTTAAACCCTCCCCAGTAGAACTAGCAAATCGCCCTGCAAGGAAATCGGTCCCAGCTCTGTTTAAGTGCAACCCATCATTGTGGAACAATGGTGGTGATGGGATCCCATCCTAAGGGAACGGGAGTCTCAGTAGGCATTCACAGACAGGCCATCCAGAGCAAAGGGGTCCCAGATGCCTCCTCTCTACCTCCTCTTCCTCCTGCTCCCAAGGTGGCGTCTGTATGCCTGGTGGCAAGGGCCGCACCCTCACAATAGCAAGGTTGTAGAGGATGCAGAAGACATTTGGAGACATGCTCCAAATCATGTTGTAAGGCTCCCCCTGAGCAGTCCAGGCAGCGGAATTGTTTCTTGAGAATGCTGATTGTCTGCTTTGATACGTTCCTATTGGCAGCTTGGCTCTCATTGTGGGCAGGTTGTTCTTGCATGGTCAGGTGACAGAGGGGAGTCTTGAGCAATGTCCCAACTAAGTTGCATGTGTGCATGGCTGCAAAGCAGCCTGGGAGGAACTGCACAGGCCACACTCTGTGATAAGTAACATGTACGCAATCGTACAAAAAAATTTAAAGGGACTGTGCACTGAAAAATAAGAACCCTGCACAACAACTAAAAATTTTAAAGGGGACATTGGTGTTGAACCATGTGTATGGGAGGTATCCCATGTTGCAAGGCAGCCAGTCTCTGGTGCTTCATGGTGGTCTGAAGACTCCTGGAATGGCAGACTCCCTCAGGATAAATGCATTGTGGCTGGTGCCAGGATAGCGGACGTTCACCAACTTGATGGTTTGGGCATGGTTGCACACCAACTGCATGTTAATCGAGTGGAGCCCTTTGTGGTTTCTGTACCTCTCCCATTTTACAAAGTTACATGGTGCAATTGATGGCTCCCGGCACCATTGCGAATCTTGCTGCCCTAGCAAAACCATGTGTACACTCCTCCTGCTTCCTTCTGATTGGAGAGATGATGAATCGATTCTCCCCTGGTATAGAGGGCCTCTGTCACCTCTTGGATGCAGCATTGGACGGCAAACTGGGAAATGTTGGCAATGTTGCCTGCTCCTGATAAATGGATCCAAGCCAAATGGTGAAGAATGAAGCTAGACCTTTTTCTTGATAGTCTGTTTATTCACAGAATGCAGCATTACATATCTCTGCTTCCTGCCTCCACCCCCGTGTCGCAGCAGGCTCTCTTTATACTTCTTTTGAAATAGAAAATTAAGGGAAGGGACTATATATCCCCAATGAAGGAGCACCAATACCATACGGTAATAAAAAAAGCTATAAAGGAAACGTTACTTAATCAAACTAAAATATCATTTCAGATGGTGATGATGCACTCCAGTCCCTCTGGTGCCCACTGGTCACGGAAGGCCTCAAGTGTACTGGTGAACAGAGCATGCTTCCTCTCCAGGGATGCCCGGGTGCAGACATAGCCGCGTAAGACAGGCAGACAGTCAAGCTGGACGATCCCCTCGACTGCCCGCTGTCTGGACCTACTAATGGCCACCTTGGCCAGGCCCAGAAGCAGTCCCACGATGAGGTCCCCTGTCTTGCCTGCTCCCCTCTGCACCGGATGGCCGAAGATCAGGAGCGTGGGACTGAAGTGTGACCAGAACTTGAGGAGCAGCCCCTTCACAGGCGCCCTTTATATCTGCTCTGAGTCCTTAATTATACAATGCCCTTCACCACTGTGTCTTTAACAACATAATTAATCTACCATTCACAGCTCCCACCTAGAGGGATCCTGTTGCGTACAAGTTGACAGCAACGGTTAACTTAATGGTCACCAGCAGTGCTGTCCTCACCCTGTTGTGCGGCTGCAGGTCCTGTTGAAGGAAGTGGCACAGTCTATGACCATCTCCTTGGTGAATCTCAGCCTCCTCAAGCATTGCTCCTGGCTGAGGTGGAGGTAGGAGAAGTGCTCCCTGAAAACATATGGTGTATGGGTCGGGCTCCTGTGGAGAGCCATCTCCATCTGCGCTCAGCTTCCCCTGTCTGCAACCTCGGCTCTATCTCCCTATTGTGTTACAGACCAAGAGGGACTGCAACTACAGCCCTCTTAACTGTAGCAGCCTTTCTGTGGACAGGTCATAAAACTCCTTTGACCTCCCTGTCAGGGTGTAGTAACACTCCTTCCAAAACTGACAAGTCAGCAAAACTGTGCCAAGAACACAGCACAGTACTTCCACCAACTTTGCAAGAGCAAAAGCCAGTGACGCTCACATCCCATGAAAGAATTTTAAAACATTTTGAGGGCCTCCGGCTTCTATGGTGCCAGGGTGCTGAATTTTATTTCACATCAGCTAGCATTTGTGAGAAGTTAAGGAACTTAACTTTGTTGCAAAAACAATTTGAAATTTGGAAATGGAGTGATCTGCACTCACTACTTTTCAATACAAAAAAAACCTGTGCAGCATTTTCCATAGTCAAAATTACAGAAATAATTAAAATGCTTATGTGCAATAAAGCTATTTAAGTGAAGGGGATACCAATAGTTGTCAGAGTCGAGTAAATGGAATAACAGTAAATGATCTTTGAGCTCACTTGCATTGGTTTTAATTCAGGGCCATGGCCACACTCTCCTGAAGCTTTTTAAATTATCATTTTCATCATTTATATGGTCTTGGACATCTGCAGAAATGTAATTGCAAAGAATTTAGACAGCTAATTTGCAGCAATGGGACTCCACTGACAACAACAGCTTGTATTTATATAGGACCTTCAACATAATAAAATGTCCCAAAGTGCTTTACAGGGGCATTATAAAACAAAATACAGCACCAAGCCATATGAGGTGACATTAGGGCGAAAGATCAAAGCTTGGTTTTAAGGAATGCCTTAAAGAAGGAAAGCAAGGTGGAAAGGTTTAGGGAGGGAATTCCAGAGCTTAGGGCCTAGGCAACTGAATGCACTGTAAGATTTGGTTCAGGGGTCACAGATACTCAAAGAAGGGGGTTGAACTCATAATGTGATCTTACAGCAGTTTATGAAAAAGCAACAGTTTAAGTATAATGTATGTTAAGAAGCAACAGTTTAAATATGATGATGCGTAAGCTAAATAGAGAGAAAAGGCATACGACCCGTAACAGGTTGAATGGATTACCGATCCCAGATCATACGGTGTTGGCAGTCTCCCCGATGGGTGAGGTGTTGGTGGTCTTTTCGGTTCTTGGAATCATCAGTCTTCTTGAGCTGGCCAAAGTGTTAGGCTTTAGCCTAACACTCGGCTGAAGCCGAGCTTGGGTAAGCTCTCCTTCTGTCCGAAGAAGACTATTTCCCCCCACCCCGAGCACCTGTTTATATACTTTATTTTTAGGGGCTGGTGAGTTTCCCATGCCTTTCACTTGTTTGATTCCAATTGTCCAATCACTGAGGGGCAGATACTAAAAATAAATGCCTCCCATTCCCATCACTCTGATCCCAAAGCCATCTTGAGGCTTATCCCTTGCGAGGTACCGTTTGTAAATGTCTGCCAGACACTCGTCTAGACAGCGTACAAGGTTTCATATTATCAGCTTTAGTAATGTCTTGTTTCAGAGACTGCGCGATTCATGTCCTTGGCAGAGATATCAGGCCTACGCTGATCTGTATCTGTCAACCCAGCAGATTGCTATAGAATCTTTCTTAATAAGAGAGAAAGCGCTATTTCTGTAATTTTCAATTAATCTTCTTTCATTAGACAGACATTTCTTACAGCACTGCTACTAATAACAGAGTGATTAAAATCGGAGATGCTCAAGAGGCCAGAATTAGAGGAGCACAGATATCTCGAAAGGTTGTGGGACTTGAGGAGATTACAGAGATTGGGAGGGGTGAGGCCAGGGAGGGATTTGAAAACAAAATTGAGAATTTTAAAATCTTCATGAATTGGTGGATTTAATGTAATTAAATTGGAGTGTGTTCCTTATCGAAACCACTTTTTCTAGACAGTACTTAAGAGTGCCCCACCTGGAATACTGCTTGAATCTACTCATTTTTTTCTAGTAAAAGAGCTACTGATGGATACAGGTGGGTTGGCTAAGCCTCACATTGAAGACCATTATTGGGTATCTCTAATGTATCAATTACAGTGCAATCTAGACAGCTATGCCTTGGGTTGACTTGCAATAGTGACGCCTGTGTGAAACCCACTGTCTGCCTCTCAACGGCTGTTGAGTGATGTGGAATGCTTTTACTTGGCCATAGATGCCTAGGTACTTAAATCCCTGTCATTATCTGGTTTAAAATCTTCAAGCGTCAAACCATGATGGTTTCGCATTTTGGAATGTGGTGTGACATAGATTAAATCCTCCATTCTGCAGAATTCCTGATTTCAGGTGTATTGATGCGGAGGAATACCCAGCAAAAGCCAGGCACTATCCCTCAGAAAGGGTGAATCTTACCTGGACTTCTCTCACATATCTCCTGCTAACCAGCTCCAAGCAGCATTGACATTAGCAGCTGGTTGTCCTTTCTTTTGCTAATGTTTATTTTGGAGGAGGCAGATTTTTTTTCAGATTTCTTAAAGCATCTCAATGGATAAGATAACTTAATCTTGCAGCATTAGTTGAGACTGAATTGCTGTAGTCATAGAAATTTAATTGGGAATATTTATCTTTAAAAGGAGGCACAGACTTTTTCCAATATTCAAAGGATTACTAATGAAATATTGGCCAGTTCTCTCCACTGAAAATATCCTAGGGTTTAAACGCATGATTAAGAAAGATAATATTTTGAATGAAAATTCATCTTTTTATATGTATACCAGTTGATCTGCAGTAACATTGTGCATGAGGAGTCAAGACCAAGTGTAGTAATTGGGTAAAGCGAGATTAGAGGCCAGGTGATATTTGGATCAGGGCATGCAGACCTAATTTTGTTCCTATTTTGACGTATATTCTGTCCTCATTTATTATATATTTCTATTACAAATTTTTATGTGCATATTCATAATGGAAACTTCATTTGCTCATGTGTCATACAGTAACTACCCTTTGCTGCCAGGGATGGCACTGCAACATTTCCACTGGGGTAGGGATGCCGCAAAGATCCAGCTTGGCTTCAAGCTGGCTTCAGCTATTTACAAGTATTTTTATCAGTAATTTAGATAAGGGGGATTGATTGAATGAATTTTGTCCAAGTTTGCTGATGATACAAAGCTAGATGGGAAAGTAAGCTGTGAGGAAGACACAAAGAGGCTGCAGAGGAATATGATGTGATTGATCAGGCAAGATGGAGTATATCATGTGGGAAAATGTAAAATTATCCACTTTGGTAGGAAGAGTAGAAAAATAAAATATTTTAAAAGGTGAGAAACTAGCGGATTTTAATATTCAGAGGGATTTGGGTGTCCCTGTACACTAATCACTGAAAGTTAGCACATTCAGCAAACAATTAGGAAAGCAAATAGTATGTTCGCCTTTATTGCAAGGGGGTTGCAGCTTAAAAGTAAGGAAGTCTTGTTGCAAATATATAGGGCTTTGGTGAGGCAACATCTGGAGTACAGTGTACAGTTTTGGTCTCCTTTTGTATGGAAGGATATACTTGTCTTAGAGGGGGTGTAATGAAGGTTCACTAGATGGATTCCTGGGATAGGTAAATTGTCATATGAGGTGAGATTATTAGAATGGACCTATATTTTCTGAAGTTTAGAAGAATGAGACAAGATCTTGTTATAGAACAGGAGTCTAAAAAGATAGTTAAACATAAAGAGACAGAAAATCCTATTAAAATGAGTTAAAATGTCTGTATAGCAATGCACACAGTGTCCAGAATTAAACAAGGGAGCTGGAGGCCATCACGCATTGGGAGGAACCAGATATAGTCAGGATTACTGAGACATGGCTACAGAAAAATCAGGACTGGGAATTAAACACTGCAGGGAATAACAGATAGAGAGGGAAAAGGGGGAGGTGGAGTAGCTGTACTTATTAGGAATAACATAATGGCAAACATGTCAGTAGAAAGAAGGGGCACCGCTATCAGCAATACAAAAGTAGAATACATATGGATAGAGATAAAAGGTAATAAAAGATCAATCACACTAATAGATGTAGTCTACAGACTACCTAATAGTGAAAGGGAGATGGAGGAAGAAATATGCAGACAAATTAGGGAGTTGAGTAAAAAACATAGAATAAGAATCATGGGGATTTTAACTACCCCGATATTAATGGGAGAGAAGAGGTAGGAAAAGGGGATTGGAGTTCCTACAATGTGTACAGGACTCCTTTCTAACCCAATATGTAAAAAGCCCAACAACGGAAGATTCACTATTGGATCTAGTAATGGGGAATGAACCAGAGCAGATAAGAGAAGTAAAAGTAGGGGAACATTAGTGACCATAGTATAATATGCTTTATGATGATGATAGAGAAGGACATTAGTATGACAAAAACCCGGTTAATAGATTAAAGAAAAGCTGATTTTGAGGGACTGAGAATGGAACTTTGGAAAATAAAAAGGGCAACAATATTGGCAAAGATGTAGAACAACAATGGGAAATATTTAAAACAGTGTTCAACAGAGTGCAGGAAAAATACATTTTGCTCAAAGGAAAGAACAAACGAAACACTAGTGAGACTCCATAGATGAAAAAGATACAAGGGAACAGTTGAGGGTTAAGAAAGAGGTGTACATTAAGTACATAGACAGGGGAGGAGTGCATGATAAGAGAATACAAAGAGATTAGGAAAGAAATCAAAAAATCAATTAGGAAGGCAAAGAGGAACCATGACATTAAATTATCAGGGAACATAAAACAAAATAGTAAAATATTTTACAGGTACATCAATAAAAAAAGGAAGGCTATGATGGGAATAGGACCAATCAGGTATAGACTTAATGCCACATGTAACGATAGAGATGGCTGAGATGTTAAAATAATTATTCACTTCAGTGTTTGCCAGGGAGATAGAACAGGTAGACATGACATTGAATAATGAGATGAGTGCATTTCAAATAAAAAAGAAGGGGATGCATTGAATAAACTAAGAAAACTCGAAGAGGATAAAAGCCCTGGTCTGGATGAACTAGATCCACATATTTTAAAAGAATTTAGGGAAAAGATAGCAGAGACATTACTACATAAATTTAATAATTCATTAGAAAAAGATGTAGTGCCAGAAGACTCGTGGATAGCTAATATAATTCCTATATTTAATAGAGTCATAAAGTAATTTACGGCACAGAAGGAGGCCATTCGGCCCATCTACAGAACTATGGTGTGAGTCCCACTCCACGGCTCAATCCCCGTAGCCCTACAAGTCTCAAAGCCTTTCATCTTTTTGAACCTCTCTTATTAGAACTTTGCATCAGCTTCTTTGTTCTTCTGAAATGAACCCCCATATCTTTATTGTCTTATCTCTGGTATAACCAGTGAAATTCTTCTGCACCCTTTCCATGATCTTGAATGTCCAGCTCAGGACACCATATTCAAACCCCAATATACCCAGTGGCTCATATGTTTATTTTAATCTCTCTTTCATACTAGAAGTGGGACAGAACATGTCCTGGGAATTATAGACCAATCAAGTTAACATAGATGGTAGGAAAAATAATGGAATCCCTACAAAAAAAGAGAATAGAAGAACATATGGAAATGGAGAATATAATAATGAATTGTCAGCATGGATTTCAAAAGGGAAAATTTTGCTTGACCAATCTTATTAAATTTTTTGAGGAAGTAACAGAGATAGTAGACAATAGTGAGGAAGAACGTTTTTAGGCAGGGAATGTTAATGACCTGGAACTTGCTGCCCAGGAGGGTGGTGGAAGCAGAATCAGTCAATGATTTCAAAAGGAAATTAGATTGGCCCTTGAAATAAATAAACTAGCAGCTCTACAGGAACTGAGTGGGAGTGGACTGACTGGATTGCTCCATGGAGAGCCGGCATGGACTCAATGGGCTGAATGGCCTCCTTTTGTGCCATAAATTACTCTATGGGCTGGATTTTGTGCTAGTGCCAGGCCGAAAGGGCAGGGGAAAGCCCACCTCTGCCTTTTTGCACCCCACCGGAGCGATCCTCTGGTCTTTTTAGATCAAAGTTTCAGGAGGCGGGATCCCCATCCCTTTAAAGATGGGGAACCTGCCTCCAAGATCTCCCAGCCGATCAGAGGGCTGGTAGCTCAGCAGTATTGGCAGCGCCACCAGGAGCGGTGGTCACTGCTGGTACTGCAAAGGCCTTGGACCCAGGCCCAGCACTCGAACCCCGGACCAGAGGTAGGTGAGGCGCGGTTGCTGGGACCAGTCTGGAAGGCGCCAGTGAGAGGGGTGCGGGGTGGTCGTGCAGCCCAGGGGGAGTGAGGTTCCGCAGGGTAAACTGGTTCCTAGCAGAGGGATAGCACCCCCTTGTTTTACAAGGCATCCTCCCTGTGTGGCGGCGGCAGGAAGAGGCCCTTAATTGGCCTTTAATAGGCCACTTAATGGCCTAACTTGACCTCTGGGCAGAAAGGCCGCTGTCGACCTCCCACCCCGCCTCCAATTCCACCTCAGCAGGCCACACAAAATCCCGGCCTATAATTCTATGTTAATGCAGTGGATGTAATTTGACTGGATTTTCAAAAGGCCTTTAATAAGGTACCCTGTAATAGACTAATGAATAACGTCAGAGAATGTGGAGTCAGGGGACAAGTGGCAGAATGGATTGCTAACTGACTTCAAGACAGAAAGCAGAGAATGGAAGTAAAGAGTAGTTATTCAGAGTGGCAAAAGATCAGAAGTGGTGTTCCACAAGGATCAGTGCTGGGACCACTGCTGTTCACAAATTTACATGAACAGTTTGGACTTTGGAATCAAAAAAAAAAATTTCTAAATTTGCGGTTGGCACCAAATTGGAGGAGAAAGTCGATAGGAGGAATGCAACAAATTACAGAAGGACATTAATAAACTTGCAGAGTGGGCAAATAATTGGCAAATAAAGTTCAGCATGGATAAATGAGAGATAGTACATTTTGGTAGGAAGAATAGGGAAGTCACTTATTACTTGGAAGGTGCAAGTGTAGGCGAGTAGAGGACTCAGGGATCTCGGAGTACAAATACACCAATCACTAAACGTTGCGCCACAGGTAAGCAAGGCCATAAAAAAAGTTAACTAAACACTAGGCTCTGTTTCTAGAGGGATAAAATTGGAAAATAGGGAAGTTATGCTAGACCTGTATTGAACCTTGGAGGAAGCACACTTAAAGTACTGCGTGCTGTTCTGGTTGCAATATTATAGAAAGATATAGAGACACTAGAGACAGTGCAGAGAAGATATACAGAAATAGGTGGGTATACGTATCAGGAAAGGCTGGGGCTGAATTTTGCTGCTGTTGGCACAGGGGCAGATGAAGTGGAAGCGGATGAGGACTCCAATCCCGCTCTGTGCCTCACGGCCACTGGTATCACGCACGGGGCAGCCAATTAGCGACCCCGCAGCGTATTTGTTACTTGAAAGGTCGCATGCAGGCGGGTTGCTGAGCAGTGTTGGGGGCGGGGCCACACCCAGAAAAGGCTGCTGGAAGCCCTTTAAACAGGCTTGCAGGAATCCAGTTGACAGTTAGATTCGTACCTGAAAGCAGAAAAGACAGTTGGTAGTCGGTGTGGAAATCGGTGAGGAGGATACAAGCCTCTCTGCAAGGATTGCAAGAGGAGTGGCAGTGCTCAGGAACAGGAAAGCAAGGGAGAAAACATACAAGCAGCAGAACCAAACACCACTTACGAAAGGGAGAAGTTTCAGCATGGCCCCCAGATTTTCTGATGAATCTTTGCAAGTCCTCCTGCAGGCGACAGAAGTGAGACGGCTCATCCCTCCAAGCTTGCCATTGAGGACCATTCGAGCCTCAGGATGGGCACAGGGGCAGCAGCAGATTGCATATAAGAGCTCCTCTTAGGGTGCCCCAGATGCATCCTGCATCTCCTTGGTCCCTTTGACAGTAGCATCGGAACCACAAACTCCCAGGGTGTCAGAGGGTTTTCCTGAGAATTATCATATTCACCCTGAAATGCCGCGGCCTGCACAGCTGCAAGCAAGCAGAGGACGACCGCCAAAGTCATCAAGAGCAGGGCGGCAGCCTGATCAGCCATCTGCCTCTGGTGAGTCTGGCAGTGAGGGATCGTCCACACGCAAGGCCACTCGCACACGTATAAAGAAATAACTGAAACATCACATCTGGTTCCCTATTGCACTTTCCAATTATTTATTTGAATTGTCAAGGCAAAAAATGTAATAAATTTTGCGACATGACATTTTACCATGTCGTTGGTCGTTCCTGAAGTTGCATCCGAAATCGTAGCCCTACATGAGAAGGTTTAAATGCGAAGTCACACACTTGGGTTGGGTTCATCATGATGTAAAGATGTGCATGGTCAGATCATCTCTCCCCCTGAAGGTGAGTGTATCTGCCCTCTCAGCACCTGTTGATGCCTCCTCTCATACTGCCATGTCAGTTATTTTTTCGCTGAAAATCCTCTCAAGAGAAACGCCTGCCTATTAGAGCCTCCCGGGTTTCTCTTGCACTTAACTCCAACTGACATTCACCTTCCTCTCCCCAACCCTCATGTGACTGCTGCCCATCTTCATCCGAAACTCCGTCTTCGTCTAAGGAAGCCTCGCGCTCACCTTGATCATCCTCCAGGGCCTCTCCCCTTTCAATCGCCTGGTTATACAAGGCACAGCAGACGACAATAATTCTGGACACCCTTGATGGTGCGTGCTGCGGGGCTCCACCTGAGAGGTCCAGACACCTAAATCTCATTTTTAGTAGACCAATAGTTTGTTCAATGGTCACTCTGGTAGCCACATGGCTCTCATTGTAACATTCCTCTGCATTATCCTTTGGAATCCTCACCGGTGTCATTAACTATGTCTTCAGAGGATAACCCCTGTCACCAGGTATCCATCCCTCCAGGCTTTCAAAAGGACTGAAAAATGCAGGCACCTGGGAGTTTCAGAGAATGAAAGCATCGTGACAGCTCCCAGGGTAATGTGCACACACCTGCATGATTCTGTTATGATGATTGCAGACGAGCTGAACGTTCAGTGAATGGAAGCCCTTGCGGTTAATGAAGGCCCCTGACTGACCTGCTGGTGCTCTAATGGCCACATGTGTACAGTCTATAACGCCCTGTACCATTGGGGACCCAGCTGTTGTGCTGAAGCTTCTGGCTGTCTCAGCCTGACTAGTGTTGTTCGTCTTGAATGTGATGAAATTGTTTGCACGTCGGAGCAATGCATCAGTCACAGCCTTTATGCAGTGATGCGCTGCTGCTTGGGAGACTCCGCACGTGCCATTGAAGCCTGGAATAAGCCACACACATAGAAGTTCAGCGACACTGTAACCTTCAGAGCGACCGGCATCGGATGGCCACTGAGGCAGTTTGAGGTTATATCCATTGCCAGCATCTCACAAAGAGATGTGACAGTCTCCCTTAACAGCCGCAGTCTTCTTCCGCACTGGCGTTCTGACAGCTTCAGGCAACTCGGACGCGGGTGGTGTACCCTGCCCATTGGGTAAGCTCATCTCCTGACATATGTTCGCACCCGGCCCACTCTCCCACCTTCTCTCTGTACCACAGAACGAGGATGCACTGGGCCAGCTGGTTGCGCATTCCCTTGCCCAGTTGTCCTCCTATACCTCCTTGGCGCATAGTCCTCCCCATTTGATGACCTGGCTCCAGAGTTCACAATTCCCAGTGTTGTATTGATGAACAGATGCAATGAGGCGGCACAGTGGTGCAGTGGTTAGCACCGCAGCCTCACAGCTCCAGCAACCCGCGTTTAATTCTGGGTACTGCCTGTGTGGAGTTTGCAAGTTCTCCCTGTGTCTGCGTGGGTTTCCTCCGGGTGCTCCGGTTTCCTCCCACAGCCAAAGACTTGCAGGTTGATAGGTAAATTGGCCATTATAAATTGCCCCTAGTATAGGTAGGCGGTAGGGGAATATAGGAACAGGTGAGGATGTGGTAGGAATATGGGATTAGTGTAGGATTAGTATAAATCGGTGGTTAATGGTTGGCACAGACTCGGTGGGCCGAAGGGCCTGTTTCAGTGCTGTATCTCTAAATAAATAAAAAAATAAATAAATGAACACAGGTATTAGCTTCCAGCTGTTAGGACAGGCACACACAACCCTCTTACTTTCACCCAATTACTCAAAGCAGCTGGGGCCCGAGCAGGAGTGAGTAACACTCAGGTGAACCCTTCTGCACAAGTTGCAAATAACACCAATCGTTAAGACACACAAATAACATCAGATTAAATAAGCAGCAAAAACAGTACCTCCAACTCCCTCACCGATTCACTGCCTGTCGCTCTTTTAAACCGTTAGACCCCCATGACTCGATTTAGGGCTGTAAAATCAGACGGCCCACGTAAATTTTTGTCAATTACTTTCTCAATGACCTTAATGACATCTCAATTGCTTTTAGTTGGGTGGCAAGCGGAGACTCGATCTCGCCCGACTTCCTATGTGCATTAAATGGCATCTATGCGTCATGACGCCGGGAACCCGAGCCGACGTCATCGCACGCCATTTTATCTCCCGGATGCCTCTGACAGGAGCCGATTCCCGACGGTAAAATTCCGGCCTGGGTCCCTTTTCTCTTGGAAAAAAAAAAGCTTGAGCATGATCTAATACAAGTCTTTAAAATTATAGAGTGGATACAGTGGATTTGATACAGTGGATACAGAGAGAATGTTTTTTCTTGTGGGAAGAGTATAACTAGAGGCCATCAATATAAGGCAATCACCAAGAAATCCAAAAGGGAATTCAAAAGAAACTTCTTTACTCAAAGAGTGCTCAGAACGTGGAACTTGTTACAACAGGGAGTGGTTGAAACGAATAGCATAGATGCATTTAAGGGGAAGCTAGACTAGCATATGAGGGAGAAGGGAATAGAGGGTTACAATGATAGATTTAGATGAGGAAAGATGGGAGGAGACTCAAGAGGAGCATAAACACCAGCATGGACTGGGTGGGCCAAATGGCCTGTTTCTGTGCTGTATATCCTATGTATGTATGTAATCCTATGTATATCAATGGAACTCAACAGGTGGGCGGAACAGTGGTAAATGGAATTCAATCCAGAGAAGTATGAGGTAATGCATTTGAGGAAGGCTAACGAGGCAAGGGAATACACAATAAATGACAGGATACAGAAAAACATAGAGGAACAGTGGAACCTTGGGAGTGCGTGTCCACAGACCCCTGAAGGTGGCTGGTCAGGTAAATAAAGTAGTCAAGAAGGCATATGGAATAGTTGCCTTTATCTGCCGAGGCATAGATTATAAGAGCTGTGAGCTTATCCTAATACTGTATTAAAGCACTAGTTAGGCCATAGCTGGAGTGCTCCATGCAGTTTAGGTCACTGCACTGTAGGAAAAATGTGATTGCACTAGAGAGGGTACAGAGGAGATTTACCAGGATGTTGTTATCTGGACTGGAGAATTTTAGTTGTGAGGAAAGATTGGATAGGCTAGGGTTGTTTTCTTTGGAACAGAGGAGGCTGAGGGGAGACCTAATTGAAGTGCATAAAATTATGAGGGATCTAGTCAGAGTGGGTAGGAAGGCCCCTTGGTTGAAGGGTCCATAACCAGGGGCATAAATTTGGGGTAAGAGGTAGGAGATTTTGAGGGGAAATCTTTTCACCTAGAGGATGATGGGGATCCAGAACTCATTGCCTGAAAGAGTATTAAGAGGCAGAAACCCTCAAAACATCGAAAAAGTACTTGGATATGCACTTAAAGTGTTGTAACCTACAAGACTATGGACCAAGAGGTGGTAAGTGGGATTAGGCTGGATGGCTAATAGTCGGCTGGTGTGGACATGATGGGCCAAATGGCCTCCTTCCATGCTGTAAATGTCATTGATTCTATGAAACTGTGTCATTTTATGAAGCACCAATGAGATTATAATAATTATCTAGCATTTTATGATACAAATGATGCCGTTGTATATTTTTTAGTCTTTGTCACTAGAAATTGGTAAAACAAACAAGAGCTAAAGAAAAGCAGAACTAAATTCAATTAGCTTCTGAGTTTCCTTTTTTGTTTATTTGTCCTTGGAATGTGAGCATTGCTAGCAAGGCCAGCATTTATTGCCCATCCCTAATTGCCCTCGAGAATGTGGTAGTGAGCTGCCTTCTTGAACTGCTGCAGTTCATGTGGTGTTGGTATATTCACAGTGCTGTTAGGTAGGGATTTCCCAGATATTACCCCAGCGACAGTGAAGGAACGGCGATATAGTTGATGCATTTACTAATTGTGTCAGGTTTAATTTCTACTAGCCAGCCCTCAGCTACATCCAAAGATCCAAGACCATAATAAAGCAACCTCATTTTCTTAACCTCGAAGGCCTATCTCATTTGTCCCAGATCCTTGCATCCATTCTCTGCTACTTTGGTGGCCTCTCTGTTTGACACCCCACAATTCCCTCACAGTTGTTTCCACACCTAGGCATCCCTTTCCTCATGATCCAGGAGCTCAGCGCCCCATCCATTGCTTGCAAATCCCATCTGCCATCTTTCATTGCTCCCAGCCCCTCCCCCCAACCTGATGTTCCCAAACTCCTCAACACATGGTTCCATGCTTAGTGTCAGGATAGTTTTTGCTGGACCCCCATCTTTTCTTCTTGAGAATCACATAATATGTATGTTTTTGACTTTGACCTGGATAATGACTTTAAATTCTTTAACCACTAACCGCTTTTATTAAAAGCACAGTTTTGTGCTTTAAAGAACTTTAAAAGCTGATCGTAGGTCACTGGCAGCTATTGATCTATGGTGGTGTGGCAAAGGGGTGCAAAGAAAACCCCAGGACTTGGGCTAAGGGTGGAATGGAGGGGGCTGGAACAATGATAGGGAGTAGCAGAGAGAGGTAAAACCACCTCGGGGCTCTGGATCTGGAAAGGTAGCAGGCAGAAGTGTTGGATGAAAGACATGATTTTTACAGGTCTCGGGGCAGCCTGCACTATGGAGGACAGCTCCATCTATCACTGAGATGGAGTTTGGAGAATTACATCAAAGTATAAGTGTAAGTTGCCAAGTGAACAGAGACACTAAATGAAAATAACCTGAGAGTAAAGTGATACAGGGGAGGAAATGTGATGAGAGCCAATTCACTCCACATCATTTCTTACACTACAATAAAATTGAATTTTACAAAAAGATGACGCCAGTTAGAAAGAAAAAAAGAAATACTTGCATTTATATAGCACCTTTTGTGATCACCGGATGTCCCAACATGCTTCATAGCCAATGAAGTACTTTTTGTAGTGTAGTCACTGTTGTAATGTAGGATACGCGGCAGCCAATATGCACGCAGCAAGCTCCCACAAACAGCAGTGTGCTAATAACCAGATAATCTATATTTGTGATGTTGATGGAGGCATAAATATTGGTCAGGACACTGGGGATAACTTACCTGCTCTTCTTTGAAATAATGCCATGGGATCTTTTACATCCGCCTGAGAGGGCAGACAGAGCGTTGGTTTAACGTCTCACCTGAAAGACGGCACCTCCAAGAGTGCAGAACTCCCTCAGTACTACACTGGAGTGTCAGCCTAGGTTTTTGTGCATTAGTTCTGGAGTGTGACTTGAACCCACAACCTTGTGACTCAGAGGCGAGAGTGCTACCAGACATGGCTAACAGTTCTCAAGCCCATTTCATGTCAATTCACATTGTGCTTCCTTCATTTTTTTGTCCTGCCTTCATTTTTTTGTCCTGCCTTGCCTATCTTTTTTTTATGTGTGTTTTGTGTAAGGTGGTTAACCCTGTGAGTGCCATATTTGCTGCCTTCCTCCTTGATCTTCATCACTAATTTCTGCAGCTATGTAGTGATTACTAGCAGGGTTTTTTGTACTTGCCAGCACGTGCTTGCGCATTCATGTCACTTCCTCCCAAATAATGTGATATCTTAAAAAGATAGATAAATTATTTCCCTTAGACTTTTCAAATATACGTTAAGAATACGTGATTTCTACTTCAAACCAGATATAAAGTGTGACTCGGTGGATTACTGAAAAATAGTCAGCAAATTAGACAAACAGCAAATTGTATGCTGGCCTTCATCGCAAGGGGTTTTGAGTACAGGAGTAAAGAAGTCTTGCTGCAATTGTATAGAGCCTTGGTGGGACTGCACCTGGAGTGTTGTGTACAGTTTTGGTCTCCTCATCTAAGGAAGGATATACTTGCCATAGAGGGAGTGCAGTGGAGGTTCACCAGACTAATCCCTGAGATGACGAGATTGTCTTATGAGGAGAGATTAAGGAAACTGTGCCTGTTTTTTTTGAGTTTCGAAGAATGAGAGGTGATCTCATTGAAACTTACAAAATTCTTATGGGGTGGATGTAGTTCGGATGTTTCTCCTGGGTGGTGAGTCTAGAACCAGGGGACATAGTCTCAGAATAAGGGGTAGGCCATTTAAGACTGAGATGAGGAGGCATTTCTTCACTCAGAGGGTGGTGAATCTTTGGAATTCTCTACCCCAGAGGGCTGTGGAAGCTCAATCATTGAACATGTTCAAGACAGAAATCAATAGATATATGGATACTAATGACATCAAGGGATATGAAGATAATGCGGGAAAGTGGTATTGAAGTAGATGATCAACCATGATCTAATTGAAAGGCAGTTGAATAGCCTACTCTTGCTCCTGTGTTCCTTTCAGGGTGCCGTCTGTGTTTAACTCAGTGGTTTGTTTAACAGTACACCAGTAAATCTCCTCATGCATTCTCTCTAACAATCTACAAAAATATTTGGACTGCCTTATAGAATCATTGAATGGTTACAGCACAGAAGGAGGCCATACAGCCTATCATGTCTGTGACGGCTGTCTGCAAGAGCATTTACCTAGTCCATGTGGTGGTACCATCCTCCAGCATTTGCATAATTGAGAAGAGTAATAATTTTTCATCAGCACTTCACTCATTCTTCCCTCATTCCATAGGAACATTGCACATTTTAGGAGAAGGAAGAGTGAACAAGTTTTATCCCTTTTCCATAGCTCTCAACCCCTACATTCCCCTTCAGACCATACCCCTCTCTTCCCTTCCTCTGCAGAAACCTATGTAGCAGTCTCTTGATTTCATTTATATCATTTGGTTTAATGGCCTACTTCTGGTAAATTAATTTTTATGTTTATGTACAATAGTGGTCTGAAACACCTATTTTCTTGTAAAATGTTATCGAGATCTTGAAATCTTTATCAGGGTGATTGTTTTTCTGGACAGTCCCTTTCATAACTTCTAATAGGTCAGACCAAAGTCTTCCTTTTTACAACAATAATAAGCCCAATTTCTTGAATTTTATACTCGTAATTTAGAGACTGGATATTGCCCAACATTTCATCCTCAAAAACAGTGATATTCCATTCCACAAAGCTCTGGTTGGGATCTAACCAGTGCCTTATATGATGACAATATCTTCTCTTTTTGATTTACATTGTGCCCCTTTGCTAATGCACCCATTTTTATTGGAAGAATATCTGTGACTTTGGTCTAGTGCAAAGTACCTATATGTGATTTACGAGAAAGATGATGAAGAAAATTTGGCAGAAGGCAGTGACAAATACCCTCAGAAATGGCAACTAATATTTTTTTCTTCTTTCACCTCAAATTTCCTTTGATGCCTAATTATTTGTTTTGTTTTTTTCATAGATAAAGTCATTCCTCGGGAGATTAATAGAGTAAGTACAACAATAATGTTCCACTGCTTTATCACTGGGACGACTTGTAATTGCTTGATTATGTGACACCATTTCAGTTTATCTGTGAAAATTAAAACAGCAATGCCACAGGAGGAACATTTAGCGAGGTTTTCCAATTACCACACCTGGGAGCACTGTAGAGATCTGAATGGACTGAAATTTTAAAAGAACAGAAGTAAAATGTTTAATTCATTCATCAGCCCCACTTGATAACCTCATGAAATTCCTAATTAGCCAAAGTAATTCCTAATTAGCGAACTCTAGGGAAGTTTCTATTCCTGCGTAAAGTTAACTTCGAGGGATCCACTGGTTAGAACGTTCCTTTTCAAAGTAGCTGTGCATTTTTCCCTTAACCTAACTTTGAAAATTGATTACAAATGTATGGCACTGTCTTATTCAATGTTACTTTAAAACTGCATGATCCATCACCTCCCAAGTGTTGGTCCAAAAGCATCAAACACATATTTGAAGTACTGAAGTATTCTCATGTACAGATATCAGCATGTTCTCCGTAAGACATCCTGACAATTCGTGTCTATGTTATGGTCAATAGTCCTGGGGTGAAATAGATATAATACATTGAACACAGTATATAATGTATGTGATATCAGATTATACGCAATGTGGGGCTTTTAAAATTCATATTTGACATCACTAGTTGTTGATGTAGCACCGTTTTCCTTCCGACTCTCCCCAGCCTATCCTGCAGTGTGGGCTTATCCCTTTATCTAAAAGAAAACAATAACCCCTTAATATTTTTGTTTTCAATTACTGTGATCTGCAATTTCAAATGATGCTGTATACTTTCAGGCTCACTTCACTTCACTTCACTAGTTGCCTAAATCATTGTGCACCTACTTCATTCAACATTCCCCCTGCATAATTATTTTTCAAAAGGAAATTGAGGGATCATAGATCGATCAATGAATGTAAGATAGTAAAATTAAATCTGCGGATTTCGCTAACAAAAGCTGCTCAAACTTTGCAGTACTTAGTTTTTTTTTAATTGTTCAGTTGAGTTGTTGACTGACATCAGTGATGCTACACCTAATGCATTCATACCATTATGTATCAGCTACACGCAGCTGAGTGTTACAAAAGAGAATTTAATTTGAAAGCAAAGGATATGAAAGGCATTTTTTTAAGCAAATCTAAATTTCAAAATGATTTTCTGTTGATTATTGTTCAAGGATGCAGCATTCTTTAGTATTAATGCAATTGGCAATCCAGCAATTATCAATGCTTTAATCCTGAGGCATACTATTTACCAACTTTAGCATATATGAAGTGCAGGAATGCAGAATATTTCATATCTTCATCCCTTACCTGAAGCCCATCAGCATTCCATAGTTATTAAAACTGTTTTAAAAATGACTTCTGACAGAATTTTTGTCTGAATATATTACTAATATTCTGGTCTTTAGAATATATGTAAATACTGAAAATTGCTTGCCTTTTTGATATTTTTTGTACAGCATGTTACTAGAAGCCCCCCCCCCCCCACTCCCCCCCATGAATTTTTTAAAATAACTTTTTCCATGAAATGGCTATAGTTAGCATTAATTTAGCTACTGTTGATGGTTGTAAATGCTGAAAGGTTATTCATTTTCAAAGACAATGCATTATTCCTCTAATTTGCCTAGTACCTGGACACTAATATGCAAGCAGTGGTCTATGAATTAAACACCCACATAGAACAGCAGCCGGACCTTGGCACCAACAACAAACTACTCTTGTTTGAATTGTCTAAAATCATAAAAACAGGTAGGGCAGAACATTTATGAAATCCTGCATATAGGGATTAATTGCCCCTTAAGGGCTTCACTTGGTGGTGGGGCGGGAAAGCCGCCCATGGGCCTTCTCGCATGGACTTAATCGGGGTGGTGGCGGGGTCCCCACCCATCATCATTACATCAAATTAAATGCCTTCCCCACCTCCAAACTTGCCACAGGGAGAGCATGAAATACTGCCCACTGCAAAGGAAACAGCCACTCACCTGTGATTTTCCCCAAATTGGCCAATTAATAGCCAGAGGGCAGGCATGCCATCCAATTCAGGACGGCAGGTGGGCTCTCTAAGCTGGAGGGCCAATAGGAGGCCCTTGGAAGCAGCAGCAAGATGCCACGGCAGGTATATGAGGAAGAGGGCGCCCCAAAATGGAGGCATATTCTCTCCAACTTGTTGATATTTAAAATAAAAAATAGATCCAGCAGCTGGGCCAACACTATGTTGGGGGAAACCTCTCCAAAGGTTCCTCTATGGCTGCCTGGAGTGCTGACACCCCTATTCTGCCGTTGGGAGCTGCCTCCAGGCAGCTGCACTGTCCGCTGCCAATTGGCCTTAAGTGTCCATTAACAGGGACAATTGGCTACCATCCTTCCTCTGGGAAAATGACCTGGGGGCGGGATGGAGCTGGGGAACCGGGATGCCAGCCGGCGGCAGTATTTTTTGATGGGGGCTAAAAATCCTCCCCCACGATTCATCACACCTCCATTACAGCCCTAGAATGTTACAACTCCTTTGCACCGTTGAAGTTTTCAGCTAAATGTTAACCGGACTTTCAATTTTCCATTTCTCTTGTGGAAAAGTGCCTGGATTCTCCATGGTGCATCCCCACGGTACCAAAGAGGAAGTCTGCAGCTCACTGTGCAAAGCATTGCTGGCACAGACTTGTGTGGGTGATGGGCTGGGAGAAAACAGAGAGTATCATCCCATCAAAAAAAATTATTAGATATACTGTGTCACTTTAATGTCAAGAGAAAATTCCACCCTGTTGTTGCTCCTGAAACTGAATGCAACATTGTGGAACTGAAGAATTGTGTTTTTGGTCAAGATTCTGATTTCTGACTTCAATAACCTTTAGCAACACATGGTTCAAGACCTGTTGTGTGATTTTTTTTTTTGCTGTTACTTACACTGTTGATATATTTTTTGATTGAAATTTGTTTTAATACTGAATAATCTATAGCAATTTTGTGCCACAGCTCTGTCAATTTTTAAATAAGCAAAATGAAAACCAATAACTGGCAGCAGGTTTTAATTTTATTTCTCTGCTTTTCTGTTTTTCCTTTTAGAAATTTGAGTAAAATCTCAAATACACATTATTCACCCTTTTATCTGTAAAGCATTGTAAATGCAGTGTTGTAACTGTCTGTCCTTATGATTTACACCCTTCTTCACTGCAATAAATGTCGCTCTGTTTTTTGCAGCTGTCATTGCTGATGGATTTGCATTATATTTTGTGGGAGATTGCATCAACGTGAGTACAGCATAACAGGTGACCAAAACAAAGGTGGACTTCACCATGATATTGCAATATTTTAGAAACAAAGGCTGCATTCTCCTTGAATTGACAGTAGTGATAAGGGAATATGACTGAAGGCCTTGCCACCCAATCTTCCAACCTTTACTGCTGTTATCCTACCCAAATTGGAGTAAGACAGTGGAAGTAAATCCAACTGTCAGTGTCTTCAGATAGGAATCATTAGTGAACTGTTTTGATGTTAACTAATCTCCACAAGTGGAAGTGAATAGCTTACCTGTACAAATTAATGGCCCTGTTATATTCCAGAACCAGTTTAGAAAGCAATTGCGCTGATCTGACTTCCACCTACACTGGGGGAAAGATTTTTGCCCTTATAAGGGGGCAGAAATGGAGGCAGGCGGGTGCGTAATTTCGCACCACCGACTGGCATTGTTTGTCGGCACCATCCCGCACTCAAACCATTTTGCTGGAGGCCGGATCGGGAGTGGAACGTCTATCTGCCTTCAAGCAGTGGGTAGCTTGTTAGGTTCATTAAGAAGCCAATGAAGGCGAATGATCAGAGGCTGACTGGAATTTTCCAGTGAGCTTTCGGGCCCCCCTTGGCATCGAGGGCATGCCAGCTGCCTGGAGGTGGCCTCTTGGCAGCAGACCAAAGGCCGCCCTGTAGAGGAATTCACCACGACCCTCTCCCCTACAGTGATGGCCTGGCTGCTTTTACTGTTTTATAATTAAATTTTTTAAAAGGTAACTGAGAGGGCACCCCCCCACATGTTGAAGCACCCTCTCAGATACTTACCATTCATTGCAGCTGGCTGCTTTTCTGAAGCTGTAAGGCCTCTGATTGGTCCCCCCAGCTTCAAGAGCCTGCCTACCACCCATAATTGGATGGGAATCTGTCTCCATAACAATTAAGGGGGCTCCCTGGTCAAAATCCCAATGAGTGACTGTTACCCTTCCAGAAATGAGTTCAGGGCCTGGAAACAGTCCCAGATCTTGTTTCCCACCCCTAAGTGAAAATTCAGCCCCAGAAACTGCTGTCAATTTCACAGCGCAATGTCCACGAATGCTGACAGTTTCGCCATCATTACAATGGCAAAATCTGGGCCAGTAGATACATTGCACTTAAATGTGACTTCACAACATATATCTACAGACTTTGAAATGCAAATTCCCTTCTAATTCCTCATCTAGGTTTTTCAGTATTTTTCTGATCTTGTGAAAGTTTATGTTTCAAGTAAAGTAAATCAGTAAAATGAAGAAATTGTGACAGAAGTACAAAGTGAAGGTGCTGCAATTATTTTCTGATGAAGCTGCTATAGGTTTACATTTACAGGAATTGTTTTCAAATATTCTCCTACCTGAAAAATAAGATTCTGTCATACCAAAATTAGAAGTTGAAAATGCTTTTGTTGTTTCATTCTTCTGCTCCATTTCCTTTTCATAATCTCATTAGCCAAAGGGCAGTTGGGCAGTTGGTGCCCAGATCTTCACTAATGTAATTCCAAATCCAATTACTAAGAGATGAACCAGGACATAGCTGTCTGGCCTCCACTCAGTGCCTCTGTCCAACAAATAGCTTGGCTGGAAACTCATTCACGGTACCTACATTACATATGTCTGTGGTATAACATGACCTTGGAGTCATCATAAAGTAGTACCATAGTGGCTCTGATGTCATCACAACTGGACACGATATTTAGGAAATGAAGTTCCAGTTAACTTTGAAACTTCATTTCATCAAATGCAGTGCTTCACTTTTAATATATTTAATGTATTTAACCCTTACACTGCTAGCCCTTCCTCTCTGACTGAACAATTTTGCAAGCTTTCTTTTCATGCACTGGTGCCTTATCCGCCCTTTGTTATTCTTAGAAGATTTTTTTGCTACCTGTTGTAACGTTATCCTTCCCATACCTTCTACTTTTTTAAAAACAAGCTATGTTTTAAATGCTTCCCGTTTTGGAGGTGGGAGCAACATCTTTCTTTTAAAGAAAGTAGATTTTGTTGAGGTGAAAACTGACTTTTTTTTAGAGATACAGCACTGAAACAGGCCCTTCGGCCCACCGAGTCTGTGCCGACCATCAACCACCCATTTATACTAATCCTACACTAATCCCATATTCCTACCACATCCCCACCTGTCCCTATATTTCCCTACCACCTACCTATACTAGGGGCAATTTATAATGGCCAATTAACCTATCAACCTGCAAGTCTTTGGCATGTGGGAGGAAACCGGAGCACCCGGAGGAAACCCACGCAGACACAGGGAGAACTTGCAAACTCCACACAGGCAGTACCCAGAATTGAACCCGGGTCGCTGGAGCTGTGAGGCTGCGGTGCTAACCACTGCGCCACTGTGCCGCCCTTAGGATCTTTATTTTGTAGTCAATTAAACATCAGATTAGTGATGAGTACTGACCAGGTGAAGCATTTGCGGTTGAGATTCTGCTTTTGCGCCTAATATCCATTTAAAATTGCATTGGTAAGGTTACAGTTCACGTTTCCGATTAAATTTGGGCTGCGTTTGCTGACAAAGCAACCACTAGGTGTCACAGTACTTGCACATGTGCAAATGCAGGCTCTTCAATTGGAAAGTCAGTGTTTGCGAAGTTCAGGCAGTTGCCAGGATTAAAGATGGTGCTGCTCAATTTATCATAGGAAATACTTATGGCTAGATCGTTCTCGCAAACTAACCTTACATTATGTTGGATGGAAGCCCAGTAATATGCTACTATGTAGTTATAAGAAACTAACTGTAATCCTCAGATCCATTTCATGTTCCAGTTATCCTATTAAATACAAAAGGAATTTTATGATTGAATTTCCATTGGAAGATAATGAATTGGCACCCTGATCGGGCAGAGTATAAAATGTGCTGCCAATTCGTTATGTGATTCATTTATATGACTGAGCAGGACTGATTTCAACCGAACGCAGCTACTAGCTCCCGCCCCACCGGCCGCTGTCCACTCCCTCACCTCCCCTCAGCCGCTTGCTCCAAACCTCGTTGCTCCCCCCTACTCCCCTCCCCGATTGTTCCCCGGTCTCCGGCTGCTTGCTCTAGGCCGCCCCATTTCCCTCCTTCGGCCACTCGCTCCCACGTTTGATCAGTCTCCACATGCCGCCCGAAGAAGCAAAGTGGCCTGTAAGGGGCGACGTAGGAGCAAGTAGCTGAGAGAAGGGAAGTGGCGCAGCCTAGAGTTAACGTCTGGGAGGGGGAGCGAATGGCCTGACAGTAGGGTAGGGCGAAGTGAGGAACAATCGGCCGGGGAGTGGGGGGAGCATCGAGGTCTGGTGCGAGCGGCTGAGGGGAGGAAGTGTCGAGGCCTGGAGTGAGTTGCCGAGGGGGGAGAGCTCCAGCCTCGAAGTCTCCCATTCAGTCACTTCCTCCAGCCGAGTGGATACCTGATTATGCTTTATCGCGCATGCACGAAGATGAACCAGGCGCAATGACGTTGGTGCTGCGCGGTGACGTCATCCCATGCATGAACCACTTAGTGCTGGCAAGATGTAGCTGCACATGTGCAAAGCTTGGCGCACTCTGATGACATTAGCGGGCAGCTGCGTTGTCAGGAATCAAAATGTATTGACTTATGACTTATCACAAACACAAAGATTTTTGTTTCTGAGTCAGGATCCTGCGTCGGGAGCATTTATGAGTTCCGACCCTGCATCGCGTCATGTCTGACTCTCGACGCCATTTTCACAAAGCTGACCAATTAGTGGCCAGATGGTGCGTTCGCCGTCCAATAAGAAGCAGCAGAGGCAGGGAGTATGCTGGAGAGGAATGTGGCGAGCCCAATTTAACGGGGAACTAGCAGCCATTATTGTAATTGCCAATCTATTCTGCACTGGAAGGACAGACACCTGTGCAACGGCAGCCCCACGATTCTCCGATGCCTCCCTTGAGGTTCTTTTAGAGGCGGTGGAATCGTGGTGGAGCATTATATTACTGGAGAGCAGCAGGTGAATGCCAGCCAGCCAGCCCAAGCAGGCCTGGCTGGAGGCAGTTCAGGAAGTGAGTAGCCACAGTGTTGTCAAGAGGACATGTGTACAGTGCCGGAAGCACTTCAATGACCTTCTGAGGTCTTGCAAGGTGAGTGCAATGCAGCACCTAGATGACAGGCCTCCAGGTCTTTAATCACAAGCATACCCATGAGCTGAGCAGCCTAAGGACGCATAGTCCTCCTGAACATTGAACAAATGTATGCCCAGCAGCAAAGCTCACAGCATGAGCAGTTTTGACAGTGGTAATACTGAAAGGCAATAACATCATGCATTAGTACAATTTGAAGTAGTGAAGAAGGGCACTATGGTTCAAGTTCTGACGCTGTTGACCATGGAGGAGAAAAGAACACAAAGGCAGACAAAGATCTCTTTTGGGTGGTGGAATGCCCCATCTAGCAATTCTGACATCCATGGAAGAGGTGGCCCTTGACATCCAGGGGGAAAGCACATCAGAGAGTGGGTGATGGCAAGATAGGAGTCTGTTCAAGAAAGGGTGAAATTACCTGAACATCTCCAGAAGACAAGGATGGAGCTCCCTCCTTCCTGGTTTCCTCCATGCCAAAGCAACTGCTAACAGAGATGATTTAGCATAACCATATCTTATGTCTCCCACAGGGCGAATTGTGAAGGGGGAGCCAAGCCAGGCCAGAATAATCTCCTATAATAAAAACAAGAAATGCTGGAACCACTCAGCAGGTCTGGCAGCATCTGTGAAATAATCTCCTCATCGTCGTCTTGAGAAAAGGAAGAAGCGAGTGAGCCTGCACTGTTACATTAGTCAAGCACACAATGATGAGGTCCATTCTAATCCTAACGTTTAAAATAGTAAAGGAACTAGTGGCAAGCTTAATAAAATATATAAAAAAGGAAAATAAAATAAATTGAATAAAATAATTAAATAGTTAATTAAAACACATTAAGGATGGCAGGGCAGGTGATGTGTCACGGCTGCAGCATGTGGCAGCTCCTGGATGCCTGTGTGATCCAGGGCAAACACCTCTGCAGTAAGTGTTTGCGGCTCGAAGAGCTTTAGCTCAGTGTCATTAAACTGGAGGCTGAGCTGCAGACACAGCGACACAGCAGGAAGGGGTAAGTTACCTGGACATTTTGTACCAGGACGCAGTCACACCCCTTCGGATAGGGTCTTCTGATTTGGTCAGTGGTCAGGGACAGGAGAGTGTGGCTGCAGCTGAGGCAGGTAAGGGGACCGAGAGGGCAGGAGTGCAGGAGCATCAGCCTTTGCAATTGTCCAACAGGTTTGAGGCTCTTTAGATTGTTTGGATGAGAGTGGGGGCTGCAGGGTGGATGAGCAACCTGACCATGGCACCTTGATACAGGAAGCCATTCAAGTGGAGGGAGAGAAAAGGAAAGTAGTGGTAGTAGGGGAAAGTATAGTTAGGGCGATTGACACTGTTCTCTGCAGCAAAGAGCGAGAGTCCAGATGGCTGTGTTGCTTGCTGGGTGCCAGGGTTCGGGACATCTGCTCAGGGCTCGAGAGGAACTTACAGTGGGAGAGGGAGGATCCAGTCGTCGTGGTCCATGCAGGTACCAACGACATAGGCAGGACAAGGAAAGAGGTCCTGCATAATCAGTATGAGGAACCAGGCGCCAAATTAAGAAGAAGAACCTCAAAGGTACTAATCTCTGGATTATTACCTGAGCCAATTGCAAATTGGCAAAGGGCAAATAAGATTAGAGAAATTAATGCTTGGCTGAAAAGACTGGTGTGGTAGAAGTGGGTTCTGGTTCATGGGGCACGGGCACCAGTACTGGGGAAAGTGGTGGCTGTACTGTTGGGACGGTCTGCACCTGAACCGTGCCGGGACCAGTGTTCTAGCGAGCTGCATAACAAGGGAAGTAGAGAGGGTTTTAAACTGAATAGTGGGGGCAAGGGATCAAATTTGGGAAGAGGTGGTAAATCAAAGAGTAGAGACAAGGCAAGAAAGGTATTAATATTGGAAATGATAGACAGTGACAGGAAGGGACAGAGTACAAATCTAAGAGTAAATCAGCAGATAAGGCTAGAGGTTACAAAAGTAATAAAAGGACAAAACTAAAGGCTCTGTATCTGAATGCACGTAGCATTCGAAACAAAACAGATGAACTGAGAGAGAAAATAGAAATAAATAAGTACGATCTGATAGCCATTACAGAGACATGGCTGCAGGGCAACATAGATTAGGACCTGAATATTGAAGGGTACATGACATTTAGGAAGGACAGGAAGCTAGAAAAATGTGGAGGGGTACCTCTGTTAATTAATGATGGTAATAGTGCAATAGGGAGGGATCGCCTAAGTTCAGGAGACCAGGATGTAGAAGCAGTTTGGGTAGAGATGAGAAATTATAAAGGCAAGCAGTAACTTGTGGGAGTGGTGTACAGGCCACCTAATATTAACCACACTGTAGGATGGGGTATAAAGGAAGAAATAATGGCAGCTTGTCAGAAAGGTACAGCAATAATTATGGGGGTTTTTAACCTACATATAGATTGGATAAATCAGATGGGCAGAGGTAGCCTAGATGAGGAGTACATAAAATGTTTTCGGATAATTTCTTGGAACAAAACGTTCTGGAGCCAACCAGAGAGCAAGCTATACTGGACTTGGTATTGTGCAACGAGGTAGGATTAATTAACGACCTCATAGTTAAGGCGCCCCTAGGTAGCAGCGATCATAATATGATTGAACTTTACATTCAGTTTCAGGGAGAGAAAAGTGGGTCCAAGACTAAACTTAAATAAGGGCAATTATGAGGGCATGAAAGCAGAGCTAGCTAAAGTGAACTGGCAAAGTAGGTTAAGGGTTAATAGAGATGCAGTGGCAGACATATAAGGGGATATTTCAGAATACACAGAATAGATACATTTCAATGAGAAAGAAAAATTCCAAGGGTGGGACCTGCCATCTGTGCTAAACTGAAACAGTTAAGGACAGTATCAAACTTAAAGAAAAAGCTTATAATTGCGCAAAGATGGGAGGCAGGTCAGAAAATTGGAAAAAATATAAAAAACAGCAAAGAATGACTAAAAGATTGATAAGGAAGGTAAAATTACAGTACAAGAGAAAGCTAGCTAGAAATATAAAGACAGATGGTAAGAGTTTCTATAGATATTTTAAAAAAGAAGAGTTAACAAAGTGAGCATTGGCCCTATAGAAAGTGAGGCTGTGGAATTAATAATGGATAATAAGAAGATGGCAGATGACTTGAACAGACAATTTGCATCGGTCTTCACTATTGAGGATACAAGTAACATCCCAGTATTCGCTGTAAGTCAGGAAATGGAAGGGAGGGAGGAACCCAAGAAAATTACAATCACCAGGGAAGCGGTACTGAACAACTTGTTGGAGCTGCGGGCTGACAAGTCCCTGGGTCCTGATGGAGTTCATCCTAGGGTGTTAAAAGAAGTGGCTAGTGAGATAGTTGATGCGTTAGTTTTAATTTTCCAAAATTCCCATTGATTCAGGGAAGGTTCTGTTAGATTGGAAAATAGCAAATATAACTCTTATTTAAAAAGGGAGGGAGACAGAAAGCAGGAAACTACAGGCCAGTTAGATTAACATCTGTCTTAGAGAAAATGTTAGAAATTATTATTAAAGATGTTATAGCAGGGCATTTAGAAAAATTCAAGGTAATCAGGCAGAGTCAACATGGTTTTGTGAAAGGGAATCATGTTTAACCAATTTATTGGGATTCTTTGAGGGAGTTACATGTGCTGTGGATAAAGGGGAACCGGTGGATGTATTGTACTTAGATTTCCAGAAGGCATTTGATAAGGTGCCACATCAAAGGTTATTGCAGAAAATAAAAGCTCATAGTGCAGGGGTAAAATTGGCATGGATAGAAGATTGGCTAGCTAACAGGAAACAGAGAGTAGGCTTAAATGGGTAATTTTCTGGTTGGCAAGATGTAACGAATGGTGTGCCATAGGGATCTGTGCTGGGGCCTCAACTTTTTACAATTTATATAAATGAAGTAGATGCAGGGACTGAAGGTATGATTGCTAAATTTGCTGATGACACAAAGATAGGTAGGAAAGTAAGTTGTGAAGAGGACATAAGGGGGTATATAACAAAGGGATATAAATAGGTTAAGTGAGTGGGAAAAGACCTGGCAAATGGAGTATAATGTGGGAAAGTGGGAAATTGTCCACTGTGGCAGGAAAAGTAAAAAAGAAGCATCTTATCTAAATGGTGAGAGATTGCAGAGCTCTGAGATGCAGAGGGATCTGGGTGTCCTAGTGCATGAATTGCAAAAGGTTAGTATGCAGGTACAGCAAGTAATTAGGAAAGCTAATAGAATGTTATCATTTATCACAAGAGAAATTGAATACGAAAGTAGGGAGGTTATGCTTCAGCTATATAGTCCTTGGTGAGACCACATCTGGAGTACTGTGTACACTGTTGGTCTCCTTATTTAAGGAAGGATGTAAATGCATTGGAGGCAGTACAGAGAAGGTTTAGTGGACTAATACCTGGAATGGGCGGGCTGTATTAATAGGAAAGATTGGACAGGCTAGGCTTGTATCCGCTGGAATTTAGAAGAGTAAGAGGCTACTTGATTCTGCCTGTGCGGAGTTTGCAAGTTCTCCCTGTGACCACGTGGGTTTCCGCCGGGTGCTCCGGTTTCCTCCCACAGCCAAAGACTTGCAGGTTGATAGGTAAATTGGCCATTGTAAATTGCCCCTAGTGCAGGTAGGTGGTAGGAGAATGGTGGGGATGTGGTAGGGAATTTAGGATTAATGTAGGATTAGTATAAATGGGTGGTTGTTGTCGGCACAGACTCGGTGGGCCGAAGGGCCTGTTTCAGTGCTTTATCTCTAAATAAATAAATAAGATCCTGAAGGGTCTTGACAGGATGGATGTGGAAATGATGTTTCCCCTTGTGGGAGAATCTCAAACACTGTTTAAAAATAAGAGGTCACCCATTTAAGACCGAGATGAGGAGAATTTTTTTCTCTCAGGGTCAAAAGTCTTTGGAATTCTCTTCCTCAAAAGGTGGTGGAAGCAGAGACTTTGAATATTTTTAAGGCAGCGGTAGATAGATTCTTGATAAGCAAGGGGGTGGAAGGTCATCGGGGATAGGTGGAAATATGGAGTAATCAGTTCAGTCATGAACTTATTGAATGGCGGAGCAGGCTCGAAGGCCGAGTTGCCTACTCTTGCTCCGAATTCATATGTTCCCTGGTGCGGACACACTCACCTTGCTGGGGCCTCATTACGATCTTAGAATGGGTGGCACAGGATGGCCATCATTTCACAAGGGAGATGGGGGAGACAGAGGCAGCTGTGAGCAGTCCCCCTCAGAAGATGGAGGATCGACACAGCCATGCTTAGCTGGGCAGAGATGCACAGCCTCAGGAGTCTGGAAGAGTGGCCAAGTGGTCTAAGGTGCTAGATGAAGATTCTAGTCCATATGGAAATATGGGTTTGAATCCCACTGCTGCCAGAATTTGAATCGGTTTGTCTAGCGAGACCAGTGGGGAGGGTAAAAGAGCAGCCCGGAGAGCAGGAGCACAGGGAGACTGGCGGGGAGGATTTAAGAACAGTCCAGAGGGCATGAGCACAGGGAGACTAGCGGGTAGGCTAAGAGAGTGGCCCGGAGAGTGAGAGCACAGCGAGACAAGCAGCGAGGATAAAAGAGCTCTGGGGAGGGGTCAGAGCGGACTGACAGCGTTCGAAAGAAAAAAAAACAAAGTGTGATGTCACAGGAAAGCAGGTAAGTGATTGGTTGGTGAATATTTCTCTTTTTCTCTCTAAACTAGGGCATCCTTTAAAAATTGGAGCGATTATAACAGTGAGTGAATTGGTAAGAGTAGTAGCACAGAGCATGTCGAGAGGCATTAATTAAAATTAATAGTTTAAACAAGGTACCAACTAGGTTCTAAAAGAGGGAATAGAGTTTTTTTTAGATCATGGATGGGCAGCTGCGACCTGTTGCTTGCATTTCCTGTGGCATGTGGGAACTTCAGGACACTTTATGTGTCTTGCAGGAACCATGTATGTCGGAAGTGTCTCCAACTGCTTCAGCTTGAGCTCAGGATTTGTGAGCTTGAGGGGCAGCTGCATTAGTTGTGAAGCATCAGGGAGCAGGAGGGTTTCCTGGATCATACATTCCAGAGGTGGTCACCTCAGACGCAGTGAGAGTTCAGGTTAGTAGATGGTAGAGGCAGAAGATACAGGAGTTTTTGAGGTGCGTGACACTCGTACTCAGCATTGGAGACTGCTGGGAGTGATGACACCTTGAAGGAGTGCAATTCAGACCTTAGCACCAGTGGGCATGAGACTGCACAGGAGAGAACAGCAAAGAGTAGGAATGTACTTGTTGCAGGAGATTCCATAGTTATAGGGACATTCAGGCATTTTTGTAATAATCATCGTGAGTCCCGCATGATGTGTTGCCTACCTGGTGCCAGGGTAAAGGATATCATGGAGAGGATGCAGAATATTCTGAAGGGGGAAGGGAGTGAGTCAGAAGTTGTGGTACATGTTGGCACCAATGACATAGAGAGAGCAGGCATTGAGGTCCTGCAGTCAGATTTTCAGGAACTAGGGTGGAAGTTAAAAAGTAGGACTTCGAAGGTAATAATCTCTGGATTACTCCCAGTGCTGCACGCTAGCAAAAGTAGAAATAGAAATTTAGGGAGAATAAATGCTTGGCTTGAAGCATGTTGAGGAGGGAGGGCTTCAGATTCTTGGGACATTGGGACCAGTTCTGGGGCAGGAGGCACCTATTCAAAAGGGATGGGCCACAGCTCAACAGGTCTGGGACCAATGTGCTCGCGGTGAGGTTCTTTAGTGTGGTTGGGGAGGGTTTAATTGGCAGGGGGATGGCCTCCAGCATGTAGAAGTAGAAAAGAGGAATAAAGTGCACAACATGAGATTGTTGGATAATACTAGAGAAGGGAGTGGTACCATATCAGATAGGTGCAGACTAAGAAGGACTACGAAGAATACAAAGGTAGGTTTACAATGCGTGTATGTAGACACACAAAGTGTGGTGAATAAGGTTGGTGAGCTACAAGCACAAATAGCTATGTGGGAATATGATGCAGTGGCAATAACGGAAACGTGGCTTAAAAATGTTGAGGACTGGGCACTTAATATTCAAGGATACAAAGTGTTCAGAAAAGGTAGGGAAGGAAAAAGGGGAGCTGCGGTGGCAGTACTGATTAGGGAAGACAATGTCGTGTTGGAAAGACTGGATGGCCTTGAGAGGGCAAGGACAGAACCCATTTGGTTTGAGTTGAGAAGCAATAGAGGGATGATCACATTTCTGGGGGTATTCTATAGGCATCCAAATAACGAGAGAGAGATTGAGGAGCAAATCTGCAGGAAAATCACAGAGATGGACAAGAACTATAGAGTGGTGATATTGGGGGACTTTAATTACCCAAATATCGGTTGGGATAGTATTAGGGTAAGGAGGGAGAGGAATTTCTGAAATGTGTTGAGGAGAACATCCTTGACCAATATGTTCTCGATCCAACTAGGAAGGAGGCATTGCTGGATCTGATGCTGGGGAATGAGGAGGGCCAAGTGGACCAAATGTCTGTGGGGAAACACATGGGTAAGAGTGAACATCGCATCATAACATTTCGACAAGTAATGGAGAAGAGCAAGGAACAATCTAAAGTAGAACATCTAAATTGGAAGAGGGCTAACTTCAATGGGATGAGAAGGAATCTAGGCAGGATAAAATGGAACCAAAGACTGACAGGAAAAACTGTAATAGAATAATGGGTGATCTTTAAGGAGGAGATGCTTCAAATGCAGGCTAGGTACATTCCAACAAAGGCGAAAGATAGGAGATCCAAAGCCAGTGATACTTGGATGACGAGAGAGATAGAGAATATGATGAAACAAAAAAAGATGGTGTATGATGTATGTCAGGTGAATTCTTCAGTGAGAACCAGGCCAAATGCAACAAGTTGAGAGGGGAAGTGAAAAGGAAAATGAGACTGGCAAAGAGGGAACACGAGAACAGCATGGCAGTCGATATAAAGGGGAACCGAAAGATCTTCTACCGGCATGTAAATAGTAAGCGGGTAGTAAGAGATGGGGTGGGGCCAATTAGGGCAAAGTGGGTGGCATATGCTTAGAGGCATAAGGCAAGGCTAGAATACTTAAACATCGATACAAAGTACTCATTACGCAGGACGACAAAATATCGGTAGAAGCGGAGATGATAGAGGTAATGGTTGGGGTGAAAATTGGGAAGCTGGAGGTACTAAAAAGGTTGGCTTTGCTTAGGGTAAAAAATTCACCTGGTCCAGATGGCTTGCATCCCAGGTTGCTAAAGGAAGTGGGGGTGGAGATAGCGGAAGGACTTATAATATTCCAGTCTTCCCTTGATATGGGGGAGGTGCGAGAGGATTGGAGAGTGGCGAGAAAGGATGTAAAGATGGTCCCAGTAACTACAGGCCAATTAATTTAACATCAGTGATGGGTAAGGTTTTAGAAACAATAATCAGGGACAAAATCAACAAGCACTTGGAGAGCTTTGAGTTAACTAAGGATAGCCAGCATGGATTTGTGAAAGGCAGATCGTGCTTGACTAATCTAATTGAATTTTTTGATGAGGTAACAGAGAAGTTTGATGAAGGGAAAGCAATGGATGTTGTCAAGATGGATTTTAAGAAAGTATTTGGCAAGGTACCACATTAAAGAGTGGTTGACAAAATTGAGGCTCATGGAATAGGAGTCAGTATCAGCTTGGATAAAAAATTGGCTTAAGGACAGAAAACAGCGAGTCATGGTAAATGGTTATTTTTCAGATTGAAGGATGATAAACAGTGGTGATCCCCAAGGGTTAGTGCCAGGACCATTGTTTTTTTGATATATATAAATGACTTGGCTATTGGAACAGAAAGTAACATTTCAAAAATTCCTGATCATATCAAACTTGGAGGAGTGGAAAACAGTGAGGATGATACAAGTCGACTGCAATAGACAGGCTAGCAGAATAGGCAGACAAGTGGCAAATGGAATTTAATACTGAAAAGTGTGAGGTGATACATTTTGGCAGAAAGGATGGGGAAAGGTCCTGTAGACTTCCTGGGACAGTGCGCAGGGACAGAGAGACCTGGGAGATCATATGAATAGATCTTTGATGATGGAAGGACATATTGAGAGAGTGGTCAGAAAAGCATATGGGATCTTAGGCTTCATAAATAGAGGTATTGAGTACAAAAGCAGTGAAATTATGCTGTACATTTATAAAGCTCTGGTTAAGCTACAACTAGGAGTATTGCGTCTAGTTCTGGTTGCCAATCTTTAGGAAGGATGTGAGGGTCCTTGAGAGGGTGCAGAGGAGGTTTACCAAAATAGTTCCAGGGATGAGTGATTTTAGCTACAAGAAGCTGCGGATGTTCTCCTTGGAGCAAAGGAGGCTGCGGCTATTTGATAGAGGTGTACAACATTATGACAGGTTTAGATGGTAGAAAAAGAAAATCTGTTCCTATTAGCTGATGGTACAAGGACTCAGAGACATAGATTGAAGGTTTTGGCCAAGAGATGCAGGAGGATGTGAGCAAGAACGTTTTTACGCAGTGAGTGGTAATGACCTGGAACTCACTGCCTACGAAGTTGGTGAAGGCAGAGACAGTCAACGATTTCAAAAGGAAATTGGATGGACACTTGAAGGAAATAAACTTTCAGGGCTATGGGGATAGAACGGAGTAATGGGACTGACTGGATTGCTCTACTGAGTGTTGGCATGGACTCATGGGCTGAATGGCCTCCACCTATGCTGAAAATGACTCTATGACGAGGTGGGTGTTCCTGGATCGGCAATGTGAGATGTGTGCCCACATGTCTGAGTTCCCTGAGGTGAAGTGGAATCATGGACAGAGAATGAAGGAGTCCATTCTTGACATGTACACAACCATGTCTAAGGCTTTTGAGCACATGAGCTCCTCCATTGAGAGTGGCCAACCTCACGGAGAGCCATATGTGGCATCACTCTAATTGGATGCAGGAACAGCACACAGATATACACAGAATGTATGGCACATTATGTAGCATTGACTGGTTGGTGGCGCTGGTGGTAAAAAAAATACATGGAGTAGATGTCTGTTACACCCCAGCTAGTGGTACCCTCTGATGATTAAGTGCTCCATGAAAGTACTGAGGGAGTCAGAGATCTTCAGGGGGCCACCTCTCATGAGGCACTATGATCATCAACTGTTACCTTGGCCCCTCTGATTGAGGAACCATCTACACAGCAAGGCCCTGTAACAGAGACTGCCACTGTATTGATGCCAGTGCAGCAACCTGTGGAGGTACACCCACTGACACCTCTAAGATGAGGATGACTGGCATGGGCATCTCAGCTGTATGCAGACACAAGTGAGCAGGTTGCCTCCACCTGATCCCAACCACAGGGAGAGCGCCCGGTAGGAGCGGCAGGGAGCATCGTTCTGATGAAAGGTCATGACCTGAAACATCAGCTCTGTTTCTCTCTCCACAGATGCTGCCTGACCTGCTGAGATTTCCAGCATTTTCTGTTTTTCTTCCAGATTTCTAGCATCTGCAGTATTTTGCTTTTGTTTTAGTCACTTTTTTTCTAACCTAGAATGTGTATTGAGGAAGAATTTCCTCTGTGCAATACATAACGTAAAATTACAAATGCATTCTTTTTCAAAGGACTTTTGGTATGCAGGGCACAGAGAATGTCCCACTCATTGTGAGATGGGTTAGTATGAAACCATACTTGTTCAGTTCACAAAAAAGGAACAAGCCTCAATTTATTAGTGACTGAACTAAAATGGGTCAATTTGTTACTGTAGGATTTTTATGTATAGTTCATGTAATATTGACAAGGTTTATGGTTAGTGGGAGTTGGGTGGGGTGGATGGAGGGGAGGGATTAATTGGAATTTCTTGACAAGAGTTAAAATAACTAGTTCCTATATCTATTGGTCTGTATGAAAAATTAACAAAAAACCGAATGGTCAACATATAACGGAAACAAAGTCTTGAGGGAGAGAAATTCAATAGCCCTGACTTTTGAGCATGCCCGTTGGAAACAGGGTGGGTAAAGCACAAAATTCGTCTCCCCACCCCGTTTCTGTGATTGTGGTGTGGGAAGCTTTGGTTTCTGTGCAACCCCAGTGCAGTTTTGGTCACTGCACTATAGGAAAAATATGATTGCACGAGAGAGAGTACAGAGTAGATTTACTAGGATGTAGCTATCTGGACTGGAGAATTTTAGTTATGAGGAGAGATTGGAAAGGCTAGGATTGTTTTCTTTGGATCAGAGGAGGCTGAGGAAATACCTAAAATTATGAGGGGTCGAGATAGAGTGAATAGGAAGGCCCTATTCCCCTTGGTTGAGGGGTCCATAACCAGGTGGCATAGATTTGGGGTAAGAGGTAGGCGCCATGAGGCAAGAAGCCCTCTAAAGTGACCCTGAGAAGGAGTGGGAGCATATGGCCTGGGTAGTGGCACCACGGACCTAGCAGAGGTACCAAAAATGATTTAATGATCTAATGATCTCACTCAGATGGTCAAGGTGAGTGAATGCATCACCACATCACATCACGCATGCACCACAACAGACACCTCTCACACTGCTCAATGCACCAACCACACACCCATCACTCTCTCAGCAGCACTCCCTGACACTTAGCATTCATCCCGACCATCCTTATATTACACCTCACCCACACACACCTTCCAAGCGTACGAGCTGCACACATACCTCTCACTGCCTCCACATGCCTCAAGCTATTCAGCTATGACAGGGATCACCTAAAGACACTGATGACATTGTGTCCTCCCTCTTGCAGGAGAAGATGACACAAAACAGGCGGGAAAACCAGAAGACCGAAGGAGGACCACGATGGATACACCCCCACAGCTCCCTGGTGCGGTACTGTGCAGCCAGTGGCACCGATGCAGTGGAGGCCATCCTGGTTAACAGTAAGTTGCTGTCTCATGCACCTTCTCCATTAATTTTTCATCCTCATCCTGAAAGGTGCCATGAAGTGGAAAATGCAGATGGAGTGAGCATGGACCTTCTGATTTCCTCTCTACCCCCTTCCTTCACCCCTACCCTCCCCTTATGCTTTTCTGCTTTCAGGCTACAGAAGGGTGAGAGGAGAAGAAAAAACACTGTCACTCGACCCAATGCTCACATCCACCAGTTCAGAAACAGGCACTATGCATACCTTAGAGACTAGTTTAGAATTGAAATCTGCACATGGTGAATCACCAGGCACAAGTGGGTTGCAATCAGGCCAAGGGGATAGATCAGCTCATGTGCAAACTCACTGGAGGGTGAGGTTGCACACCAGTTCTTCTGGAGGGGACTCAGATGAGGTCGTTGTTGGGGCAAACTGCAGAAGAACACTGATGAACATGTACATGATGTTTGGTGCATTGGCAGGTCTGCCAGCTGGCTCCACACATTGGCTAGGAGGAGTCCGGCTTCATCGTGGCACAGAGCACGATGCAGATCTGAGAGCCCATCCTTTCCATCATGGAAGTGGTGGGCACCTCCATGCAACACTCAGACCAAACCATGATGGAACGTCTGCTGATGACATCTTAGCTTCAACTGCAGCACAGGCAGAGTCCTATCAATATAATGGTGCTGTAGTGGAAGCTCAGACAGAGGTCATGAGATCCCTGGCTACTGGCATTCAGACTCAGGCTGCTGCTATCCAGTTTGTGACTCTGCCATTCAGGCAGATAGCTGCGATCATGGGTGCAGATCTCGGTGCTCAATGTGGCATGCAGGCTCTCACAGCAATCCAGCAATCTTCTCCAGCAGATGACGAGGTGTACTGAGCTGCCGCCCCGGGGCAGGGGCAGTGGCACTGACGCTGTGATGCATTGACCAGCTGTCCTCTTTCAGGTTAACAGCATTTGTGCTCCCACCACTGTCACTTCATCAGTGCCCTTGCTGTTGTCTGTCAGCAAGCCAGCCCAGTCTGCTGCTACCCATGCCAAAGTGCTGTAGTCCGAAGCAGGGTCCTCAAGGCCCAGAGCTCCTTGAGGGTGTCCTCCAAGACCATCTGCAATCTCTATCAGTGAAAGTCTGCAGCCTTCTACCAGCCATGCTGCAGCCACTTGTGTCGCACTGTGTAGGCGCACTGGTGCTAAGGGCAGTTGTTCTGGTTTTTTTTGTATTATTGATTTTTGAATTCTGAACAATATGTTTTCAAAATATGTTGACACATATTGCAGTGCCAATACAGTAGCGAGTAGAACCGCCCAATGATATTGCATCACATAGTCCAGTGAACTAGATGAAGAAACAAAAATAGTCAACATAAAAGTTGCTCTGTACACAATGATCTTTTGTAACTTAGATAAGTTTTTCTCATTAACATAGAAAATAGGAGCAGGAGCAGGCCATTCGAATGAACATCCAACTCAGTAACCTGTTCCCGCTTTCCCCCCATATCCTTTGATTCCTTTCGCCCCAAGAGCTATATCTAACTCCTTCTTGAAAACATATAATTTGGCCTCAACTGCTTTCTGTGGTAGCAAATTCCACAGGCTCACCACTCTCTGGGTGAAGAAATTTCTCCTCAGCTCAGTCCTGAAAGGTTTACCCCGTATCCTTAGACTATGACCCTTGGTTCTGGACTCCCCCACCATCGGGAACATCCTTCCTGCATCTACCCTGTCAAGTCCTGTTAGAATTTTTTAGGTTTCTATGAGATCTCCCCCTCACTCTTCTGAACTCCAGCGAATATAATCCTAACCGACTCAATCTCTCCTCATATGTCAGGAGTCAGTCTGGTAAACCTTCGCTGCACTCCCTCTATAGCAAGAACATCCTTCCTCAGATAAGGAGCCCAAAACTGCACACAATATTCCAGGTGTGGCCTCACCAAGGCCCTTATAATTTCAGCAAGACATCTCTGCGTCTGTACTCGAATCCTCTCGCTATGAAGGCCAACATACCATTTGCCCTTTTTACCGCCTGTTGCACCTGCATGCTTACCTTCAGCAACTGGTGTACGAGAACACCCAGGTCTCGTTGCATATTCCCCTCTCTCTGTTTATAGCCATTCAGATAATAATCTGCCTCCCTATTTTTGCTACCAAAGTGGATAACTTCACATTTATCCACATTGTACTGCATCTGCCATGCATCTGCCCACTCATTCAATTTGTCCAAGTCACCCTGAAGCCTCTCTGCATCCTCCTCACAACTCACCCTCCCACCCAGTTTTGTGTCATCTGCAAATTTGGAGATATTACATTTAGTTTCCTCATCTAAATCATTAATATATATTTTGAATAGCTGGGGTCCTAGCACCGATCCTACTCTTCGTTTCCTGGCTGCCAACCAATTTTCTATCCATCGCAATACACTACCCCCAATCCCATGCAGTTTAATTTTACACGCTAACCTCTTATGTGGGACTTTGTCGAAAGCCTTCTGAAAGATCAAATAAACCACATCCACTGGCTCCCCCTCATCAACTCTACTAGTTACATCCTCGAAAAATTCTAGTTGATTTGTCAAGCATGATTTCCCTTTCGTAAATCCATGCTGACTCTGCCCAATTCTACCACTGTTCTCCAAGTGCTCTGCTATAAAATCTTTGATAATGGACTCTAGAATTTTTCCCTCTATCGATGTCAGGCTGACTGGTCTATAATTCCCTGTTTTCTCCCTACCTCCCTTTTTAAATAGTGGGGTTACATTAGCTACCCTCCAATCTGTAGGAACTGTTCCAGAGTCTATAGAATCTTGAAAGATGACCACTATTTCTCGGGCCACTTCCTTAAGTATTCTGGGATGTATATTATCAGGCCCTGGGGATTTATCGGCCTTCAATCCCATCAATTTCCCCAACACCATTTCTGTGCTGATACTGATTTCCTTCAGTTCCCCTCTCTCACTAAACCCTGTGTTCCCCAACATTTCTGGTATGTTATTTGTGTCCTCCTTTGTGAAGAAAGAACCAAAGTATGCATTTAGTTGGTCAGCCATTTCTTTGTTCCCCATAATAAATTCCCCTGTTTCTGACTGTCAGGGAACTACATTTGTCTTCAGCATTTAAGCTGAAGTATATGGCCCATTTCGAGGACAATCATGCAGGTGTGGCAAACATAAATAATGTATTCAAGCAAATAGAGATTTTTTTCTTTAATATTTATTTAGTACCTCAGGGATATTTCAGCGTTATTATATCAGCGTGGGCCACTCTGTAATAAATATGGTGGGCTCAATGAAAAAGTGGAAGGCAAAAATAAGACTGGAGATGTAAGACAGGGCAGTGGGGACATCTTATTCAAGTTTACCATTTTACATAGAAATGTATAATTTTATTCAGGAACAGATGTAGTTTAAATGAAAATCTTGCTAGACTTTTTGAAAGAGAAAAGTCCGCTTTCAGAGTTGTATTGAGGCAAAAAGACTTGGGCTGCCAGGCTGCTCTATGATGTCTCTGATGAAAAATGTAGTCCTCACCTGTTCCTATTGAGTATAGTAGCAACTCAGACCATACTGCAATTTGATCTGGAGATATCTTCTCCCGAGAAACCACAATGTGGGCTGGATATGCAAAGTACCAAGCCAACAACGTACTTTAATTGGATTGGGAAACTCGCAATTGCCTCTCCAGTTGGTTTGAATTCACAGCCCTTATTTGCAATGAAGCAGTGCTGATAGCCACTTCTGAACAATTATTACATTCTAAACTATGTAGCTTGTTTATTTTAAATGATTGCATGTCTTCAAGGACTTGCATTCCAGGTAACTGTGGACATTGACGCACTGTCACAAAGGGCAACTCTGGTAGTAGCATCCAGCTATCTCTTAATTTGCATTGATCCTTCAGACACACAGTAGTTGAATTTTATTTAGTTTTTTTTTAGTTTTTAGAGATACAGCACTGAAACAGGCCCTTCGGCACACCGAGTCTGTGCCGACCATCAACCACCCATTTATACTAATCCTACACTAATTCCATATTCCTACCACATCCCCACCTGTCCCTATATTTCCCTACCACCTACTAGGGGCAATTTATAATGGCCAATTTACCTATCAACCTGCAAGTCTTTGGCATATGAGAGGAAACCGGAGCACCCGGAGGAAACCCACGCAGACACAGGGAGAACTTGCAAACTCCACACAGGCAGTACCCAGAATTGAACCTGGGTCGCTGGAGCTGTGAGGCTGCGGTGCCAGCCACTGCGCCACTGTGCCGCCCCAATGAAAGCCTTAATGCTGCAATCAAAAATAGGCCATTTAAATGTGTTATAAAATGCCCCTAAGGTAACTTTTTCTTTATTAAAAACAAAAATTTAGTTACATCGCGAGGACCCACATCCTTCCTAAATTGTAGTAACCAGAACTGGACACAGTTCTCTAATTGTGGCTTATCCAGAGCTTTATAAAGTTTCACCATAACTTCCCTGCTTTTGTACTCAACCACAAAGAAAAAGCCTCCAAAAAGGAAACAGGTCATCACCCAAGCCAGTGGCAAGAGGAGGCTACTGTCTGAGACAGACTACAGCAGTTCCTCCTCATTGGATGAGGAAGGGCCGGAAAGATGGCACCTACAAAAGAAGCGGCAGAACTCAAAGCAGCTGGAAGAGCAAGCCCCCTAGCTCCAGGGCACTGGAAGCTGTGACGGGCCCAGCGCGCTCCCAACCCCAAAGCACCGAACCCAGCGAGATGCCCAGCGAACCCCAGCTCCGGGAGACCGAGAGCAGTGAATCGTCTGGCACACTCCAGCTCCGGAAAGCCGGGAGCAGTGATGGCTTTGAGGAGGTACACAGGGGAAAGACACCACTGGCAGAGGACAGCCCATGCCTTGCTGCCTGCAAGATCCTGCCCCCTCCCCCCGCCCCGATGTCACCCCAGAGGAACAAAACCCCCATGAGTAACCAGTAGGGGTTTCTGAGCCCAACGAATGTGAAACAGCTTGTGTACACTAAGGGTATACAGGAACATACCCAAGGACTAGGACTAGCAAGGACATCTGGTGTGGTAAGCAACACCCAACTGTAAGATGGGTATAAAGATTGCTTCGATTAACGTGCGTAGTGTTAAATCCACTACGCGATGTGGTTCGACCTTGGACTACCTCGCCAAGGTCAAAGCTGGCTTGCTGGTTCTGCAGGAGTTTCAAATCCTGCACCTCAGCACTTACAAGCAATGTTCGGGATGCTGGTCCTACGGGTCATTGATCTAGTCAGGGGGAAATGATTCCCGTTCCTCTGGCCTGGGTATTCTGCTGCAGGGTGGCCCCTTCACCATCTCCGAAGTTAAGGAGGTGGTGGGCGGTCGCCTCTTTCTAGCAGATGTCATGTCGAACAATGCTCCGCTCCGGTTAATCAACGTGTACACCCTGGTTCAATGCAGCGAGCAGCTGACCATCCTCCAGCAGCTCCCACTGCTGCTGGCGACATCCAGGCAGTGGTGACATTCTTGGCGGTGACTTCAACTGCATCATTGATGCAGCTGGATGATCCAGCAATGATGACAGGAAACTGGACGCTACGTCCAGATCCCTAATGGAAACAGTAAAAGATGCCAAGCTGCACGACGTCTTCAGCAAACCTAGAGACGGAGCGCAGGGTAGATACACCTGGTCAAGATCAGACCGGTCTGCCCATTCCAGGATTGACTTCCTGTTTGTGTCCTGTGCTGTCATGGTCAGATCCACCGACGTCAAGCTGGTGTTCTTCTTTGATCACTGCCTGTTACTGGCTGACTGTCACTTACAGGACGACCAGCAGGTTGGCAGGGGGACATGGAAGCTGAATGTTACACTGCTAACCCCAGAGAACATTATGGAACTCAAAAGGGATTACAAAGGTTGGAGAACCGTGAAACCCTTTTTGAGTCTCCGTGGGAAGCGATCAAGGCAAACATCAAGAGGTTCTTTATTTTCAAAGGTGTTCAGAGGGCGAGAGAGAAATAGAGGGAAATGTCCTGACTCCAGAAAAGAATGCAAAATCTGCTCTGGCTGCAGTTGATGGGTATCGAGGTCAAGGAGGATCTCCAAAAGGTGAAGAACCAGCAGGCCTCGCTTTTTGCCACAGAGGCCTCCAAGATCATCTTCTGGTCCAGAGTCTGCTCCGTTGTGCAGGATGTTTCTTCTTCCAAAAGGTACACAGAAAGAGGTCTGTGATCAGCAGCCTGAAGGAAGAGGATGGTGAAGTAATGTTTTCGCAGTCTGACATACTAAGGATTAGCAAATCCTTTTTTGCTGGGCTGTACGATGTGAAGCCCATGGAGAGCACAGCCTCCCAGTCCTTCCTATCATCTATCACGGAGTTCTTAGATGACAGCATGCGGGAGAGTCTGGACACCTGCTAACTCTGGATGAGCTGACAAAGGCCGTCAAGTCCCTCGAGACGAGTGAAACTCCCGGAAGCGACGGCTTACCGGTTGAGTTGTATTCGGCTCTGTGTGACTGGGTCGGCCCAGACCTGCTGGGTGTCACGAGTATGCTTCTGACAGGCAGCATGTCAGAATCCATGAGGAAAGGCATCATCACCCTCATCTACAAGCAGAAGGCGGAGAGGGCGGAAATCAGAAATTGGCGTCCCATCTCACTGCTTAATGTAGACAACAAGATTCTGTCCAAATTAATCGCCAGTCGGGTCAAGTCTGCTGTGGAGTTGGTGATTCACCCTGACCAGACCTGTACTGTACCCGGCAGGAAGATCTCTGATAGTCTCACACAACTCAGGGATATAATCGCCTATGTACTGGACAGGAGGGTGGACACCTGCCTCATCAGCTTGGACCAGGAGAAGGATTTTGACAGGATATCGCACACATACAAGATGGACGTGTTCTCCAAAATGGGGTTTGGGGAGGGAATCCGCAATTTGAACAAACTGCTCTACACAAACATCAATAGCGCAGTCTCAATCAATGGGTGGGAATCAGAAAGTTTCCCGATCCAATCTGGAGTCAGACAGGGCTGCCCTCTCTCCCCTTTCTTGTTTGTTTGCTGTATAGAACCCTTTGCTGAGACCCTTAGGAAGGATGCGGGCATAAGAGGAGTGACAATCGCAGGCAGCGGAAGCACTCAGGTCAAAGCCTCCATGTACGTGGACAACGTCGACGTCTTCTGCTCAGATCCGCCGTCCGTTCGCAAACTGATGAGCATTTGCGACCAGTTCGAACTGGTCTCGGAACCAAAGTAAATCACGGCAAGAGCGAGGCCATGTTCTTTGGGAACTGGGCCGATCGATCCTCTGTCCCCTTCACCGTCAGGTCAGACTACCTGAAGGTGCTGGGGATATGGTTCGGAAGGGCCAGAGCGTGCGCCAAAACCTGGAAGGAGCGAGTAGCCATGCTAGACCATAAACTGAGCATGTGGGAGCAGCGTTCCCTCTCCATTGTGGGTAAGAACCTGGTTATCAGGTACGAGGCGCTCACGTTGTTGCTGTATGTGGCGCAGGTCTGGCCCATAACCCACTCCTGCGCCACGTTGGTCACCTGAGCCATTTTCCGCTTTATCTGGAGATGCAAAGTGGACTGGGTCTGGAGGGACACAATGTTCAAACCTCTGAATAAGGGCGGAAAAACGTACCCAACGTTGCCCTCATCCTGATGACCACCTTTGTGTGCGGCTGCATCAAGTTGCGCATAGAGCCCCAGTACACAAACACCAAATGTTACTGCGTGCTGAGGTTCTATCTGTCCCCTGTGTTGCAAAGGATGGGTCTGGTCACATTGCCATGGAACACTCCATCCAGTTGGACCATGCCGTACCACCTGTCCTTCTTGGAAAGGTTTGTGCAGAAAAACACCTTTGACCACCAAGCCATCAGGCAGTGGTCTGCATGGCCCTACGGGAAAAGGAGATGGTGGATCCTGTTGGATGGTTCCCTGAGCAGACTGCCAAAGTCATTTGGCAGAATGCCTCATCACCAGAACTTTCAAACAAGCACCAAGACGTAGCTTGGTTGGTGGTGAGAAAGGCCCTACCCGTCAGATCCTTCCTGCAGGCCTGGAATCTCACCACCTCCACACGCTGCCTTCAAGGTGGCTGTGGTGGGGAAGAGACTGTTGCCCACCGCCTTCTGGAATGTGCCTTTGCAAAGCAGGTGTGGAAAGAGATGCAGTGGTTTTTGTCAAGGTTCATCCCAAGCAGCTCTCTAACACGGAGGCTGTGCTCTATGGGTTGTTCCCAGGGATGCACACCAAGATAAAGATCAACTGCTGCTGGAGGACCATCAATGTGATGAAAGACGCTTTTTGGTCTGCCCGAAACTTGCTGGTCTTCCAGTGCAAAGAGTTGTCCATGACCGAGTGTTGCAGACTGGCACATTCCAAGGTCCAGGACTACGTGCTGAGGGACGCACTAAAGCTTGGGGCAGCCACCGCAAAGACTCAATGGGGAAAGACCACTGTGTAAGGTCCTCCCGCCATAGTGAACCGACGGGCTGGACCCATGGAAAACCCCTTGGGCTGTATGCACCAAATATGAGTTTGCTGTTAAATGTACATTGTATGTAAAATGGAATGGAAGGGTTGTGAGGCAACTCACTCCTGTATTGAAGAAATCTGATTTCCTTTGCACTTTCTGGAATGTCAACTTGGTGCTGTTTTGTAATGTATTTTCTTACAAATTTTATGAATAAAGTATATTTTTGAGCAAATAAAAGTACTCAAAACATCTGTTTATGAAGCTCAAAACCCCATCTGCTTTGCTAACTACACTCTCAGTATGTCCTGCCACCTTCAAAGATCTGTGCACATGAATCTCCACCCCCCTCCCCCCAGGTCCCTTTGACCCTGCACAGTCTTTAATGCTGTGCCTTTAAGTATCATATTGCCTCTTCCTGTGCCTTCTGACAAAATGCATCACCTCACATTTGTCTGTATTAAATTCCATCTGCCATTTGTCTGCCCATTCTGCTAGCCTATCTATATCTGTCGCAGTCGATCAGTACCCTTCTTACTGTTTGCTACACTTCCAAGTTTGGTTATCACAAGAAAAAAAACTTGCATTTATATAGCGCCTTTCATAACCACCGGATGTCTCAAAGCACTTACAGTCAATGAAGTACTCTTTGAGGTGTAATCACTGTTGTAATGTAAGAAATGCAGCAGCCAGTATGCGTACAGCAAACCCCCACAAGCAGCAAAGTGTTAATGACCACTAATCTGTTTTTGTGATGTTGATTGAGGACCACCTGGGATAACTCCCTTGCACTTCTTCAAAATGGTGCTATGGGATCATTTACATCCAGTATCATTGGCAAATTTTGAAATTTTACTCTGTATTCCAATATCCAAGTCATATGTAGTCCAAGCACTGACCCTTGGGGAACACCACTGTCTACATTCTCCAGTCTGAAAAACAACCCTTTACCATGACTTGCTGTTTGCTGTCCTTAAGCCAATTTTTTATGCAAACTGACATTGACCCTCCTATTCCATGAGCCTTAATTTTGTTAGGCAGCCTTTTATTTGTCAAACATGTTCTTAAAATCCATATAGACATCATCCACTGCATTCCCTTTATCAACATTCTCTGTTAACTCATTAAAAATTCAATTAGATTAGTTAAGCACAATCTGTCTTTTACAAATCCATGCTGGATATTATTAATTAATTCATACCTCTCCACGTGCCAGTTAATTTTGTCCCTGATTATTGTTTCTGAAACCTTATCCACCACTGATGTTAAACTGGCCGGCCTGTAGTTACTAGGAATGCCCTTACACCCTTTCTTGAACAAGGGTGTCACATTTGTCACTTTCCTATCCTCTGGGGACCTCCCCGGTATCTAGGGATGATTGGAAGATTATGACAAGCCCTTCTGCTATCTCCACCCCCACTTCCCTTAGCAACCTGGGACGCAAGCCTCTGGACCAGGCGTCTTATCCACTCTAAGCATATCCAGCCTTTCCAGTACTTCCTGCCTTTCAATTTTCATCCTATCCATTACCTCTACCATCTCCACTTCTACCAATATTTTATCAGCATCCTCTTCCCTAGTAATCACCAATATAAAGTACTCATTCTCTAGCCTTGCCTGCGCCTCCAAACATATATCACCTTCTTTGTCCCTAATAGGCCCCACACCACCTCTTACTTACCACTTACAGTTTACATGCCGGTAGAAGGTTTTTGGGTTCCCTTTTGTATTAACTGCCATTCTGTTCTCTTGTTCTCTCTTTGCCAGTCTTATTTTCCTCTTCACTTCCTATCTCAACTTATTGTATTTGGCATGGTTTTCACTTGAAGAATTCACCTGACATGCATTTGTTTCATCATATTCTCTCTCTCCCTCCTCATCCAAGGAGCTCTGCCTTTCCCTCTTGTTGGAATGTACCTAGCCTGTTCCTGAAACATCTCTTTAAAGATCGCCCATTGTTCTATTACAGTTTTTCTTATCAAACTTTGGTCCTTTAGATTGTTCCTTACTCTTCTCCATTACTAATCTACACCTTATGATATGATGATCACTCTTACCCAAGTGTTCCCGCACAGACTCTTGGTCCACTTGGCCCACCTCATTCCCCAGCACCAGATCCAGCAATGCCTCCTTTCTAGTTGGACTGAGAACATACTGGTCAAGGAAGTTCCGCTGAACACATTTTAGAAATTCCTCTCCCTCCTTTCCCTTTACTCTAACATTATCCCAATCAATACTTGGGTAATTAAAGTCCCCCAATATCACCACTCTATAGTTAAGTTGAAAACTAACATCACATTAGATGTTATAGGCTAAGTAAACTGAACTGAGCAATTGAAGTAACCAATAGGAATCTGTGAATCAGTTTAGTACTAAAGGTCATAAATTGCTGTCCAATAAATAATTCTATATATAGATAATGGCAACACAGGCAATGTGTTGAGACTGAAGAATAATAATGATAATGAGCCCATACCCCATGATCAAACCTGTATAAAATGTCTGTGTCTTGAGTCACTTTGGTTTAATCAGTGAGCTAGAATGTGTGATAGAACCACTTCAATATATAATGGAGGAGGAGGAAAACTGTATAATTTACAGTCATAGAACACACTCACACCACATAATGTAGGCGCAGGAAGAGAAGTGTGTAACTGACAATCTGCAAGGTATGGGAACCCAGCCAAAGCAGCAAGGAGCATCCTTGGAAACTGCTTCTCTCCAGCAGTTATGATGTATACAGTAACTGTATGGATAAGGAGGACGGCTGCAGGGAGGATCACATGAATGATAATTAAGACACCATGGAGCAATAAGCAATTCATGGAGCCGGGATGGGGGGAACAGAATTGAAAGATTGTAGTCTTTGATAATTAGGGGGCTAGAGGGTATCCTTTGCAGTTGCGATCGAGAGTCCAGAGGAGTGTGTTACCTACCCCGTATCAGGATAAGGGATATTTCGAAACAGCTGGAAAGGAACTTCGAAGGGGAAGAACCAGTTGTCGTGGTCCATGTTGGAATCAACAACATAGGAAAGAACAGCGAAGAGGTCCTGCAAAGGGAGTATCTGGAGTGAGGATCTAAATAATAGAAATAAATAAGGAATAATAGACCTTGAGGTTGGTAATCTAGTTACTGCCCAAGCCACATGTTAATTGGCATTGGAATATACAGATCAGGAAAGTGCATGTGTGGCTGACAATGGTATTGGACACTGGCACCAGTAAAAGGATAGGAAGGGGCTGTGTAGCTGGGGCAAGCTAAAGCCGAATGGAACATCCAGCCTCGACCTAGGCACCAAAAACGACAGTGGCAAACCCAGCCCTTTCGACCCTACAAAGTCCTTCTTACTAACATCTAGAGATCTGTGCCAAAATTGGGAGAGCTGTGCCACAAACTAGTCAAGTAACAGCCTGACGTAGTCATACTCACGGAAACATACCTTACATCCCATGTCCCAGACACCACTATCACCATTCCTGGGTATGTCCTGTCCCACCGGCAGGACAGATTCACCAGAGGTAGCAGCACAGTGGTATACAGCCGGGAGGCAGTTGCCCTGGGAGTCCTCACGATTGACCCTCATGATTTCATGAAATCAGGTCAGACATGGGCAAGGATACTTCCTGCTGATTACCACCTACCACCCTCCCTAAGCTGATGAATCAGTACTCCTCCATGTTGAACACCACCTGGAAGAAACATTGAGGATGGCAAGGGCAAAGAATATACTCTGGGTGGGGAACTTCAAAGTCCATCACCAAGAGTGGCTCAGTAGCACCACTATTAACTGAGCTGGCTGAGTCATGAAGGACATTTCTGCCAGACTGGGCCTGTGGCAGATAGTGAGGGAATGAACAAGAGAGAAAAACCTACTGGACCTTGTCCTCACCAATCTGTCTGTTGCAGATGCATCTGTCTATGACAGTATTGGTAGGAGTGACCACTGAACAATCCTTGTGAAAACAAAATGCCGTCTTCACACTGAGGATACTGTCCATCATGTTGTGCGGCACTACCATCGTGTTAAATGGGATAGATTCAGAACAGATCTGGCAGCTGATAGGTGGGCATCCATGAAGCACTGTAGACCATCAGCAGCAACAGAATTGTATTCAACCACAATCTGTAACCTCATTACCTGGCATATCCCTCACTCTACCATTACCATCAAGCCAAGGGATCAACCTGGTTCATTGAAGAGTGCAGGAGAGCATGCTAGGACCAGCACCAGGCATACTTAAAAAGAGGTGTTAGCCCTGGTGAAGCTACTATCCATGCCAAACAGCAGAAGCAACATGAGAGCTAAACGATCCCACAGCCAACAGATCAGATCTATGATCTGCAGTCCTGTCACATCCAGTCGTGAATAGTGGTGGACAATTAAACAAATAGCCAGAGGAAGAGGCGCTACAAAGATTCCCATCCTCACTGATGGAGGAGCCCAGCACATCAGTGCAAAAGAAAGGCTGAAGCAGTTGCAACCATCTTCAACCAGAAGTACCAAATAGATGATCCCTCTCAGCCTCTTCCTGAGGTCCCCAGCATCACAGATGCCAGTCTTCAGCCAATTTGATTCACTCTACGTGATAGCAAGAAACGGGTGAAGGCACTGGATACTGCAAAGACTATGGGTCCTGACAACATCCCGGCTGTAGTACTGAAGACTTGTGCTGCAGAACTAGCCATGCCCCTAGTCAAACTGTTGCAGCTCAGCTACAACACTGGCATCCACACAGCAATATGGAAAATTGTTCAGGTATGTCCTATCCACAGAAAGGAGGACAAATTCGGTCCAGTCAATTACCACTCCATCAGTCTACTCTCAATCATCAGCAAAGTGATTGAAGGCGATGTCGACAGTATTATAAAGCAGCACTTACACAGCAATAACCTGCTCGCTGTACTCAGTTTGGGTTCTGCCAGGGCCACTCGGCTCCTGACCTCATTACAGCCTTGGTCCAAGCATGGACAAAAGAGCTGAACTTGAGGTGAGGTGAGGGGAGAGTGATTGCCCTTGACATCATGGCAGCATGTGACTGAGTGTGGCATCAAGGAGCCCTAGCGAAATTGAAGTCAACGGGAATTAGGGGAAAACTCATTGCCGGTTGGTGTCATGCCTGGCACAAAGCAAGATGGTTGTGGTTATTTGAGGCCATTCATCTCAGTCTCAGGACATCATGGCAAGAGTTCCTCAGGGTAGTGCCCTAGGCCCAACCATCTTCAGCTGCTTCATCAATGACCTTCCCTCCATCATAAGGTCAGAGGTGGGGAAGTTCTCTGATGATTGTACGATGTTCAACACCATTCGCAACTCCTCAGACACTGAAACATATGCAGCAAGACCTGGACAACATTCGGGCTTGGGCTGATAAGTGGCATGTAACATTCCTGCCAAACAAGTGCCAGGCAATGGCCATCTCAAACAAGAGAGAATCTAACCATCTCCCCTTGACATTCAACGGTATTACTATCACTGCATTCCAAACTATCAACATCCTGGGGGTTACCATTGACCAGAAACTGAACCGGAGCAGCCACATATATACTGTGGCTACAAGAGCAGGTCAGAGGCTGGGAATTCTGTAACGAGTAATCCACCTCCTGACTCCCCAATGCCTGTCCACCATCAACAAGGCACAAATCCACTTGCTTGGATGAGTTCAGCTCCAACAACACTCAGAAGATGAACACCATCCAGGACAAAGCAGCTCACTTGATGATCACCCCATCCACCACCTTAAACATTCACTCCCTTCATCACCGACGCACAGTGGCATCTACAAATTTCACTGCAGCAACTCACCATGCTTCCTTTGACAGCACCTTCCAAACCCGCAACCTCTTCCACCTAGAAGGACAAGGGCAGCAGTTGCATGGGAAAACCACCATCTGCACATTCCCCTCCAAGCCACATTCTGACTTGGAACTATATCAGCATCCCTTCAGTGTTGCTGGGTCAAAATCCTGGAACTTACTCCCTAACAACATTGTGGGTGTATCTACACCAGATGGATTGCAACGGTTGAAGAAGGCAGCTCACCACCACCTTCTCAAGGGCAATTAGGGATGGGCAACAAATGCTGGCCTTGCCAGTGATGCCCACATCCCATGAAACAAATAAAAGAAAAACTCCTGAACTGAACTGGGACCAAGGTCCTAATGGAAAGGATAAGTAAGATTGTAGATGGAGTTTAAACTAGTAAAGGAGAGTTTGGGTGTGTATAATACCCCAATGATAAAAAAAAAAGGATGAGAATGAAAGTCAGAGCTGAAGATAACAAATACCCGAACAGAAACAGTTATAGGAAGTAATAAAATACCTGTTGAAAATAAAGCAGGAGGAATGAAAAATAAAAGCATATTAAATTGCCTGTATAGTAACTTATGCAGCATCATCAACAACATAGGGGAATTAGAGGCATTAGTTAGGACTGAGGAAACAGATGAAATAGAGATAAGACACATGGTTGCAAACAGGGCAGAACTGGCAGTTTAATATTGCGGGCTGTAATGTATTTAGAAAAATAGGAAAGAATCAGAAATAGCCTAATGGCTGTAGCAAGAAGTAACATAACTGATAAAAAGAAATAGCATCCATTTGGATTGAGATAAAGGATAAGAAAGAATCAGTCGCACTATTCGGGGTATACAGATCATCAAATAGAGGGAGAAATATGTACAAATATATATGAAGTGAGTAAAATCACAGAATCATGATCATGGGGGAATTTCAGTTGCCTGCAAATAAACTCAGGGATAATGAGGGAACAGGGAGCAGGGTGTGTATTTTTTTCACAGTATATACAAGACGACTTATTGGCCCAATATGTAAAGAGCCCAGCAGGAAAGGATGCATTGCTGAACCTAGTAATTGGAAATGAACTGAAGCAGTTAGAGAAGTAAGCATGGGAAAATATCTAGGGAAATGTGATCACAATATCTTAAATCTTCTTACACTGATGAGAGAGATAGTACAAAGACCAAGGTAAGTGGTAGATTGGGGAAAAAAACAACTATGAGGATGGAGCTAAGGAAAGGGAAATTGGAAAAAAACACTGACAAAGTAACAGAACAATAGTGCGCAATATTTAAAGAAGAGATCAGTAGAGTTGAGAAGAAATATATTCCAGTAAAAATCAGAACAAACTAGCCAAGAATTAGAAGCCATAGTTAAAAATAGAATCTAAAGAAAAGGACATTCTCAAAATACATAAACAATAAAGAAGATGACAGGGAGAATATAATGAGCTTAGAAAAGAGGTTAGAAAGACAATTAGGAAGGCAAAGAGGAAATATGAAAATATCAAAAGGATACTTAAAAAAGCATTCAATAGGCACATTAGTATCAAAAGGAGAATTAAGATAGAATAAGGTCACTCGGGAGTGAAAAAGATAAAACCACAGGAAATTATACTGAAATGGCAGGATACTAAATAGATACTTTGCCTCAGTTTTCATTGAAGAAGCTAACACACAGGAAATTAAGGAATCAAGAGAAATTAAGGGATATTACAGTACTTGAGATGGAAAGAAAAGAGATACCGGACAAACTAGCTGAATTTCAGGAGGACAAAAACCCAGTCCAGATGAATTGAACCTACAGGTGTTATGGAAGAGATCGCATAAGTGTTAGTATCCATATATAAATATTAGTAGGAAAAGGAATAGTACCGGAGTAGTAGCAAACAGAAATTGTAATTCTTATCTTCAAAGAGAGAGTAATTCAGCGAATGTGAAACCAGTGAGCTTAATGCCAATGGTAGGAAAGATATTGGAAGCTTAAAAAAAATCTGGAGGCAAAAAAAAAGAAAACTAATAGCGTGGATTTCTGAGAGGAAGGTCATTTTTAACCAAGCTTATTGCATTCTTTGAAAAAGTAATAGAAAGGTAAACAAGGACAATGCAATGTAATACAAGGACTTTCAGAAGGCCTTTGATAAGGTGCTACGTAAGAGACTCATGAAAAAGGTCAAGACATTTGTAGTCAAGTAGCAGAATAGATTAAAAGATAGCTACAAAGCAGAAAACAGTGGACAGGAGTGAATGGAAATTTCTCAGACTGGCTGAAAGTGTCCTGGAGGCAACGTTGTTAGGACCACTGTTCACTATATTTCTAAATTATTTGGACTGTTATCATTTAATTTGCAGATGATACTAAATTATGGGAGGATATAGCTAGTACTACACAGGACTATACCAAACTACAGGAAGACATAAAAAAGTTATGGTAAATCTATATGGAGCCTTGGTTAGCCGACATTTGGGGAAGAATTTTCGGGCTCTGCCAAGATTGGGAACAAAGGCGGACGGGGCCCGAAAATACTGGCGTTGGATGGCGTGCTGGTTTCCCAACCCCATTCCGGGTGCTGGCCAATTTTGCCAAGGTGGGTTCAGGACCCAGCAGAACTACCTGACCTATGAGGTGTGTAGTCTTGTGTAGGGCACTGAAAGGAGGCTGACTGGGATTTACTGGGATTTTCCAGTCAGCCTCCAGTTTCCTGAGGTGACGGGGAGCTGTTTAACTGCCTGAAGGCAGGCACCCAATGGCAGGTGGGGAGGGGGCAACACTCCAGGCAGGCCTACAGGCCCTCCCTGCCTGCATGGGTGTGGGTGCAGCCAAAGGCTGTCCTGTAGAGGGACTTCCCTACCCACCCGACCTCCACAATGGTGGCCTGGCTGCTGATTCTGTTTATTTAAATTTCTGAAAAAGCTGGTGAGAGGGCACCTCCATGTTGAAGCATCCTCTTAGTTACTTACACTTTACTGCAGGGTGCTGCCCCTCTCAAGCTGGAAGACCTCTGCTTGGCCCTTGGGATTCGCAAGCTTGTTTGCCGCCCTTAATTGGACAGGAACTTGTCTCCATGCCAGTTTATGGGACGCGTCTGTGAAAATTCCAGATCAGTGATTGCTCCTCTGGATCGGGTTCTGGAAACAGTCCCGACTCCTATTTCCCACCCTAATGCGAAAACTCAGCCCTTGGAGTACTGTGTGCAGTTCTGGCCTCCATGTTATAAAAAAGATATTGAGGCATGGGGGGAAAAAAACAAAAAAAGATTTACAATGCTGATACCAGAACTGAGAGGATACAATATTAGGAAAGACTGAACACGGTAGGGATCTTTTCTATAGAAAAGAGAAGATTGAGAGATGACCTGATAAAGATCTTTAAAATTATGAAGGGCTTGAAAGGATGGATGTAGACAAAGTTTCATCCTTGTTGAGTCCAGATCATAGGGTATAAACATTACAGACAAATTAAGAATTGAGAAGAAAGAACTTTACACAGAGAAGGGTGAGAATGTGGAACGAGCTACCACGTAGAGTGGTTGAAGCAAATAGCATTGACACATTTGGGGGAGATGTAATGCATACATGAGGGAAAAGGAAATAGAGGGATGTGGGGGCAGGTTAGAAAAAGGTCATTAGAGTGGAGGATAAACACCAGCATAGAGCAGTTGGGTCAGGTGAACTATGAGGTGTGTAGCCTTGTGTAGGGCACTGAAAGGAGGCTGACTGAGAATAAAAGTCCCTTCTCCCTGTTAATTATAAGGATAAAAGGAGTTGGAAACTGTTTGGCAATGTAATTTTTACAGATTTTTATGAATAAAGTATATTTTGGAAATAAAAAAAAAATTTAACTTTAGGTATGCTTAAATCAATTACTTGTGAGCACATGTCCATGGCAATCTTATTCAGTGTAGGAAATGGAAAAGTTGGCACTGGCCCAGTAGAGCCTATTCTGAGGTTTCAGCTAAGGAATTAAGATGGAGCAGGCTAGAGGGAATCTTACTCTGAATGTAACCCATGCTGTACATGACTTGGGATTACAGGAGTGTTGTCTTCCTGCTGATTAGGTGAAAAGTGCAAATGTGCCTTTCTCAGTACTGAATACAAAAAACAATTGAAGTATAATTATTATTAAGATGCTTCGTATACTGTACCAATTAAAACACATTAAAAACAACCTCTCATGCAAAGTGAATTCACTGGTGACCTATTGAAAAATGCATCATGACTTGACTCTTGAATCATTTGACTATTATTTTGTTGTTGCAGGATTAGAGTTTGTATCAATCTAATGATGTATCTGGCATCCCTTGGATGTACTGTTGAAAGAAGTTAGCATTTGATTGTTTTCAGCTTTTTTAAAAGTTATATAACAGTAGAAAGATGCTAAATGTAACAAAAATGGCTGGTAATGGAAATAACATTTTGGAAATAGTGATCTTTAGCCTTTATAAACTGCATTTATTACACAGATCTTTCCAGAGAATTGAGGGATAGGTATGTCTAGGAGATTCCAGAGTTTTCCATAAAACTGTCAAGTTCCCAATTTAAATCTTCACATTTCAGAAATGTTATGACAGAAGTGATAAACAGCCATAATCCTCAGGTGTTTCTGATGGTGATCGTCTAGTTGAGTTTAGTGTCATTGCTGTATGGTGATATTCCACAGAGAAGTATGGTATTTTAATCTCTTCTATGAATAATATGCATAGTTTCTTCACTGAACCATTTTGGATGCAGTAGGAATGAGCAGCAGCAAGCATTCCCAATGTTTGGTTTTGGCAATATGCGTCTTAGTTCAAAGCTTCCAATAGGAGAAGTAGGCCATTCAGCCCCTTGAGCCTTCTCCATCAGTCAATTAGATCATGGCTGATGTGTACCTTAGTTCAATTACCCACTTTAATTCCATATCCCTTGATGTCCTAACCTAACAAAATTCTGTTGACCACAGTCTTGAAAGCTCTAATTATCTCAACATCCACAGGCTTTTGGGACAGAATTCCATATTTCTACTGTCTTTTGTTTGAAGAAGTGCTTCCTGATTTTCCTCTTAAATGACCTAGCTCTAATTTTAAGATTATGTCCCCTCATTCCTGATTTTCCTCTTTAGAGGAAATAGTTTCTCTGGGCTAAATTTTCACAGCTCATTGGTGTCAGACTGGGAGGCGGGAGGGCTGGCAGTATGAGGAGAGGTGTCGGGAGGGGAGCCTGATGTCTTCCTGTCGCCATGGCATGTTGTCAGTGGCGGGCACCTCAGCAGCTCAGCTGCCCACTGGGCGGCCAATTGAACCATTTAAGAGCCCAAGTAAGGGCCACTTTCCACCCTGGTGGACAATTCACTTGTGTTGGGAGACCACCAGCGGAGATGGTGGCGTAGTGGTAATGTCACTGAATTAGTAATCCAGAGGCCTGGGCAAATGCCATGGGGACATGGGTTTAAATCCCACCATGGCAGCTAGTGGAATTTAAATTCAATTAATTAACAAAAATCTAGAATTGAAATCTAGTTTCAGTAATTGTGCCATGAAACTATCATCGATTGTCGTAAAAACCCATCTGGTTCACTAAGGGAAAGAAATCTGCCGTCCTTATCTGGTCTGGCCTACACGTGATGCCAGATCCACAGCAATGTGGTTGACTCTTAACTGCCCTCTGAAATGGCCCAGCAAGCCACTCAGTTGTCAAGGGTAATTAGGCATTGGCAACAAATGCTGGCCTTGCCAGCGACACCCACATTCCATGAAAGAATAAAGAAAAAGGTAAATTCTGGCAGCCTCCCAGCGGGTTCCCAGGGGTGGGCCCTCCTTGATGGGCACTCCATGGCCCACATAGGGACCCCCTGGCGGCAACGCGCCAACAGTGCACACCATCCCCACGATCGGCAGGGCCAGCTTGACCCCGGCCTCCCCACAAAAACCTACCTGCTCAGCTCTGCTGAGCTGCTGGCCCTCTGATTGGGCCGGTAGCTCCAGGGGGTGGGCTGCTGTCAGGTTGGCGGCTCGTTAATTGGCCGCCACCAGCAAAATGCTGCCCCCCGATCCTGCTGCCCTCCGGAGTGGGGTCAGCTCCTGCTTTTGGTCCCAGTGGCAGGACTTCAGCATCTACCGAAAAATTCAGCCCTCTGTATCTGCCCTATCAAATCCTTTTAACATTTTAAACACCGTGATCAAATCACCCATAGTTCTTCTTCACTTAGAGTGTCACAGCCGTACTGATTGTAATATTTGGTTTTCAGTAGTTACATTGTACAGTTAACTGGTTGTTTTTGTTCAGATAAAATATAAGCAGAAACACCCTGTATTATTACTGATACTGAATTATTACAAAATATCTTAAGGTTTGATTTGATTTGATTTAGAGATACAGCACTGAAACAGGCCCTTCGGCCCACCGAGTCTGTGCCGACCATTAACCATCCATTTATACTAATCCTACACTAATCTCATATTCCTACCACATCCTCACCTGTCCCTATATTCCCCTACCACCTACCTATACTAGGGGCAATTTATAATGGCCAATTTACCTATCAACCTGCAAGTCTTTTGGCTGTGGGAAGAAACCGGAGCACCCGGAGGAAACCCACGCAGACACAGGGAGAACTTGCAAACTCCACACAGGCAGTACCCAGAATTGAACCCGGGTCGCTGGAGCTGTGAGGCTGCGGTGCTAACCACTGCGCTACTGTGCCACCCTTGTTCTTATAGAGTTCTTATATTGGCATCGCGCATGTCCTGTGGTACTGCTCCCTCATCCCAGCACAGGCAAAGCAGTTCATTGAGTGCTGAAAGTATAGCCACTTGGCATTCTTGATTATTTCAGGGGTAATGCCGTCCTTCCCAGGGGCTTTTCCACTGGCTAGAGAATCAATGTATCAATGAATCAATATATTATTAGAATTTGCATATAGGGAGGCCAGACAAGGCAAGGGAATGAATAATAAATGGTTGGATACAGAAAGGTGTAGAGGAACAGTGGGATCTTGGAGTGCATGTCCACAGATCCCTGAAGATAGTAGGACTGGTAGATAAGATGGTTAAGATGGCATAAGGGATATTTTCCTTTTTGAGGCATAGAATATAAGACAAGGGAGGTATTCTAGAACTGTACAAAACACTCATTAGACTCTGGCTAGAGTACTGCATACAGTTCTGGACACTGCTTTATAGGAAAGATGTGATTTCATGAGGGAGGATGCAGAGGAGATTTGCGAGGATGTTGCCAGGAATGGAGAATTTTAACTGTGGGATTGTTTTCTTTGGAACAGAGGAGGCTGAGGGAAAGTTTAATTAAGGTACATAACATTGAGGGACCTAGATAAAGTAGCTATAAGGGATCTGTTTCCATTAGCAGAGAGGTCAGTAACCAAGGGCATAGATTATAAATAATTGGCAGGAGGATTAGAGGGAAGTTGAGAGAATTTTTTCGCCAGTAGGGTGGTGGGGATCCTGAACACACTGCCTGAAAGGGTGGTAAAGGCAGAAACCCTCATCGCATTTAAAAAAATACTTAGATATGCACTTGAAGTGCCATAATCTACAGGACTACGGACCAAGAGCTGAAAAGTGGGATGAGGCTGAATAGCTCTTTCTCTGCAGGCATGGACGTGATGTACTGAATGGCTTCCTTCTCTGTAAGGTTGACAATCAGAAATTGAAAATGGCGGTTGTTACGCATCGGGCGCTGATGACATTCAGTCACAATACACTGTTCAGATATAATCACTCCTCAACTAGCATGAACAGCATCTTTACTATGTGTTAGTGGTATATTTAATTTGTGACAAATTTGGGTCTGCCTTAGAAACTTAAGTGGTCACAGTCTTAATGTAAACACTCTTGCTTTTAAGGGGGTCGTCTTTCACTGCCCTAAATGTACTTCTATAGTAGCACAATTCAGGGTCGGAATGATAGCCCCTGGTGACCTGAACTGGGCATTCACGTCTTTTGCATATGCAATTCTTCGCTCTCTCCAAAGAGAGGCCTTGTTAACGCTAGACGAGGCAAAGTTTAGTTCAAATCATAAGCTGCTTTATTCCAGAGTAAGGTGAAACATACTGCGAAGATATGATCGGATGTGCTCAATTCAATCAATACAACATATATTCACTTTGATACAATAGAAAGAGCACAAATGCTACCAGCTCCAATGGGTCATCTTTTAAAGATAATCCTGCTGCATTCTGTCCTGCAACACAGATCACAGCTTTATCTCTCTCTGCAGTTCCCGATCTTTGCAAATTTATCGCAGCGCTTTGTTGCCTGTGCAATTCTATTTCCAAAAGCCAAACTCCATTGTCATCTTCAAATTAACCACCTCCTCTGGGTAGAATGGAGACCAGCCTAACTGGGCAATGTCCCCTGCTGAGTTGAAAGCATGAGTTTCATTCCAGCAGCAATGAGTGGATGGTCACTGGATTGTCAAATCATCTTTCATTGCACTTTAGAATGTTAGATTCAGACATGCCATCTAAATGTAATACATAATTGAAAGCCCTGCTGTCCTGTGAATTTAATCCCATTAGAACAAGTTTCATAAAACCAAAACCACATTTTAAAATAACTCATATGCACAGCAACTACTATTTGCATTTATATACTGCCTTTAATGTCGTAAAATGTCCCAAGATGCTTCACAGTTGTGATTATCAAGCAAAATTTGACTCTCAGCCGCATGAGATATTAGGACAGCTGACCAAAAGCTTCGTCAGAAAGGTAGGTTTTGAGGAATGTCCTAAAGGAGGAGAGAGAAGCAGAGAGGTTTAGGCAGAGATTTCCAGACCTTAGCCCCAGCAGCTGAAATTACAGTGGTGGAACGAGGAAAATTGGGGATGTGCTAGAGGTCAGAATTGGAGGAGTGCAGAGGTCTCGGAGGCTTATAGGACTGGAGGAGGTTACTGATGTAGGGAGGGGTGAAGCTATGGAGAGATTTGAAAACAAAGATGGCAATTTTAAAATTGAGCTATTGCCAGACTAGGAGCCAATGTAGTGAGCATGTGTGATGGGTGAACAGAATTTGGTGGAGTTAGGATATGGGCAGGACCCTCCTACATTGCTGGTGCTAGATGTACTGACGCCATTTTGTTCAGGGCTTTAGCACACCTGTAGGGAGCAGCCGCCAGAAGTATGTGGAGTAGGCAGATTGTGACGTCAAGCAGCGTGTAATGCTGATTTGATACACTGCCATTTAGGAGTTCAACATTCCAGCTAATGCCCTCTCTTAACCTCGAATATGTTTACAACAGCAGAAAGGACCCCCCCCCACCACCACCACTACTACCCACCAGCATTATTTAAAGGGATCAGCAACTACTTTCAGGTTAGTGGCTGATTGATTTCAACCAGCTCTTGCTGCAATTGGAGAAGTGTTTCATAGTTTCCAGAGTTGTTTAAAGTTGCTGAAGTCCACAGGGATACCACACGCTTAAGGAGTTGGTCCTGATTCCAAGGATTCTGCAGAAATCACTTGATCCCAGATAGCGGTGCAATAGTTTGCATCCCCCTTGGCCTACAGCATGGCAGAGAGAATAAACAGTGAGGACACAGAGCAGGACAAGCTGCTGAAAGAGGGAGGAGAAGGGCCAACATGAGGTCATAGCCACCCAGAGTATTTATGGAGCAATTCTCCTACCTGAACCTCAGGGAGGAACAGTGTTTCATATGTCTCTGCTTTACTAAGGAAGTCCTCACTGAAATGTGCCATCAGCTGAAACCTCACAGAAGGGCGGCATTGCCAGTGGCTGTGAAAGTGACTACAGCAATGAACTTTTATACATCTGGTTCCTTCCAGGCTGGAGCAGGTGATGTTTGCAACACCTCCCAGTTTACCATTCACTATTGCATAAGGGAGGTCATAGATTTTTTTTTTAGATTTAGAGATACAGCACTGAAACAGGCTCTTTGGCCCACCGAGTCTGTGCCGACCATTAACCACCCATTTATACTAATCCTACACTAATCTCATATTCCTACCACATCCTCACCTGTCCCTATATTCCCCTACCACCTACCTCTACTAGTGGCAATTTATAATGGCCAATTCACCTATCAACCTGCAAGTCTTTTGGCCGTGGGAGGAAACCGGAGCACCCGGAGGAAACCCACGCAAACACAGGGAGAACTTGCAAACTCCACACAGGCAGTACCCAGAATTGAACCCGGGTCACTGAAGCTGTGAGGCTGCAGTGCTAACCACTGCGCCACTGTGCCGCCCACATGAGGCTCTGTATGCCAAGAGAGCTGACTCCTTTTCATTCTCTGCTACCAGACTGAAGCAAGCAGAGCAAGCCAGTGCAGCGAGCATGTAGCTTCTTGAGGTTTCAGGCTTCCCCATGGTTCAATGGTGCCATTGACTGTACATACATTGCTTTGCAGGTGTCATATGTCAACTCTGAAATGTACCGCAACCGGAAGGGATTCCACTCCCTCAGTATCCAGCTGGTGTGTGATCATATGTAGCATGCCATGCAGGTCAGTGGCTGGTATCCTGGCATCAGTCATGTTGCCTTCATTCTGCAGCAGTCTAATATACCATCTGCATTTGAGCCATCACAACAAACCAGAGGGGTTGGCTTCTCAACGACAATGGGTGACATGTGCATAATGAAAGCCATGCTGCTACACAAAATGTAATAGAACAGACCATTGGTGTGCTTAAACAATTCTTCCACTGTATGGACTGCTCTGCAGAAATCCTGCAGGATGAGAAGGAAGGAAGGAGGCAACCAACACAGCCCCTTTCTGGCTATTCAGCGGATTGCTCTTCTTGTCCTGGTATGGCTGTCTGTGATCAACTCATCCAACTACGGTACCATTGAACGCAACCCCAATTCCCCACTCGCCAACAGTCCCATACCTTACCTTCCCTCTGTTACTGACGGTCACAGCATCCTCTTGGCCACGATGCTAAAATAAAAGCCACCACAAAGCAAACACTCCAAATCAAATCAGACCATTAAATATTTCATAGAATAGTCAACTATTCATCCTTACTGCCTGTAATCCACGTGCCTTTTCCTGTCCGAGTGCTGCTGCCTCATTGGCTGTAGCATGGCCAGTGGAGAGCTGCTAATTTTCAATACAGGACGACCTTGCGTAGCTCTGACCCTAGAAGGCTTGGCTTTGGGCTGCATCTTGGTATAAGTGGCAACAGTCTGGACTGGCTGGCTGACAGGCTACAGCAAGGGAACTGGCAGAGCGACAGTGGCGGGAGGACAAATATCAGTGCTGCCACTGCCACTCTCCCGAGATGGCGCCTCAGCAAGCCTTTTAATGTATTGGATGATAGATTGCTGGATGCTGTGGAGTACCCTGCAATCCCCTTTGAACACTGGTATCCACAGCTACGATGGTAGCAAGCTGAGCTTGCATGACTTCAGTCTGAGCTTCCACTGTACCACTCAGATGTTGAGTGGCTTCTGCTTATGCTGTGATGGAAACTGAGACATTGGCGATCAGATTCTGTATCATTGGATGGGTTTGCAAATGTTCACGTGGAGTTGGCCACTAATTCCTCCCTGGAGAGAATGGCCCCCAAGATCTGCACAAAACCCTGTCCCAAGTTGGTGTCAAACTCTTCCAAGCTCCTTGACGTTGACTGCTTTCTAGAAGACCTGCCAATGCACCAAGTATTTCAGTAATCCCACCCATCAGTCCTCATCTGTCTTTTATGCAGCAGAACTTGTGTGAAACCTCACCCTCTGGTGAGCTGGCATCCATACTACCTTTATCTCCTGCCCAGACTGCAGCTCAGTCATGCCAAAGTCTCACCAAGTGCAGATCCCACCTCTAAGCTATTCTCGAAAGTACTCAGTAATCTGAGCTGGTACCTGCGAGTGTTAGAGTGAGTGACTGTGTTTCTTCTTCAACACTGTCTTTTTTGAAAATCCAAATAAATTACATCTACTGCATTACTGTGGAACAAGGGTTTGGTATAAGCATACTGTCATCTTCAATGGTTTCAGCCCTGCCACTGGCCACGGCCTCAGTCATGGCCATTCCAATGATGGCCAGCACCATCTCCTCCTTGGGGGTAAGGACATGCTGCCATGCCTATCCCCACTGATTAGGTGCTACTGCTTCCAGTTATGTGCCACCTTGTGGCTGCAAGAGAGAGGGAAGAGTATCAGTGTGTGTGGCGCAATGTGTTTGAGTGATGTGGCTGTCATGGTTGAATAGCTGGCAATATGTGAAAGCTGTGAGATGTGGGGTTGAGGCTTGCAGCAGTGGTAAGTGTATAAGGTTGAAGTGAAGCTATGAATGTTAAGTATGAGTCGTGGTTGATAGAGATTGTTGGTAGCTGAGTGATGGAGGTATTGTGCATTGAGCAGCATATCAGACTAGTGGTTCAGTTGGTGGGATTTGGCATTTGAACATACATTCCCAGACCTTGACCATTTGTGTGAGGTCATTGAACTTCTCGTGGCATTGAAAACATGTCCTCAGAACTAGACTCCTGGCATTGACCGCTACAGCTATCTGCTCTCACTGCCCTTGCAGAGTTTACCTGAAGGGCCTCCTGGCTGCCTGTGGATTGAGGATCTCTCTCCTCCTGTCCAGCTGCTCAACCAAGGAATTCAATGCAGTGTAAGAGTCCTGGAAGCATGCTCTCTGCCCTTTTGCGCAATAATTCAGTTTTCTTCTTGCTCACACTCTCTTCTGCAACCAGTTCCAGCACTTGCTCCAACCAGAATGCACTTCTCTTTAAGAGGAGTAGGCTGGCTATAAGTAGTGCAGGCTAGCTTTAAGTGGTACGAGCGTCACACAGACTTGGGTCCCCTGCCAAGGGGTGCAGCTGCTCAGCAATGTGTTTAGCGCAGGCTGTTTGCAGCTATCATGCAAATCAGCAGGCAGCATACAGAGCTGGGTGTTGTCAGTGTACACATGGAAACTGATATGTTTTCGGATAATGTTGTCAAGGGGCAGCATATTTGAAAAATAGGAGGGAGCCAAGGATCGATCCTTCAGGGTATCCAATGATGACGGTGCGGAAGTGGGAAGAAAACCCATCGCAGGTGATAATCTGCCGACAAATGGATAAATAGGAATGGAGCCAAACGAGTCCAGTCCCACCTAGCTGGACGATGGAGGAGACATGTTAGAGGACAATGGTGTGGTCAGTTGTTTCAAAGCCTGTAGGCAAGTGGAGATGGATGAGGATGGATAGTTCACCATGGTTACAAACAGATAAGATGTAATTTGTGATTTGATAAGGGCCATTTCATTGCTGTGGCAGGGTGGAAACCTGATTGGAGGGTTTCAAACATGGAGTTGCAGGAAAGATGGGCACAGATTTGGCAAGCAATAACACCTTCCAGGACTTTGAATTGGAAAGAAAGGGAAGGTTGGAGATGGGGTGGTAGTTTGCAAGGACAAAGGGGTCAAGGCTGTGTTTTTTGAGGTGGCGGTTGATAATGGCAGATTTGGTGGGAAGGAGGAGACATTAAAAATATCAACCAACATGGAAGCCAGGAAGGGAAGTTGGGTGGGCATGTGTTTGGTGGAATTATTTTCAAGGGGGCAAGATGAGGGTCTCATAAACAAGATTAACTTGGAGAGGGCATGAGGGGAGATAGGAGGAGGGAAACTTGAGAAAGATGGGAGTTCAGACTGAGGGCAGGGGGAATCATTGGGGAAGTCCTAAAGTCTGGAATTCCCTCTCTAAACCTCTCCAACTCTCTACGTCTCTTTCTTCCTTTAAGGCACTCCTTAAAACCTACCTCTTTGACCATCATCTGCCTTAATATATCCTTTGATGGCTCAAATTCTTAGTTTTAGAGATACAGCACTGAAACAGGCCCTTCGGCCCACCGAGTCTGTGCCGACCATCAACCACCCATTTATACTAATCCTACACTAATTTCATATTCCTACCACATCCCCACCTGTCCCTATATTTTTCCCTACCACCTACCTATACTAGGGGCAATTGCTAATGGCCAATTTACCTATCAACCTGCAAGTCTTTGGCATGTGGGAGGAAACCGGAGCACCCAGAGGAAACCCACGCAGACACAGGGCGAACTTGCAAACTCCACACAGGCAGTACCCGGAATTGAACCCGGGTCCCTGGAGCTGTGAGGCTGCAGTGCTAACCACTGCACCACTGTTTGATAATGCTCCTGTGAAGCACCTTGGGATGTTTTATTACTTCAAAAACAATATATAGATGCAAGTTGCTGTTGTTTGGATTGGTGGGCTCGGGCAGGGGTTCTCAACCGGAGGTCCACAAAGTCCACCAAAGAAAGCTTACACAAAATGAAGCTGCTGCTTAATATCAGCGATCAAACCCAGAATGATGCTGCCATCCAGCAGTTCCCCAGAAACTGCAGCTATAAAAAATCTCACATTGAGCGTAGTTTCGGTCCCTGTTTATGCAGAAGAGTCCTTGAGAGTTCTTCATCTTGAACTACACAGGGATGGAGAACAAATCCATGGGCAATTCCTCTTCAGTTGGCTGCCTTCATGGTTGAGTCTGGTGAACAAGGAGAAACAGATTAAACTGTTGCTCAGGTTCATCCATTTATTATGTTGTGTTTCTCGATGTCACACCTGATGCTTTCTATCTCTACTCCAAAATGTCCACAACAGAACGTCAGGATTTACAGTCACAGGCGTGATGAAATTCTCTTTTAAACAACCGTACAATCTCTCATGTAAAGAAGAGCGGAACAAGAACCTCCAACTGCAGCAGCCCCTTTGAATTAATTCTAAATGTAATGTGATAATTAGGACAGTGCCATACAAAGAAATGGAACATATTGAGGGTGAGTAAACCATAAATTCAAACTCCTCAGATCCTTGTAGGAACTGTGACAATTAAAGACACCAACAGACTGATTTGGAGCCAGACACTGCAGTGCCAGAGCAGAATGGGGAGGGCAACTGAGAGATCAATGGTTCCAGTAAATTAGTATCAAGAAACAAAAACAGGGTCCATATATAGATTCCAAACTCTATTCCCAACAGACAGACTCTACTGACCTTACTACATAAAATGGGCAACTGCCATCAGCATGGTGGATGGGTTTACACTGGGCCATTGGCAGGATGTCAGCCATCTTAATGTTCTGACATTTAAATTCAGTACCATTTACCAAGCTCACTCACTCACCAACTATGATATGGGTAAGACAGGGCCCCATATTAGGGGTTCGGCAGAGGTATCCTCACCTTGGGATTGATTCTCCTTCCTGATTACCAATTGCAGTTTGCTCTTACTCAGGGTTGTCCCTTCATGAAACAAGTTCCCTTTGTTGTCTTAAATCTACCTCAATCATAAATTGATTGTGGATCTAGTAAATGGAGCAGAGGGGGTTCCTCTACTGCATATCTAAAAGTTCAGATCACAATTAAGTAAAGCAATAACAATAGCAAATGTGTTTAATTGCATAACTAATTTTTATACAGAAAAAAATATTTGTATTGTGTTATGGGGGTCTATGGGATTTTTATGACCCGAGAAGGGTGCCCCAAAAGCAAAAAAGTTGAGAACCTCTGGGCTAGGGGAAGGGAGGAAAGCAGCAAGGCAGTTGAACGGATGGTCTCAATTTTAGTGATAAAGACATCCATGAACTTTCTTGAAAAAGATCATAAAATAAAGAAATTTACAAATATGGATGATATTAAAAGTGTATGTTAAGTTTGATAGTTATTTTAAAGTATTCCTTATTACTAGTTTGGCTGATTACTGTATAGTGAATGTTCACTTACATTTTCAAATGTCAGCAATCAACATTAAAATTAAACCTGTATCAACTGATGCTGTTGGAGGAGGCATGACAATTTAGCCTTTTAGGCTTTTTGTCCCCTGGTAATTGCTGCACTACAAATTAAAGTTATAATTTTAGTATAAAATATGCATTTGTTACATTTATCCAAGCTTGGGTACATCACAGCCCAAATTACTTCTGTACTTAATGATCAAAGTCAGTCGGTAAATTGACTTATAACAGCCTAACTCATACATTCTGTCAGTTAAAAAAGATTCTGTTTTTAATTTTTTAAGAAATAATTTCCTAGATTGTGTGTAGACCTAAGTAAATTTTAAAGCCAATGTTTTCTCAAATTAGCAAGTTCCTTTAAACATTTATAAATAATGTGTACTTCAACAACTCTTAAATGCCTAGAATTATACCTGACTGCTATCCTGTTTTTTCGGAACATGGCAGCCCGCTGGCTGTAGACTGGCACAATATTAGATGTCTTGGAGACTGACCCAGCCAGAAAAATGGTATGCCTGTGGGATGGGGTGAGTGTGAGAATTGGGGAAGTACGAGGCAGCTGTGGTCCCACATTATTCTTGGAGAGCCCAGAAGAACATTCCCGCTCCTTCTGGCTCCACCAAAGTAACTTTAGCAGTTAGCAATTAACAGTCTCCTTCTGTTTCTCAAGGTTTTACTGAGCAGAGTATCCACGGTGGACTCTTCCCATAGTGGGTAGTTAAAATGACAATGGCACGGATTTTGTGGTTAGTGGGGAAGGACGGAGCTGGCAATTCATTATGCTGACAGTTGGGCACAGACTTTTTGCGAGCTTCTGAGTGGCAACATACTGTCAACAGGCATCTGATCCAGCGTGGCACTCACTACAGGGGATCTGTAGTATGTGTGAATAGGGAAAGGAACATATGAACATAGGAGCAGGAATAGGCCATTCATCCCTTCGAGTCTGCTCTGCCATTCTAGATCACGGCTGATCATCTACCTCAACGCCATATTTCCGCACTATCCCCATATCCCTTGATGTCATTAGCAACTAAAATCTGTCGATCTCTGTCTTGAACTTACTCAGTGACTTAGCTTCCACCAACCTCTGGGGCAGAGAATTCCAAAGATTCTCCACCCTCTGAGTGAAGAAGTTCCTCCTCATCTCAGTCCTAAATGGCTTGCCCATTATTCTGAGATTGTGTCCCCTGGTTCTAGACCCCACAGCCAAGGGAAAAATCCTTTCTGCATCTACCCTGTCTATCTCTTCAAGAATTTTGTATGTTTGTATGAGATTGTCTCTCATTCTTCTAAACTCCAGAAAATACAGGCCCAGTCTCCTCCATCTCTCCCCATAGGACAATCCCACCATCCCAGGAATCAGTCTGGTGAATCTTTGCTGCACTCCCTTTATGCCAAGTATATCCTAGCTCAGGCAAGGGGACTAGAACTGCACACAATGAACTGAATTTTACCGGCCCCTTGATGCTGCGGGTCACAGCGCACGTGCCGGTAAGATCCAGCAGGGAGAGGCCCGCCCTGACCCGCGACGTCGAGAAAGGCCCGCCGCATATTGCCGGTACAATGGTACAACTTTAAATATTAAAATTTTGCTGAAGGGCTTAAAGCCCTTTAAAAATGGCGCTGGCACCAGGGACACGGCGTCCGTCCCCTGTACCTCATCAGGGGCGGCCACTCCACCCCCTCTATTTAAATGAGCCCCCACATGTAATATCATGGGGGCTCAGGGATGGCGCATCCACACAGGATGCATGCCACCATTAGAGTGCCCTACCGCAAACTGCAGAGTACTCGTAAAATTCAGCCAAATATTCCAAATGCAACCTTACCAATACTCTATACAATTGAAGCAAGACCTCTTTGTTCCTGTACTCAAATCTTCTTGCAATAAAGGCTAGCATACCATTTGCCTTCCTAATTGCTTGCTGCACTTGCATGCTAGCTTTCAGTGACTTATGAACAGGGACACCTAGGTCCCTTTGAACATCAAAACTTTCTAATCTCTCACCTCCTTTTCTCCTACCAAAGTGGATAACCTCACACTTATCCACATTGTATTCCATCTGCCATGTTCTTACCCTCTCACATAGCCTGTTCAAATCCCCTTGAAGCCTCTTTGCAACCTCCTGACAACTCACATTCCCAGCAAGTTTTGTGTCATCTGCAGACTTGGAAATATTAAATTTGGTCCCCACATCCAAATCATTGATATAGATTGTGATCGGCCGAGGCCCAAGCACTGATCCTTGCAGTAGCCCACTGGTCACAGCCTACCAACCTGAGAATGACCCATTTATTCCTACTCTCTGTTTTCTGCCTTACCCAATCCCCAATCCATGCTCGTATATTACCCCCAATCTCATGCGCTTTAACTTTGCTTAGTAACCTCCTTTGTGGGACTTTATCTGAAAGTCCAAATACACCATATCCACTGGTTCCCCCTTATCCAGTCTGCAGTAACACCCTCAAAAAACTCTAAAAAGTTTGTCAAACATGATTTCCCCTTCATAAATCCATGTTGACTCTGCCCAATCAGACCATTATTTTCTAAGTTTCCAGTAATCACATCTTTTATAATAGATTCCAGTATTTTCCCTACTACCGATGTCTAACAGGTCTGTAGTTCCCCGTTTTCTCTCTCCCTCCTTTCTTAAACAGTGGGTTTATATTTGCAACCTTCCAATCTGCGGGCACCATTGCAGAATTTTTAGAATTTTGAAAGATGATCACCAATGCATCTACTTTCTCTGTAGCATCTCTTTCAACACTCTAGGGTGAAGATCAATAGCATCTCCCTTCATCCAATAAAATTGAAGAATCCTCATTGAAGATTAGAATTAAATCATGTACAGAAATTGAAGAGAGGGAAAGAGAGACAAAGACGACAGAAAGAAAATGTTAAATATTTTAATTTTAATCTCTTTAAAATCATCAATACTGATATAAATTTTGAAGGAGTAAGACACTGCACTTGTAGAATTCAATTTCTAATGCCAGGGAAGTTGTTTGTCAATAGCAAAGACTGGTCAAGTCATTAAAAAGTCACTTATACTTGAGTGCACCAGTCCTAACTCTTGGTGTGTTTAGTGGGTAGTTGGTAGGTATTGCAACTTAGTTCCCTTGCATGGATTACAATGCTGAGTCTATTGTCAAAGTATGAGTTTTGCAAACCCTTTGGAGGAGCTGGGTAACTCAGACAGTGTTTAACTGTGTATGTGCAGACTCCAGAAGTTGCTATCCAATTTACTCCATTATTATTGAATGATTTTGTTTGAAAAAAAGTACAACAGAATCATAGGATTGCTGAACTGCATTTTGTACATGCATATCAGAATTTGCATTGTAGATTGAGAATTTTTGTGTAAGAAAATGCATGTACTAGTAAACTGTACCAGGTGAGGAGTATGTTTTCATCTTTCAGGTTTCTTTTCTTTGACCATAATTTACTTGCACTGTCATTGCTATTACTGCAATTATGTTCTTACACATAGAATAAAACGTAATCCAGAGTCAGTTACAAGACATTAATGAGGGGTTGAAATGATGCAGTGACTGCAAGAGCACAGCATGACTGGTTAATCTAGAAGTCATGATCTAATTGAATGCCAGAAATGGCACAATGGCCTACGCCTGTTCTTTATGTTCCTTCCTATGTTCCTACCTAACCTCTCAGACAGCAATTCTATGAAGCTCACTACTACTTGTATTATTTTTCTAATATGTAGAGATCAAGGAATTTTGCATTATAATAAAAACACTGACTGTTCAATATAGTGAATTAAAAATAATTTTATTTAAATGATATTTATCATGATTCAAACTAGTGATGTTAAACCATTGTACTCCAGTGAAAATTTATTTCACAAAATCACGGCACCCAAAATATCCATCTTTTTGGCATACTCCTTTGGCATTATTGTAGAAAATAAACCTGCACTTAAGAGAAAAACTGGTGGAGAAAACATGGAATGAGAAGTTTGCTGATTTCAGAATACCATTAGTGCATTATTGCTTGATTAAACAGGTATAAATCGGTAGAGTCTAATTTGTTTTTTTTTTCCACCAGTCACTGTGCTTGTTTGCACCAGTGGGATTAATAGACAATCAGAGGCTTGTTCCTGCTGCACCAGTTGGATATGGCATTACAATAGCGTCATATGTAGCTAAATTCAGGAAAACGCTGTTAGTACAAGACCTTGTTGGGGTAAGAATGAAAAATGACAAAATAGCTCTTCTAGTTTCTGTTTCACATTGATGTTGATTTTGTGTTTTGTGATATTAGAACATAATGCACTGTTAAAGGGAAAGGCATCTCCATAGGAACATTTTAATTTTAAGTATTCCACGACCCCTATCTAATAGAGAAAAATATGCACTCAGAATTTGTATTACCTACTTGAACTTGAGGCCCCTCTCCCTGCTAAGACACAAAAATGGTGACATTGGCTGTGCATTCAGGAGCAGTTCCATAGAAAAGAGTATGGTCAGGTTTTCAGCTGGCCTGAAACCAGCAGAACCCTATGAAAACCATGCTTCATATGTCAATGCAAATGAAAATTAAGTACCAATTCTACCTTCCTTAAACTTTTTGTTGAAGTTTATCATTTGCATTATAGAAGTATTTTGATTAAAATTTTAGTTTTAATTACTACAACCTTGGAATTATAGGATTCCTACATAAATGTTATCATTTGGTTCTTGTGGAGGACACTGGCACATCCTCTTTTTTTGAATAGCATCATAATTTGTTCAATAATGTTTTTGCCTGAACAGAGTTTGTTAAATTTACTGTTTCTTTAGGCTTCCCAGTGCACACTGGGTAAAGTACAGTGTAGTGCAGAACTGAGTCATTCAGACTGCACAAATCCCAGGTTTTATCCCAAGTCTGCTGAATCAGTTGATCTCAGCAGAAGCAGTGGAGATGGCATTACAGTTGGTTTCAGTGTCCCTATGCCGCTAGTCAACATTGAATCCATTAATAAGCACTCTCCAGTGACCCCTGCTGGCAAACATGCGTATCACTATGATATAATGGTCAGCAGGGCTTTTCTATCATACCCTACTTGAACAGCCTTCCAGCACCCACATTCACTGGGCTTGCAAATTAATAATTGCTAGTTGGATGAGGTACTGGTACGATGCTGCCACCCAAGACAGATTTTTGATCTACAAGGGAGTCAAGAGTTATGGGGGGCAGGCAGGAAAGTGGAGTTACGATCATAATCAGATCAGCCATGATCTTATTAAATGGCGGTGCAGGCTCGAGGGGCAGAATGGCCTACTCCTGCTTCTGTTTCTTATGTTCTTATAAAGCTGTTCACTAGGTGATGCCTTAAGGATAAAAGGGGACATAATTTGCAAGATTGGGAGTGGGAGAGGTTCGAGCATGAGAATAAATTCGTTTTTTCTTTTCATTCCTTATTTTCCCACATGAAATGCAACTAAGGGAAAATTACTCCCAGGCTGCCACCAATGCCACATTGAACCAGACACTAGAAGGTCCAAAAAGAAACAGCTTATAATGACACACTCCTGCTCATTTCATTTCTCTTTTTGTGGGATGTGCTTCGTATCTTCCCTCAGTGATGTGCCTGGGATTGGGATTTCAGTGGTGTGGGCGAATAGTAAAAGTTTTATTTTGTAATAATTTATGCTTTTCCAATGAAATGTAATGCACTTACAGCCCAGAAACTTCTAGCTACACTTGACATCCCATGATTGCAAAGCAAAACTACTAAGCAATATTGTCACAGATAAATTTCAATGATTTTTACGAAGAGTGCAAATTCTTTTTGTATGTACATAACATTTCAACATCATTAAATCCCATTAAGTCATTTTGTGTTTATGCTCAGATCAGGATTGTGCTAATTTCAGCAAACCTGTAGCATCAAATGAAATGAAAAGTCATAAAAACATAAAAATACAAAACCATGTGTATTTAAAATTTTAAAACATAGAATGGAGCCTTTCCGCTCATTGCACCTATGCAGCTCTCTGAAAAGTCTTTCTTGTGCGTTTTCCTGCCCTTTCCGAACACATTTTTAAAAATTCTTTTTCAGATATTTATCGAGTAATATTTAAAAAATTATGAACTCTGTTGTACCCAATAGGGAATTTAATGTCTTTCCAAGCTGTTATAAAAAAAATTCCCTAACCTCTTCCTTTATTCTTTTGGTGATGCTCTTAAATTCATACCTTCACAATTTTGAACACTTCTATCAGATCTCTTAATCCTCTTTGATGAAAAGTGCTTCAGTTCCTTTATTTCTCCCCACAACCAACATTCCTCAACCCTGTTATCATCTCAGCGAATTGCTTCTGCACCACTCCATGGTTTTTACTTTCTTTTTATAATAGAATGCCCAAACCTTGACACAAAATTCTAAATGCAACCTAACCAATGATTTATATAGATTTAGCGTTATCTGTTTGCTTTTATACACTATACCCTTATTTCCTACATGACAGCAGTGACTATACTTTAAGAGTACTTTAAAGCACTTTGGGACATGTTTGGATTGTGAAAGGTGCTATATAAATGCAAGTTCTTCCTTATTTATAAAACTTAGTATTGTATTTTTTTTAAACAATTGTATTCACTTGTTCTCCCACTTTAAAGAATCCAAACATCTCTTTACTCTTTTATTCATTTTGAAGTGTTACCACTAATGTATAAGTTCTCTTGTTCCTCTCCACTTTTCTGCATTAAATTTCACGTGGCATCTCTCTTTCCATACTACTCCCAATGACCTTCTGAGGTCAATTAAGGTCCTCCACAGTTAACTGTGCATCCTGTTTTTGTGTCGTCTGACAATTGTGATACTGAATCCTTGAAAATACATAGGATATTCTCCCTGTGTCTGCGTGGGTTTTCTCCGGGTGCTCCGGTTTCCTCCCACAAGCCAAAAGACTTGCAGGTTAATAGGTAAATTGGCCATTATAAATTGTCGCTAGTATAGGTAGGTGGTAGGGAAATATAGGGATAGGTGGGGATGTTTGTTGGGAATATGGGATTAGTGTAGGATTAGTATAAAAAAAATGGGTGGTTGATGTTCGGCACAGACTCGGTGGGCCGAAGGGCCTGTTTCAGTGCTGTATCTCTAATCTAATCTAATCTAATATACAGCACAGAAACAGGCCATTTGGCCCAACCAGTCCATGCCAGTGTTTATGCTCCACTTGAGTCTCCTCCCATCTTTCCTCATCTAAATCTATCATTGTAACCCTCTATTCCCTTCTCCCTCATATGCTTGTCTAGCTTCCACTTAATTGCATCTATATTATTTGTTTCAACCACTCCCTGTCGTAATGAGTTTCACATTCTGAACACTCTTTGAGTAAGGAAGTTTCTTCTGAATTCCCTTTTGGATTTCTTGGTGACTACTTATATTGATGGCCTTTAGTTATACGTTTCCCACAAGAGGAAACATTCTCTCTGTATCCACTCTATCAAAACCTTTCATAATTTTAAAGACCTGTATTAGGTCACTCCCTCAGCATTTTTCAAGAGAAAAGGGACCCAGTCGGTCAATCCTTTTCTGTTAGGTATACCAACCCATTTCTATATATCATCTCTGCACCATCTCTCGTGTCTCTATACCTTTCTATAATATTGCAACCAGAACTGCACGCAGTACTTTAAGTGTGCTCTAACCAAGGTTGAATACAGGTCTAGCATAACCTCTCTATTTTTCAATTTTATTCCTCTAGAAATAAAGCCTAGTGTTTGGTTAGTTTTTTTATGGCCTTGCTAACCTGTGACACAACCTTTAGTGTATTTTTACTCCGAGACCCCTTAGTCCTCTACTCCACCTACACTTGCACCTTCTAAGTAATAAGTGACCTTCGTATTCTTCCTACCAAAATGTACTACCTCTCATTTATCCATGCTGAACTTCATTTGCCAATTATTTGCCCATTCTGCAAGTTTATTAATGTCCCCTGTGATTTGTTGCATTCCTCCTCAGTATTGACTTTCTCCCCCAATTTGGTGTCATTCACAAATTTAGAAATTGTTTTTTTAATTTCAAAGTCCAAATTGTTAATGTAAGTTTGTGAACAGCAATGGTCCCAGCACTAATCCTTGTGGAACACCACTTCTGATCTTCTGCCACTCTGAATAACTATCCTTTAATCCCATTCTCTGCTGTCAGTCTTGAAGTCAGCAAGCAATCCATTGTCCCTGACTCCACATTCCCTGACATTATTCATTAGTCTATTACAGGGCACCTTATCAAAGGCCTTTTGAAAATCCAGTTAAATTACATCTACTGCATTACCATAGAGTCATAGGCCAGAATTTTGTGTGGCCCCCAAGACTGAATCAGAGACAGGGGGCACAGATTTTCGTGGCGGGGAGGGGGGAGGGGCAGAGGGTCCGTTGCCAAGCAATCTTCCCGGGGGTGGGATAGGCCAACGATGGCCTTCCCACCTGGAGGCCAATTGAGACTCTTAAGTGACCTATTAATGGCCAGTTAAGTGCCTCTTCCTGCCACTGCCTTGATTTTACCATCTGCGGGGGGAGGTTATGGGGGGGGAGGTGGTGGGTAAAGACCTGTTAACCGACCTGAACTCGACGGGACCTGACAATGTGTCGGGTTCAGGTTGGGTCGAGTTGCTCTTCCAGGTCCAGCTTTCGGGCTCGGGTCGGTGCGAGTCCGGGTCGGACACAAACAGTAAGTATTGCTGTGCTTGGAAGTTGAGTTTAGTAAGTGTCAAAAGTTTTAAGGCCTACCTGAGCTGGGAGTCTGGGACGTCAAGGAGGGAAACTCTGAGCCTGCGCAGTGAGTGAGTGGGCATCTCTATGAGGTCATCGTGCTCATGCTGCAGCTTCCTGCAGATTCAGAATCACAAGGTAGCTAAAGTGAACATTCCTGTGGTCGGGTTGGGCGCGGGAAAAAATGGAGGGACTCGGGCTGGGTCGGGCTCGGGTCCGATGTGGTTCTGTCGGGTTCGGGTCGAGTTTTTTTTTCCCAGACCTGAGTAGGCCTTTGGGGCGGCGGGGGTCTGTGCTACTATGCACAATGAGTCCAACCCTGACCTGGAAGGTACCACAATTTACACCCATCCAATCCCAGAAAGATCCATTCACCATCACTGTTTTGTGTCCTTTAGCCAACTTTTCATATTGTGTGCCTTAATTTTATCAATATTCCCATTGTTCTGCTTCTTACTTTACAGTATAATTATCCATAATATTGAAGAATTTTTGTTTTTCAAACAAAAAATAAAATTGAGAATGAAGTGCAGTAAGCTCTTATTCTAATTTTGTACAATTAATATATAATACTTCATGCCATGTTTATTACATTGCAGGTGTTTGTAACTATTGTTCGGAAACACCCATTGTAATAGAATAATTTCAAAATATCTGCCTAAAGCTTTTGCTGTTATCCTTTTGAAACGTCCATAAAAATTAAATCATAAAAGAGTTAATTGGTTAAAGCTTGAAGGATTTTATGAAAGTGTGTTACATGTAGGGAAAATGCACGAGTACTTGTCATTTTGTATATTAAAGAATGACAGCTTCATTGGTTTATGCAATAAAGATTGCAAACAAACATTGCACATTCTTGTGTTAGAGAAGAATTGTGAAGTGGTGCCTTTCATATTGTATCTGTTGCACACTCACATTCTTTTTCTTCCTTTTAGGATAAGCGATTTCCCAAAGGGACAGGGCTGGACGCAGCGACTGCTATCCAATCTGTCCTCTGCTTGCCAATAGTCACTGTCAGCAATGATTTGATAGGTGTTTTGGAGTTGCATCGACATCGCGGCAAAACTCCTTTTGACATTGAGCAACAGCAGGTGGATTTCAAATGTATTGAGTAGATGTCTCATTAACTTCTCTGAGACTTGAGTATAACGTGAAGATGTAGTTTTTAGCTAATATTTCCATGACATTCAGCAGTCCTAAAATATTTAGGCATGGGTAATCCAGAAAATCAGTATGAATCCAAAAGGCATTTTGATGATTGATTATTATGTGTGTAAACTATTATAGAGAATGTAAAACTTTTTGCAATGACTGTGAGATAAAAATTCAAGTAATATGGAATGGGAGTTCTACCAATGACTGAGTGGATAAGTATGCCAATGAGCTATGTATACCAGGACGATGACAGGTGTATACTGTGTTCACTGATATCAGCAAAAGTGGCAGCAAAGACACTACAATTGGTCAATCTGTCCTTGGATCATGATCTTATTGAATGGCAGAGCAGGCTCGAGGGGCCAAATGGCCTACTTCTGCTCCTAGTTCGTACGTATGGGCTAGGAAGGGAATAATTCAGCCAGGGTTTCGGCTCTTGATCAATATCCAAAGGAAATAGTAAATGTGGATATTGATTAAAGACAGGATCAGGTTTGGTTATGTCCGCCACGGTCAAATATTCATGATCAAAGTCCATACATGGAAAATGGTCAATTGTTGAGGAAATGGAAGGCTGCCTGTGCTCTTTGAACCATACCAAAACAAAAGTCGATGTCTTCAGAACAAGAGGGGCAAGAATTGGAGAAGGGGATGGAAAAGTTATCCTAGTTTAGTCAGATCATATGTTAAGTCCTTCTTTTGTGTTTTTTGTTCCAGATTGCCACTGCACATTTAGCATGGGTGTCGGTAGCGATACATCAAGTCCAGGTAGGATTCCAGCATTTTCTGATTTTGTTTCAGATTTCCAGCATCTTCAGTATTTTATTTTTTGTTCAAAACTTAAAATATCTTGTAATAAATCAAAACATGGAATAGATCGGTAATGTTGTAACCATTTGCAAATTATGTTGGCTAATGTAAACCAGAAAACCTTACACAAGTTCTGTTTGAACAAAAGCTTTGAACTGAAAAATATATTTTCTAAACCATTTATTTAGTATTTGACAATTTTATCAGACTTAGTAGGAATAGGTTGCAGAGCCAAATACATAATGTTGTAGAGCATTGAAAATTAATGTAACTCCCCCCAAAAAGTAAGTAAATTATTTTAAAATTAATGAAATCATTACCAAGATGGGTGGTTTAAAGCAGGGGTTGCCACCCTTTTCTTTAGTGAGAGCTACTTCTGATAAAGGAAAAATATCATGAGCCATCCTCCCCTGCTTGCTCCCCTCCTCACTGCTGTCTCCCCACCCCCCCCCCGCCCTGCTCACTCCCCCCACCCCCTGCCGCCCTGCTCACTCCCCCCCCCCCCCCGCCGCCCTGCTCACTCCCCCCTCCCCCCGCCGCCCTGCTCACTCCCCCCCCCCGCCGCCCTGCTCACTCCCCCCTCTTCGCCACTTTCTCCGCACCTTGCCGCTCACACCTCTCTTCTCTTGCTCCTATCCCCTTGCCGCGCTCTCGTCCCATTGTGACATCAGTACGTGGTGACGTCAGGTGCGCATGCAGATTAACGCTGACAAGATGACGTGGGCGATCAGACTGTGTTTCAGGAACTTTATGCGAGCTACCCAAAGGCTGACGCAAGCTAGCAATCGACGTGTTGGCGACCCCTGGTTTAATGTAAGGTAATATTGTTTGCTTGGCTGGGAGGGGGGGTTAAAAAGACCTCAACATTGCTTGACATAAACTACAGCAAGCACATCCAGCATCTTGTATAATCAGTCATAGTACATCCCAGGATAAGTCATTCAAAACAATCTTTTTAATGTGAAAAAATGTGCTTTTTTCCCCTCTGAAGTACCACTGGACCATCAACCTTTCCATTCAACTGGTAGCATCCCAGAGCCATGTCACCTGGGCCTAGTTCACAAAACCATCTTTGCAATGTAATATCTGGTTCAGTCTATCATATATACGGCTGCCAGGACATATCCTCACACATCTGACTGCACTAAAATAAAGTATTATAATTAAAACTTCAAATAGCTATAATGCTTAGCCATAAATTTCCTCATTGCATTTGTTATTTGTCCCAACATGCCCCCATAAAAAATCACACACTCTACTCCAGTATACCCTCCAATGGTAAACAGTGTGCCAAACCATGCCTGACACAAGCATGTGCGGACAACTTTTATCATTTTCACCCTCTGGTGCTACTATGTGCTCTCCTACACCTCTCTACTCAGCACCATCCTTGGCCACTTCCCACATTCTCCCTTGCACTCTCTCACAGCTTTCACAACTCTCCAGCTGTGAGAAGTTGCTAAAGAAAAAGGCATAGTTTCAGATCACTGAAGAAAAAGGACATAGAGAAAAAGGGGGCAGTAACAGACAAAGAGAGAGTAACAATGGGGAAAGAGGAAGATTAATGGAGACACAAGATAGAGTAGCAAAGCAATACACAAAGAGTACCAGGAACAGGTTAATAGAGAACAAGGCAAAGAATAACAGAGTGAGAGAGAGAAATGGAATGACGAGAATAGCATACACGAGAAAAAAGTGAGAGAGAGAAAGGAAACCTTTTCCAAAAAGCACAATGTATTTCACCAACAGAACCAGTGCATCCACAGCCTCACAACCTGAAGGGTGCCATTGAGTGGTTCAAGTCCCTAATGGACAAACTAAATCCTCAAAACATAGCTGCAAAATCTCAGTGAGAAACAAATTGACATTTGATCAGTACATGTTCTCTTTGGCCTACTTATCTCGAGAGACAATGGGTAAGCGCCTGGAGGTGGTCAGTGGTGTATGGAGCAGCGCCTGGAGTGGCTATAAAGGCCAATTCTAGAGTGACAAGCTCTTCCACAGGTGCTGCAGAAGAATTTGATTGTCGGGGCTGTTACACAGTTGGCTCTCCCCTTGCGCCTCTGTCTTTTTTCCTGCCAACTGCTAAGTCTCTTCGACTCGCCACACTTTAGCCCCGCCTTTATGGCTGTCCGCCAGCTCTGGCGAACGCTGGCAACTGACTCCCACGACTTGTGATCAATGTCACAGGATTTCATGTCACGTTTGCAGACGTCTTTAAAGCGGAGACATGGACGGCCGATGGGTCTGATACCAGTGGCGAGCTCGCTGTACAATGTGTCTTTGGGGATCCTGCCATCTTCCATGCGGCTCACATGGCCAAGCCATCTCAAGCGCCGCTGACTCAGTAGTATGTATAAGCTGGGGATGTTGGCCGCCTCGAGGACTTCTGTGTTGGAGATATGGTCCTGCTACCTGATGCCAAGTATTCTCCGGAGGCAGCGAAGATGGAATGAATTTTTTTTTTTTTTTTAGAGATACAGCACTGAAACAGGCCCCCCGGCCCACCGAGTCTGTGCCGAACACCCATCCATACTAATCCCACACCAATCCCACATTCCCAACAAACATCCCCACCTGTCCCTATATTTACCTACCACCTACCTATACTGGTGACAATTTATAATGGCCAATTTACCTATCAACCTGCAAGTCTTTTGGCTTGTGGGAGGAAACCGGAGCACCCGGAGAAAACCCACGCAGACACAGGGAGAACTTGCAAACTCCACACAGGCAGTACCCAGGATCGAACCCGGGTCCCTGGAGCTGTGAGGCTGCGGTGCTAACCACTGCGCACTGTGACGTCACTCTTGGCTGACATACGTTGTCCAGGCCTCGCTGCCATAGAGCAAGATACTGAGGACACAGGCTTGATACACTCGGACTTTTGTGTTCCGTGTCAGTGCACCATTTTCCCACACTCTCTTGGCCAGTCTGGACATAGCAGTGGAAGCCTTTCCCATGCGCTTGTTGATTTCTGCATCTAGAGACAGGTTACTGGTGATAGTTGAGCCTAGGTAGGTGAACTCTTGAACCACTTCCAGAGCGTGGTCGCCAATATTGATGGATGGAGCATTTCTGACGTCCTGCCCCATGATGTTCATTTTCTTGAGGCTGATGGTTAGGCCAAATTCATTGCAGGCAGCCGCAAACCTGTCGATGAGACTCTGCAGGCACTCTTCAGTGTGAGATGTTAAAGCAACATCGTCAGCAAAGAGGAGTTCCCTGATGAGGACTTTCCGTACTTTGGACTTCGCTCTTAGACGGGCAAGGTTGAACAACCTCCCCCCTGATCTTGTGTGGAGGAAAATTCCTTCTTCCGAGGACTTGAACGCATGTGAAAGCAGTAGGGAGAAGAAAATCCCAAAAAGTGTGGGTGCGAGAACACAGCCCTGTTTCACGCCACTCAGGATAGGAAAGGGGTCTGATGAGGAGCCACCATGTTGAATTGTGCCTTTCATATTGTCATGGAATGAGGTGATGATACTTAGTAGCTTTGGTGGGCATCCAATCTTTTCTAGTAGCCTGAAGCGACCACGTCTGCTGACGAGGTCAAAGGCTTTGGTGAGATCAATGAAAGCAATGTAAAGGGGCATCTGTTGTTCGCGGCATTTCTCCTGTATCTGACAAAGGGAGAACAGCATGTCAACGGTCGATCTCTCTGCACGAAAGCCACACTGTGCCTCAGGGTAGACGCGCTCGGCCAGCTTCTGGAGCCTGTTTAGAGCGACTCGAGCAAAGACTTTCCCCACTATGCTGAGCAGGGAGATTCCACGGTAGTTGTTGCAGTCACCTCGGTCACCTTTGTTTTTATAGAGGATGATGATATTGGCATCGCGCATGTCCTGAGGTACTGCTCCCTCGTCCCAGCACAGGCATAGCAGTTCATGGAGTGCTGAGAGTATAGAAGGCTTGGCACTCTTGATTATTTCAGGGGTAATGCTGTCCTTCCCAGGGGCTTTTCCGCTGGCTAGAGAATCAGTGGCATCACTGAGTTCCGATTTGGTTGGCTGTATCTCCAGCTCATCCATGACTGGTAGAGGCTGGGCTGCATTTAGGGCAGTCTCAGTGACAACATTCTCCCTGGAGTACAGTTCTAGGTAGTGCTCAACCCAGCGGTCCATTTGTTTGCGTTGGTCAGTGATTATGTCCCCTGATTTAGATTTGAGGGGGGCGATCTTCTTGATGGTTGGCCCAAGAGCTCTCTTAATGCCATCATACATTCCTCTGATGTTTCCGGTGTCTGAGGCCAGCTGAATATGACTGCATAGGTGTTGCCAGTAGTCGTATGCGCAGCGCCTGGCTGTTCTTTGTGCAGTGCTTCTGGCTGCTTTAAGTGCTACGGATGTTAACTCGCTGGGGGCTTTCTTGTAGTTCAACAGTGCAGTGCGCTTAGCGGCTATGACAGGTTCCAGCTCTTCATTATGAGGTTGAAACCAGTCTGCATTTCTCCTTGCACTTTTGCCGTAGGTGGTCAAAGCTGACTTATAGATGGCATCTCTGATGTGGGCCCACTTGGTCTCAGCATCCCCTGTGGGAGTGTTTTGAAGGGCTGACACAAGTGAATTTAGAAATTTTTGTAACAGCTGTGAGTGAGAAATTCTGCTCGTGTTGATGCGCGGGTGGCCCTTCTGCTTGGAATGATGCAACTTCTTTGGTCTGAGTCTAACCTTGCTGCACACCAGGGAGTGGTCGGTGTCGCAGTCCGCACTGTGGAAGCTGCGTGTGACTTGAACACTGTTTAAGGCGGCTCGCCTTGTGACAATGAGGTCTAGCTGGTGCCAACGACACGATCTTGGGTGCCTCCATGAAACCTGGTGACAGGGTTTAGTGTGAAAGAACGAGTTGGTGATGCAGAGGTTATGATAGGTACACAACTCGAGCAGTCTCTGCCCATTCTCATTCATCCTTCCAACGCCATAGCGCCCAAGGCAGGAGGGCCATGAGTCATGGTCGGCCCCAACCCTGGCATTAAATTCCCCCAGCAGGAATAGGTGTTCGGTGTTCGGGATGCTGCTAATGATGTTATGGAGTTCCTCGTAGAACTGATCTTTAGCTTCATGTGGGGAGCAGAGTGTTGGAGCATAGATGCTGAGTCGGTGTACTGGGCCAGAGGTGGTGAGCAGTCGGATGGACAGTATGCGTTCCGAGCCATTTGAGGGAGGCTCTATCATGCTGAGCAAGGAGTTTCTGATGGCGAAGCCCACTCCATGCTTTCTTGGTTCTTCAGGATCCCTGCCCTGCCAGAAGAAGGTGTAGTCTTGCTCTGCTAGAGATCCACTCGCAGGGAGGCGTGTCTCCTGACGTGCTGCAATGTCTACATTGAGTCTACTGAGCTCGTTGTTAATGATGGCGGTCTTCCGAGAATCGTTGATTTGTGTAAGGTCTTCCGACAGGCCAGGACACATAGTTCTGACGTTCCAGCTTGCAAAGCGAAGGGCTGGTACCTTCTTTCCTTTTTTCGTGTTGTTTGGTGCGGTGTTTCAGTCCACCTTTCGGGCAATGACCCTGAGCTCCAAGCACCCATTGAAGCAGGTAGACTGTGGCGGGACAGAACCTTATTGACCGGGGGCTGCCCGGTTTGAGGCAGGCAGTAGCTGTCCAGTGAGGTGCGATGACCTCTCCCACCGATAAAGGCAACCCGTGGCGCCCAGTTTCTACGCCAATTTATCTGGACTTATAACCTGTAACTGCTGCCTTCCATGTTGTTTCAGTCACTGTGAGGCAACTATGGAGTGACCTCTCCATGGCGCATGCCTGGGCGAATTTATGGAGGTTGAGAGTTGCCCAGTCATCAAAACCCCCCTCTCGGCCTTTCTGGTGGGGTCCAAAGGAGTGCAGAGCACGACATTTGGCACCGGTATGGCTGCAGGAACTGCTGGAAACATGCCAAAGGTGGCACAGGGGTTCCACTCCGGATTTTCTGTTAGGGTTTACTCCCTTAGCCATGGTCTCTCCCGAGCCGCCCACAAGGCAGTGGGGTTGTTAGGGCCCCTGCACAGGTGTAGGATGATGCCGTTGGGAGGAGGGGGTGCGAGGGGGAGCTGGGAAGGGGGCTGTAAGGGAGTGGGGGGGGGGTGCAGGGGAAGGGGGTGCGAGGGGGAGCTGGGAAGGGGGCTGTAAGGGGGTGGGGGGGGTGCAGGGGGAAGATGGTGCGAGGGGGGGGCTGGGACGGGGTTGTGAGGGGGTGAGCTGAGGGTGGAGCAGGGAAGGGGAAGGGGGGGGTTGTGGAAAGGGGGGAAGGGGAAGGGAGGGGAAAGCGAGTGCAGGTAATAAGCATGTAATACATACAAAACAGCACACTCCAGGACCCAAACTGAACTTGCCAATCTTAGTTAGATCATAGTTGAAGTATTTTGGACAGATTTCATTTGTAGGAAAGATATAAAAGCAATCCAAAAATGCAATGTAGATTCACTAGGATGCTATCCAGGATGTTACCACGAATCAAGTCTATAAATTCTTTTTAAAGGAAATTGTGTGAAAAAGAGAAAAATTGAGCATATAGAAGTGAGCAGGAGAGTGGATTTAAATCAAGTGGCTCATGTGGAGAATAGCATTGGTACAGACTTGGTGGACTAGAAGTTTCTGTGCTATCGCATTCTAGAGCTCAGAATTTCCTGAAAACAATGGCATAGTATGGTGTAATTCTGATTTTCAGTGCAAAACATCAGGGAAATTTAGGTGTAAGTGATGTGCCCATTTTTCCACATTTGCACAATCTTTTATACCAAGTCTGCAAAACCTGTTTTGCTCATTAATAAAGCTCTTTAACACATACAAAAATTCAGCTCACATAAGTTTCCTGAATTTAAATCTTAAATTTTAGACATCACAGGACCCAATGTTATATTTATGGTGTTTTATTCTGATTTTTTTAGGCTTTTTTTGATTTCTCCTCATTGAATCCTAACCATTTGATGGCTTTAAACTTTAAGCTTGAATTCTCATGCATAAAGAGACTCTTAGAGGCATATGTTTTACACTTGAAATTTGAAGCCCAATTATTTGCACTGATTTCCATTTGTTCTACGATTTTTACGTTCCAGCATATGCTGTTGACATTGTCAGGTTGTATCCTGGGTGAAGGACTTTAATGTTCATTATTAAGAGTGGTTCAGTAGTGCCAGCACGAACCAAGCTGGCTGAGTCCTGAAGGATGCAACACCTGCTGCAATCTGGCAATTAAGAGGGTCAATACTATTGAATAATCTACTTTACCCTATCATCACCAGTCTCTGTTTTGCAGTTGTGGCTGTCATGATAGCATTGGTAGGAGTGACCACAGCATAGTACTGTTTTTACATTGAGGACACTGTCCATCATGTCATGTGGCACTACCACTATAATAAATTGGATAGATTAAGAACAGATCTAGCAGCTTAAAACTGGACATTCTTGAGATGCTCTAAGTTATCAACACCAATGGAATTGTATACTGCTACAATCTGTTACCTCATGGTCCAGCATATCCCTCGTTCTATCATTATCATCAAGGCAGGGGAGCACCTTATTTCAATGAAGGGTGTGAAAGATTACGCCAAGACCAGCACCAGGCTGAAAATGAAGTATCAACCTGGTGAAGCTAAAACACAGGATTACATGCATGCTAAGCAGTAGAAGAAACATGCTATAGACAGAAAGAGCCAAACCATACCACATTCAAATGATCAAGTCAAAGCTCTGCAGCCCTACCACATCTAGTTGTGGATGATGGTGGACAATTAAGCCCAACCACCTTTTGTTGATATTTAATGTATTACCATCACTGAGTCCCCCACCATCAACATCCTGGGGGTTGTCATTGCCTATAAACTGGACCAGCCACATAAATACTGTGGCAACTATAATGTCTACGTCAGTGGTAGGGTATTCTGTAAGGGGTAGTTCACCCCCTGACTCCTTAAGGCATATTCATCACCTACAAGGTACAAGTCAGGTGGATGATTGAATACATTTCACTTGCCTGCTGGATGGGTGCAGCTGGGACTACGCTCAAAGAAGCCCAACACCATCCGGACAAGGCAGTCTGCTTCATCAGCACCTCATTATAAAATCATACAGCTCAGAAGGAGGCCCTTCGACCCATCATACCCATGCTGACTCTTTTGTAAAGCTTGCCAAATAGTCTTACTTCCCTGATCTTTCCCCATAGACCTGCATTTTTTTCCAAAAGTCTATATCCACTTCCCTTTTGTAAGTGAGCCTTGAAAGGCAGGATGCGAGGCTGACCTCCACATCTGGGGGCTTGCTTCAGGGTTCTTTGAGTGTTGACAGCAGCTCCTTAGCTCCTCTGCCAGTGACCCCCAGCTCAAGTGGCCGCAACAACTGAGGCCTCAGGCAGCCAGAGGACTCCCGCCAAAGTCATCCCAGGCCAAAGGACAGCCCGATCAGCAGCCTGCCTCCACTCAGCTGCCAATGCAGGGGTCACACTGCGTCGAAGCACACGAAAATGAATGTAGAACATTACCTAGACACACTTAGGGCTTCATAGATGTATTAATTGGGGCCTTTGCATTGGTTCCTGCAATTGCATTAATAAATAAATGCCAGATTCATTTCTGTAAATGGCTCATGCTTTCATTGCTGAATTGTGAAATTCAACCTTTAAGAACAAAGAACAAAGAAAATTACAGCACAGGAACAGGCCCTTCGGCCCTCCAAGCCTGCGCCGATCCAGATCCTCTATCTAAACCTGTCGCCTATTTCCTAAGGGTCTGTATCTCTTTGCTTCCTGCCCATTCATGTATCTGTCTAGATACATCTTAAAAGACGCTATCATGCCCGCGTCTACCACCTCCGCTGGCAACGCGTTCCAGGCACCCACCACCCTCTGCGTAAAGAACTTTCCACGCATATCCCCCCTAAACCTTTCCCCTCTCACTTTGAACTCGTGACCCCTAGTAATTCGAATCCCCCACTCTGGGAAAAAGCTTCTTGCTATCCACCCTGTCTATACCTCTCATGATTTTGTACACCTCAATCAGGTCCCCCCTCAACCTCCGTCTTTCTAATGAAAATAATCCTAATCTACTCAACCTCTCTTCATAGCTAGCACCCTCCATACCAGGCAACATCCTGGTGAGCCTCCTCTGCACCCTCTCCAAAGCATCTACATCCTTTTGGTAATGTGGCGACCAGAACTGCACGCAGTATTCCAAATGTGGCCGAACCAAAGTCTTATACAACTGTAACATGACCTGCCAACTCTTGTACTCAATACCCCATCCGATGAAGGAAAGCATGCCGTATGCCTTCTTGACCACTCTATTGACCTGCGTTGCCACCTTCAGGGAACAATGGACCTGAACACCCAAATCTCTCTGTACATCAATTTTCCCCAGGACTTTTCCATTTATTGTATAGTTCACTCTTGAATTGGATCTTCCAAAATGCATCACCTCGCATTTGCCCGGATTGAACTCCATCTGCCATTTCTCTGCCCAACTCTCCAATCTATCTATATTCTGCTGTATTCTCTGACAGTCCCCTTCACTATCTGCTGCTCCACCAATCTTAGTGTCGTCTGCAAACTTGCTAATCAGACCACCTATACTTTGCTCCAAATCATTTATGTATATCACAAACAACAGTGGTCCCAGCACGGATCCCTGTGGAACACCACTGGTCACACGTCTCCATTTTGAGAAACTCCCTTCCACTGCTACTCTCTGTCTCCTGTTGCCCAGCCAGTTCTTTATCCATCTAGCTAGTACACCCTGGACCCCATGCAACTTCACTTTCTCCATCAACCTACCATGGGGAACCTTATCAAACGCCTTACTGAAGTCCATGTATATGACATCTACAGCCCTTCCCTCATCAATCAACTTTGTCACTTCCTCAAAGAATTCTATTAAGTCGGCAAGACATGACCTTCCCTGCACAAAACCATGTTGCCTATCACTGATAAGCCCATTTTCTTCCAAATGGGAATAGATCCTATCCCTCAGTATCTTCTCTACCACTGACGTCAGGCTCACCGGTCTATAATTACCTGGATTATCCCTGCTACCCTTCTTAAACAAGGGGACAACATTAGCAATTCTCCAGTCCTCCGGGACCTCACCCGTGTTTAAGGATGCTGCAAAGATATCTGTTAAGGCCCCAGCTATTTCCTCTCTCGCTTCCCTCAGTAACCTGGGATAGATCCCATCTGGACCTGGGGACTTGTCCACCTTAATGCCTTTTAGAATACCCAACACTTCCTCCCTCCTTATGCCGACTTTACCCTTGCTTCCTCAATGGGCTGCCAGTGTAGGCACAAGCCACATTTGGTCAGCGTCTCAGAAGTGTCAGAGTGCGTGGTAAGGCTGAGCGCTAGGCACTGGAGTGAGAAAAGAAGGAGGCAACAGGCGGAATACAGTGAAATGAGTCTTATTGAGTTCACTTTGGGAAGCTATCATGTATGTATGAGGTTGTGTCATGCCTCTAATTGCATGTCTCTCAATGATCCAAACCTTCGGTGCAAGGGAAGCAAGATCCAGTGTTGCCTGCTCATTAGCCTCCTCCACATCCTCCTCATTGGATGAGGACTAGTGCTTAATCATGTCCTCTTCATACAAGGCCTCCCCCCTCTGCTGTGCTAGTTTGTGCAGAGCACAGCAGACTACCACAATATGTGAGACCGTCACTGCGGCATACTGCAGGGTTCCAGCGAATCTATCGAGGCACCGAAATCTCATCTTCAGCAGCTCATTTCATGGTCGCTTTGGTGGACCAGTGGCAGGTGTTATACTTCTCTTCTGCTGCATTGCAAAGGTTCCTCTCAGGCGTGAGTAGCCATGTTTTCAATGGTAGCCCTTGTCCCCAAGTATCCATCCCTGAAGGTGAGCAGGGGCCCTGAAAAGCTGTGGCACCTCGGATTATCGAATTATGTAGGCATCATGGCTGCTTCCTGGGAAGCAGGCACACATCTGCAGGCTGCGTTTCCGCTGTCGCAGACTAGTTGTATGTTGATGGAACAGAAGCCCTTCCTGTTGATGAAGGCATTAGTCTCGATGGCCACCTGCACGCAGTCAATGACACCTTGCACCTGGGGGAATCCAGCGATGGCCCTCTCCGCCTGTCAGGTTTGGTCCAGTACCACACATAGTCACCAGCCCCCTTGAATAAAGCATTGGTCATCATCTTCATGCAGCGGTGGGCTGCTGTGTGAGAGACACCACACGTCATAGGAACATAGGACTTAGGATTAGGAGTAGACCATTTGGCCCTTTGAGCCTGCTCTGCCATTCAATAAGATCATGGCTGATCTCGTTGTGGTCTCAACTCCTCTTTCCTGTCTGCCCCCCATAACCCTTGATTCCCTTGTCTATCAAAAATCTATCCAATTCAGCCTTGAATAAATTCAGTGACCCAACCTCCATTGCTTTCTGGGGAAGAGAATTCCACAGACTAAGGACCCTTTGAGAAAAAAAAAAATTCTCCTCATCTCTGTCTTAAAAAGGAGACCCCGTATCCTTAAACTGTGTCCCCTAGTCTCTAGTCTCCCCGACAAATGGAAACATCCTTCCAGTATTCACTCTATCAAGTTCCCTCAGGATCTTGTATGTTTCAATAAGGTCACCTCTCATTCTTCTAAACTCCAGTGGATATAGGCCCAATCTGTTCAACCTTTCCTCATAAAATAAGCCCTTCATCCCCGAAATTAGTTGAGTGAACCTTCTATGAGCTGCTGCTAACGCAGTTATATTCTTTTTTCAAATAAGGAAACCAAAACTGTACACAGTACTCCAGATGCCATCTCACCAAGATCCTGTACAGCTGCAGTAAAAATTCCCTACTTTTATACTCGATTCCCTTTGCAATAAATGCCAGCATTCTATTGCCTTCTTAATCACTTGATGTACCTGCATACTAATCTTTTGTGATTCATGTACCAGGACACCTCTGTACCACTGAGTTCTGCAGTCTCTCTCCATTTAAATAATATGCTGCTTTTCTATTCTTCCTGTCAAAGTGGACACATTCACATATTCCCACATTATACTCCAGTACTCCTGCCCCTATTTCCTATGATCTGCCAAATTTTTGTCCATTCACTGAACCTATCTGTATCCTTTTGTAGACTCTTTACCTTCTTTTGACAACTTAACTTTCCTTCCTATCTTGGTGGCATCGGCAAATTTAACTACCATACATTCAGTCCTTTCATCCAAGTCATTGATATAAATTGTATAAAATGTCCCCAGTGGATCCCTGAAAAGAGTCAGATAGGTAGAAGCTGAGTGCCACAGTGATCTTTAGGGCCATGGGCATTGGTGTCCACCAAAGTCCATGGGTCACAGCTTGTCCTGCACCATGGCACATAGGTTGGTGATGGCCTCACTGGAGAACCGCAGTCTTCACTGAGACGGCCGCTCGGACATTTGGAAGTAGCTGAGGCGAGTCCGGTACACACTCTGGCATGGATAGGCACTTCTTGACTTGGTTGGCTGCTGCCGCTCTCTTATTGGAGCTTGACGAGCAGGCCCAGCTGCATCCTGGCCCTTCTTCCCTCTGAACCGCTGCTGCTCAACAGGGGGATCTACAAAGACTTGGTGTATGAGACCCATGCTAGCTGATTTTTACTCCTCCCGTGTGCTATCCTTGCAGAGAAGAACTTGCCTTGGGAATTTCCCATTGCTATTCCCCTCTGAAGACACGCTAATGCCCCTCAATGCCCACCCTTCCAGAGAGCCAGCATCTGAGAGTGAGCCCACCCGACATTTGCACCCGAGAGTGCGCCCACTTAACCCTTGCAAACGAGAGTGAGCCCACCCGTACAGAGAGCCCAGCACCGCAGATCGACAATGGCCTCCACTCCCCCCTCTTGCCTTATCCATTGCTCCCCATGGCTGCCTTCCCACAGCGTCACTGCGGCCTTGCCTTGGTGTCGATACCTTTAAATGGCTGGGGATCTGAAGGCATGTGATCCCCATGCATCATTGACTAAATTTAAAACATAAAATTATATGTTTAATTCAATGCGGATGCATTCTATCGAGCTGTTCACCAATTTAAATTTCAGTCCCGCTGCGTCGGGGCAGCAGCTCCATCTTGAAGCTTTCCTACCACTGACAAAATCCAGAACCGACGTCATGACGTCAGGTTTCTGGGTGAGTGTGTGCACCACGACTTTTACGCCCCCCCCCCCCACTGCCCCACCCCCATGCCTCCACTCTCTCTCCTGCTGGCTGGATAAAATCCAGCCCTCTGACATACACGTGCTTAACTGAACTTGTTGGGGGCAAAAACCCTTTTAAAATATTGCCCTGATATGAAACCTCCTTTTTCAGGTTTCCAGAGGTCTTGCCAGGCAGAGTAAAATGAATGATTTTCTGCTGGATGTATCCAAGTAAGTGATTCATTTTGATTTGACAAATATATTGTTTGAGGCAATAATATATGACAAAGTAATATATCCTTATTATTGAACATTGGCTTGACTTTTGCTGCAGTATATTAAGAAAACACAGCACATTTGAATTAGGCAACTGCAGACCCTACACCAAAATTAGGTGAAACAAATCATGGTTTTAGAAGGGAAAGCCCTTTGACTTCATTGATGACATTACAGTTGAGGTTAATAGTGAAATTCCTAATGCTAAAGATTATTTGTACTATTAGATACCTTTTGGGTAAAATTTCACATGAAACTTTTGGAATAGAACTTCAAGTAGAAAACTAATAAGAGGTGTAGGTCCCAATATTTACAAGGGAGCAGAGGAGCATGGTTGCGGGACAAAACTTGGAAATGCAGAGGTGCTGCTGAATTAAATGCCAGGACCTCATTGCAGTTTTTTTACTCCGTTTCCTGCCTGACAGCCGGCCAGGTTGAGAGGCTGGCTGACTGCCGGGTGGGAAAGCCAGCAGCAGAAAGCTGCAATTGGGTATGGTCCCTGGCAACCAGGAAAGAGAGAGAAGGGTGGGGGAGGTCGAGGTTGGACCAGTAATCCAGAGGGTGGGGAGCGGGAGAGATTATGGGCAGAAAGGGTGGGTCAGGGCAGAAAGGGTGGGGAGAAATCACCAGGCAGAAGGCTCAGAATCACAGAATCGTTACAGTGCAGAAGAAGGCCATTCAGCCCATCGCATCTGCACTGGCTCTCCGAAAGAGCAATTCCCTTAGTTCCATTCCCCACCTTCTCCCCATAACCCTGCACATTCTTCCTTTTCATATAACTGTCTAATTCCCTTTTGAATGCTTCAATTGTAATTGCCTCCACCATGTTCTCAGGCAGTGCATTCCAGATCTTAACCACTAGCTGTGTGGAAAAAAATTTTCTCATGTCACTTTTGCTTCTCTTAACAAATATTTTAAATCTGTGCTCTCTCATTCTCAATTCTTTCACAAGTGGGAACAATTTCTCCCTATCTACTCTGTCCAGAACCCTCATGATTTTGAATACCTCTATCAAATCACTTCTCAGTCTTCTCTTCTCCAAGGAAAACAATCCTAACTTCTCCAATCTATCTTCATAACTGAAATTCCTCATCCCTGGAACCATTCTCTTGAATCTTTTCTGTACTCGCTCCAATGCCCTCACATCTTTCCTCAAGTGTGGCGCCCAGAATTGGATACAATACTCCAGCTGAGGCCAAACAAGTTCAACATAACTTCCTTGCTCTTGTTCTCTGTGCCCCTATTAATAAAGCCCAGGACACTGTATGCTTTAATAACCGCTCTCTCAACCTGTCCTGCCACCTTCAATGACTTCTGCACATATACATCCAGGTCCCTCTGCTCCTGCACCCCCTTTAGAATTGTACCCTTTATTCTATATTGTCTCTCCATGTTCTTCCCACCAAAATGAATCACTTCACATTTCTCTAGGTTTGGAGTGCGAGTTGGATGATCACAGCAGAAAATTTGCTTGCGGGGCAAGGGGCAGCACGCCTGTTCCTCCTGGCCCACAAACAGTGCAATAAAAAGCACTTACTTGCTTGACCTGGCTGTTCACGTCTCCATTTCACTGCCAGGTTTCCTAAGTGCGAGGGAACCTGGCTGCCCAGTATTATATTTTAAATTGGCTCCCAACTGCATTGTGGGAACCTGATTTAAATGTAATGAGTCATTCTACCTCTCCATGGCAGGGTTCAGACATGCCATGCATACAAACACTGTAAAAATATGTGCTGGCAAGTTAAACCATTCTAGATTTTTACCTCTCCCAACCCCTCTCCTGCCCATCATGGGGGATTAAAATTCCCCCTGTAATGTCAGACTGGAATATATTGTTGAGTAAAGTGAACTTGAATGATTCTTTCTCATATTTGTCAAATTTGTTGATGACACAAAAATAATTGTAAAAACAGACAAAGCTACTAAATTATAGGTGTTGAAAATGCAGTTACATGGTAGGCTGGAAGAGTTATGCTACGAGATGGTTGGGGTTCTGTAGGCTGAATCCCAACCTTTTGTTCTTGTGAAGCATTCACTGGTGATTTTTATGATGAGGGACATATGACTTTGACCATTCTGGCCATCAATTACAACTACAGGTTATGCAATCATCAAATTGGAAATATAACATTCCATCCGAAAGCATCACTAAAACAAGATTTTAATCAAATCAAAGCTACTCTAAGGACAAAAAAGTTACATACATAGAAGTTCTACGGGGTTTATCTGATCTTTTAAAAATGGATAACTAGCAGGCTGCAAGACAGAAAGCACAGAGTTGGGGTAAAGGCAAGCTAGCCAGAGTGGCAGAAGATGGAAAGTGGGGTCCCACAGGGATCTTTGATGTAAGCACTGTTGTTCACAATTTTTATTAAGTATTTAGACTTTGGAATTCAAAACATAATTTCTAAATTTTTGACTGACTCCAAATTGGGGAGGGATTAGTCAATACTGAGGAGGACCTCAACAAATTACAAGACACATTAAAAAAAATCTTGAAGAATGGACATATAATTGGCAAATTACTTTTAACATAGTTAAGCGTGAGGTATTACATTTTGGTAAGAAAAATAAGGATGGCACATATTTCTTGAAAAATAAGAATCCAAATGGGGTGGAGGAGCAAAGGGATCTAGGAGTATAAAGACATAAATCATTAAAAGTAGCAACACAACTTAATAAGGGCATAACCAAAGCAACCTAATGCTAGTTAGGCCACAGCTGGAGTACTGTGTACAGTTCTGGTCACCACACTATAGGAAGGATGTGATTGCACTGGAGAGGGTGCAGAGGAGATTCACCAGGATGTTGCCTGGGCTGGAGCATTTTAGCTATGAGGAGAGACTGGATAGGCTAGGTTGTTTTCCTTAGAGCAGAGAAGGCTGAGGGGGACCTGATTGAGGTATGCAAAATTATGAGGGGCATTGATAGGATAGATAGGAAGAAACTTTTTCCCTTAGCAGAGGAGTCAATAACCAGGGGGCATAGATTTAAGGTAAGAGGCAGGAGGTTTAGAGGGGATTTGAGGAAAAGAAATTTCACCCAGAGGATGGTTGGAATCTGGATCACACTGCCCGAAGGGATGGTAGAGACAGGAACCCCACAATGTTTTAGAAGTATTTAGATGAGCACTTGAAATGCCATAGCATACAAGGCTTCTGACCAAGTGCTGGAAAATGGGATTAGAATAGATAGGCGCTTGATGACCAGCAGAGACACGATGGACCAAAGGGGCCTGTTTCTGTGCTGTATAATTCTATGACTCTAACCAAGCACTAGGGTTTATTTCTAGAGGGAAAGAATGGGAAAATAGAGAAGTTATGCTAAACTAGTATCGAACCTTGGTTTGATCACACTTAATTCTGGTCAACATATTATAAAAATGATATAGATGCACAGAAGAGGATGCAAAAAAGATTTACAAAAATGATGCCAGAAATGTGATGTTCTATGCGTCAGGAAAGAATGTACAGGCAGAGTCTCTTTTCTTGTGGAAAGAGAAGGCTTAGGGGTGACTTAATAATGGTCTTTAAAATTATGAAAGGTTTTAATAAAGTAGACACAAAGGCCAGAATTTAACACCTTCTCTACCCCACCACTGAGAGCAGGCGGGGAAGTGCGGCGTAAAATCATGTGGGAGGCGGGGGTGCCATGCCTGTCACCAACCCGCTCCTATTGCTATTTCACTAGTGGTGGGGAGGTGGCAGATGGCCCGCCTGCCCCAGGAAAATTGAGGTGCTTAAGTGGCCAATTGATTGCCACTTAAGGGCTTCCTCCCACCACCGCTGGTATTTTACCAGCGGCTGATGGGCACTTTAGCACCTGAGGAGGCCAGCCAGTAGTACCTGGCAGCCTCCTTGCAGGCTGACGGGTGGCCCTCCTGATCGACCGCCCCTGCTAAAACTACCCCCCCCTGCCCTGCTCTTTGACTCATCATCGGGGCCTAGCCGATTGTCCCTGGAAAGTCCTGACCCCACTTACCTGTTCTGAGGCCAGCGTCCATCATGGCTTCTCTCACTGGGTCCAGTCCCAACAGTGGCCACTGCTCCCGGTGGCCCAACTGGGACTGAAGAGCTGCCAGCCCTCTGATTGACCAGCAGCTCTTGGAGGTGGGACCTCTTGCATCAGAGAGGCGCAAGTTCTGACCGAAGCCAATTAAGGGCCTGGGCCACACAAAATAACAGCGTGGCTTCCAGGCCCAGCGGAGGCGGACTGCCCCCTGACTTTTCAGCTGGTGGGCGGGCCACTGCCTCAACGTTAAATTCCGGCCAAAGAAAGTGTTTTCACTTGTGGGGAAGAGCAATCAATATAAGGTAGTTAACAAGGAATCAAATAGGAATTCAAAAGAAAGTTCTTTACCCAGAGAGTGGCAAGAATGTGGAACTTGCTACCACAGGAAATGCTTGAGGTGAATAATATAGATGCATTTGAGGGTAGGCTAGGTAAGCATATGAGGGAGAAGGGAATAGTGGGTTACGCAAGACAGAGAGGAAAAATGAGGAATGAATTAGATGAGGAAAGATGGGAGGAGGCTTGAGCGGAGCATAAAAGCCGACAGGGACTAGTTGGGCCAAATGGCCTGTTTCTGTGCTGCATGTTCTATGTAACACTATGTAAGTCTGGGATATTAAACTCTGGAAGGTTCAACAGAAGTTTACTTTATAGCAACTTCCATATGAAATTTGTACACTGATAATTATTTGCCATATGGCATATAAGACAAAAAATTTGGAATCGATACAAAATCTTCTTCATCTTCTCCTTTCACATTATTTATTTATTGTATATAGACTCATCGTATAATTCAGGCCACCTTAGAGCATTCTTAACACCAGCCTGAAAAATGTGGGCCGCTAGGTAGATTAGTTGGTGGACATAATTCAGTGAATTGGGACATAGTTTGTATTTGCTGCAAGGAAATTTGTAGTCGCCTCGAAGGCCCCATCGGTGAGCACTGTCCCTGCCTAGTTCGAAAGTTGAGAAATGCAAACAACCATGTTGCCAATTGAATCCTGGTTGATGGTCTTTGGGGTCAGAGATGATACAGTGATTTACATCTGCTGTCTACAACAGTGAGTTGATAAGGAGAAGTCAAAGGAATCAGGAACGATTGATCATACAAGAACACAGGAAATAGGAACATGAGTAGACCATATGGCCCATCAAGTCTGCTGCGCTTCAGTACAATCATAGCTGATCTTAAGCTTCAATTCCACTTTCCTGCCGGCTCGCACATCCCTTGATTCTCTGAGAGACCAAAAATCTGTCTATCCCAGCCTTAAGTATATTCAACGATGGAGCACCCACAACCTCTGGGGTAGAGAATTCCAAAGATTCACAACACTTTGAGTGAAGTCATTTCTCCTCACCTCAGTCCCAAATGATTGACCCCTTATCCTGAGACTGTGCTCCCATGTTTTAGATTCCTTAACCAGTGGAAACAATCTCTCAGTGTCTACCCTATGCAGCCCCTTCAGAATTTTGTATGTTTCAATGAGATTGCCTCTCGTTCTTTTAAACTCCAGAGAATATAGGCCCGATTTACTCAGCTTCTCGTCATATGACAACCCCCTCATCCCAGGACCAATGCAAGTATATCCTTTCTTAAATGTGGAGACCAAAACTGCACATAATACTCCAGATGTGTATCACCAAAACCCTGTACAATTATAGCAGAACTTCTTTATTCCTGTACTCCAATCCCCTTGCAATTTACCTTCCTAATTGCTTGCTGTACCTGCATGTTAACTTTCTGCATTCCTTGTACAGGCACACCTAAGTCTCTTTGAACATCAACACTTTCAAGTTTCACACCTTTTAAAAAATATTCTTCTTTTCTATTCATACGACCAAAGTGAATAACTTCTCACTTCTGTACATTATCCTACATCTGCCACTCACTTAACATGTCTGTATCTCTTTGTAGCCTCTCTGTGTCCTTCCCACAGCTTACCTTTCCACCCAGATATCATCAGCAAACTTAGGTAAACTCTCTGTCTCTTTATTTAAGTCATTAATATAGATTGTAAATAGCTGAGGCCCCAGCACTGATCCTTGTGGCATTCCACTAATTTACTGCCTGCCAATTTGAAAATGCCCCTTTTATGCCCACTCTTAGCTTCCTGTTAACCAACCCTCTCTACATGCTAATATATTACCCTGAACTCCATGAACCCTTATCTTGCCTAATAACCTTTCGTATGGCACTTTATCGAATGCCTTCTGGAAATCCAGGTATGCTACATCTGCTGGTTCCCCTTTATCTATCCTACTAGTTACATCCTCAGAAATCTCTAATAAATTTGTCAAACAGGATTTCCCTTTAGTAAAACCACCTTGACTTGTTCTAATCATACTGTGCTTTTTCTAAGTGCATTGTTAAGACTTCCCTTAATAATAGATTCAGCATTTCCCGACAACTGATGTTAAGCTAACATCAGTTTCTCTCCCTGTTTCTTTCTCCCTCTTTTGAAAAGCAGTGTAACACTAGCCAACTTCCAATCTGATGGTTCCTGAATCTAAGGAATTTTGGAAAATCATAGTTAGCACATCCACTATCTCTGCAGCTATCTCTTTTAAAACCTTAGGGTGTAGGCTATCAGGTCTTGTGGATTTGTCAGGTTTTAGTCCCTTAAGTTTCTCCAATACTTTTTCTCTGCTGATATTAATTTCCTCACTCTTTTTAGCCCCTAGGTTACCATCTATTTCTGTTATGAAACTTGCGTCTTCTACTGTAAAGACAGACACAAAATAGTTTTTCAATGCCTCTGCCATTTCCTTATTCCCCCTGATAATTTCTCCATGGGATCCTGGGTGTCTTGTACTGTAGGTGGATAGAACCACATGATACTTTATCTCACATGATACTTTAATCTACAAAGATTATTTCAAGTGGTCTTAGACGTGACAAGAACAACCCCCTAAAGTGTTCAAACTGTCCTTTTTTTCTACATGGCATACAAGGTTATAATCCTTATAGCACTTGGTTCAATACAAGCAGAGCAGATCCTTTGCAACAGAAGAACAAAAGTTAGTACAGATAATTTAGAAAGCAATCTGAATGGTGTGGATGACTGTACTTCAACCCATTCTTCTTTTCTTACAGAACCTACTTTGATAATATACTAGCAATAGATTCCTTACTTGAGCACATTATGGTGAGTACCTGGCAATGTTTTATCCAATTTATCTTGGAAGATTCCATGACCGAAATTTTACATTGGGTGGGAGTCCCCACCCACCGGCCAAACAGTCAGGGCCAAGCCCACCTCCGCCAGGCCTGGGAGCTGCGCTATGATTTTACGTGGCCCAGGCCCTTAATTGGCCGCGGACGGTACTTCCACCCCTCTGAGGCAGGAAGTCCCGCCTCCAAGAGCTGCTGGCCATTCAGCAGGCTGGCAGATCTCAGTCCCAACAGCGTCACTGGGAGCAGTGGCCTCGGCTGGGAGTGCAGCCAGGGAGAGGAGCAAGAGTGATGCTGGCCCCAGAAAAAAGGTAAGTGTGGGCAATAGGAGGTTGGTCGGGAGAGTGGCGGGGTGGGGGGGAATGTAGTTCGGGGGAGCGGTGGACCGTGGTGTGCCCTCCCCCCCAACCCGCAAGGAGGCCACCAGGTTTCACTGAGCGTCTTCCTGGGGGTCCTGAGCCACCTAGCCACCTGATAATATACCTGCGGCGGTGGGAGGAGGCCCTTAAGTGGCAGTTAATTGGACACTTAAGGGCCTTAATTGACCTGAGGTGGGCGGGCTGTTTCTCACTACCACCACCCCTCGTAAAATTGCAGCGGAGGCAGGAAGGCGATGGAAACGGCACCCTGCCTCCCACTCCGTTTTATGGACCCCCACCCCGCCTCCAGCCCACTCCTGTGGGGGAGGGGAGTAAAATTCTGACCCATATTTCAGGAAGTGATGTTTGACTTCAGTAAGAAATGATGGAATAGTATGGTTTACTGCCTTCTGCTTGTAAGTCCTTGAGTTAGGCATATGTTGTAACACTTTGGCATAGGGATGACAGATGATTATTATTTTGGCAGTCTGCTGCTGTTGCACTTGTTAATGTTAACCATTCATGAGATGCATTGCACAGGGAACAATACTTGTGGCTTTGGAAATCAATGCTTAGTTCCTAAAAGCAGAAAGTAAAGATTTTTAAAAAAAACTTTTTGATAAATTTTGATGCTCATCAAGGGCGGCACAGTGGCGCAGTGGTTAGCACCGCAGCCTCACAGCTCCAGCGACCCGGGTTCAATTCTGGGTACTGCCTGTGTGGAGTTTGCAAGTTCTCCCTGTGTCTGCGTGGGTTTTCGCCGGGTACTCCGGTTTCCTCCCACCACCAAAAGACTTGCAGGTTGATAGGTAAATTGGCCATTATAAATTGCCCCTAATATAGGTAGGTGGTAGGGGAATAGAGGTGGGGATGTGGTAGGAATATGGGATTAGTGTAGGATTAGTATAAATGGGTGGTTGATGGTCGGCACAGACTCGGTGGGCCGAAGGGCCTGTTTCAGTGCTGTATCTCAAAATAAATTTAAAAAGATATACTTTAGTATTGGAGAACATAATGTTGATTTAACATTCTGTAATCAGTATCAGCATAAAACACTTTTGGATTGGGCACTGCATGGATGCTGAGTAAACCCCCTCTACCATGACGTTATGTCTTAACTAACCTCAAAAGAACATAAGCAAGTGTTATATTTCAACAACTATAAACTTAATTTTGGCATGAATTGAATTTTAAAAACGTTTGCCTTTGTAAGCAGTGTCAAATATACATATTAAAATCCATGTTGTTTTTATTAACCATGTGACAATAAGATAAGTGATGGTTGTGGCAATTATAGAATGGTTACAGCACAAGCTGTTTGGTCTTTTGAGTCTGTGCCGGCTCTCTGCAAGAACAAGCCCTATCCCCAGAAGTCTGCAATTTTTTTTCCCTTCAAATACTTTCTAATTCCTTTTTGAAAGCCACGACTGAATCTGCCTCCACCACCCATTCAGACAAAGCATTACAGATCATAACCACCACCACATTAAAAAAAAATTCTTCGTGACACCTTTGGTTCTTTTGCCTGGTTCTTTTGGCCGGCAGCTCTTGTAGGCAGGACTTCCTGCCTCAGAGGGGCAGAAGTACTGAAAATCTGTGTTCTCTGTTTCTAGACCCTTCTGCCAATGGGAACAGTTTGTCACTGTCTGCGCGATCTGGACACCTCATAATTTTGACATCTCTGTCAAATCTTCTCTCAACCCTCTCTGTTGTAAGGAGAACAACCCAGCTTCTCCAGTATGTCCCTGTAACTGAAGTCCCTCATTCCTGGAATCATTCTGGCGAATATTTTTTGCACCCTCTCTAAGGGCTTCGCATTCTTCCTAAAGTATAGTGCTCAGAATTGGACATAATACTCCAGTTGTAGCTGAAACAATGTTGTATAAAGGTTCATCATAACTTCCTTACTTTTGTAATGTATGAGCTGAATTTTGTCTTAGTGTCTTGGGACCCAACAATACACTGGAATCGTGGGGGGAAGCGATCACGCCTCAACCATTTGTAGGACCCCCAGCCGCATTGTATTTCTGTCAGGCAACTAATTAGTTGCCGTTGGGGTGCAGTTCCTTTAAAGGATGGCCGCCTGCCCCCGGGAGCTGCTGGCCAATCAGAAGTCCAGCAGATCAGCAGTCAGCAGCACCACCAGGAGCAGTGGCCACTGCTGGGACTGTGCCTAGAAGAGAGGACACCATGGGAGCCAGCTGCCCTCCCAACCAGGTAAGTGGGTCTGCCTGACTGGCCCCGGCAAGTGGCGGGGGCTTGGTGAGGGCAAGGGCTGGTTGCCGCAAGGGCGGCTATTGCAAGCTGGTGGGGGCCCTCTGTGGGCCACAGAGTGCCCGCTTAGGAGGGCCCCTCCACACGAGACTGCAGATAGGCGGCTCGGGTTCACCAGGTGGTCTTCCCACATGGCGGAGGGTCCAAATTTACCAGCGGCAGCAGTAAGAAGCCCTTAGATGGCCACTTAAGTGGCTCAATTGGCCTCTGGATGGGAATGCCATCCTCCATTTTCTCTGCCACCAGTAAACTGGCATGACAGCGGGAGGATGACGGGCACTCCACCTCCACCTTCACCTTCCCTCGCAATTTTACAGGCATCCCTGCCTCCCAGACCATCTGTAGAGGGCTGATAAAATCGAGCTCCACATCTCCTTATAAAGCCCAGGATCCCATATGCTTTTTTAAGCACTTTCTCAACCAGCATTGCCACCTTCAATGATTTGTGCTCTAGGTCTCTCTGATCCTGAACCCCCTTTAGAATTGTACCATTTAGCTTATATTGCCTCTCCCCTTTCTTCCTGCCAAAACATATCACTTTGCATTTCATCTGCCATGTGTCCACCCATTCCATCAACCTGTGTATGTCCTCTTGAAGTCTATCACCATCCTCCTCACTGTTCACTGCACGTTCAAATTTTGTGTTATCTGCAAATTTTGAAATTGTGCCCTGTACAACCAAGTCCAATTAATCAATACATATCATGAAAAGCAGTGATCCTAGTACTGACCTCTGGGGAACCCCACTGTATACTTTCCCCCAGTTCAAAAATTAACCATTCACCACTACTCTGTTTCCTGTCCTTCAGCCAATTTCATATCCATGTTGCCACTGCCCCTTTAATTCCATGCGTTTCAACTTGACTGACAAGCTTATTATGACTTTATCAAACAGCTTTTTGAAGTCCGTATACACTTGATCAAACTTCTCTGTTACCTCATCAAAGAACTCAGTCAAGTTAGTTAAACATGTCTTGCCTTTAACAAGTCCGTTTTGACTTTCCTTAATTAATCCACACTCGTCCAAGTGACTAGTAATGTTGTCCCAGTTTATCGTTTCTAAGAGCTTTCCCACCACCAAGGTTAAACTGGCGGGCCTGTAGTTGCTGGCTTTATCCTTTACCCGTTTTTGAACAAGAGTGTAACATTTGCAGTTCTCTGGCACCACACCCATATATAAAGAGGATGGAAACATTACAGTTAATACCTCTGCAATTTCTACCCTTACTTCCCTCAGCAACCTAGAATGTATCCCATGGACCTGGTGATTTATCTACTTTAAGTACAACCAACCTTTCCAGTACCACTGTTTTAACAATTTTTAGCCCAACCAGTATCTCAACTACCACTTCTTTTACTGTGACTTTGGCGGTATCTTATTCTTTGCTAAAGACAGATGCAAAGTACTCATTAAGCAACTCAGCCTTGCCCTCTGTCTCCATGCATAGGTTTCCTTTTTGGTCCCTAATCAGCCCCACTACCATTCTGCTATTTATATGCCTATAGAAGACTTTTGGATTTCCTTTTATGTTAGCTGCTAATGTCTTCTCATACTCTTTCTTTGCCTCTCTTATTTCCTTTGTCATTTCCCCTCTGAACTTTGTATATTCAGCCTTGTTCTCACTTGTATTATCAACCTGATGCTTGTCATATGCCCCCCCCTTTTCAGCTTCATCTTACTCTTACTGATTACTAGTGTATCCAGTTGACTTTACATTTAGACTTGAGGTATAAATGTCAGTAAATCAAAAACAAGCCAGCAAGAATAAAACACCATGGTTCAATAAAGAGATAAGGGCAAAATTGAAACTTTAAAAAAGGGCAAGCGCTAAGTACCAAGACAAGAAAGGAGGGGATGACAAAAGGGAATCTAAAGATTCTTCACAAAGCATTTCACAAAAATGGACACCATTAATTAATGCACACACATTACAGCAAATTATGAATTTTTGATTATGGAAGTTTTTTCTAGTGTTATGCATGTTACTTTTTTTTATTAATTGCTGAAATTACTGAAGCTTATTTCTAATTTCAACGGTTTATTACTTTTTATTATTGATGCGCACATTACTATAATTTATTACTGATACAGACATATTAAAATTTATATATTTTGGTTATTGATGCGTACATGTAACTGAGGCTTATCTTATCCTCGCACTCTCACCTTGGGAATCCCCCCAAGAATTCATCCTTGGACCCCTCCTCTTCATCGTCTTATGTTCAATATCATCTGCAGATATGGGGTCAACCTCCACGTGTACACTGATGACACCCAACTCTATCACCCCTCTCAACTGCTCCTTTACCTTTGTACTATTGGACTACTTGCCTAACATTCACTTGCATCCAAGTTCTTCACCTGTAGCATCTGCATTGTGTGAAGGGTGTAATTGTAGTATGACAAGTTTTCATCAGTACTTTCCATCATAAATGTGAACATAAGAATTTGTAATTGGAAAGGTTAATGGGAAATTTATTAATTTCTGGTATTGCTGTACATGTGTTACTGCATTATATTAAATTTTTTGTTCGACCTGGGCTAGTTTGCAAAAGATATAATTACAGCCAACTGAATCTCATTGATGAAGCCTGACAGATGGAGAATTGCATAAAAAAATCAATACTTTTTTTTTAGAGATACAGCACTGAAACAGGCCCTTCGGCCCACCAAGTCTGTGCCGACCATCAACCACCCATTTTATACTAATCCTACACTAATTCCATATTCCTACCACATCCCCACATTTTCCCTACCACCTACCTATACTAGGGGCAGTTGCTAACGGCCAATTTACCTATCAACCTGTAAGTCTTTGGCATGTGGGAGGAAACCGGAGCACCCAGAGGAAACCCACGCAGACACAGGGAGAACTTGCAAACTCCACACAGGCAGTACCCGGAATTGAACCCGGGTCGCTGGAGCTGTGAGGCTGCGGTGCTGACCACTGCGCCACTGTGCCGCCCCTAACAGGTTACATTTCATAGAGGCTTGATGATGATGAGAAGCATCATGGTAATGCCTTGATAGTTATGGGATTTATGCACCTTTTAAAATACCTTCATTTTGGAAACATTGAGCACAGGGTTCTACTTTGCTGTGAAATCGCAAAAGCTCCAATTATCCCTCCAATTGATTCTCACTGCATTGCAATCTCAGCCATTTTCAACATCAAAACAGCCATTGACTCTTTTTATTCTGTCACTAAGTTTTAATCTACTATTGATTATCTTTTTTAATTCTTTTCCCAGATAAATGCAAAAAACTTGGTGAATGCAGATCGCTGCGCTTTCTTTCAAGTTGACCACAACAACAGGGAGTTATATTCAGACTTGTTTGACATCGGTGAAGAGAAGGAAGGAAAACCAGTCTTCAAGAAAACCAAAGAGATTAGGTACCAAGTTATTGTATTATAAACACTGAATGTAACATAGCCTTTCCATCGAAAATATTCCAAAAATAGGGGAAAAAATTGAGTGTAATAGTGAAGATTAACTCAATTTTATGCTTTTTTGAACTGAAAGTTGACTTTGTTGCAGGTCTTTAATGAGGACAATTGCTTTGCAATTATGCTGTTGTTACGACTGTGGCGGGCGGAGTGCACTGTTTTTCTGTTCCACTACTCCACAAGTCACAACATATATTTAACATTTTTCCCAGTTACTGATACGGTCAACCATCAATTCTATTTTTATCCCAGAATAAAATACACTAACCAGGTTTCTTTAATAAACAACAAAATTGTCAGTTTATTATAAGAGAAGACATAACCAGTAATGAAGCAAAGCATTAACACACAGATTGAAATATAGAAGTTTCCTTTTTACCTTAGTCCCTTACACACACACATATATATATATACCAGTTAACTGAAAAAAAAATTACTCCTTAGAGCACTATTGCAAAACAGGACAAAAGGAATACTTTGTCCAAATACTTCCTAATTCTTGAAGAAAAAAAGAGAAGATATGGAAAGATGTCCCTTTAGAATACAGCATGGCTTGGAGGATGAACAGAGGCCAAACAGAGCAATGCAAGCTGCTGAAGAGTGAGGAGGATGAGGGGGAGAAGGGCTCTCAGCAGGTGGCCAGGAGCTCCTGGTGTAGGAGGTAACAGATTAGCATGGATAGAAGATTGGCTGGCTGGCAGAAAACAGATAGTATGCATAAATGGGTCCTTTTTTGATTGGCAGGATGTGATGAGTGGAGTCGCGTAGGGGTCTGTGCTGGGGCCGCAACTTTTTAAAATTTAGATCAATGACTTAGATGAGGGGAGCGATGGCATGGCAGCTAAATTTGCAGATGACACAATAGGTTGGAAAATATGTTGTGAAGAGAACATAAGGAGCTTGCAGACCAATATGTATACGTTGAGTGAGTGGGCAAAAATCTGGCACATGGGGTATAATGTGGGAAAAGGTGAAGTTGTTCGCTTTGGCAGGAAGAATAAAAAAGCAGAGTATTACTTAAACAAAGAATGACAGCAGAATTCTGAGGTGCAGAGGGATCTAGGTGTTCTAGTGCATAAGTCACAAAAAGTTAGTGTGCAGGTACAGCAAGTAAGAAAGAAGGCTATCCTTTATTATGAGAGGAATTGAAAATAAAAGTAAGGATGTTATGCTTCAGCTATTTAGGGCATTGGTGAGACCATATCTTGAAAACTGTGTGCAGTTTTGGTCTCCTTATTTAAGGAAAAATGTAAATGCATTGGAGGCGGTTCAGAGGAGGTTTACTAGATTGCTACCTGGAATGAGCGGGTTGTCTTATGAGGAAAGTTTGGACAGACTGGGCTTGTTTTCACTGGAGTTTAGATGAGTGAGGGGAGACTTAATTGAAGTTTGTAAGATCCTGAACGGTCTTGACAAGAGGATGGTTCCTTTTGTGGGTGAAGCCAGAACTAGGGGCCACTGTTTTAAAATTAGGGTTTGTCCTTTTAGGACAGAGATGAGGAGAAGTTTTTTTTTTCTCAGAGGTTTGTGTGACTTTGGAACTCTGCCTCAGAAGGTGGTGGAGGCGGGGTCATTGAATATTTTTACGACGTAGGTAGATAGATTCTTGTTAGGCAAGGGAGTCAAGGAAGCGTTATCCGGGTTAGATGGGAGTGTGGAATTCGAAACACAAACAGGTTAGCCATTATCTTATTGAATGGCAGAGCAGGCTTGAGGGGCTGAATGGCCTACATCTGCTCCTAATTCGTATGCTTGTACGTCCTTTGTTTTTATTTGATGTCCCAAATACATGTAGATGGCTGTCACTGGAATCTTCCGAGAACAGTTGTTGTCAGGCAGTGTTTAAGATTTGGGTTTGGGCAGGCTTTCCAAAAAAAAATACAGCAACAGGGATTTCAGGCAGTTTGTTACAATGGCTTCTCAGAGCTTCTCAAAGAGATGGAAAACGGGCAAGCTTTTCAAAGAGCTGGAACAGGCTGAGTTGGAGCTTGTCCCAGGCAGGTTGATTCTTTAACTCTTTTTCAAACCATTGTCCATATCCCATCTGCCTGCCCAAAGCGAAACCAAAAACACCTGAGGAGTCAAGCCTACTGACCCCTCTAAATCTTAGTTTAGTTTAGTTTAGAGATACAGCACTGAAACAGGCCCTTCGGCCCACCGAGTCTGTGCCGACCATCAACCACCCATTTATACTAATCCTACACTAATCCCATATTCCTGTCACATCCCCACCTGTCCCTATATATTTCCCTACCACCTACCTATACTAGGGGAAATTTATAATGGCCAATTAACCTATCAACCTGCAAGTCTTTGGCATGTGGGAGGAAACCAGAGCACCCGGAGGAAACCCACGCAGACACAGGGAGAACTTGCAAACTCCGCACAGGCAGTACCCAGAATCGAACCCGGGTCCCTGGAGCTGTGAGGCTGCGGTGCTAACCACTGCGCCACTGTGCCGCCCTATCGACCTGTTATTTCTCTCTAAACATCTTTCTCAAGTCAAAAAGCCCCCTTCTGGGTATTTATCTGAAAACTGGTTTGTTTGCAAGCTCAGTCCGAAAGACCCGCTGACCTCTTTTTTTAAGAAACACACATAAAGTTCCAGCATCTATGGAATCTTTTTTCAGTTTTAAAACCCAAGTCTTCCAAAAAAAATTAACAAAAAAATGGAAGTCCTTGGAGCAATGAAACACCATTTTTAAATGAGTTTCAGTACAAAGTATGCAGAAACAGAAGTTGAAAAGTTTTAAAACACATTTACACATGCAAATCATTCACTCTTTACGCACAGTTAATACAGTTCTGCTTTGTACCATCTTTGCACTCAGATAACTCAAAGCAAATGCAGTGCTGTATAACTAAACTAAAACTAACAAAGTTAGATTCTAGATAAAGCATCTGCAATTACATTATTTTTGCCTGCAATGTGGATTATCTTTAAGTGATAATAGTAAACTCCATCGGAATAGCCTGGCATTCGGTTTTAAAATTTTCTCACAAAGCTTAGGGGGTTGCGATTAGTATATACCAGTGTCTTTCTGCAGTTGTGGCAGACATGGACTTCAAAATACATAAGTGCCAATAATAAACCTAAGGTTTCTTTTTCTAATGTTGAATATTTGTTTTGGTATCATAGAGTATTAGAGAGATACAACACTGAAACAGGCCCTTTGACCCACTGAGTCTGTGCCAACCAACAACCACCCATTTATACTAATCCTACATTAATCCCATATTTCATACCACATCCCCACCATTCTCCTACCACCTACCTACACTAGGGGCAAATTACAATGGCCAATTTGCCTATCAACTTGCAAGTCTTTGGCTGTGGGAGGAAACCGGAGCACTTGGCGGAAACCCATGCGGTTACAGGGAGAACTTGCAAACTCCGCACAAGCAGTACCCTGAACCTCCTGGAACTGTGAGGCTGCGGTGCTAACCACTGCGCCACTGTGCCGCCCACTGTGTCAATTTAGCCACTGGCCTTTCTATAACTGATTCATCGTCTTGTAACAGGACAGCACCAACCCCAAGGTGACTAGCATCAATCACTACCTTGAAGGGCTTAGTGAAATTTGGAGCAGCCAACACTGGTTCGTTAAGCAAAATGGTTTTCAGCCTCTCAAAAGATGCTTGGCACTGCTTGGACCACACTACCTTGGTCTTTTTTGTAGCAAATCTGTCAGTAAAGAAACTACTGCACTAAAGTTTGGTACAAACTTGCAGTAGAAACCACACATCCCCAAAACCCTCATGCTTTCTCGCTTAGTCTTAGGGGTAGGGAACTCCACCAATGCTTGTACTTTTGCTGTTCTTGGCAACACTTGTCCTTGCCCTACTATATGCCTGGGATAGGTTACTGTTGTTGTTGCAAATTCACTTTTGGCAAGGTTTATTACTAAATCAGCTGATTGTAATATTCTAAACAGAGCTTCTAGTTGTTCCAAGTGGTCCATCCAAGTGTCACTGTATACCAGCACATCATCAAGGTAAACCACACAGTTAGAAACACTGGCTACCACTTGGTTCATTAGTCATGAAAGGTTGCTGTGGCATTTTTTAGCCTGAATGGCATCACTCAGCACTGGAAAGGACCATCTGGTCTGACAAAGGCCGATATTTCTTTAGCTTATGATGTTAAAGGGAATTGCCAGTATCCCTTTAACGAATCTATTTTTGTAAGAAAAGTGGCACTGCCCACTCTGTCAATACAGTCTTCCAAATGAGGAATTGGGTAGGAGTCTGTCTTTGTTACTGCATTAAACTTTCTGTAGTCTGTGCAGAGTCTAGTTGAATCATCAGGTTTACGCACTAATACCACTGGGGAACTGCAGCCGCTTTGACTGGATTCATTTAGGTGGTTTCCAGCATGTATTGGATTTCTGCTTTTACCTGGGCCTGTTTCTCTGGACTTAAGAGATGCTGTTTCATAGAAAAGGATTCCCCTACATCCACATCTTGTGTGGCTAAGGTTGTACATCCTGGCTTGTCCCTGCAGACTCTCTTAAATGCCATGAATAGTCTTGATAGGTCTTCTCATTGTTCTGCATCTAAATATTAAAGCATAGTGTCCAATCTCCCTAACAGTTCAGTATTAGCTAATCGGATTGTAGGAGGTTCAATTTGAGAATGGTCTGGGCCTCCTTCTGCCTTATCCTCACTATCCCTTTCATCCTTCACTGTCCCCTCTACCTGTCACACCTGTACTTGCTTATCCTCCTCCCAGTGATGATATTGTTTCAACATATTGATATGATGTAGCTGAATCCTTTCCCAGCGATCTGCAATGTCAACTAAATGATTTACCTTACACATTTGTGACCACTTTATGTGGACCACTGAACCATGCTTTCAGCCATTCTCCCTGTAAAGGCAGGAGTACTAAGACCTCATCCGCTGGTTGAAATGTTCAGGTCTTGGCATGCTTGTCTGCCCATTTCTTCAGAGTTGTTTGGGAAATTTTAAGGGGTTCCTAAGCCACTTTGCAGGCTCTCGAGCCATTTCCGGAACATCGATACATAATCTAGCACAGAAGATTTGTCCCTCTGTTCCAAAAACTTTAATTAGTTTGAGAGGACCTTGTATCTCGTGTCCATAAACTAATTCAAAAGGACTAAAACCGGTAGATTCATTAGGTGAATCCCTAGTGACAAACAAAATAAATTCTAGCCCTTTATCCTAATCATGGGGATATTCACAACAGTATGCCCTGATCGTCATTTTGAGGGTCTGATGGTACCTTTCTAAAGCCCCTTGTGGCTGTGGGTTGTATGCTGAAGACTTTAACTGTGTTACACCCAAATTATTCATAACCTCCTGAAAAATTTTAGACATAAAATTAGAACCTTGATCCGACTGAATCTCAATTGGTAATCAATATCTAGTGAAGAACTGGGTTAACTTCTCTACCACGACCTTAGCAGAAATTGTTCTCATGGGAATGGCCTCTGGGAACTGAGTAGCCATATACATGATGTCCCGCTTTTGTTTTCAGTAAAGGTCCTACACAGTCGACCAACACCAGACTAAATGGTTCCCCAAAAACTGGTATGGGAATTAGAGGTGCCGGTTTAACGGCAGGTTGCAGTTTTCCCACAATCTGGCACGTATGGCACGTTTTACAAAACTGCACCACGTCATTGGAAAGACCTGGCCAGTAAAAATGAGGACCTATATATGATTGGGTCTTCCGGATCCCCGCATGTCCCGCTATAGGAAATTTATGGGCTATCCTTAATAGTTCCCCGCGATACTTGGATATCTGGTGAACAACTGTCCATCTTTTGTCCACAGATCTGTGAGGAGGTCTCCACTTCCTCATCAGAATCCCATCTTTAATATTGTAGCCTTCTGAAACTCCGTTTGCCACAACTTCTGTTAGAGCTGATTGTGCCACAGTATTTAACTCTGGATCAGCTTGCTGTGCTTTGATCAGGGAAGACTTATTAAACATTTCCTGTGGATTATCCAAATCCCCAAAGAAAGTTTCTGATATTCGACTATCTGTGGTGCCAATTTTACCTCCAACAATGGAACTTGTTTAGCCATTGCTTGGGTCACCACACATGAAGGAAAAGTTCCCGGAACCTTGGAGAAGCTACTACTTTCGCTGTGGCCAAATCGTCCCCCAGGAGTAGGTCAACTCCGTCTACTGGCAAACTATGGACAACTCCTACAGTTACCGTTCCAGATATTAGGTCACACTCTAGGTTCAACTGATATAAAAGTATAGATGTGTACTTACCGTCAATACCATTTACTAAAACCTTGGTATTCATTGTGCTCTCTGATGGAAAAATTATGTCTTTCCCCAGCAAAAGAGTTTGTGTGGCCCCTGTATCCCTAAGTATAACTATAGGTTTACCTACCTCACTTGAGGGATAAGAAGTTACTTTTCCTTTTGACAAGAATTCCCTATAACTCTCAGGTATCTTATTCACAACGCCTGCAGTCACAGTGGTTTTTCTACTTGGCCTTAAAGCTGCAGTTGGAGCTACAGCCTGATCTGTCATACTCTCGGTCAGGGTCCCTTTCTCTACATTGACTTTGTGTACCCCAATAGGTTTCTTGCAGCATTCTACACCAAGTCGAAATGGTAATACGTAGGCTTGCAGACCTCACTTCCATCCACAGCTTCTTCCTTTCTGGCCTGAGGAGGAGATCCCAAAGCATTCCCAGCTATCCCTTTTTGTCCCCAGCTACTTGCCTTCCTTTCACCCTCCCACCTTCTATCCTTCTTAGGTTTGTGGGGGTGATGGACAAAGGGTTTGTGCTTATAAACAAGCTCATCAGCAATTTCTGCTGCCTGTCAGGCCGTTGATACCTTCTGGTTCTCGACATGAATTCTTACTAACGGAGGGAGTGAATTTTTAAATTCCTCAAGGTTCTCATACGTGGCCTCTACCATTAGTGCCTCCAACAACGATCAAAATTAATTTGCCTTACCCTCTCAAATTCTAAATAAGTCTGCCCTGACTGTCTCCGGAGGTTCCAAACTTGCTGTGGGGCTTGTCCCTGGCAGGTTGATTCTTTAACTCTTTTTCAAACCATTGTCCATATCCCAACTGCCTGTCCAAAGCGAAACCACAAACATCTGAGGAGTCAAGCCTCCTGACCCCTATAAATCTTGACCTATCACTTCTCTGTAAACATCTTCCCCAAGTCAAAAAAGCCCCCTGCTGGGTATTTATATGAAAACCGGTGCCTTCCAGTAACTGTTTGTTTGCAAGCTCAGTCCAAAAGACCTTCTGATTTTTAAGAAAAAACACTCAAAGTTCCAGCATCTATGGAATCTATTTTCAGTTTTAAAACCCAAGTCCTCCAAAAAAAATGGAAGCACTCATAACACTGTGATAATAGCATATAAATGCTTAATGTGTCTAAAATTCCTTTATCTTCTATAATAATGAGTGTTCACACATTTATTTCAAATGGTTAACAAAGCAATTAATACAGCAGTGAAAGGATATTATGTCAACATGCTAAACATTTGCATATTAGTATCATGCAGAATAATGGCATGGTCTGGTGTTTTAACTACTAGAGAAGACTGGACATGATGTCTCTCTTTCTGTTCAGTGACAAGCAAGGATAGGCAGGAACTGATGTCAAAGCTTCCAAAATATCCTGAAGCATTGGACAGTGATCTGTGAGGCAGTTTATGAATGTTCTTATCTTTTGGAATGCAGCTTGGTATACTAAAATACTTCCTGTTGCTCAAAATCCATCAGAGTTATTAGAAGTGTCGATAATTGCTGATTCATTGCTATGTTAGTTTGTCTTCTGAATACAGAAGAAAAATGACAAATTAGCTACCTCTTTTCTGCTGCTTAGGTTTTCTATTGAAAAAGGAATTGCTGGGCAGGTAGCACGAACAGGAGAGGTTCTCAATATTCCTGATGCCTATGCAGACCCTCGCTTCAACAGGTAATGCGTGTGCAAAGCACTTTGAATAGTTACTTTAACGTGTGAACTGATGTTTGAGACCATATACAAACAGAGTATTTTGACACCCCAGTCATCCGGATTATGAGTCACCACAAACACCTTTTTCTAGGAGTGTACCACCTTCACAGTGTCCTTGGTGTTGATCAAAGCTCTATATGGGACTAACTCTTGAACTTTATTTCCATTTTTCCAACTATGTTCAATAGGTTTGTCATTCACGGGGCTGCCTCTGCATTCTGGGAATGCAACTCACTGAATCGGACGCTTAGGCTTGACCACCAGATTTGTAAGACATGGAGAGACTTTTTTCTAACTTTGTGTAGGTCTTGAATAGCGAATATGTGAGCCTCATTAGACCTGTTAATTTTAGGCAGTTGTATTTAAATTGTTCTCATGCTGAAATTAAAAATCGTTTTTCCTATTCACTCCTCCATTGCTGCTCACCTATTTGAAAAAAGTGCCTTTGGGAGTTCCTGTTCTGTCTTTTCAGTTTGATTTGTAAAAGTGTGTCTGACTGTTCAGTATAGGGTGAAAGTTATTGCTTTGTGATTTTTATATAAGAATAACTTGCAGTTTTATAGAATCTTTTGATGTAGTCAATTGGCCCAAGGCATTTTATAGGAGTGATAACAGAAATAATTTGACACCGAGCCTCTTAGGGCAAAATGGTAGGTTTTAAGGAACTTCTTAAAGAAGAAGAGAGGAGTATAATGGAGGAGAAATTCAGGAAGGAAATTAAAGCCTAGATGGCAGAAGGTACAAATTGGGGAGTGTATTGTTCTTGGAAGGTTGTAGGGTTGGAGTAGGTCACAAAAGCGTGAGGCCATGGAGGGATTCAGTCACAAGGGTGAGAATTTTAAATTTGGTGTATTGCTGGATTGGAACACAGTCTGAGTCAACAAGCACAGGGGTAATGGGTAAATGGAACTTGGTTCGAGTTGGGAAAACGGCAGCAGTATTTTGAATGAGCTCTAGGTTGCGGAAGGTAGGACCAGAAGACCATTGAAACTATACAGGTAACTAAAGCATGAATGACGGTTTCAGCAGCAGATGGGCTGCAGCAGAGGCAGACACAGGCAATATTATGGCAATGGAAATAGGTGATCATGGCATTGGAAAGCATCTGCAGAGACAGTCTGTCACACAAGGAAAGAGGAGGAATTGCTGAATAGTTTATTCCACAGCGGCACAGTGGTGCAGTGGTGGGCGGCACAGTGGCGCAGTGGTTAGCACCGCAGCCTCACGGCTCCAGCAGCCCAGGTTCAATTCTGGGTACTGCCTGTGCAGAGTTTGCAAGTTCTCCCTGTGACCGCGTGGGTTTCCACCGGGTGCTCCGGTTTCCTCTCACAGCCAAAGACTTGCAGGGTGATAGGTAAATTGGCCATTGTAAATTGCCCCTAGTATAGGTAGATGGTAGGGGAATTGAGGGAAGGTGGGGATGTGGTAGGAACATGGGATTAATGTAGGATTAGTATAAATGGGTGGCTGATGGTCGGCACAGACTCGGTGGGCCGAAGGGCCTGTTTCAGTGCTGTATCTCTAAATAAATATGATCACATCCCAAAGGAAACCACAGGTACAGGAAGTTGAGGATGTGACTGTCAGTCAACAGGGTAGGAAGAACTGAGGGGAGATAAAGAAGAAGATCATGCAGATAATGACCATGACCAACAGGTACAGTGTTATTTGCTACCTTTTAAAGATAAGGAGAAAGACTGCAGGAGGACGGCCATATTGCTGACCTAGGCACCTTGGAGCAGAAGGATATCCAAAGGGGGAGGAGCAAACTAGAAACATGATAGATATAGAAGGTCCAATAATTAGGGGAATTTATTGAATTCAATTCAGTCACAAGTGTGAAGTCCAAAGAGCATGTTGCCTACCAGGTGTCAGGGTATGGGATATCTGGATGTACCTGAAAAGGAATTTAGAGAGGGAGTGGGGAGATCCAATTTTTGTTGTCCAGGTCAAAATGAACAATACAGGAAAGAACAAGGAGAAGGTCCTGCTGAGAAAGTACCAAGTGATAGAATCTAAATTAAAAGGAAGGACCTTGAGGGTAATAGTCTCATGATTATTACCCAAACTACCTGAAAATTGGAATAGGGATAAGCAGGTTAATAAAATTAACACATGGTTAAAGGATTGGTGTGGCAACAAGGGGTTTCATTTCATAGCTCACTGGCAGCAGTACTGGCACAGGAAGGAACTGTTGGCATGGCTTCATTTGAACCAGAATGGGACCAAGGTCCTAGCTGAAGGACAAACAGGGCAGTCGAAAGGACAGTAAACCAATAAAGGGTGGTGGACAGAGATGGGTGTGCCTCAGCCAAAAATAAAAGTAGCTGAAAGATTAAAAACGAGATGAGAGCGAAGTCCTGTTCATCAATAGTGTTAAAGGTAATATTAATACTTTTGTAATATAATTACAAAATAACGGACAAAAATACAACTGAATTGATAAAAAGAAATGATAAGTTAAAATAAGTATTAAAAATAGCCTCAGGGCATGAAGGCAGGACCAGGTCTATTGCCCAAATATAAATTCTATGCACGGAACATTAAGAAATTAAATTATTAAATTAGAAGCAGAAATTCAGGATAAATTCAGGGATAGTGCATTGGCCATCACTGAGACCAGCCTACAAGTTGAACATGACAGGGAGATAAATATTTCAGGTAATAAGGTCTTCACAAAGAACATGGAAATTGAAATATGTGGAGGAGTAACAATATTGAAAAGGAAAACTATTACAGCATTATAAAGAGGGGATATCAGTAGTGGTGAGCAAGCAGTAAAAACGCTATGGGTAGAATTGAGGAATAGAAAAGGATGCAAGACTTGTGGCAGTTGTTTATAGGCCTCCAGATAGCAGTGATTGGGTAGCGAGATACGTAAACATGGAGATCAGAGAAGTTTGTTGCAGAAATAGAGTAGTTATAATGGGAGACTTTAATTTTCACACGGACTGGAGGAAACAGAACAGCTTGAATCCCAAAGCCAATGAATTTCTTGAGTATTCCAGGCAGTTTTCTGGAACATTAACTTCTTAATAGGCAAGACAGTGGAATCTATACAAGAGATGGAAGGGCATCTAGAGACAGAAAATATAACAAAAAATAGTTGGCATTGATTCTAAAAGTCTAAGTCATTGAAGAGGTAACAGCAAGAGTAGACAATGGTAATGCAGTAGATTTTTTTTATTCTTTCAAGGGATGTGGGCATCACTGGCAAGGCCGGCATTTGTTGCCCATCCCTAATTGCTCTTGAAAAGATAGCGGTCAGCTGCCTTCTTGAACAGCTGCAGTCCATCTGGTGCGGGTACACCCATAATGCTGTTTGGAAAGGAGTTCCAGGATTTTGACCCAGTAACAGTGAAGGAACAGCGATATATTTCCAAGTCAGGATGGTGGGGAACTTGCAGGTGGTGGTGTTCCCATGCGTCTGCTGACCTTGTCCTTCTAGGTGGAATAGGTCGCAGGTTTGGAAGGTGCTCATGAAGGAGGCGTGGTGAGTTGCTGCAGTGGAGGAGTAAATGTTCAAGATAGTGGATAGACTGCTGATCAAACGAGCTGCTTTATCCTGGATGGTGTCGAGCTTCTTGAGTGTTGTGGGAGCTGTACTAATCCAGTAGATCTCATATGATAGAATCTGCAGTCTGCTGGACCAGTGGGGGAATTGGTGCGAGCTGTTATCTGAACAGAAGACTTGTCGAATGTTCTGTTAGGTGCACTGACCCTGGTTTCAAAGCTGGGTTTTATTCTGAGACAAATCCTAACTGAAAGGAAAATTGAAACAAACTAAAATTTCAGCTTTCTGAGGATACAGAAACTGGTTGGAACCAGATAAAAAGGAGACAGAGCCATCCAAGCCCAGATTACACAGGCGCAAGAGAGCCAGCAGGCTGAAGAAAGTGAAGGCTAGAACCAAGAGCTATCAATATCAGTAGTTGTAGCTATTTCTGTTACTGTTACTGAAAGTAACTGATCAACCAGACCCGGCCATACAGTGTACAGGGTTGTCACTGAAAGGCTCAGATAAAGGTAATACTGGTGGATCCATGGCATTAAGACTGTCATGAACAGAGCTGAGGAGGTTCTGGAGAACTGCGCCATTTTGGGTGAAGACCGTATCTGTGGAGTTCGAATTGAAGGGGAACTGCTGTCTGATGAGAATATGTGGCTATATCTTTGAAGAAAGAAGCTGGAGATCTACCTGAGGAAGTTCAGAAATTTGAAGAACTTTGTGGCTGTAATTGGTACCATATATTCTGAGTGGATTTCCCAATATATGCGTGAGATCTATTTTAATTCATGCTTACTTTATGTTGATTTTGGTTTGATTGTTAGGGTAAAAATTACAAAAGTGAAATTTTATTAGTTTTTGTTATTGGGGCTGTTCGGTAAATTTGGTTCTTTTGGTTTGTTGATCTCCACGGGGTTCATAACAAAATTAGGGGTTCATGTGAGATTGATCCAAATTAGTCCTTTGTCAGGCAAGCCCCCACCTGTCAAGACTGAGGTACACATTATTTTGCCACATGAACATTAAAATTTAAAATTGCAAGCCCCTGACTAGAAAGACATTGGCATGGTAACAGACAGTCTTGAAACAAGGGACAAAGGGCCATGCCCTGACTCATTCAACCAACAATGGACTTTTGATTACTAGACATAGAAGATGGGGGGGGAGCTAGCATTCCAGGTTGACTGCTAAGATAGCAGAATCCACAATCACAGAAGAAGTGGTCAGACCAGTTTTAGTCATATGACTAACTGGCTGTTGGAATTTGAACTCAGAAAGCTGTATGCTCCTGGAACTGAAGCAGAACCTCTCCAGTCCTGCCTGTCTCCATCTCTTTCCCATGGAACTGAATCTTGTGAAAACACATGAATCTCAAAGAGAGAAAAATCTCCTACATGAACAGGTTTAAGAAGAATACTGGGCCCCGACGAACAGCAAGACTACCTACAATTAAGTGAGCTCAAAGCACAGTAAACAAGAAACCCTTCTGATATTGCCTCAAACCCTTCTCCACTATATTTTCCTCTCCTCTTTTCTGCCCCTATTTGCATGTGTATATTGCGAGTGCATGCTAGCGTGGGCACGTCGTATATCCGTAGGCATGAACTGTATTAAAGTTTAAGTTTAAGGTTTAATAAACTTCACTTTTCTCCTTTAAACCTGAGAAAACCTGGTGTGTTGGTTTCTTTGCCTTATAATTGGAAGGCTGTGAACAAGGGTTCACAAAAAGGGGGGAGCTCAAAACACAGTGTGTTTAAAATAAAACCCTGTTACAACAAGACCAGGTGAAGACAGTAAAAAACTCGTAGCCACCTTTCTCACCTGGTCGTAACACTATACTGAACGTTTACAGAGTTTTAACAAATAAGATTTCACATTTACTTCTGCTGTATTCAGTGGGAAATCAACTTGAGTAACTTCGCTGCTCAGGCCTTTGGACAAAAGATAATTTTAAGGCTATAACAGGGAACATAGGGATCAGCTTAAAATTGGGGCTAGGAAGGCAGAGATCATTGAAGAATTGGCTCATCACTTGAAGCTTGAGAACGAAAAGGATATTTCTTCTAGTGTTCAAGCAGAACTAGCCAAAATTGAATTAGCAAAGGACAGGAAAAGGAGACAATTTGAAATAGAGAGAATGAGATTGGAAAAGGAAGAAAACAAAAGACGAAGCGAAACAGCAGAAAAAGAAAGAAATGTGAAAACTTGTATTAGAATTAGAGAGGGAACAATAAATGAAAAAACTTGAAAGAGAAAAGTTCAGTCCATGAACATGCTTTGGAGGTGAAAGGTGAGGATGACCCAGAGCAAACTCCTCGTAGTTTTGATTACAAAGAATATACTTCTCATTCCTAAATTTAGTGAGGAGAGAGTAGAAATGTACTTGGTGTCATTTGAGAAAATTGCCACGAATCTGAATTGTCCTAAATCATCTTGGACACTGGTCCTACAGAGTGTTTTCATGGGGGAAGCTTTGGAGGTTTACTCGTTTTTTTCAGAAGAACACTCGGGTGACTATGACTAAGTAAAACTGCTATCCTCAACACCTATAAGTTGGTACCAGAGGCCTACAAACAGAAATTCAGGTCATTATCACCCGCTGCGTAAAAAAGATCTTCCACACATTCCCTCTGCATCCCTTGCCCAAAACCTTGAATCTATGCCCCCGCGTCCTTGTACATCAGCTAATAGGAACAGCTTTTCTTTGCCTACCTACCTATCTATACCTGTCATCATCTTGTACACCTCTATCAAATCTCCTTTGCTGCAAGGAGAACAAGCCCAGATTCTCCAACCAAACCTTGTAGTTCAAATCCCTCATCCCGGGAACCATTTTGGTAAACCTCCTCTGAACCCTCGCAAGGACTCTCACATCCTTCCTAAAGTATGGTGACCAGAACTGAACACAGTACTCTAGTTGTGGCCGAACCAGAGCTTTATAAAGTTTCAACATAAATTCTCTTTTGTGTTCAATACCTCTATTTATGAAGCCCAAGATCCCATTTGCTTTGCTGACCACCCTCTCAATATTTCCTGCCAACTTTGAAGACCTGATCCCTCTGTTCCTGTACACTCTTTAGAACTGTGCCATTGAGTCTATATTGCCTCACCCTATCCCTTCTGTCAAAATGCATCACCTCACACTTGTCTGTAATTAATTCCATCTGCCACTTTTATTCTCATTCTGTTAGCCTATCTAGGTTGCTACGACCAGGTGAGAAAGAGGTCTAGGGTTCCCTTTCAGCCTTCACCTGGTCTTACTGTAGCAGGGTTTAAATTTAAGCACATCGTGCTTTTAGCTCCCCCTGGGTGAGTCCTTGTTCAGCACTTTCCAATTATAAGGCAAAGAAACCAACACAAACAGGCTTCCTTAGGGTTAAAGACGAAAAGTGAACTTTTATTAAACTTAAACTCTAATTCCTTTAGCGTCCACGGATACACAATGTGCCCACGCTAGCAAGCATACGCCATACACACATGCAGATAGGGACAGAAAAGAGCAGAAGAAATAAAGTGGAAATGTTTGAGGCTATATCTGAAGAGTTTTTGTTATGGGTCTTCGAGCTCACTATATAGTCCTTGATTGTAGGTAGATCTTGCTTTTCGTGGGGCCCAGTATTCTTCTTAAACCTTGTTCAATGTGGGACACCTTTCTCTCTTGGTTCATGTGTCTTCAGTGGGTTTTTGGAGTTCTGTGAGAAAGAGATGGGAGCAGGCAGACAGGCAGGAGAGTTCTTCTCAGTCCAGGAGCAAAAAGCTTTCTCCCAGTTCAAACACTATACAATTCAGAAAACCCCAGGTTGCCAAGCAGGTTAGTCATGTGACCAACTGGTCTGACCATGTCTTGGCTCTGTGTATTGTGTGTGTCAGGAAATGGTCCTTTGTCTACAAACACTGTCTGTTAATATGCAAAAATGCCTTTCCAACAAGGGGCCTAGCAACCCCTTGTAACAGGTCTTCTCTTCTTCCCAGCAACAATTTGAAATTTAATGTCCACGTGTTGAAATTAACATGCCTCATTCTTGGCAAGCGGGGGCCTGTATGATACCTCCACACCCAGGTGAATGATATGCGATTTGAGAAAAGCGCATTTCATTAAAAGGGTTGAGAAAAATATAAGACACAGAAAACTATGCATTTATCTCATTCATTCCCATTCATTCATGAATCCTAAAACGTACTAAAGCTGTCTTTTCTTGGTGCCAGTGCTGCTTTAATTTCCCCTTTTTGGCATCCCAGTAACCATGTGATTCTTTGAGAAAGTTTTTCTTCAGTTTGACCATTGCCATGACTGTTAGGGTCTTTGTTCCTGTTGAAGTCTACCAAGGGGTGGGGACGGTGGGAGGTAGATTTAATTAGCACTAGGTTGGAGTTTTTTTCCAAGAGAGTCAGTCGTGGGCGGGTCTATCCTGAACTCTCTTTCATTGTTTTGTTGAGTCATGCAAAGGCTTTTGACTTCAGGGGATGGGTGGTTCCCTTTTTCTCTGACTGTGGGGGAACATTCTTCGTAAATCTCCCCTTGGTTCTCTGGGACACTCCTGCCTGCAGGTATTTGTGCAGACTCTATTGCACTCCCCTGTGGCACTTTGACTGGGTGAGGCATCACCCTCATGGTTTCTCTGCCCCCTAGAGGTCATTTTTTGTCTCTGCATGTTCCTGTGAATACTGTTAGCAACTCTGGTGGGCTGCTTCTCGAGTTTGCATTTACGTAGGAGGATTGGGGTCTAACTTTTCACATTTTTCGGGGTTGGCTGACCAGACAGTAGGGGTTTTCATCCGTGATTCCTCCCGGACTTCCTGTAACCTGCCCTCTTGGTGGCTTTTTCCCCTTTCCTGTCTAACTTTTTGCCAGCCGTGTCTGTCTATATCCTTTTTGTTCTCGTCGGGGGCCCCTTGCAGTTCACCAGCCCTATGTTGGAGGGTCCTCCTAACACCGGTACAGGACGTGGGGTGCAGGTTTCCCCTCAACCTGGCACATGTGGCAACTTCTCCAGTACTCCACCACATCTTTGTGGAGTTTTGGCCAGTTAAACTGCTGTCTTATGCGGGCTTTGGTCTGTCATATACTGGCATGTACAGCCACTATAGTCTCGTGGGCCCTTCTTAATATTTCTCTCCGGTACCTCTGCGGCACCTCTAACTGTTGAAGTACTGCCCGTTCCTTCCTCTCAGGTCTGTGAGGAGAACTCCATTTCCTCATCAGTACCTCATTCTTTAAAAATAGTAGCAAACAGAGACTCAGTCTGCTTCAATTTCAGACTGGGCAGCTTGTGCTAACTCTCTCAATACTGGGTCAGCTCGCTGAGCCTCAGCTGGGGAAGATCCATTTAATTCATTTCCTGCATCTTCTAACTTTCCAAAGAAAGTCTCAGACAGACAGACCTCATAGTCATCTTCCTGCAGTATCAATTCAGTCTCCTCTGGGTTTGATCATGGCCGCATTCATTACACATTCAGGGAAACTGCAGGGGACCGTCTCCTGGCACTGCCCTGTTTCTTGTGGAGTTGATTAGGAAAGGTTCTCCCTGGGAAACCGACTTATAAATTAAAGCAAACTCATCGGCCAGAACAGCCGCTTGCCGGGCTCTCTGGACCCTCTGCTCCTCTACATGGGTTTTTATGGAGAGTGGGAGAGAGTGTTTAAATTCCTGTAACAGAATTACTTCTCTGAGATTCTCATAGCTGAGCTGTACTTTAAGAGCCCTCAGCCACCGGTCACAACCCGGCTGCTTGCTTCCTTCAAATTCCTGATAAGTTTGATTAGCTTGCTTCTTGAGAGTTCTAAACTTTTGGCGATAGGCTTCGGGCGCTAATTCATACGCCATCAGAATAGTATTTTTGGTGATTTCATAATTTGATGAACTCTCATCTGGCAACAGCAAATAAACCTCATGGGCTTTTCCAGTTAGCTTGCTTTGTAGTAAAAGAGACCGGGTCTCAGCTGGCCATTTTAGCTGCCTTGCCAGTTTCTCAAAGGACACAAAAAATGCCTCCACATCTTTCTCGTTGAATTTTGGGATTAGATGAGCTAGTTGTAACAGTTCTGCACCCAGCCCGGAATTACACTCCTCCATATTGGCTATGCTTTCATTGGGGTTACTCTGTCACCCACCTAGCTAACTCAAGCCGCTTCAACTGTCTTTCTTCGCATTCTTTCTGGAATATTCTTTCTCTCTCTCTCTCTCTCTCTCTCTCTCTCACCTGCCTTTCATTTTCTTCACATTCCTTCTGGAAGGCTCTTTCTTTCTCCCTCTCCTGTCTCTCTCTTTCTCTTTCCCTGTCTTCTAATTCAAGTTTCATTTGTTCCAGTTGTATCTTTGCTCGCAGTGCCCTGTCTGGGTCTACTTCTAACACTGCTTCTGCTTCTTCAGATTCAAGGGAAAAATGGTGGCCCCCTAGCCTTAGAAGTTCGGACTTCGTAGACTTGCCTCGTACAGTGATCCCACACTGCTCAGCCAATTTCCTCAACTCCTCCATAGACAGTGCTTTTAACTTATCCCAAGTTACTTCACCCTGGCTTGCTGAGCTACTAGCTTCAGTTGCAGACATGTAAGTATTCAATCATACACAACCACAAGAAAACCTGTAGTAATCTTGCTCTTTTTTACTTGGGAACAATTTGGCTTCCCACTTCCAATTTCTCTCATTTGTCTGTGGGTCAATTCCGGATGCTAGCACCCAAATTTCTGTTACGACCAGGTGAGAAAAAGGTCTAGGGTTCCCTTTCAGCCTGGTCTTACTGTAACAGGGTTTAATTTTTAAACACACCGTGTTTTTAGCTCCCCCAGGTGAATCCTTGTTCAACGCTTTCCAATTATAAGGCAAAGAAACCAGCACAAACAGGCTTTCTTAGGTTTAAAGAAGAAAAGTGGACTTTTATTAAATTTAAACTTAAACTCTAATTCGGTTAACGCTTACAGATACACGACGTGCCCATGCTAGCATGCATACGCCATACACACATGCAGATAGGGACAGAAAAAAGCAGAAGAAATAAAGTGGAAAGGTTTGAGGCTATATCTGAAGAGTTTTTGTTACAGGTCTTCGAACTCACTGTATAGTCCTTGATTGTGGGTAGATCTTGTTTTTCGTTGGGGCCCAATATTATTCTTAAACCTTGTTCAATGAAGGAGACTTTTCTCTCTTGGTTCATGTGTCTTCAGTGGGTTTTTGGAGTTCCTTGAGAAAGAGATGAGAGCAGGCAGACAGGCAGGAGAGGCTGTGGCGAGCCATCCAGGAGAATTCTTCTCAGTCCAAGAGCAAAAGCTTTCCCCCAGTTCAAACACTGTACAATTCAGAAAACCCCAGGTTGCCAAGCAGGTTAGGCATGTGATCAACTGGTTTGACCATGTCTTGGCTCTGTGTATTGTGTGTGCCAGGAAATGGTCCTTTGTCTACAAACACTGTCTGTTAATATGCAAAAATGCCTTTCCAACCAGGGACCTGGTAACCCCTTGTCACAGGCCTTCTCTTCTTCCCAGCAACAATTTGAAATTTTATGTCCATGTGGTGAAGTTAATGTGCCTCATTCTTGGCAGGTGGGGGTCTGCATGACAATGTCCTGGTGCAGGCAGTTGCCATCATCCTCACTGTTGCCTCTCCTCCATGTTTTGAGATTTTGCTCTGTATTCCAATATCCAAGTCATTTATATATCACAAAAACTAGTGGTCCCAGCCCTGAACCTTGGGGAACACCACTATCTACCATCCTCCAGTCTGAAAAACAACTATTTACCATGACTCAGTGTTTTCTGTCCTTCAACCAATTTTTTATCCAATTGGACACTGACCCTCCTGTTTCATGAACCTCAATTTTGTTAATCGACCTTTTATTTGGTACTTCATCAAATCCTTTCCTAAAATCCACTGACAACATCCACCACATTCCCTTCATCTGTTACTTCATCAAAAAATTCAATTACATTAGTCAAGCATGATCTGCCTTTTACACATCCATGCTGGCTATTCTTAACGAACTCAAACCTCTCCAAGTGCCTGTTGATTTTGTCCCTGATTATTGTTTCTAAAACCTTACCCACCAATGATGTTAAACTAACTGGCCTGCAGTTGCTAGGCACATCTCAGAGAGGTGTAAAAATAATAGGGTAATAATAGTAGGGGATTTCAACTTCCCCAATATCACCTGGGATAGTCTTAGTGCAAAAGGCTTAAAGGGGGCGGAATTCTTAAAATGCATACAGGAGAGCTTTTTGAGCCAGTAGGTAGAAAGTCCTACAAGAGAAGGGGCAGTACTGGATCTAATCCTAGGGAATGAAGCCAGACAAGTGGTAGAAGTGTCAGTGGCTGGAATTTACCAGTGGGCGGACGGGAGCCAGACTCCGACGTAATTGTTGGTGCCGAACTCGCTTCCGCCCGGCCTGGGGATCCGTCCCATATTTTACGGATCCCCAGGCTTTAATTGGCCTGTGGCGGGACTTTCACCGACTTGAGCGGTGGCCACTGCTGGGACTGCAGCCCAGCCAGCCGAGGAGGATACCAAGGAGCCGGGACTGAAGGTAAGTTTGGGTTGCCTCACCAGGGGAATCAGTCGTGCCCTGGTGAGGCTAGGGTGGACGTTTGGGGGGAGGGGGGTGTCTTGGATCCCAGGGTTGGGTTGGGAGGCCCTCTATCGGGCACCCGAGGCGGGCGAGGGCCCTTAAGTGGCTGTTAGGTGGCCACGTAAGGGGCGGTGGGCCGCTTCATACCCCCGCCGGACCTCCGTAAACTTGGTCGGAGGCGGAATCGGGGCGGTTAGGCCTCCCGGAGCCTGCCGCTGAATCTTACGCCGCCCCCACGCCACCATCCAACCCTCAGTGTTAACGTTACAGGTCAGTGACCCTTCTTCAGAACTAGCTAATGTTAAATATGTGAAAGGTTTTAAGCAAGTAAAGCGGGGGTGGGGCAAGAGATAACAAAGGAGAAAGTGGAGCTAGGGCAAGGTCACAGAGAATAACCGACCAGAAGGTCATGGAGCAAAGGCAAACAATATGTTAATGGTGTGTTGACAGACAAAGCATTAGTACAGATCGGGTGTTAATGGACTGAAAACTGAACAGCCACAAGCACAAACATGAAAAAAGTGGGTAGGCAAACTGAACAACCAAGATGAAATAAAATAAACATAAAAAAATATAAAAAAGAAAAAAATAACTAAAAATAAAAGTAGAATGGGGGGTCCGTCATGCTCTGAAATTATTGAACTCAATGTTCAGTCCAGCAGGATGTAGTGTGCCTAATCGGTAAATGTGATGCTGTTCCTCGAGCTTGCGTTGATATTCACTGGAGCACTGCAGCAATCCCAGGACAGAGATGCGAGCATGAGAGCAGGAGGGAGTGTTGAAATGGCAAGCAACCTGAAGCTCGGGGTCATGCTTTCGGACTGAGAGGAGGTGTTCCACAACGCGGTCACCCAATCTGCGTTTGGTCTTCCCAGTGTAGAGGAGACCACATTGTGAGCAGCGAATACAGTATACTACATTGAAAGAAGTACAAGTAAATTGCTGCTTCACCTGAAAGGAGTGTTTGGGGCCTTGGATAGTGAGGAGAGAGGAGGTAAATGGGCAAGTATTACACCTGCGATTGCAGGGGAAGATGCCGTGGGAAGGGCATTAAGTGGTGGGGGTAATGGAGGAGTGGACCAGGGTGTCGCGGAGGGAAAGATCCCTTCGGAATGCTGACAGGGGAACGCATCTTCCCCAAGGAAGGATACTTGCCTTTATTAGCCGCGACATAGAATATGTCGCATGGAGGTTATGATGGAGCTGTATAAAAAGCTAGTTAGGCCACAGCTGGAGTACTTTGTACAGTTCTGGTCACCACACTATAGGAAGGATGTGATTGCCCTGGAAAGGGTGCAGAGGAGATTCACCAGGATGTTGCCTGGGCTGGAGCATTTCAGCTATGAAGAGAGACTGGAAAGACTCAGGTTGTTTTCCTTAGAGCAGAGAAGGCTGAGGGGAGACATGATTGAGGTCTACAACATTATGAGGGGCATTGATAGGTTAGATAGGAAGAAACTTTTTCCCTTAGCAGAGGGGTCAGTAACCAGCGGGCATAGATTTAAGGTAAGGGGCAAGAGGTTTAGAGGGGACTTGAGGAAAAAAAATTTCACTCAGAGGGTGGTTGGAATCTGGAAAGCACTGCCTGAAGAGGTGGTAGAGGTAGTAACCCTCACAACATTTAACAAGTATTTAGATGAGCATTTGAAACACCATAGCATACAGGCTATGGGCCAAGTGCTGGAAAATGGGATTAGAATAGATAGGTGCTTCATGGCCGGCACTGACACGATGGGCCGAAGGTGCCTGTTTCTGTGCTATGTAACTCTATGACTTTATGACTCATTACAACCTTTAATGAATAAGGGTGTCACATTTGCCACTCTCCAATCCTTTGGCACCTCGCCCGTGTCTAGGAAGACTCCTGCACCACCTGCCTCTTCCTCGAGAGAAGGAAATGTGTCTGATAGGTGGTATAGATCGATGAAGATTGCACAAGACTTTGAGAGCCTTAGGGATGTGATTCAGATGGAAGAATTCAAAAATAGTATCTCTTCGGGAATAATTTTCCACCTGAAAGAACATAAAGTTCATAAAATAAAGGAAGCCGCTGTAGTAGCAGATGATTATGAATTGGTTCACAAGAACAATGGTCACAGGCCCCAATTTGGAAACTTACAGAGAAATTGGAGAGATAGGAAGTTTGATAATGAAAAAATATCTGGTTCTATCAAGAAAAATGGTGACGGTAAAGACACAGACACTCCTCAGGTTAGTAAAAGAGAAAGTCTGCAGGAAAAATTTGGTTCGAGGGGACCGACATGCTATTTTGTCATAAAAACGGACATGTGAAGGCTGAGTTTTGGAAGTGGAAAAACAAGCCCTTTGCATTTGTACTGTCAAATGGTGTTCCCCGAGGAAATACGGTCCTAGCAGGTAACGTTCACGACAAGCAGGTAGTTTCTCCCATGTTCACTGATCGAATGAATCAGGTTGCAGAAAGCTATGGACATTTTCTGTTTGAATGTGAAGTACCTATCTGATGAGGCAGGCAAATCAGTTGTTGTCCTTAGAGATACAGGGGCGGCACTGTCACAGATGTTGGCAGTTGACATCAATTTCCACCCCCCACCCCCCCCACCCCAGGTAGTTCACTGAATGCAAAGGAGTTAATTCAGGGTATTGATGGAAATTATTTACCCATTCCCTTAGATAGGGTTGAGTTAAAATGTGATACCATTGGTGTCGTTCCTAGTTTGCCTATTGAAGGTGTGGATTTTTTTCTAGGAAATGGCTTAGTTGGGGATAAGGTATCAGCGTCTCCACTAGTTTTGGGAAGCCAGCTGAGGCTGCTGAAAATGAGGTTTTGCAGGAAGAATTTCCTGGACTTCTCCCAGATTGTATTGTGATTAGGTCCCAGGCTCATAGGGTCAACCAAGAGATGGGTTCCGTTGTTGTGGAGGACAATTCAGATGTTTGGTTGTCTGAAACCTTTTTCAAGGATTTGGATGGGAATGTTGGTGTTAAAGGTTCCTAGGCTAACAATGGTGAATTGTTTGGCAGATCTTCCTTGTTTGAGGCACAAAAGGCAGACCCTGAATTAAGGAGCTAGGCTCAGATGGCGTGTTCTGAAGCAGAGGCTGAAGAGGTCCCTGAGTGTTACTATGTCAAGGATGGCATTTTGATGAGTAGGTGGAGACCTCCCCAGAGGCCCGCTGATGAGAATCGGGTTGTAGTCCATCAAATTGTTGTCCCTCTTTGCTACCGCAGTGAAATTTTGAGAATTGCCCACGAGATTCCAGTTACATGTCATTTGGATATTCAGAAGACTCAGGCTAGAATAATCGCGCATTTTTACTGGCCAAAGCTGCATAAGGATGTGGTTATGTCTCTGTTATGTTTTGTAAGATATGTCACACATGTCAGATGATTTGGAAACCACAGCCTTCGATTAAGCCAGGCCCATTAATGCCAATACCCACTTTTAATGAACCATTTAGTAGGGTTCTTGCGGATTGTATTGGATCCTTACCTATAATTAAGTCGGGTCATAAGTATCTCCTGACCATCATGGATTTGTTCACTCAATTTCCAGAGACAGTATCATTGAAGATCATAGCGAAAGTTCTGATTGAGGGGTTAGTCCAGTTTTTCACTAGGTATGGGTTGCCAAAAGAAATTCAGTCTGACCAGGGGTCATATTTCATGCCAGGGGTATTTCAGGAGGTCATGTGTAAAATAGGAGTGAAGCAGCTTAAGTCGTCTGCTTATCACGCACAGTCCCAAGTGCTTTGGAGAGGTATCACCAAACCCTAAAGAGTATGATTCGGGCCTATTGTCTTGAGTATCCCCAGGATTGGAGAGGGATATCATTCATGTTATTCGTAACTAGGCACACGCCAAATGAGTCTACTTGTTTCAGTCCCTTCAAATTGGTCTATGGGCATGAGGTTAGGGGCCCTTAAACTCATTAAGGAGAGATTTTTGGCATAGGGCCCATGATGAAACAGATGATGAGAGTTCTCAGATTGAGCCTCCTGCGATGAAGCTGGTGAACACAGAGGTGTTGGAGGGTCTAGATGTGGTGCTACAACATCTACCTGAACAACAGAGGAAAGACATAGTTGACCTGTTGAGGGAATATAAGTCTGTATGCACAGACAAGCCAGGTCATAATTCTATGGCTGTGATTCTATGATTCTAAACAAAACTGCTATAGACTCCCTCCCAGCGAACTGGCCAAAGTCAGAGAGGAGGTTCAATACATGTTAAATAATTATATAATTGAACCCAGTCAAAGTAGTTGGAGTTCTCCTGTCGTTCTGCTACCAAAACTAGACAGTTTTCAAAGATTCTGCATTGATTACCAAAAGGTTAATGCGGTAACTAAGATGGACTTAAATCCAATCCCAAGGCTCGAGGATTGTATTGATAGAGTGGGGGAACTCAGACTTCGTTAACAAGATCAATTTCCTATGGGATATTAGAAAGACTCCTTGATTGACCAAACCAAAGAAATTTCTGCATTTGTGACACCAGATGTTCTGTTCCAATGAAAACTCAACTCATTTGGTATGAAAAATGCATCGGCTACATTTCAAAGATGAACCAATTAAATGATTGGTTGAGTAATTTTGTTGAGTACATCAATAACTTCTTGGTGTACAACGACACTTGGAGTGATTATGTCAGACATTTGAGAGCTCTATTTGACAGGCTGGCCAGGGCTAACCATGTCATAAACCAGGCAAAGAGCAAGTTTGCCAAGGCCAAGGTCACCCATTTAAGACATATCGTGGGTCAAAGTCAGGTAATACCACAAGAGGCCAAGGTAGAGGCAATAATAGACTTTCCTGTACTCAAGACAAAGAAAGAAGTGTTACGATTTCTGGGTATGTGTGGCTTCAGCACAGCAGTCACCCATTGACAAATCTGTTAAGAAAAACATGAAGTTCGAATGGTCAGAGTCATGCCAAATGGCATTCGAGAAATTAAAGGTTATTTTGATAAAGGAGCCAGTTCTTGCAGCCCCAGATTTTAATAAGCCATTCAAGGTGGCTATCGACAGCAGTGACATAGGGATAGGAGTGGTGCTGCTCCAAGATGATGCTGGTATGGAATGGCCCATTAGTTATTTCTCTAGGCATCAAATAAAGTACTTAACCATTGAGAAAGAGGCTTTAAGTCTTGTACTGACTCTTCAACAGTTTGAGGTATATGTAACCAGAAGTCAGGTAAATGTACTCGTTTATACAGACCCACTTATGTTTGTAGAAAAATTCAGAACAAAGAACCTTCAGCTGTTTCGTTGGAGCTTGATGTTACAGCCATTTACACTAAAAATTGTGCATGTTGCAGGGGAAAACAATGTAATTGCTGATACTCTGTCCAGAGTTTAAAGAAATGGTATAAGAGAGAAGGAAGGCTCTGAATTTTGGTAATTTTTATGATCGTTGAATCCTGCGAATCCTGATTGTTACATTTACTTGGTTTTGTTATTGGTTAAGCCCTTATAATTTTATAAATACAATATGTATCATTGTGGAATATGAAAGTGTTACCTGTACAGTATGTAATGAGCTACTTGTTAAAATATTTATGTTGTTAAGAACTTGCTGTATTTCGAAACTGTTATAAACAAAACTATACTACGGTAAAGCTTTTTTTTCCGCAAGGGGAGCGGTGAGATGGAATCTGCAGTCTTCTGGACCAGTGGGGGAACATGTGCAAGCTGTTGTTTGAACAGATGACTTGTTGAATGTTCTGTTAGGTGCACTGACCCTGGTTTCAAAGCTTATTTTTTTCTGAGACGGACCCTAACTGAAAAGGAAACTAAAACTTCAGTTTTCTGGGGAAGGAAAAACTGGTTGGAACCAGAGAAAAGGGACATAGCCTTCCAAGCTCAGATTACGCAGGGGCAAGAGAGCTGGCAGGCTGAAGAAAGTGAAGGCTGGAACCAAGAACTGTTAGTAGGGGGAGGCATTGGCGTAGTGGTATTGTCACTGGACTAGTAACCCAGAGACCCAGGGTATTGCTCTGGGGACATGGGTTCAAATCCCACCACAGCAGAAGGTGGAATTTGAATTCAATTAATAAATCTGGAATTAAAAAGCCAGTCTAATGATGGCCATGAAATCATTGTCGATTGTTGTAAAAACCCATCTGGTTCACGAATGTCCTTTAGGGAAGGAAATCTGCTGTCCTTACCTGGTCTGGCCTACATGTGACTCCAGATCCACAGCAATGTGGTTGACTCTTACATGTCCTCTGAAATGGCCTAGCAAGCCACTCAGTTAGGGCAATTAGGGATGGGCAATAAATGCTGGCCTGGCCAGCGACGCCCACATCCCATGAATGAATTAAAACAAAATACGAGTTGCTGCAACTGTTTCTGTTACTGAAAGTAACTGATTAACCTGACCCGGCTATTGAGTGCACAGGGTTGTCACTGAAGGGCCCAAATAAAGGTAATACTGGTGGATCCATGGCATCAAGACTGTCGTGAGCGGAGCTGAGGAGGTTCTGGAGAAGCACATCGTTTGGTTGAAGACCGTGTCCCTGGAGTTCAAATTGAAGGGGAACTGTTATTAGATTAAAATTGGTGGCTACATCTTTGAAGAAAGAAGCTAGAGGTCTACCTGAGGAAGTTCAGAGGTTTGAAGAACTTTGTAGCTATAATTGGTGCCAGACTTCCCAGTAAGTCTGTGAGATCTATCTCTGTTGCATCTGGTAGTTAATGGGTAATTTGTAATATATATATTGACTGTGATTTGTCTTTACTTCATGCTTAATTTATGTTGATTTTGGTTTGATTTAAAAGTGAAATCTTGTTCATTTGTTTTTTTTATTGTGGTCATTTGGTGAATTCGATTGTTTTGGTTTGTTGATCTCCAGGGGTTCATAACAAAATACATAGATTTTCAAAAGGCCTTCAATAAGGTAACCTTATGACAAAAGTTAAGATATATATGGAGTTGACTAAAAAATGGAAAGCAGAGAATAGGGGTGAAGAGAAGTTAATTCCACTGTTATTCATAATTTACATGAATAATTTGGATTTAGGACCAAGTAACTCAATATCAAACTCAACATCAAAATTTGCAGCTGATACCAGGCTGGGGGTATAGCTAACACTGAGGAGTGCAGCATAATACAAGAAGATATTAGAAATGTCCTTTAGGGAAGGTGGCAGCACTGTGCTATACAATCGAGAGGGAGCTGCCCTGGAAATCCTCAACATTGACTCTGGACACCATGAAGTCTCATGGCATTCGGTCAAACATGGGCAAGAAAACTGCCTGTTGATTACCACCTACTGCCCTCCCTCAGCTGATGAATCAGTACTCCTCCATGTTGGACACCACTTGGAAGAAGCACTGAGGGTGGCAAGGGCACAGAATGTACTCTGGGGGGGAATTTCAATGTCCATCACCAAGAGTGGCTCAGTAGCACCACTACAGACCCAACTGGCGAGTCCTGAAGAACTGGGCCTGTGGCAGGTGGTGAGGGAAAATACTACTAGTCCTTGCCCTCGCCAATCTACCTGTCACAGATGCATCTGTCCATGACAGTATTGGTAGGATTGACCACTGCACAATCTTTGTGAAAACAAAGTCCCTTATTCACACTGAGGATACCCTCCATCATGTGTGGCACTGCTGCCGAGCTAAATGGGATAGGTTTAGAACAGATGTGGCAGTTCAAAACTGGGCGTTCATGAGGCACTGTGGACCATCAGCAACAGCAGAATTGCATTCAAACACAATCTGTAACCTCATGGCCCGGCATATCCCTCACTCTACCATTGCCATCAAGACATGGGATCAACCCTGGTGCAATGAAGAGTGCAGGAGAGCATGCCAGGAGCAGCATCACGCAAACCTAAAAGTGAGGTGTCAACCCAGTGAAGTTATAACACAGGACCACTTGCATGCCAAACAGCGGAAGCAGCATGCAATAGACAGAGCTAAACAATCTGTCACGCACACCAGAAGTTCAATGATAACAATAATCATGAACAAACTCTGAAGAGTTATAAAAACTGACTTTGTCTTTTAAAAAAAAAGAATCTTTATTTTAATAAGTGAACAATGCATCCAAAATGGCTGCCAAAGGAAAAACTTGGCCTTTGTGTATTCAAACTGTCTGACGAGAACAAAGGACAAATCTTCAAAGCCAAGAGGTGTCAATTGAACCCCTGCTACTCCAATCCTAAAACATTGCAGAATTGAATGTCTTCTTCTGAAACAAAGAAGGTGGAAGTCGTGGGCCATTGTGCAGTCACCATGGGGAAAAGACCAGAGTGTCTCCCACCAGGAAGTGAGAAGTAACACAGCTTTACATTAAAAAAAGACAGAGAGAGAGAAAGAGCAACATCCAGCAGCTTGTTTTCCAGCAAGCCAGAAGGCACGTGCCCTGCTGTAGAATCCTATATCTACATTAGACAGCAGTGAACTAGAAGTGATCCATTGTCTTCAACTGACCTTTCAATCAAGAGAGAAATCTACAATCATCTCATGCCTGCACCCATCGAGAACTTGATTTCCAAGAGAGTTCAACAGGTTTATTGTGATCTCCCTGCCCACTAAAAATTACTTTCCCTTTTTTCCCTCTCTGTCTTTTGTATGTGTGTGAGCAATTGTGTGAGTGGATGCGGTTGCGACAATTTTGGGATAAGGCATGTTGATCAATAAACAATTGATTTTCTGTTTTTTTAACCTACAAGAAAACCTGTCACTGTCTGTTTATTTTAAAAAAAAATCAAGGGGTTAAATCCTAATAACAAAATGCACTTGTTGCGGTTAGGTGGGGAGTTGAACAGTGGGAACCACCCACATCGCAGCACGTGGCCGTAACACATCCCACAACCAACAGATCAAATCAAAACTTTGCAGTCCTGCCACATCCAGTCTTGAATGCTGGTGGACAATTAAACAACTAACAGGAGGAGGCTCCAAAATATCACCATCCTCAATGATGGAGGAGCCCAGCACATCAGTGTAAAAGAAAAGGTTGAAACATGTACAGCCATCTTCAGCCAGAAGTGCCTAGTGGATGATCCATCTCAGCCGCCTCCTGAGGTCCCCAGCTTCACAGATGCCAGTCTTCAGCCAATTCAATTCACTCCATGTGATATCAAGAATCAGCTGAAGGAACTGGATACTGCAAAGGCTATGGGTGCTGACAACATCCCAACTGTAGGACTGAAGGCTTGTGCTGCAGGACCAGCCCCACCCCTAGGCAAGTTGCTCCAGTCAGTTACAACCAGGGATAGGCACCAGCAAGTTGCACCACGAACATTTGACAAAATTATTAACTCAGCCATGGACATGGGGGCAATTAATTTGTGTATAAAGTGTATTGCCAACCTAATGGCATCAAAACACAGTCTGATTTAAAATGCGTTTCTCTGTATTTAGTGAGTACCTGGCATTGTTTTTGCTTGCACAAGTAGTCAATGTCTTAATGCAGCGATACAGAGAATCCGAATAGATGTCTATCTGTCAGATGTAATCTTGATCTCTTTCTTTCCCCTCTTGCTCTGTCTCTCCCTCTCTGAGTCAATCCCTCTCCCCTCTGTGTCCATCTCTCACCCTCTCTCTCCCCTCTCTATCTCCATCTCTCCCTCTCTCCCCTCTGTTTCTGTGTCCCTCCCCTCTTTCTCCCCTCTGTATCCATCTCACTCCCTTCTGTGTTTCTACCCCACTCTGTGTCCATCTATCTCCCCCCTCTGTGTTCACCATCTCCCCCTCTCTCTCTCTCTCCCCCCTCTCTCTTTCTCCCCCTCTCTCGCTTTCTCCCTCTCACCCCGCTCTCTCTCCCCCTGTCTCTCCACCCTCTCCTCTCTCTCTCCCACCTCCCTCTCTCCCCACTCCCTCTCTCCCCCTCTCCTCCCCCTCCACCCCTCTCTCTCCCCCCTCTCCATCTCCTCCCTCTCCCTCCCTTCTCCACCCTCTCACTCTCTCTCTCTCCTCCTACTCTCGCTCTCTCTCTCCGCCCCCCCCCCCCCTCTGGGGGATAAGTGGAAAGTAACATTCAGGCTACACAAGTGCCAGCAATGATGATCTCCAATAAGAGAGAATTTAACCATCTACCCTTGCCATTCAAACGAGCGGGCAGGAGAGAGAGTGGGGGGAGGAGGGGGGAGAGAGGGAGGGGGAGAGAAGAGAAGGCTGAGAGGAGATTTGATAGAGATATTCAAAATCATGGGGAGTCTGGACAGAGTAGATAGGGAAAAACTGTTACCACTCGTGAAAGGATCGCGAATGAGAGGACACAGATTTAAAGTAATTGGTAAAAGAAGCAAAAAAGTGACATAAGAAAAAACATTTTCTTGCACAGTATGGTTAAGGTCCGGAATGCACTGCCTGAGAGTGAGGTGGAGGCAGGTTCACTTGAGGCATTCAAAAGGGAATTAGACAGTAATATGAAAAGGAAGAATGTGCAGGGCTATGGGGAGAAGGTGGGGGAGTGGCAGTAGGTGAAATGTTCATTAGGAAAGCCAGGGCAGACATGGTGGGGCAAATGACCTCCTCCTGCACCACTCAACCAGCGATAATCTGCTCACCGATGCTCATTTTGGGTTCCGCCAGGCCACTCAGCTCCCGACATCATTTACAGTCTTGGTCCAAACGTGGACAAAAGAGGTGAGGTGAGAGTGATTGCCCTGGATCTCAAGGCAGCATTTGATTGATTGTGGCATCAAGGAGCCCTAGCCATAATGCAGTCCATGGAAATTAGGGGAAACCTCTTCACTGGTTGGAGTCATGCCGAACACAAAGTAAGATGGTTGTGGTTGTTGAAGGTCAATCATCTGAGCTCCAAGACATCACTGCAGGAGTTCCTCAGGGTAGTGTCCTAGGCCCAACCATCTTTAACAGCTTCATCAATGATCTTCCCTCCATCATAAGGTCGGAAGTGAGGATGTTCACTGATGATTGTACGATGTTCAGTACCATTCACAACTCCTCAGATACTAAAGCAGTCCTTGTCCTTACGCAGCAAGACCTGGATGAGTGGCAAATAACATTTGGGCCACACAAGTGCCAGGCAATGACGATCTCCAACAAGAGAGAATCTAACTGTCTACCCTTGACATTCAACAGAATTACCATCACTGAGTCCCCCACTATAACATCCTGGTGGTTACTATTGATCAGAAACTGAACTGGACAAGCCATATAAATACTGTGGCTGTAAGAGCTAATCAGAGGCTGGGAATCCTGCAGCAAGTAACCTACCTCCTGACTCCCCAAAGCGTGTCCACCATCTACAAGGCACTAGTCAGGGGTGTGATGACATACTCTCCACTTGCCTGGATGAGTGCAGCTCCAACATTCAGGAAGATCAACACCATCCAGGACAAAGCAGCCCGCTTGATTGGCAGCCCATCCCCCATCTTAAACATTCCCTCCAACACCGACGCACAGTGGCAGCAGTGTGTACCATCTACAAGATTCACTGCAGCAACTTATCATGCCTCCTTCAGCAGCACCTTCCAAACTCGCAACTTCTTTCACCTGGAAGAGCAAGGACAGAACACGCATGGGTACACCACCATCTGCAAGTTCCCCTCCAAGTCACACACCATCCTGATTTGGAAATATATTGCTGTTCCTTCACCGTCGCTGGATCAAAATCAAAACTACCTTCCTATCGGAACTGTGGGTGTACCCGCACCAGGTGGACTGCAGCGGTTCAAGAAGGCAGCTCACCACCACCTTCTCAAGGGAAATTAGGGATGGGCAAGAAATGCTGACCTTGCCAGCAATACCCACACCCCATGAAAGAATTTTTAAAAACTTGCAGACTGGGCAATTAAGTGGCAAATTAACTTTAACATAAATCTAAATTAAATATTGGGAAGACCGAAGCCATGCCTTCTGTCCCTGCCACCAACTCCAATCCCTAGCCATTGAGTCCATCCCTCTGGCAATTGTCTGAGGCTGAACCAAAATAAAGACAGAAAATGCGGGAAATGCTCAGCATGTCAGCCAGCATCTGCGAAGAGAGAAATAAGGCTGGATTTTAGCTTCGGAGTTGGGAAACTGAAGTCGGGACCGTTTATGAGTCACGAACATGCCCTTGGCGGGAACAGAACAGAGTCCCAAATTTCATGGGGATGACCCCTTAATTGATGTGGTGATGGGTTCTGCGGTGAATTAGGGGCTACAGGAATGGGAATGGAGGCGGGCCAACTGAAGTGCGGGCCTGATTTAAACTCATCATGACAGCCATTACTGTGGCTACTGCTTAAGTAGTGAGAGTGCACAGTGAAAAAAAATGGAGAAGCTTGGGCTGCATTTGCCACAGCAGTGATGTTGCAGGAAAGCTGAAGGCTTGGATCCCAGGGCAGGACAGCTTCTCATTTTTCGGATGCCAACCTCAAGGTCATGTTGGAGACCATGATGGAGAAAAGGAGGTCCTCTTTGCAGAGGGTGGCTGGAGGAGGCCACCCACACAGACCAATTACCCTGGGTAGAAATCATGAGGAGGAGCTGGATACAGTGTAGAAGGTTCAATGGCAAGGCGAGTTCTACCCCCAACCCTCAGGACAGATCTCTGGATATTCAGCCTCCAGCAAACTCACTATCTGAGGAGCCTCAGGGCACATTCTGATGCTGAACATGGGAGGAGTGTGTGCCCAACGCTAAATACTGAACCCTGAGAATGACTCTGAATCATAGTGCTGCTGGGGACCTGCCAACACTGATACTTGCAGCTTCTAATGATTTGGAGCAGATGCTATTGGCCCTAGAGGACAGCAGTGCCTTATCATGCTCTCTTTTCTCCTTGCAGGAGAAATGGGCACATAATGCCTGAGAGAGGGCCAGGACAGGCGGAGGGGTACCGATCCTGCAGATCATCACGGCAATGGAGGAGCAGGTGATATAGCCAGGATTGCGCTGACATCCACAGGATGCATGACACACTGTGTAGCCTGCACCGGTCAGTGGTGCTTGTAGTGCAGAGATGGTTGGAGCAGATGCCAGTTGCACCCCAGCTGGTGCTCCCCTCCAGCCATCCAGAGCACCCGCCAAGGGCTGAGGCAGTCACAGAGGGGGATGAGGGTGTCATCCCTCAGGGGTACCTTCATCATCCTTAGCGTCCTCTGACATTAGGAGCTCTGTGCAACACAGCCATGTGATGGAGGCTGCCCCTACAATGATTCAAGGTGCCTCAGCCTCTCGAGGTGTCCCCCACGGGTACCTCCACAAAAAGGGCGACCACCACATACAATTCAGCCGCAAGCCCTGACAAGTGAACAGGCTGCCTCCACCTCCTCAGAGGCAACAAGTAGAACGCTGTGTAGAAGTGGGCAAGCACAGAGCACTATGTGGATCACTGGAGTGTCTTCTTGCTGTAGTTGTTCATTGTTTTTCTTTACGAGCACTAGTAAATAATGTCATCTTTAGACACATGTGTTAGTCTCCTTTTATTGATACGGGACAAAAGATGAGCTATGAAGTAAAGAAGGAGAGCAAGGGTTCATCAACAGTGATGTTGAAGCCTCTGGCCAGATGTGCTTCCTTTGTTGGCAGAGAGTTTAGATCTCCCAGGCTGCTTCTTCAATGGATGTGTTAGCTCTATACCATGGTTTTCATCCAGGGTCAGAGGAGCTCAGCCGAAACATTCCTGAATCAAATGATCCCTGACATTCATGGCATCCTGATGAGATCTTCGCACCTCACGCCGTGCCCAAACACCTCCGTGCGTAGCCAGAGCTCATCGGTATTCTGCTTTCTCCCACTCAGACTCCTCTTCCTCTGTCTCTCCCACCTCCTGGTCCTCCTCGTCCTCCAATCAGCTATCTCCTTCCAGGCCCACATCATCCTCAAGGTAAACTCCTCTCTGGAGGTCCGTGTTGTGGAGAGCGCAGCAAACCACCACAATGAGAGAGACCCTTGCAGGAGTGTATTGCAGGGTGGTACCCAACAGGTCCAGGCACTGGAACTCCATCTTCAGAAGCCCGATGGCCTGCTCAGTGGTTGACCTAGTGAGCAGGTGGCATTTATTGTATCACCTCTGTCTGGGGCTGTCGCAAAGGGTCTTCAAGGGATATCCCTGGTCCCCTAGGATCTATCCACACATTTTTTGGAGTGGAGAGAAGAGCTGCAGCAGCCTGGATTGAAAGAGGATGAAGGAGTCATGGTGGCTGCCAGGAAAGAGAGCACAAACATGGAGGAAGCTCTTGTTGTGGTCACAGACCAGCTGAACATTGAGGGAATGAAAGCCCTTCCTGTTGATGAATCTTACTGGGCGGTCACTGAGTGCCTTGATGGCCATATTGGTGCAATTAATAATGCCCTGCATCTGGGGAAATCCAGCGATTGTGGCAAAACCCACTGCCCTCTGTGCCTGCAAAGCCACGTCAGTCATGAACAGAATATACTATCCAGCCCCAGCAAATAAGACACCTGTGATCTGCGAGACACAGCAATATGGAGCCGTTTGCGAGATGCCACCAAGGTCCGCACCTGGTCCTTGGAAGGAGCCAGAGGCAAAGTGCTTCAAGGCCACAGTGACCTTGACAGCTACTGGCAGGGCATGGCGACCGGTGCTGCAAGGTGTGAGGTCTTCAGCGACGAGGAACGGTGTCAGGAAATTGGCATGCCAGTTGGCGCCGGTATTTTTGGGCCCTGCCCACCTTCGATCCCACCCAAAAAACTTCAACCCATAGGGTTAACGTTTCAGGTCAGTGATCTGTTGTCAAAGACTACAAGATATCTCAACACATTAGCAGCTTTTACCTAAACTGAAGGATCAAGGTATAAAGAACCTTCAGGAGAAAAAATTGAAGAGAAAGGAAACCCAGATTGCAACATGCGTCTGCAGTGAAATGACTGATCAGCCAAGCACCTGATCACCTGTTTTGTGACTGCTGGATTAGTGGCAATGATTGCAGCATGCTGGTTCTCTGTGCCACTCCATGACATCATCCCCACAAGTTAGCCTTGCACCATGTGCAAGGAGATAGAGTTGAGTTTAAAGCTGCAGCTGACCATTACTGTTGCCGGATGTGGCAAACTTGTGCTGCTTAGTAGCTTCAAGCGCCCTTGTAGCAGATGGCACAGTTTCACATATGGCTGTCTGATGGCCTAGACATTGTGACGACAGTTCCCCATGGTTGTTATCACTAAGTATGGTTGGTACCATCTTGACAGGAGTAGCACATCAGGCTATACAGGTTGTTGACCATCTTGACATGCCAGTTTTCATGTAATGTCACTGAAAGCATGACCTAATCCAACATTATGGTAAATCAAGCAGGCACATGTTAGTGGGGCAATTGGATCCACTGGATCGAGTTCATTTGGGAAGAAATGTCTCTGCATGAATTATTCGACTGCCAAAGAGAGAGGCATGTTCAAACCTGTCTGCATATCTGGGTATTGATGGATGGGCACCGAGCATTGCTTATGTAGTTTGCCTGCCTGGTATATCTTAAAAGCTAAAAAAAAAACTTACTTAGGTATACCGTGCCCTTTAAATGAACTGCCAGCTAACTGTTGGTCCCTAGAAACCCAGCATGTTGTTTCCACCACTGGACATCTTGGAATTCCAGCCTAGTGGCAAACCTGCTGACTAAAACTTAGCAGGATTGGCTGAAGCAAATGGACTGATCTGACTTTTTTTATTTGTTCATGAGATGGGGATGTTGCTGGCCAGGCCAGCATTTATTGCCCATTCCTAATTGCCCTTGAGAAGGTGGTGGTGAGCTACCTTCTTAAACTGCTGCAGTCCTTGGGGTGTAGGTACACCAACAGTGCTGTTAGGAAGGCAGTTCCAGGAATTTGACCCAGAGACAGTGAAGGAACAGCGATATAATTCCATGTCAGGATGGTGTGTGGCCTGGAGGGGAACTTACAGTTGGTGGTGTTCCCATGTATCTGCTACCCTTGTCCTTCTAAGTGGTAGAGGTCGCAGGTTTGGAAGGTAAAGCCCTGCTCGGGTCTGGAAAAAAATCCCGACCCGAACCCGACAGAAGCACATCGGACCCAAACCCAATCCAGCCCGAGTCCTTCCATTTTTTCCCGTACCCGAGCCTGACCCAACCATCGTGCACTCACTGTACTTACCACTTTTGCATGGATGGAATGGAAGGAAGCTGCAGCATGAGCGCGATGACGTTATAGAGATGCTCACTGCGCAGACTCAGAGTCTGTGGAGTCCGGATGCACGTTTCCCTCCTTGATGTCCCAGAATCCCAGCTCAGGCAGGCTTTTCAAATTTTGATGCATACTTACTCAACTTCCCTTTTCCTCCCAGCAGAGCAAAAGGTAGTACTGTGTGTGTCCGACCCGGACCCAGCCCGACCCAACCCGAGCCCGAAAGCGGGACCCGGAAGAGCGACCCGACCCGAACCCAACACATGTCGTCGGGTTCAGGTCGGGTAGCAGGCCTTTATTGGAAGGTGCTGTCGAAGGAGCCTTGGTGAGTTGCTGCAGTGCATCTTGTAGCTGGTACACATTGCTGCCACTGTGCATCGGTGGTGGAGGGAGTGAATGTTGAAGGTGGTGGATGGGGTACAAATCAAGCATGCTGCTTTGTCCTGGATAGTGTCGAGCTTCCTGAGTGTTGTTGGAGCTGCACCCATCCAGACAAGTGGTGAGTATTCCATCACACCCCTGACTTGTGCCTTGTAGATGGTGGACAGGCATTGGGGAGTCAGGATGTGAGTTACTCGCCAGAGAATTCCTACCCTCTGACTTGCTCTTGTAACCATAGTATTTATGTGGCTGGTCCAGTTCAGTCTGTGGTCAGTGGTAACCACAGGATGTTGATAGGGTAGCAGTCTTTAAAGGGGCACTCACCTGCAGGCAATCAAATCATTAGGATCGATGTGCCATTGTGTTTAGTGGATTCATATAGTAGTTCTGAGTTGCAGTTTCTTTCTTTCTGATGTTTTATTCACCCTGATTAAGCACTTACTGCTTAACATGGGTCCTATTTTTTCTCCATTCCTTTGGAAGAAGCAACCGTTAGAGGAACAGAGTAGCAGCCTCAGTAACCAGGACAAGCAGCAATTGGGCCTGTTAGAAGACAGCAGGTGAGTGGGAGCTGCTTGTAGAAGACCTCACCCAGCCAAAAGTGAGAGTAATTTTTTATGAAACAGTAACAGAAAATGCTGGCAACATCTGTGGAGTGAGAAACACAGTTAACATTTCAGGTCAATGACCTTTCGTCATAACTGGAAACGGTTAGAGATGTAACAGGTTCAAAGCAAGTACACAGGTAGGGAAAGGGGAAGGGGAGGAAAAGAACAACAAAAAAGCAAAAGGGAAGGTCTGTGATAGGTTGGAAGATAGAAGAGATTAATTGTCAATAGAGATGATGGTGCGAGGAAAAGAGGATGGTAATGGGACAAGTAAAGTAACAAAAGATGTGTAGAGTGGAAGTCTTCTTTGGCCTCTTTGTCTCGAGAGACAATGGGTAAGTGCCTAGAGGTGGTCAGTGGTTTGTGAAGCTGCGCCTGGAGTGGCTATAAAGGCCAATTCTAGAGTGACAGACTCTTCCACAGGTGCTGCAGATAAAATTTGTTGTTGGGGCTGTTACACAATTGGCTCTCCCCTTGCGCTTCTGTCTTTTTTCCTGCCAACTGCTAAGTCTCTTTGACTCGCCACACTTTAGCCCCGCCTTTATGATTACCCGCCAGCTCTGGCGATCACTGGCAACTGACTCTCACGACTTGTGATCAATGTCACAGAACTTCATGTCGCATTTGCAGACGTCTTTAAAGCGGAGACATGGACGGCCAGTGGGTCTGATACCAGTGACGAGCTCGCTGTACAATGTATCCTTGGGGATCCTGCCATCTTCCATGCGGCTCACATGGACAAGCCATCACAAATGCCGCTGGCTCAGTAGGGTGTATATGCTGGGGATGTTGGCCGCCTCGAGGACTTCTATGTTGGAGATACGGTCCTGCCACCTGATGCCAAGGGTTCTCCGGAGGCAACGAAGATGGAATGAATTGAGACGTCACTCTTTGCATTGTCCAGGCCTCGCTGCCGTAGAGCAAGGTACTGAGGACACAGGCTTGATACACTCTGACTTTTGTGTTCCATGTCAGTGCACCATTTTCCCACACTCTCTTGGCCAGTCTGGACATAGCAGAGGAAGCCTTTCCCATGCGCTTGTTGATTTCTGCATCGTGAGACAGGTCACTGGTGATAGTTGAGCCTAGGTAGGTGAACTCTTGAACCACTTCCAGAGTGTGGTCGCCAATATTGATGGATGGAGCATTTCTGATGTCCTGTCCCATGTTCGTTTTCTTGAGGCTGATGTTTAGGCCAAATTCGTTGCAGGCAGCCGCAATCCTGTCTATGAGTCTCTGCATACACTCTTCAGTGTGAGATGTTAATGCAGCATCGTCAGCAAAGAGGAGTTCCCTGATGAGGACTTTCCATACTTTGGTCTTCGCTCTTAAACGGGCAAGGTTGAACAACCTGCCACCTGATCTTGTGTGAAGGAAAATTCCTTCTTCTGAAGACTTGAACGCATGTGAGAGCAGCAGGGAGAAGAAGATCCCAAACAGTGTAGGTGCGTGAACAGCCCTGTTTCACGCCACTCAGGATAGGAAAGGGGTCTGATGAGGAGCCACTATGCTGAATTTTGCCTTTCATATTGTCATGGAATGAGGTGATGATACTTAGTAGCTTTGGTGGACATCCGATCTTTTCTAGTATTCTGAAGAGACCACGTCTGCTGACGAGGTCAAAGGCTTTGGTGATATCAATGAAAGAGTGGAAGTGCTAATGGGAAAATACAGAATCATCATCAACAGCTGTCATCCAAAAACAAACAAAAAAATGGGAGCAGAAGTTATGATCTGAAACTGTTGAACTCAAGTGGTGAGTCCGGAAGGTTGTAACATGCCTAATTGAAAGATGAGGTGCTGTTCCTCGAGCTTACGCTGAGCTTCATTGGAACACTGTAGGAAGTCAAGGTCAGAGTGGGAGTGGAGCGGAGAATTGAAATGACAGGTGACTGGAATCTCAGGGTCATGCTTAAGAACTGAATGCAGGTGCTCTGCAAAGCAGTTACCCAATCTGCATTTAGATTAGATTAGATTAGAGATACAGCACTGAAACAGGCCCTTCGGCCCACCGAGTCTGTGCCGAACATCAACCACCCATTTATACTAATCCTACACTAATCCCATATTCCTACCAAACATCCCCACCTGTCCCTACATTCCCTACCACCTACCTATACTAGTGACAATTTATAATGGCCAATTTACCTATCAACCTGCAAGTCTTTTGGCTTGTGGGAGGAAACCGGAGCACCCGGAGAAAACCCACGCAGACACAGGGAGAACTTGCAAACTCCACACAGGCAGTACCCGGAATCGAACCCGGGTCCCTGGAGCTGTGAGGCTGCGGTGCTAACCACTGCGCCACTGTGCCGCCCTTTTTTTTAGTCTCCCCAATATACGGAAAACTGCATCATGAGCCATGAATAAGATATGCTAAATTGAAAGGTACAGATTTCCAGCATCTGCAATATTTTGCTTTTGTATTAGTCATTTTTTTGCATTTCTGAGAGGAACACTGCTTGAAGAGACTGTGCTTCTGTAAGCAGGCTGTCACTTATCTATGCAGTCTGTTACAGCAGGTCCTGCTGCCTGCTGGAACAGGAGGTTGTGCTTTGCCAGTGATTTTTAAAGTCATGGTTGCCCTTAACTTTTTAGCCAAAGACTCATTCCAGGCTGCTACGGTAGACGTCACCCAAATCTTCCATTCTGGAATTCACAAGACTTTACCAATTTGCTCATTGTCAGATCAAACCAGTACCTTCCCAATGGATGCCAACAGCCAGAATGAGAGAACTCAGATTTGCAGCACTAGCTGGCTTCCTGCTTGTCTGAGCCATAAAAGGTTCCACTCGTGTAGCCATCAGGACACCAGAAAATGAGCCAGCAGCTTTTGTGAACAGGAAGGCCTCCCACTTCTATGTATTCGCTGCAGAAGGATAATGCAAGTGTGTGCCAGTTTTACTGTCAGCTGGTCTTTTCTCTTTCTCTTTTGGGCCTCCTTATCTCGAGAGACAATGGATACGCGCCTGGAGGTGGTCAGTATGACAACTTTATCTTGCAACAATCATTCATCCTCCCACTTTTCCACCTATCCAGGATTGACAGAGGACAGCTGGTAAGGAACAAGAGTACCCCTTACAAGCATGGCTGATGACACCCCTCTGTAACCCCACCAAGCCTGAACAATAGAAAGATCATCAGAGCTATGGGTCTGCCAGGAACATAGAGCATTCCATTGACATTTTAAAGCAAAAGTACAAGTGCCATGATTACTGTTGCGGTTCTCAACAATATGGTCCAGACATCATTGCAGTTCATTGTATTCTGCATAACCTGGCAATGCAAAGCAGATGGGAGTTAGAGGAAGCACAGTAACACGAGGCACCATCAGACAAGAAATAATTGGATCGAGGCAAGGGATAACCACAAGGAGAGGCCAGGGAGCAGTTGATAGAGCAGTGCTTTGGGTGACCTTAATCTCCCTACACAAACAGTCACAAAAAGCCCATCTGTGTTAACGATCCTTGTTACCCCTTCATCACTCGCTTGATTCTTATTAAAGAACATTGAAGTCGTTCATCCAACCTAAATCAATGACATTCTGACAATTCAGACTAGCAAGCTGCAATGAAAAGGACCTATAGACCAAAGTGCTAAATGTGATAAAGGTGATGATTTCAAATTGCACACACAATATGTAGTGAATTTTTATCTAGTGTTCAACCCATAATGCTTTTCATAAAAGAAAGATTACTAACTTGAGATTTCTATGGGCTTCAGCAGAGCTAGTAGAGATATTCTGAGGATCCTTGAGATGCTCATATCCAGTGAATTCTAGGACTTGAGCCAGAGAAGAAGCGGCTCCAAACTGCAGTACATAGGTTTCTGCCAGTATAGTCTGGTACTGCTGGCTTTCTGGTTAAACAGTGGGAGCAGGCATACTGAAATACTGAGAGAGGGAAACTCGTGTCACACCTATCGTGCCACTACCATTACATGGGTCTGTAGCTCATTGCTTTCACTGATCTGTAGCAGAACAGACTACAAAAGATCAGTGACTCTTTGAGAGTTCTTATCCATGTCGTCCACCAGTCTCTCTAAGTTGGAGTCCGGAGCTCCCATGGTAGCTATTTGCACATCGGTGTTCTGAGGACACGGCTGCAGCATCGCTAGAGGTGCCACAATCCCCCAGGTAGACTGCAGAGAGCTGATGCCATGGAGGAGACTCCTTGGTACTTGTCATGATGCTGAAACTACTTGGTAAGCCTTCCAATATTTGGCATATGTGCTAGAGTAAAGCAAAGAATTTTCTACAGATAGATAGCTGGACCCTTCCAGCCTTTATCTCTCTTCTCAGCAGATCTGATAGAGGACCTTGCCTTCTAGAAATTGTCTCCTCAGCTATTCCTGCAGTTAGTACCTGCTACTGCTCACTAGTGCTGGGTACTTCACCATGTGCAGACCTCTCTAACTCCCTATTAAACCCAGCTGTGGTACCAATCTCTGCTTTTGATTGGGAGTGATGCCGACAATGTCTCTTCAGAAAGATTCTCCTTCTTTGATGCATCACCTTCAGAAGGCTGTGATTGCTGAGAAGGAGAGATAGCCCCACACAGTCCGAGTACTTTATGTTGTCCCTGGTTGTAATGATTGAACACAATCGTGATGTGGCGAATGTTTTACAAACCTGCAATAAATTACTCTTTCTCTAGAGCATCACCCAGTGACTGAAATCAAGTACAACAGTTGTAAAGTATTTGCTTTCGCAAGATTAGGGTGGTGAGCAATAATATGAAACTTGTCCCAAGAAACTCTTGAGGAAGGTTTTGTGCTAGTCCTGAGGGCTGAGATTGATTTTTTTTAAATGGCAAAACTCAGCATATACTAGAAATTTGTGCATGCCATTGCAGTGAAATAAAATAAAATTGGCCTGGATTTTATGGTCAGCAATGATGCACACTGCTGACCTCGAAATAAGGTATGAACTTACCTAACATGACAGTGAGGGCAAGAATTTCAGTTGGCCCTGTAGCGTTCTCTAACACAAGCAAAAAGGACAGATCACACGTTGCAGTGAATAAAAGTGACGCCCACAGAATTTGTCAAGACTAAGCTGTTGCAGTATCTGTCATGTTAAAAAGTCATTGGAACAAAAGCTTAAGTCAGATAAACTTGATCAAAATCATAAAAAGTCATGTAGTAGGTCATGAGATTCTTTGTGTTATCTTAAGCAACAGAATGAGGTACCTGGATTCCAGTTCCTTGAAGATCTCTAGAGGGTTTATTAACAGCTAAACTAGTACATACAATACAGAGCAAACTATTTACATAACCTTTGTCCAGGGTGTTACAGTGCAGAGTGACTATGGCTTCTGGTGACATGACTACATCCTGGTACTTAGCTTACTGAGTTCTTAAAGGAACATCACTCTTAAAGTGATCATACAACATCCTTTTCTTTCCAAAGATACATCTTATACCCTGAAAGTAAAAGCACATAAAATTGGACAATATGAAAATTCGTTATACAGAGATAGAGATTATAAAATTTACAAGTATAAAGATAGGGATTGTGAGATTTACAAGTGCAGAAGCTTAAGAGTCCATATATTGTTTTGGTGGTTTGATATCCCTTCCAGATCATGTTATGGTTTAACCTTCTGGTGATGTGGATTTCGCCCTTGGCTGTTCTTGGCTTGCAGATGTGTTGTCAATGTGTTGGTTGTTGTCCTGTTCTTCCATCACACCCTCATCGTCAGAGTGTGTTCTTTCAGGTCTGCTGTGCACAATTGGAGTAATGCACACTTCTCTTAATTGGCTTTGGTTCCTCCTCAACACTGCTTCGTTAGATGTTGTAACCTCGTAAGACTAAGCTCACTGCAGACTTTGGATAACTCTGTGGGTAGCTATATTCTCATTGTGGGGTGTATGACCCGGACCTTTTGTCCTACATGTAGTTGAGGTAGTCTGCCCCTGCAAGTCAGTTTTGCACCATCTTCATTCTCCCTTATTTTTTGAGTAGCGTCTCCTGCATCTCCGAGAATTTGGACAGATGATGGCTTGGCAGAATCATTCTCTCATGTCTGCCAAACATGATCTCTGCTGGTGACGGTAAGCCCATATACATAGGTGTAGCTCTGAAGTGTAACATGGCAACACGTAAATCTTGTTTCGTTGTCCTACACTTCAGGATAAGCGATATAACTGTGCGAACCATTCGCTTGACAAGACCATTAGATCTAAGGTAATGTGGTGAGGACATCACATAGTTTATGCCCCATTTGGCACACATATCCCTGAAAGGTTTGCCCTTATACTGTGGCCCATTGTCAGAAATAATGTCTTCAGGTGTACCGAACAGACTGAATATAGCGCTCAATGTATCTACGACAACCATGCTTGAAGCGTCTTTTACCTGTCTGACAATTGGAAATTTGGAGAAATAATCGGTGACTAAGATAAAGTCGGCTCCATTCATGGTAGATAGATCAGTGGTGATTTTGGACCAAGGGACTGACGGAATCTCGTGATGGTGCAGAGGTTCTTTACGTTGTTGTGGCTGGTGGCTCTGACATGCCTCACACATCCTCACGACCCTTGCGATGTCACCGTTGATCCCTGGCCATTAAACGGTGTCTCGTGCCAGTTGTCTCATTCACTCTATACCCATAGGGCCTTGGGGAAATTGTGACAAGATGTCCTGTCGGAGAGCTTTGGGCACAATAACTTGTTTTCCTTTGAAGTTTACGCCTCTCGAGATACCGAGTTCATCTCAATAAGGCCAAAAGCATCTGAGGGTTTCTGGCACCGCTTTTATCCTATCAGGCCATCCTTCTATGATGACTTTCCACAGTGCCTTCAGTTGTGGGTCATTGGCTGTTTCTGATTGCAGTCGGTCACATTTGTGCTGATCAAATGCAATAAATTGATTTTGAACACGTCTTCCACCTCGATGTCCATGCTGTCTACTTGTAGATCGGGGAGACTGCTTCATTCTTGTTTGGATTTGGCAATCTGCTTAACGTATCCGAGGTGACCATTTTGGTACCTGTATTGTAGCCGATGTTGTAGTCATACCCCTGTATTTTCACAAATAGTTGCTGTAGTCGAGGTGATGCACTTGTCAATGGTTTGTGCCAGATCATCTTCAGTGGTTTGTGGTCAGTTTCAACCATGAACTGCTTGCCAAACAGGTAGGTGTGGAACCTTGTAATCCCAAACACCAGAGCAAGTGTTTCACGCACTATGTTTGAGTAATTAGATTGTGCTGAGGATAAACATTTGGATCTGAATGTAATTGCTTTGCCATCCTGCAGCATGCACACTTGTAGCTCCTTCCTGTGGGGCGTCGACTTCCAGGATTGTCTCCTTCCTTAGATCATAGTACTGCAGGATACAGATTTCTGCTGACGATGCTTGTTTGAAAGACTCAAACATATGCTGATGGTCCTTCTGCCATACATATGGTACTTCTTTCTTTCGGAGCTCTCTCAATGATGGTGCTTTGTCAGTAAAATTTGGAATGTATGGTGCCAAGAAATTGAAAAATCCAAGACATCTCTGTAGATCTTCTTTGTCTTGTGAGGTAGACATATGCCTTACATCTTCGACTTTGCCTGGGTCAGGATGGATTCCATAACCTGAATAGATGGAGCCAAAGAAATTGACTTACATTCACCTGGCACTTCTTGCTATTAAAAACAAGCCCTTTGCGACAAGCTACTGCCATCAGTGAGTGAAGATTTCGATCATGCTCTTCTTTGGTTTTGCCCATTACCACAATACCATCGCCATGTATATACATCCAGGCACATTTTCTATAATTCTGTCCATATGCTTCTGAAACAGATCTCGACTGACAGATAAGCTGAAGGGTAGTCTCTGGAAGCAAGATTTTCCAAATGGTGTTCTGAAGGTGGTGACTTTCTGAGATTCATTACTTAGGTGTACTGACCAATATCCGTGTTTAGCATCTATCTTGGAGAAGAATTTGACCCCTGTGAACTTGGTATTCAATTCCTCTAGTGTTGGAATCTTGTCAGGGCATCTCTTTAGGGAGAGGTTTAGATGCCTCGGATCTAGACATACCCTGATTGCTCCATCCTTCTTTAGCATGCACGTAATTGAGCTGCACCAGTCTGTGTGATGATGTACAGAATGGATGATGCATTGCGTTCCATGTCATCCAACTCGCGCTTAAGCTTTTCTTGTACGTGCGGGCTGCACTTTCTGGTAGGTTCGATTGACAGAATTGCATCCTCTCTGAGATGCAGTACGGCATCACCTTTGAAATCTCCTATGGCGTTGAACCTGGCCAGGTACCTTTTTTGTAAGTCCTGGACTGACTCAATGCGGGTACCCTTGGTTTCTTCTGCTGTGATAGGTACCTTGATGATCTCGTGGATAGTCACGACGTTGATGTCCTTACACGCTGGTAGTCTTGCCACTGGTTGTCTGCTCGTGTCTGCCAGGTAAAATATTTGTGGTTTCCATACCGACTTTCCATAGCTGCATTGCATTGTCAGTGTGCCACTGCAAGCGATGGGTGACCCATTGTATGCAGTTAACTTTGCAGTAAACGGTTGTGTCATTAATTTCCAATGACCCTGGTACATATCCTTCAGGATTCGGCTGGAAGGATATTTGCACTAGTTCCTGTGTCAATCGTAGTCCTGAGTGTGTGTTTGCCAACTTTCTTTGGGCACATGATACTAATAGTAGCAAAACCTTCCAGTTGTTTGACTTCATCAACACAATGTGTCAGGTTCACAATGTGAAACACCTGCTCGTCTCCTGGGAGAGAATCACTCCAATCTGAGTCTTGTCTCAAGTCTATTTCGCTGTTGACTTTGTGCATCGGCTTGCGTTTACGCAGGTCTCTGGTGCTTTCCTTGCTGCTGTTACCATGTTGCTGTGTCTGTCTTCTATATTTTTGTGGCCTACTGTGACTTCTGGTTGTGTCTTTGGAGCCAGATTTCTTGCATAGGCGAGCCCAGTGTCCTTTTGCATGCTTGCCTTGCACGCGAATGTTGAAATGCAGGACAACTTCCCGGTGAGTGGGACAAACCACACTTACCACACAGCTTGCTTGCTTTTTGTGATACTGTCGGCTGCACCTAGTGCTTGCAGATGCTGTTATCCAGCTACAATGGCTTCATGTTTCGTGCCATCTTCTAGCAGTCCATCAATGCTGTGACCTTTCTTTTTCCCCAGGAGGTCTTTTTGAAATGCATCAATAGCTGTTGAGACTATCTTCAGCTCCATTATTCGCTCCAACAGTTCCGTTTCTGAAAAATCACATTCGTTACCCTTACTTTGGCATCTATTGATGAATTGATCTATTGATTCCTGTGGCTATTGCCTGTAGGACTTCAATTCTAGGTGATGAATTCTAAAATTCACTCTTACCCGAAGCTGATCTTCTCGCATTTTCTACATCTTTACGGAATCTTTCCGGTCTCTTCAGATAAGCCAGAGGTATTGATTCTATAACGCCTCATTTCCAACTGCTACCAGTATTTTCACAGCCTGCTTCTCTCGTTCTGCAACCACTTGGTCTATGAAGCATAACTACATTCTTTGTTTCAAAAGTTTGAACTCAGATAGGATATCATGGCCTTCCAGTTCATGCTGGGAAATTTGATATCTATCCTTCTGCTGTTCTTTTGCTTTGTGCTCTGTATTTAACTTTGTTCAATTGTGTGTGTGCCTTCAGCACTTTACTTATGACATTTCTATTTGTGGCTTAAAATTTGTTTTAGAACTTGTTCTACTAATTTTGCTCTATTCCCCCTTTAAGATTTTTTTTAGGCTAGCTGCTTTGATGGAGTGTAACAGGTGCTTGACAGTGTTTTTTTCCTTTCAGCGCTTCGCTTGAATGTTTACACAGCTGTTCAATAGGCAGTTCAAGGATTTTCCTCTGCTTTTTTTGGCTAGCGTTTATTTATCTTCTTCACGCTTGACTGGTTTATTAATGTTTTCCGCTTGACTGCTTCAGTGAGACACTGCAGGTTTTGGGGGTTTTCCGTGCTTTTTTTCCTGTCGGACCTTTTTTTTCATTTCGTGCACTTTTCAGGGTTTCCCCCTTTTTTCTGTCGCTCACACGGAACCTTTAGAAAATGAATTTTTTAAAACTCTTCAAAGGCTTTTTTTGTAATGGGATTTCTCAGTCATCGGCACAATGACTCACCCAATCGCTTGCTTTTCAGCCACGCTTCCATTCTATGGAGCTTTTCTCAGTCTTCTCAGGTATGTAGCTTTCTTTCATTCTTTTCAGGTACTTGTTTCAAAGTTTCTTCATTTGTTTGCTGTTTTACCTGTGGTCTTCAAGCATATCTCTTGTCTTTTCACCATCATTGCCACCGTGTTGTGTGATTCTTTGTGTTATTTTAAGCAACAAAATGAGGTATGTGCATTCCCATTCCTTGAAGACCTCTAGCGGGTTTGTTAACAGATAATCTAGTACATAGAATACTTAGCAAACTATATACAGAACCTTTGTCCAGGTTGTTACAGTGCAGAGTGACTATGGCTTCTACTGACATGACTAAATTCTGGTACTTAGCTCTTAAGTACTGAGTTCTTAAAGGGACATCACTCTTGAAGCAATCATACAGCATACTATTTTTTTTTTAGTGATACAGCACTGAAACAGGCTCTTCGGCCCACCGAGTCTGTGCCAACCATCAACCACCCATTTATACTAATAATTTAAACTGTGCATCCATTTTCCGCAAGCAGTGATGTATTTTTTTTAGAGATACAGCACAATGGATTTAAAAAGTTAGATAAATCATGTTAAAAAGTCAATATACTTTGAAACATTTATAAAGTCTGATAAATCTGGTTAAGAAGTCATATTCTTTTAATCATTTCAACGTCAAATAATACTTGTTAAAAAATCACATACTTTGGAACATCATAGAAAGTTACAATATTTTGGTCACATTATTACAGCAGAAGTTAGACAGAGACAATTGTTAGAAGGAAAGATCGACTGTAAACATTGGAGAGAGAAGCAGAGGAGAAAATGGATCACGGATATAATGGACTGGATACAGTTGACCTATGCAGAATGTATATGGGCTGCGCAGGACAGACAGAGGTGGAGATCCATAGCAGTCAACCTTCTGGAAGAAGATGAAACGAGCAAACAAATGAACCTTGGAACATTTAAAAAGTCAGATCATGTTACAAGTTCAGTTAAATTTGAGGAGAGTAGAAAAATCTGTCTGACCGCCATTTTGGAAGTTGAAATCAATAGCAGCATCCTCACTAAGTATTGGCAAACTGACTCTGGAGGCTTTTTCCACCTGTAAAAACACCAGCCCTAAAATGTTGTTATGAAAATATGTTGTTAATAGTTGGCAATCAGCCCAAATTCTCACCAGTGTCATTTCTTCTGTTTTAATTGTGAGGTCGGCGAGTGCAATAGCAAAACTTCCGGAATATTGCAGAATGGCACAATGCAATTTCTAGATTTCCATACTACAGTGTGTGCATACTTCAGAAGTTGCTGGGCCTCTCACTGGTGCAGTGAAGGTGACCGGTGACAGCTTCGCTGTTATTATCACAGTAAAATATAGGCCATTTAGTTTTCCCAATATAAATTTGGGGGAAGGGATGGAAATAGGAATAGGAAAGAAAATGGCAGCTTTTTGGTCTTGTATAGTAGTCTAAAGCTTTGAGTTACTTCCTGATAAATTCTACAATACATATAAAATTTTTCAATAATTACTTTATTGTATTACTAATAGTATAGACAGAGCCAAAAATCAACATAATAGCCTGCAGTTCCTGCTAATGCAATTCACCCAAAATTAGCCAAATAATCACAAATGATTGCAGAATTTTAAGCACAAATGACCTCCAGCATACATGGAATTTCCACAATCCTTTGTGCAAGTTATAAAGTCATGCTGGAAGCCGGCTCCGCCCACGAAACTGGCCACGCCACAGATCAAATTAATCACCATGGTGAATTTCCACTAATTGTGCCTGTTTGTGGGCCTTCAAGGGGGTTCTCAAAGTTAATTTTTTTGAGTTGCAAGATTACTGATAAACACTTTTTTAATTTACTAAGAAACTAATAAATGGTTCTGTATAGTTTGTTTAACGCATTTGCAGTTATTTAAAATCAGCTTACTCAGGTTGTGGTCTAGACACTCTGATTCAAAATGCTTATTCTTCTGCGATAAACCTATTTTCAACAGTATGAACTACACCAGGTTAGCACTTTTAAATATATGAAGGAATATTTTATATTGGAATTTTTTTTAAATTACGTTCTAAAACATTGCCGGGTTGTGCTGGGTCATGGAAAATTTTATGTTCGGCGATAGGCAAATGAGTTTGGCAGAAACATGAAAAATAAAAAACACTTAGGGAAACTAGCACAATTTGTGCCCAGATCGCTTAATGTGCCCAAAGTGGAAGCTCTTGGACAATATTTATAAAAGCTCAAGTCAGTGTCACAGTGCAACTTGGTAACAGATCAAGAACCAGAAAAGTGAGCAAAACTGTTATGCTTCTTATTACGTGTGGTTGACATTCATAAAAACAGGTGATATTTGAGGCTTCAAATGGTGATGATATGTTGTTTTGTTCAACGTAGGAATAGTTACTTGGGATCCAAAGCTTGTTTACATTTGGATCCTGGAAGGTTTCCAGATTGCATGCTAATGATATTTGGTAGTCTTTAAAAGTTTGTTGATAATTTAAACAATCCATTTAAATTGCCTGGACAAACAGAAAAAAGTCTGACTGCACTCTCTCAATGCTTTCATTTGTAGATCCTCATTAACAGTTGTGTGGATAGTTTTAAAGATTTTGTTGTATGCTTTATGTTGTTCAACAGAGAAGTAGATCTGTACACGGGGTACACCACACGAAACATCCTGTGTATGCCTATCATCAGCCGAGGGATTGTCGTTGGCGTTGTGCAGATGGTGAACAAAACAAGTGGAGCTGCCTTTACTGAAACTGACGAGGACAACTTCAAAATGTTTGCAGTTTTCTGTGCTTTGGCCTTACACTGTGCAAATGTAAGTAACTTAAGTAACATCTGCATTGATGTCCTAAAGCTCTGATCTTTACCCAATATCTACCTTTTAAAATTTCTAATTTAAATATGTACTTTGGAATCCCTCATTCATATGAGTAAACTATTCAGGTTACTAATGGAAAGTTTATCCATTTTGAGCCATGGCTCCCGAGTTATTTTAGATGGTGTAGGCGTAATTACAAGTCAATGTATCAGGCACAGAGCTTTACTTGCAGAGAATACATACTGGGAATTTGGGCATTAGCTTCTCATATTTTTCAGTCCATTCATTTTAATTTCAATGGATGGAAAATTATGTAGACCTGTACAATGGTCAACATTGTTGCATAAAACAAAAAAGCAAAATACTGGAAATCTGAAATAATACCAGAAAAACTTGAAACACTGAGGAGGTCAAGCAGCATTTGTGGAGAGAGACAGGTTGGGTTCATTTTCCATATTTTCTGTCTGGTTCGGGTGAAGGGATGTAAAGCCTGAAAAGTTATCCTAACCATTTTCCATTCTCCACAGATGCTGCCTAACCTTCAGAGTGTTCCCAGCCTTTCCTGTTTTTATTCCATATTATTAGATTTTCTCATTCTGAGCGCTGTAATGTTATTCACAGGTGAATTCCTGATATTCACACGGACGCATAAGTGTCTAAGAGCACAAACATGGAAAATTACATCACGTTTCAACACACCAACAGCAATTTATTCACTAGACTCTGTAAAGGCTAGGGGCTAGATTGGTGCATGCACACCAGATTTGAATCAAATGGGCAATTGCTGCAAAATATGGGGCTGGATTTTATTTCGGCGAAGGGAGTCCCAATGATGGGCCCTTTATCAGACATCCAGCCGAATTCAATAGAGGGCAGGTAATAACTGCCCGCCGAGAGGGACATAATCCTTTTAAGGGACAAGATACTGCCCCAAGAGCTGCCAGCCAATCGGAGCCCCTGCAGCTCAACAGTCCCAGCAGCTCCATTGGGAGTGGTGGCCACTGCTGATACTACAGGAGGCCCAGAGCAGCAAAGACGGAGCAGGACCTGGGAACAAGGTAAGTGGGGTTGGGGTCACCGGAGCCAGTCAGGCAGGCCCCAGCGAGGGGGTGGGAGGATAGTTGCTGAAGGTAGGGGAAGGAGAGGTCTCGCCACAAGGGCAAACATCACCACTGGGAAGTGCTCCATGGCCCATGGATTTCCCCTGGAGGAGGGCCCCCCTCCCTGAGGTATCATGTAGCCTCCATGCGGCAGCGGGCCTCTCCGACGTTGGTTAAATGCCAGCGGAGGTGGGAGGTGGCCCTTAATGGGCGAATTAAGTGGCTTAATTGGCCTCCCAGCGACCTTCCCATCTGCCACACTGCCCACTATGGACAAAATGGAATGGGGACAGGACAATGTCTGGCACGCTGCCCTACGCCAACTCATGCCATTTTGTCAGCCCCCCACCTCCCATTCAGCTCCAAGTGCCGGATAAAGTCTAGCCCATTGTGTAGATTTTGTAGCATCTTCAATGTTAGTGAGTGCTCTGGTATAGACTGGGATTGACTAGTACAATGGTCCAAATTGTTGAATAATACAAAAAAAAGCAAAATACTGGAAATCTAAAATGAAAACAGAAAATGCTGGAAGCACTAAGCAAGTCAATCAGCATTTGCAGAGAGAGAAAGTGTAAGTTAACCTTCCAGATTTTCTAATCCTTTCTCTGGTTCTGATGAAAAAGGCATGAAAAATGCCTTTCCATTCTCCACAAATGCTGTCTGACCTGCTGAGTGTTTCCAGCATTTCCTGTTTTTATTTCAAATTATTGGGTTTTCTCATGAGTGCTATAAACTGGGTAGCAGTTTATTTGTAGGTGTCAGTTATACAGATTTCATGTTTCATCTAAGGAAAGTGTTCAGGAAAGATAGAGAAGGAAAGAAAGGAGGAAGGGTGGCTGGAATGATTAAGGTGAATAATACAGTGATGGGGACAGGATATCCGAGAGGGGTCAAGGACAGAATCTTTTTGGTTAGAGCTAAGCAACAATAGAGGTACCATTACATTGCTGGGGGTAATCTATAAGCCATCAACTAGTGGGAAAGATATAGAAGAGCAGATTTGCAGCAAAATTAGAGAGGTGCAAAAATTATAGAGTAGTGATAATGGGGGACTTCAATTATCCTAATATAGACTGGAATAGTAATAGTGTAAAAGGCAGAGATAGGGAAGAATTTATGACATCTATTCAGGAGAATTTTCTTGAGCAATATGTTTCTAGCCCAATGAGAAGGAGGCATTTCTGGGTCTGGGTAATGAGGTGGGTCAAGTGGATCACGTGTCAGTTGGGGAGCTTTTAGGGGACAATGGTCATAGTATCATAGGTTTAGGTTAGCTATGGAAAAGGACAAGGAGCAATCTAAAGTAAAAATACTAAATCAGAGGAGGCCAATTTCAGTGGGGTGAGAACAGATCTGTCCCAGCTAAATTGGAATCAAAGATTAGCAGGCAAAACTGTAAGGGAATAATGGACTGCCTTTAAAGAGGAGATGGTTTGGGTACAGTTGAAATACATTGCCAAGATGGGGAATAGTAGGGAAACCAACGCCAGAGCTCCTTGGATACTGAGAGAGATAAAGAGTAAGATGAAACAGATAAAGGGTGCATATGACAAATGCCAGGTTGCTAACACACATGAGAACCAGGCTGAATGTAGAAAGTTCAGAGGGGAAGTGAAAACAAAATTAAGAGAAGCAAAGAGAAAGTATGGGGAGAGACAGGCAGCAAACATAAAAGGGAATCCAAAAGTCTTTTCTAAGCATATATAATAAAAGGGTAGTAAGAGGAGGGGTCGATTAGGGACCATAAAGGGGAGTTACACATGGAGGCAGAGAGCATAGCTGAGGTACTAAGTGAGTAATTTGCATCTGTCTTTACCAAGGAAGATCACACTGCTAAAGTTGTAGTAAAAAAAAAGGTAGCTGAGATACTGGATTTTTTTCAATTGTTTCATGGGATGTGGGCGTCACTGACAAGGCCAACATTTTTTGCCCATTCCTAATTGCCCTTGAGGAGATTTTGGTGAGCTGCCTTCTTGAACTACAGCAGTCCATGTGGTGCGGGTACTCCCACAATGCTGTTAGGAAGGGAGTTCTAGGATTTTGATTCACTGAAGGAATGGCGATATACTTCAAGTCAGGGTGGTATGTGGCTTAAAGGCGAACTTGCAGGTGGTGGTGTTCCCTTGCAGCAGTTGCCCTTGTCCTTCTAGGTGGTAGAGGTTGCGGGTTTGGAAGGTGCTGTCGAAGGGGCCTTGGTTTGTTGCTGCAGTGCATCTTGTATATGGTACACACTGCTGCCACTCAGCACCAGTGGTGGAGGGAGTGAATGTTTAAGTTTGTGGATGGGATACCGATCATGTGGACTGCTTTGTCCTTGATGGTGTCGAGCTTCTTGAGTGTTGTTGAAGCCATGCTCTGACCTGCTCTTGTAGCCACAATATTTATATGGCTGGTCCAGTTCAGTTTCTGGTCAATGGTAACCCCCAGAATGTTGATAGTTAAGGATTCAGCAATGGTAATGTCATTGAATATCAAGGGGGATGGTTAGATTCTCTCTTTGTTGGAGATGGTCATTGCCTGGCACTTAATGTGGTACAGATGTTACTTGCCACTTATCTGACCTGAATGTTGTCCGGGTCTTGCTGCAGTTGGACACCGACTGCTTCAGTATCTGAGGAGTTGCGAATGGTACTGAACACTCTGCAATCGTCAGCAAATATCCCCACTTCTGACCTTATGATGGAGGTAAAGTCATTGATGAAGCAGCTGTAGATGGTTGGGCCTAGGACACTTCCCTCAGAAACTCCTGCAGCAATGTCCTGCGACTGAGATGATTGACCTCCAACAACCACAACCATCTACCTTTGTACTAGGTGTAACTCCAACCATTGGAGAGTTTTTCCCCTGATTCCCATTGACTTCAATTTTGCCAGGGCTCCTTGATGCCATACTCAGTCAAATGTTGCCTTGATGTCAAGGGCAGTCACTCTCAGCTCCCCTCTTGAGTTCACCTCTGTTGTCCATGTTTGGACCTAGGCTGTAATGTCATCAAGAGACGAGTGGCCTTGGTGGAACCCAAACTGAGCATCAGTGATAATAAAAACAGGAAGTGCTGGAAATGCTCAGCAGATCTGGCAGCATCTGTGGAGAGAGAAAAACACAGTTAGTATTTCAGGCCTGTGGCATTCATCAGACCAGTTCTGATGAAAGGTGTCAGGCAAGCCCCCACCTGCCAAGAATGAGGAAGATTAATTTTGCCACATGAACACTGATTTTGGACTGTTGTTGGTAAAGAAAGAACTTGCTTTAAAAAACAATTGGGGACTTTGGCTGGAGAGAGACATTATCATATCAAGAGACAGTACTTCAAAGGACAAAAGGGCTATTCCCTGATCCAATTAATCCACAATGGACTTTTGATTACCAGACGTTGAAGCATTCCAGGTTAACTACTAAGATGGCCAAATACACAAACAGACGTGGTCAGACCAGTTTAGCCACATGACTGGCTGACTGTTGGAGTTGTTTGAATGTTGAACTTGCCACAGAGTGTTTGAAACTCGAGGTTGTTCGCTCCTGGACTGGAAAAGACCTCTCTCTTGTCTGCTCTCATCTCGCTCTCAACAGCTTTGGAAACCATTGAAGACACGTGAACCCCAAGAGTGAAAAGTCTCCTACAGTGAACAAGGTTTAAGAAGAATACTGGGCCCCAACGAAAAGCAAGACTACTTACCAAAGGACTGTAAACAAGAAAGTCTTCTGATTGTCTCAAACCTCTCCATTTTATTTTTCCTCTGCATTTTTCTGTCCCTATTTGCATGTGCATATCGTGTATGCATGCTAGCATGGTGGAAACCTCATTTCTTTCCCCAGCAAGATTGTTTGGGTCACTCCTGTATCCCTGAGTATAATGATAGGTTTCCCTGTCTCACTTACAGGATACGGAGTTACTCTCCCCTTTGACAAAAAATCATTATAACTCTCGGGTATTTTGTTCTTAACCTCTACATTCTTCTTAGTCTTCGTATCTAGTTTCACATTCACAGCTGTTGTTAAAGCTATAGCCTGGTCTGCTATACTGTCAGTCAGAGTCCTTTCCTCTGCACTAACTTTGCGTGCCCCAACAAGTCCTATGCGTTTACCTCGCAATTTCCAGTGCTCTGAACGAAGATGATCTGTTTTGTTGCAATGATAACACTTTGGCTTACGAACCTCAATTCTACCCTCAGCACCTTCCTTTCTGACCTGAGGAGGTGATCCTGGAGCATTCCCACCTGTTCCTTCTTTTTTCCGGCTACTTGCCTTCCTTTCACTCTCCCACTTTCTATCCTTCTTGGGTTTATGGGGGCGACGGACAAAATAGGTTGGCTTATTCACAAGCTCAAAATCATCAGCAATCTCTGCTGCTGGCCTAGCTTTCAAAAGTTTCAGGTTATCTATATGAGTTCTCACTACTGAAGGAATGGAGTTTTTAAACTCTTCAAAGAGAATCAATTCTCGAAGGTTCTCATGTGTGGTTTCTATCTTTAATGCCCGTATTCAATGGTCAAAATTCATTTGCTTCACCCTCTCAAATTCTAAATATGTCTGCTCAATCAATCTCCCTAAGTTCTTAAACTTCTGACGGTAAGCTTCAGGGACTAACTCATACGCAGCGAGGGTAGCCTTTTTTGCCATCTCAGAATCTGCAGAAGCCTCTTCAGAAAGCATGGCATAAGCTGCATGAGCTCTGCCTACCAGCCTGCCCTGATTAAGCTTTCTTTCCGCTATTTCATCTGTTTGGCTATTTTTTCAAAAGATATGAAAAATGCCTCTACATCCCTTTCCTCGAATTTAGCAACAGCCTGTATAAATTTAAACAACTTCTCACTGGGTCCTGATCTAAATTCAGATTCTTCCTGACCTGAATTTTCCCTAGATTCAAGACTACCCTTTTGTCTTAGTTCCATCTCTTTTAACTTAAATTCCCTCTCTTCTCTTTCACTTTCTTTCCGAATGCTCTCTCTTTTTCTCTTTTCTCTTTTTCCAATTCAAGTTTTCTTAATTCTTTTTCTGCCTCATGTTTTTTTGTTTCTTTTTCCTTCTGAAGCTCCAGTTTTTTCATTTCTAACTGAATCCTAACCAATTCCACTGTATCAGTCTCGGACCTATTACCTTCATGTCTCTCATATTCCCTTTATTGTTCCTCGTATTGCCCTTCATCTGTATTATCATCATCTTCTTCTACGAATTCCAGATGTTTGGCTATTATTTCAATTTTTTGGCACCTGATTTCAATTCCAACCCCAATTTCGCTGCCAATTCTTTTAACTTGTTCTTAGTTAAAGTTATCAAGTCACTCAGGGAAACATTCTGCTTTCCCAAAAACTCTGCTACAACCACTAATGCCATTACAATGGTATAGATTGTACCTTATTATACAACAGACCTGTTTTTTTAAATTTCTTTGTAATTGTTGTCAGAGTTAGATCCCAACAATCAAGTTTCCAATTGATAAGATCCCAGACTCAAGAGAAATTAAATATGATGCCAAACGCAAGACCCCAATTTAAATATGTTCTCCCGGAGACGGATAATTACTATGATTCCAAATGTGAGCCCTCCAAATTTGTCTGATTCTGATCCCGGACACGAGCCACAGAATTAAATACGATTCAACTGCGAGCGAGTCCCTAATTAAGATATGATTCAAAACCAGAAACCCAATTAATATGTGATTCAAATCTTGAGTGAGCCCCCAATTAATATGTTATTCAAATCCCGGGATGAGCCTCCAATAAATATGTTATGACCAACCGCTCCAGTCAAAGCCCCCAATCAAAATATACAATTCTGATTGTGTTGGGAGAAACGCAGTTAATTCAATCCCATTGCTCCACAGATTGCCTAACATATCATTTAAAACTTTCCAAATTAAAGAAAGACCCAGCCAAATTGTACCATCTATTAACCCCTGAATGAGGCTAACCAAACCAGGTGTCTTTAAATCAACAAATTAACTGTTTAATCAGAAAGACTAAATTCTTAAACACTATGAAGATATAAACAACATTTCAAATAGAAAAAATTAGAGTCCTTGCAAATTGGCAATCCAATGTTGCTTGAAGTCCTCACAGAATGTTGCTTGAAGTCCTCACAGTCGTCCGATGCGGGGGAAAAGGTTCTTCCACGGTAGAATAGTCCGTAGTCTAACTTCAGCAGTAGGTGATGCTTTCCTTCTCCAGCGAATTTCAACAATTAATGACTTGCAAACACTTTCAATGGAATCAAGCTGACTTTAGAGTTTTTGAGGAATAAAAGATCGTCACACTCTAACTTCCCTTTCTTCAATTTAAATAACAGAGATCTCTGTTTTGGCTTGACATTTTTTTTAGAATTTTAAGAGATAATAATTAGACTAAAATCCTATTCCTTCAGTTTAAATGGTTGAGAGTTTTTTTTTCAGGTGTGCTAAACACCACAGCTCTCTGTGTCCTCTGTCTGTGTTCTGTTAGAACAAACTGTCTTCAACTAAAAGCCAGTTCAAAATTGAATTGTAACAAATGTATCGCTTGCTACTCACTCCCAGTGGCTGTGTCTATGGTAACAAGAACGCACCCTTTGAATTGCAGTCTCCAAATGGCTGTTTCTAACGGCAACTGAAAATGTACCTTTCTATAACTCCTGAGGCTTGCCGGTTCTTAAAGCAATACTCTGAAAACCTTAAAGGTAAACCGCATATTCCCGAAAAAAAATGCAGGACCATGACAATAGGCGTTAACCAAATTAGAGTTTAAGTTTTAATAAATTTTACTTTTTTTCTTTAAACCTGATAAAGCCTGTTTATGCTCACTGCTTTGCCTTATAATTGGAAAATTGTGAACAAGGGTTCAACAAGAGGGAAGCTCAAAACACTGTGTTTAAAAATCAAACTCTGTTGCAATAAGTCCAGGTGAAGACAGTAAAAGACCCCTAAACACCTTTCTCACCTGGTTATAACAAAGGTCACAGACCTGAAACGTTAACTCTATTTTTCTCTCCACAGATGCTGCCAGACTTGCTGAGTATTTCCAGCACTTGCTGTTTTTATTTCAGATTTCCAGCAACCACAGTATTTTGGTTTAATTTTGTATTTATCTGCACATCAGTGAGCAGGTTATTGCTGTGTAAGTGCCACTTGATTGCACTGTTGACAACACCTTCCATCACATTGTTAATGATCGAGAGGAGACTGATGGGGCGGTAATTGACCAGATTGGATTTGTGCTGCTTTATTGTGTACAGAGCATACCTGGGCAATTTTCCACATTGTCGAGTAGATACCAGTGTTGTAGCTGTACTAGAACAGCTTGGCTAGGGGCACGGCTAGTTCTGGAGCACAAGTCTTCAGTACTATTGCCGAAATGTTGTCAGGACCCATAACCTTTGTAGTATCCAGTGCCTTCAGCCGTTTCTTAATATCACATGGTTTGAATCAAATTGGCTGAATACTGGCATCTGTGAATCTGGGGACCTCAGGAGGAGGCCGAGATGGATCATCCACTCAGCACTTCTGGCTGAAGATGTTTGCAAATGCTGCAGCCTTGTCTGATAAGAACATAGGAAATAGGAGCAGGAGCGGGCCATTTGACCCCTTGAGCCTGCTCTGCCATTCAACTAGATCATGGCTGATATTCTACCTCAATGCCATTTTCTCACACTATCCCCATAATCCCATGACATCTTTAATATGTGGAAATCTGTCGATCTCTGTCTTGAATATACTCAATGACTGAGCCTCTGTAGCTGTCCGGGGTAAAGAATTCCTAAGATTCACCACCTTCTGAGTGATGAAATTCCTCCTTATCTCAGTTCTGAATGGCCTGCCACTTATTCTGAGACCATGTCCCCTGTTTCTAGACCCCCCTCCCTCCCCAGCCAGGGGAAACATCCTTTGCTGGACTCCCCCATCATTGAGGATGGGGATATGTGTGAAGCCTCCTCCTCCTGTTAGTTTTTTAATTGTCCACTAGCATTCACAACTGGATGTGGCAGGACTGCAGAGCTTTGATCTGATCCATCGGTTAGTTCTCTCTTGCATGCTGCTTCTTTTGTTTGGCATGCAAGTAGTCCTGTGTTGTAGCTTCATCAGGTTGATTTCGCATTTTTAGGTATGTCTGGTGCAGCTCCTGGCGTGCCCTCCTATACTCTTAATTGAACCAATGTTGATCCCTTGGCTTGATGATAATGGTAGAGTGAGGGATATGCTGGCTCATGAGGTTATGGATTGTGGTTGAATGCAATTCTGCTGCTGCTGATGGTCCACAGCACCAGTTTGAAAGAGCTAGATCTGTTCTGAATCTGTCCCATTTAGCACAGTGGTAGTGCCTCACAGCATGATGGAGTGTATGCTCAGTGTGAAGACGGGACTTCATGCCATGAAGACTGATGCTATTTGGATTCCCAGGGCAACTTCCCCCCGACTGTATACCACTGTGTCGCCACCTCTGCTGGGTCTGTTCTGCCAATGGGACAAAACATATGGGATGGTAATGCTGGCGTCCAGGACATTGGCTATAAAGTATAATTCCATGAGTACGACTGTATCAGGCTATTGCTTGACAAGTCTGTGCCAACTCTCCCAATTTTGGCACAAGCCCCCAGATGTTAGGCCAAGTGGTCCATCAGGTTTAAAAATTAATAAAGAGGAAGTATTAGAAATACTGGCTGTACTTAAAGTTGATAAGCTACCAGGATCTGATGGGATGGATCCAAGGATGCTGAGGGAAGGACACATGGAAATTATGGAGGTACTGGCCATAATCTTCCAGTCCTCCTTAGATACAGGGTTGGTGGCAGAGGACTGGAAAATTACAAATGTTACACCTTTGCTCAAAAAAAACAGGTGTAAGGATAAACCCAGCAACTATCAATCCATCAGTTTTAACTCAGTGGTGGGGAAACTTTTAGAGATGATATTCCGCGACAAAATCAACAGTCACTTGGACAAGTGCAGATTCATTAGGGAAACCCAGCATGCATTTATTCAAGGCAAATTGTTTTTTACTAACTTGATTGAGCTTTTTCAATGGGGTAACAGAGAGGATTGAAGTGGGATATATGGACTTTCAAGAGGCATTAGATGAAGTACCACATAATAGACATACCAGCAAAGTTGAAGCCCATGGAATAACAGGGAAAGTGGCAGTGTGGATGCGAAGCTGGCTGAGTGACAGGAAACAGAGTAGTGGTGAACAGTAGTTTTTCAGGGGTTGGTACTAGGATCACTGCTTTTTTTAATATATAATAATGACCTAGACTTGGGTGTGCAGGGCACAACTTCAAAATTTGCAGATGACACAGAAAAATTGTAAACTGTGAGGAGGATAGTGATAGACTTCAAGAGGACATAGACAGGCTGGGAGAATGAGCAGACACATGGCAGATTATATTTAATACAGTGAAGTGCAAAGTGGTACATTTTGGTAGGAAGAACGAGGAGAGGCAGAATGAAGGGCACAATACTATAGGGCTGCAGGAATAGAGAGCCCTGGGGGTATATGTGCACAAATTGTTGAAGGCAGGGCAGGTTGAGAAAGTAGTTAAAAGGGCATGTGGGATCCTGGCTTTTATAAATAGAGGCACAGAGTACGTAAGCAAGGAAGTTATGAAGAACCTTTATGCAACTCTGATACAGCCTCAAGTGGAGTATTGTGTACAATTTTGGGCACTGCACTTTTGTTACATGTTACGACCAGGTGAGATAGGGGTCTAGGGGTTCCCTCTCAGCCTTTGCCAGGTCTAACCGTAACAGGGTTTAATTTTAGAAATGCTGTTTTTAGCTCCCCCTCAGTGAATCCTTGTTCACTGCTTTCCAATTGTAAGGCAAAGAAATCAGACAGGTTTTCTTAGATTTAAACAAGAAAGGTGGAAGTTTATTACTCCTAAACTCCAGTTCGGTTAACGACTACAAATATGTGACGCAACCACACTAGCATGCATACGCGATAAACAGACATGCAGATAGAGACAGAAACAGTAGAAGGAATAAAGGGGAAAAGTTTGAGGCAATATCTGGTAATTATTTACGGTCCTTTGGAGTTCAGTGTGGAGTCTTCGGTTGCGGTAAGACTTGCTGTTTGCTGGGGCCCAGTGCACACTTTAACTTGTTCCGATATAGGAGTCTTTTCTCTCTTGAGGTTTACGTGTCTTCAGTGGGTCCACAGGCTTGTGAGAAAGCGAGAGAGCGCGAGCCAGGAGAGAGGCTGACTTGTTCCAGGTTCAGTTACAATCTGCAGTCTGACCCCAAACTGTCCTGTGTCTCGTTCAAAAAGTCTGGAGCAGCCGGTTAGTCGTGTGACCAACTGTCTTAACCACTCCTGCATTTGTGGATTTCAGAGCTCTTGGTGGGGGCAAGTAGAACTGTCTCCCACCCCAACAAGATGTGGATCACCATTGCCCAGCCCAAACTCTGTTAATTGAATCAGTGAGCAATTCTTTTGTCTTTCCAAGCACTGTCTCTTAGAATGCAAATGTCCTACAGCCAAGTGTCTGGTGATCTCTTGTAAAACAAGTCTTTTCTTCACTCCAGCAACAGTTTAAAATTATTGTTCATATGACAAAATTAATATGCCTCATTTTTGGCAGGTGGGGGTCTTCATGACACCTCCACACCCAGCGGAATGAAATGCGATTTTTTTTTTGAAAGAGCATTTCATTAAAAGGGACTAGAGAGAAGATAAGTACAGGAAAACATACATGCATCTCTCTCATTCATTCAGAAATCCTAACAGTTGTTACAGCCTGTCTTTTCTTGGTAGCAGTACTGCTTTAAACTGCCCTTCTTGGCATCCCAATAAACATGTGGTTTTTGGGGAAGTTTTTCAGTTTGCACATTTCCATGACTGCCTAGGGTGTCTTTGTTCTTGTTGAGGTCTGAAAGGGGAGGGTTAGATTTAATTAGCCCTAAGTGGGAGTTCTGCTTGGGGGGGTGGGGGGTGCGGAGTGGGCGGTTCCACTCTGAACTCTCTTTCAGTGCTTTGATGAGTCATGCAAGGGCTTTTCACCTTAGGGGATGGCTGGTTCCCTTTTTTCTGTCTGCGGAGGAGTATTCTTTGCTAATCTTCCCCTTGTCCTCTGGGACACTCCTGCTTGCAGGTATTTGCCCAGATTCTACTGCATTCCCTGCGGCACTTCGACTAGGTGAGACATCACCCTCACGGTTTCTCTGCTCTATTGAGGACTTTCTTTGTCTCTGTAAATGTTGTTCGCCACTCTGGCGGGGTGCTTCTAGTGTCTGCATTTACATAGGAGGAGGTGGGGTCTAAGTTTTCAAATATTTCGGGGTTGGCTGACCAGACAGTAGGGGTTTCCATTTGGGAATCCTCCTGGACTTCCTTTAACCTTCCCTCTTGGACCCTTTTCCCCTTTCTTTTCTAACCCTTTGCGAGCCTTGTTCCTGCCTGTCCCCTTTTGTTCTCAGCAGGGGTCCCTTACAGTTCATCAGCCCTCTGTTGGAGGGTCCTCCAAACACCGATCCAGGACTTGTGCAGATTTCACTGTAGGTTGGGATTTCCCCTCAACCTGGCACGTGTGGCAACTCCTACAGTACTCCATCACATCTTTGTGACGTTTTGGCCAGTCAAACTGCTGTCTTATGCGGGTTTTGGTTTCTCATATGCCGACATGTACAGCCACTGTAATCTCATGGGCCATTCTTAATATTTCTGTCCGGTACCTCAGCAGCACCACTAACTGGTGAACCATTGTCCACTCCTTGCGCTCAGGTCTGTGAGGAGAACCCCATTTCCTCATCAGTACCTCATTCTTTAAGCAGTAGCAATCAGGGACTCCGGCTGCTTCAGTTTCAGACGGGACAGCCTGTGCTAACTCTCTCAATACTGGGTCAGCTCGCTGAGCTTCAGCTAGGGAATATCTATTTAATTCATTCCCTGCGTCTTCTAACTTTCCAAAGAAAGTCTCAGACAGACAGACCTCATGGTCATCTGCCTACAGTGCCAATTCAGTCTCCTCTGGGGGAGCATGATTTGATCATGGCCTTGTTCATTACACATTCAGGGAAACTGCAGGGGACAATCTCCTGTCACTGCCCTGTTTCTCTGACCTCATACATGAAACACAAAAAGTTAGCATGCAGGTACAGCAAGCAATTAGGAAGGCAAATGGAATGTTGGCTTTTATTGCAAGGGGATGGAGTATAAAAGTAGGGAAGTCTCGCTATGCCTGTGTAGAGTGCTGGTGAGACCACACCAAGAGCACTGAATACAGTTTTGATCTCCTTATTTAAGAAGGAATATATTAGCATTAGAGGCAGTTTAGAGAAGGTGTGGAGAGAGATGCAATGGTTTTTGTCGAGGTTCATCCCAAGCAGCTCTGTAACACAGGAGTCTGTGCTCTACGGGCTGTTCCCAGGGGCGCACATCGAGATAAAAATCAGCTGCTGCTGGAGGGGCATCAATTTGGTCAAAGACGCTCTTTGGTCTGCCCGAAACTTGCTGGTCTTCCAGTGCAAAGAGTTGTCCACGACTAAGTGTTGCAGACTTGCACATTCCAAGGTCCAAGACTACATGCTGAAGGACGCACTAAAGCTTGGGGCAGCCGCTGCAAAGGCTCAATGGGGAAAGACCACTGTGTAAGGTCCTCCCGCCATAGTGAACTGAGGGACTGGACCCATGGGAAACCCCTCTGGCTGTATACACCAAATATGGGTTTGCTGTAAAACGTACATGGCATGTAAAATGGAATGGAAGGGTTGTGAGGCAGCTCACTCCTGTATTGAAGAAAACTGAATTCCATTGCTGAATGACATTTTTGGAATGTCAACTTGGTGCTATTTTGAACTTTGTTGTAATGTATTTTTTTTTTACAGATTTTTATGAATAAAGTATTTTTAGGGGGAAAAAAGTTGTTCTCCTTAGGGAAGTATGAGAGGAGATTTGATAGAAGTGTTCAAAATCATGAGGGGTCTAGGAGGTAGAGTGAAACTGTTCCTTTTGACAGAAGGTTAAGAATCAGGGTGGAACAATTTAAGGTGATTTGTAAAAGAAGCAACGGCGACATGAGGAAAAGCTTTTTCACGCAGCGACTGGTTTGGATCTGGAATGCACTACCCAAGAGTGTGCTGGAGGCAGATATAATCAGGGCTTTCAAAAGGGGATTAGATAAGCAACTGCAGAGGAAAAATAATTACAGGGATACGCAGAAAGGGTCGGGAGTGGGTTTAGCTTACTTATTCTTGCAGAGAGCTGACACGGACATAATGGGCTGAATGACCTCCTGCTGTGCTATAACCGTTCTATGATTTTAAACACATTCATAACGAATATTGCACATTGTGGTTTCAACAGTCTAATAATTCAGTAACTACAACATTTCCAACATTGGGTGCTATGATCCCCGTGGAGACCAACAAACCAAAAGAACCGAATTTACTGAACAGCCCCAATAAAGAACAAAAATGGACAAGATTTCACTTTTGTAACTTTTACTCTAACAATCAATCCAAACTGAACACAGATTTACTAGGCAGCCCACTCAGCAAAGATGGCACCAAACAACCACAATGTTCTTCAAAACTCTGAACTTCTTCAGGTAGATTTCCAGCTCCTCATATTTTCCAATAGCCAGCTCCCAGAATCAGCTTCCAGTCTCAGCAACCTGTCTGCAAAACAATCTGTCTGCAGCCTGCTTGAACTGTCCAGTCTTGTAATATGAGCCTGGATGGCGCTAGTGACACACTTCTGGTCAAAAGAATCTGTGTCTTGTCTGGTTCCAACCAGTTTTGTCTCCCCAGAACCCTGAAATTTTTAGTTTCACGTTTAAGTTAGGGTCTTAAAAAGCAAGCTTTGAAACCAGAGTCTGTGCACCAAACCAAATTCAACAAATCATCTGTTCAGACAACAGTTTGCACACTATCATCCACTGATCTCAGAGACTGTGGACTCTATCACATGGTTCCCTTACAAAACAAGGATATCTTTATTTCATCTAGTGAAATATGGTCTAAGATCCAGTTTCTTATTAAAATGATTAATAATAGGTAATCTGACATGACTTAATATATTACAACGGGATATTTCTGAAATTGAAAAAATGATAACAGTTCTTGGAATCTTGGTCGACCTAGTAACTAACAGTATAAAAAAACTGAACAGGAATTTGAAGCATGTTAATGTTTAGCCCTCAACTGGATGGTGCGTGGCTCTCTAAGTCAGCATGCAGCTCTCAATCAGTGAACTAGCACCGCCTCTCTGTCTGTATATTGTTCTCTTTCTCTCTTGCGCATTTGGCATGTGACCCCCACCCCACCCCTCCCTATCGTTCAGTGTGTAACTTCTCCCAGTCAGTGTGGATCTCCCCCGGTTGGTGTGGGGGTCTCACACCCAGTTGGTGTGTGGCTTTCTCTCGTGATTCATGTGTAGCTCTCTCTCTTGTTTGGTTTGTGGCTCTCTGTCTCTTGGTCAGTGCATAACTCTTCTTCTGTTGATCAACATTTGGCTCTCTTAGACCGGCAGAAAGCTACACAGAATATCAGCTGCTGTCAACTGGTCAGTGTGTAGGTCTCTCCCAGTCAGTGTGAAGCTCTCTCATTTGGTGTTTAACATTCTGTCTTGGTTGGTGTGTAATTTTCATAGAATCATAGAATGGTTACAGCACAGAAGGAAGCCATTTGGCCCATCGTATCTGTGCTGGCTCACTGCAAGAACAACTCAGTTATTCCCACTCCACCGTCCTTTCCCTGTGGCCCTGAAAATTTTGTCTCTTCTTGTGCTTATCCAATTCCCTTTTGAAATCCACAAATGAATCTGCCTCCAACCCTCTATCAGGCAGTGCATTCCACTCATTGCGTAAAAAGGTTTTTTCTTGAGTCGCTGTTGGTTCTTTTGCCAGTCACCTTAAATCGGTGCCCGCTGGTTCTCAACCCTTCAACCAGTGGATAGACAGTTTCAGTCTATCTACTCAGTCTAGACCTCGCTGTATTTTTAACATCTTTTTCAAATCTTTTCTCAACCTTCTGTTCTATAAGGAGAAAAACCTCACCTTCTCAATCTATCCATGTAACTGAAGTCTCCCTCTCTCGATCAGTGTGCAGCTCTGTCTCTTGCTGTTTAGCACTCTCTCCCTTGGTCAGTATGTAATTTTCTCTTGGTCGGTCAGTGTGTAGCCGTCTCTCAGTGTGTGTCTCTCTCGCTCATTGTGTAGTTCTCTCGCTCGTGGTCTGTGTGTGGCTCTCTCCCAATCAGTGTGTCGCTCTCTCAGTCAGTCAGTGTTTAGCTCTCTCCTAGTCAGTGTGTAGCTCTCTGGTCCTCCCGGTCGGTGTGTAGCTGTCAATCTCCCTCCCATTAGGTGTGTAGCTCTCTCAGTCGGTGTGTGGCAATCTCTGTCTCAGTCAGCGTGCTGACTCTCTATTGTGATCTGTGCAACGCTGTCTTTCCCGGTTGGTGTGTAGATGTCAGTGTGCCTCCCAATTGGTGTATAGCTTTTGTCTCAAACAGTGTGTGCCTTTCTCTCTCGATCAGTATGTGGCTATCTCTCTTGGGCAGTGTGTAGCTCTCCACTGGTCATTGTGTAGCTCTCTCTTCCAGTCAGTGTATAGCTCTCAGGCAGTCTGTAGCTTTCCACTGGTCATTGTGTAGCTCTCTCTCTCCCTCTTGGTCAGTGTGTAGCTCTCTCTCAATTGGTGTGGCTCTCTCTCAGTGGTGGTTCTGTTTCTCTGTCAGTGTGCAGCTCCCTCTGTCTCTAGATCAGTGTGTGACTCACTCTCTCTCTCGGTCAGTGGCCGACCTTAACGGTGAGACAGTGACCTCACCTACCAGCTGGAAGGCCGGGGTGAGCCCACCTCCACATGTCTGAAAGACATACTGCTATTTTGTGTTGCTCAGGCACTTAATTGGCTGCAGTCGTGACTTCCGCCCCTCTGAGGTAGGATGTCCCATCTCCAAGAGTTGCCAGCCAATCAGAGGGCCAGCAACTCTTCAGTACCAGCAGCGCCACCGGGAGCAGTGGCCACTGCTGGGACTGCACCCAGCAAGAAGACGACCATGAACATCCACCTCCAAAAAGGTAACTGGGTTTGGGCCTTGCTGGGGACAATCAGCTCAGCCCTGGTGAGGGGCAGAGTGTAGGGCAGGGGGTTTGTTTTAGCGGTTGTGGACCATTCTGCTGGGGGGCCCTCTGTTGGGCACAGGTGCCCGATCAGGAGGAACCCATCCCCCAGTCCACAAGGAAGCTACCAACTATTACTGGGCAGACTCCTCAAGTGCCGAAGTGCCCGTCCACTGCTGGTAAAATATCAGCAGTGGTGAGAAGAGGCCCTTAAGTGGTTGGTAATTGGCCACTTAAGGGCTTCATTGGCCTAAGGGCAGGTGAGCTGTTTGGCACCTCCCCTGCTGCTGGTAAAATAGCAGAGGGAACAGGTAGACAACGGGCATGGCACCTCCCATGGATTTCATGCTCCCCACTTCCTAGCCCGCACATTAAAATCCGGACAGTGTGTAGATCTCTCTTGGTTATTGTGTCGCTCTGTCTTTCCCTCTCAGTGTGTCTCTCTCTCTTTCGGTCGGTGTGTGTCTCTCAGTCGGTGTGTAGCTCTTTCTCTCGGGTAGTGTGTATTTCTCTCTGTGTCTCTCTCTCTGTCTCTGTCTGTGTCTCTCTCTCTCCCACCCCCATTCCTTCACTCTCTCCTTCTGATTGTGTCTAGACCTCCCAGTCTGTGTGTATCTCTCACTCGGTTGGTGTGTAGACCCCTCTTCAGTCGGTGTGTAGCACTCTCCTCGATTGGTGTGTAGCTCACTCCCAGTCAGTGTGTAGCTCTCCTCTGGCCAGTGTGCAGCTCACTCTCTTGTTCCCTCTCATTCGGCAAGTATCTCTCTCTCTATGTGGTGTCTATATCTCTCTCTTTTTCTCGCTCTCTCTCTCACTCTCTCTCCATCAATGTATACTCTGCTGGTTGATGTGAGGCTCTTGATCAGTGTGTATCTCTCTCTCTTGGTCGAAGTATAGGTCTCTGTCTCTCTCGTTCTTTCTCGGTCAGTGTGTGGCTCTCTCTGTCACTCAGTCAGTGTGTAGCCCTGTTAATTGTATATTAATTGTGTTTAATGGTATGCAGGTGCTGAGCATTAATTCAAGATTCACTTGTGCTCCTAGAAATGGGAAAAGACAAACTGGTGGTTGGGTTAGGATGTACATGTTTCTAATGTGTATCTCTATAAATAAATGCTCATCAAGGTGTATAAAGATTACCTGCAGTTCTATCCTTCATCGCCAGGCTTTCTGGAGTAGAACATGGTAGCAGAGAATGGTTGCCTAAAGGTGAGGGTTGGAAACAAAGAAGCAAGTATTTTCAGGCATAAACCTAAAATTCTAGCAGCCATTGCAGAAAATCAACTGTGCAGCTAAAACATAATAATATAAGAATTAGGAGCAGGAGTAGGCCATTCGTCCCATTAAACCTGCTTCGCCGTTCAATAAGATAATGGCTGATTTGATCGTGGCCTCAACTCTACATTCCTGCCTGACCCCATAACCCTTGACTCCCTTGTAGATCAAAAATCTGTCTAGCTCCGCCTCGAATATATTCAATGATCCAGCCTCCACCGCTTTCTGGGGTAGAGAATTCCATAGATTAACAACCATCTGAGGGAAGAAATTCCTCCTCGTCTCCATCTCAAACGGGAGACCCCTTATTCTGAAACTGTGCCCCCTAGTTCTAGATTCCCCCACAAGAGGAAGCGCCCTCTCAGTATCTACCCTGTCAAGGCCCCTCAAAATTTTATGTTTCAATAAGATCACCTCTCATTTTTCTAAACTCCAATGAGTATAGGCCCAATCTGCTCAAGCTTTCCCCCGAGACAACCCCTTCATCCCAGAAATCAAACTACTGAACCTTTTCTGACCTGCCTCCAATCCAAGTATATCCCTCCTTAAATAAGAAGGCCATAACTGTACGCAGTACTCGAGGTGTTATCTCACCAACGCCCTGTACAGTTGTAGCAAGACTGCCCTACTTTTATATTCCATCCCCCTTGCAATAAAGGTTAACATTTCACTTGCCTTCCTAATTACTTGCTATACCTGCATGCTGACTTGTTGTGATTAATGTACCAGATCCCTCTGCACCACAGCATTGTGCAGTCTCTCACTATTTAAATAATAATCTGCTTTTCTATTCTTCCCACCATAGTGGACAACCTCACATTTTCCCACATAATACTCCATCTGCCACATTTTGCCCACTCACTTAACCTATCTATATCCCTTTGCAGATTCTTTATGCCCTCGTCACAACTGGCTTTCCCACTTACCTTTGTAGCATCGGCAAATTTAACTACAATATGCTCTATCCCTTCATCCAAGTCATTAATATAGATTGTAAATAGTTGAGGTCCCAGCACTGTTCCCTATGGCACTCCGTTAGTTATAGTTTGCCAACCTGAAAATGGCCCATTTATCCTGACACTGTTTCCTGTTAGTTAGCCAATCCACTATCCATGCTAATATATTACCCCTAACACCATAAGTTCTTACTCTTAACTTGTGTAGTAACCTTTTGTATTGCACCTTATTGAATGCCTTTTGGAAATCCTAATATACTACACCTACTGATTCCCCTTTATCCACCCTTTTGTTACATCTCAAAGAACTGGAAGGCTGTTTCCACTGACGATCCACAGGGCTCAGAACTGGGTCCCCTGCTTTTTGTGGTATACATTACCGATTTGAATGTAAGTGTAGGAGAATGATCAAGAAGTTTTCAAAAATTGGCCATGTGGTTGACAGCGAGGAGGATAGCTGTAGACTGTGGGAAGATATCAATGGACTGGTCAAGTGGGCAGAAAAGTGGCAAATGGAATTCAGCCCAGAGAAGTGTGAGGTGATGCATTTGGGGAGGTCAAACAAGGCAAAGGAATGCACGATTAATGGGAGAATACCGAGAGGCGTAGAGGAAGTGAAGGACCTTAGAGTGAATGTCCATAGATCCAAAAGGTAGCAGGACAGGTCGATAAGGTGGTTAAGAAGACATATGGAATCCTTTCCTTTATTAGCTGAGGAATAGAATATAAGAGCAGAAGGTTATGCTGGAACTGTATAAATCATTAGTTAGGCCATAGCATGAGTACTGTATGCAGTTCTGGCCACCTCATTACAGAAAGGATGTAATTGCACTAGAGAGGGAGCAGTGGAGATTTACGAGGATGCTGCCAGGACTGGAAAAATGCAGCTATGAGGAAAGATTGGATAGGCTGGGGTTGTTCTCCTTGGAAAAGAAAAGGCTGAAGGGAGATTTGATTGAAATGTACAAAATTGTGAGGGGCCTGGATAGAGTGAATGTGAAAGGCCTATTTACCTTAGCAGAGAGATCAGTGACGAGGGGACATCGATTTAAAGTGATTGATAGAAATATTAGAAGGGAGACGAGAATTCTTTTTTCACCCAAAGGGTGGTGGGGGTCTGGAACTCAACTGCCTGAATGGGTATTAGAGGCAGAAACACTCAACTCATTTAAAAGGTGACGGGACACACACCTCGCGTGCTGTAACTTGCAGGGCTACAGACCAAATGCTGGAAGGTGGGATTAGGCTGGATTGCTCGTTTTTGGCCGACGCAGACACGATGGGTCAAGTGGCCTCTATCTGTGCCATAAACTTTCTATGATTCTATTCTAACTAATAAATTTGTGAAACACAATTTCCCTTTCAGAAAACCATGTTGAATATGCTTGCTTGTATTATGATTTTACAGATGTCCTGTTACTACTTCCTTAATAATGAATTCCAGCATTTTGCCTATGACAGATGTTAAGCTAACTGGCCTATAGTTTTCTGCTTTCTGTCTCCCACTTTTCTTGAATAGGGGTGTTATGACCAGGTGAGAAAGTGTCTAGGGGTCCCTCCCAGCCTTCACCTGGTTTTACTGTAACCGGGTTTTATTTTTAAACACACTGTGTTTTGAGCTCCCCCTTGGCAAATCCTTATTCGCCACTTTCCAATTGTAAGGCAAAGAAATTAGCACAAATAGGCTTTCTTAGATTTAAAGAAGAAAAGTGAAATTATTAAAATTTAAACTTAAACTCTAATTTGGTTAACGCCTACAGATACAGGATGTGCCACGCTAGCATGCATATGCGATACACACATACAGATAGGGACAGAAAAGAGCAGATGAAAAAAATAAAGTGGAAAAGTTTTAGGCAATATCTGAAGAGCTGTTACAGTTCTTCAAGCTCACTGTAGAGTCCTTGCTTGTCGGTAATTCTTGCTTTTCATTGGGGCCCAGTATTCTTCTTAAACCCTGTTCCCTGTGGTAGACTTTTCTCTCTTGGGGTTCATGTGTCTTCAATGATTCCAAAGCTGGTGAGAAAGAGATGGGAGCAGACAGGAGAGGCTGTGGCGAGCCAGTCACGAGAGGTCTTTTCAGTCCTGGAGCCAAGAGCTTTCTGTCAGTTCAAACACTGTCTCTACAATTTAAAACTCCCCAAGTTGGCCAGCTGGGTAGTCACGTGACTAGTATAACCACTTCTGGCTTTGTGCATTGGGTGGGTCAGGGAATTGTCCTTTGTCTACAAATACTGTCTGTTAATATGCAAAAATGTCTTTACAGCCAAGGGGTTTGGCAACCCCTTGTATCAGGCCTTCTCTTCTTTCCAGCAACAATTTGAAATTTAATGTCCATGTGGCAAAATTAATATGCCTCATTCTTGGCAGGTGGGGGCCTGCATGACAAGCGGTGTTACATTTGGGGTTTTCCAACCTGCTGGGAACTTTCCAGAATCTAGGGAATTTTGGAAGATTACAACCAATGCATCTATTATCTTTGCAGCCATTTCTTTTAAGAGCCTAGGATGCAGGCCATCAGGCCCAGTCTTTAGCCCCATTAATTTTCCTTGTACTTTTTCTGTGGTCATAATGATTGTTCCTCTCCCCCTTTTGCCTTCTGTTTTTTTTCCTATTCTTAGGATGCTTTTAGTATCTGTGAAGACAGATACAAAATACTTGTCCAAAGTCGCTGTCATTTCCTTGTTTCCCATTATTAAATCATCAGTCTCATCCTCTGAGAGACCAACATTTACTTTATCTACTCTCTTCCTTTTTATATACTTGTAGAAGCTTTCACTATCTGTTTTTATATTTCTTTCTAGTTCACTCTCATATTCTAATTTCTCCTTCTATATTTTTATTCATCCTTTGCTGGTTTCTAAAATTTTTCCCATCTTCTGGCCAACCACTAATCTTTGCAGCATTGTACGCCTTTTCTTTCAATTTGATACCATCCTTAACTTCCTCTTTCTTTTTCAGTGCAGTATATCTTTGTTGAGAGTTATGAAATATCTCCTTAAATGTCTGCCACTGCTTATCTACCATCTTACCTTGGAACCTATTTAGCTAACTCTGCCCTCATACCTTTGTAATTGCCTTTATTTAAGTTTAAAATATTAGTTTCTGACCCTAATATCTCACCCTCATGCTGAATGTGAAATTCTATCATGTTATGATTACTCTTCCCTAGAGGATCCTTTAGTATGAGGTCATTAATTAATCCTGTCTCATTACATATTACCAGGTCTAAAATAGCTTGTTCCCTGGTTGATTCCCCAATGTATTATTCTAAGAAACTGTCCCAAATACACTCTTTGAACTTGTCCTCATGCCAATTTGCCATTTTGATTTGTCCAATCTAATGAAGATTGAAATCGCCCATGATAATTGCTGTACCTTTGTTACAAGCTCCCATCATTTCTTGATTTATGCTTTGTCGTTCTATAGTGTAACTGGTGTTAGGGGCCTATTAAGTACTCCCACCAGTGACTTCTTTCCCTTGCTATTTCTTATCTCCACCCAGACTGATTTTACATCTTGATCTTCTGAGTCAAGATCATTTCTCCCGACTGTACTGATCTCATCCTTTATTAACAGAGTTACCCCACATCCTTTTCCTTTCTTCCTACCCTTTCAAAATATCAAATACCATTGGGTATTCAGTTCCCAGTCTTAGTCACCTTGCAACCATGTCTCTGTAGTGGCTGTCAGATCATACCCATTTATTTCTATTTGTGCCATCAATTCAACTATCTTGTTACAAATGCTGCATACATTCAGATAAAGAGCCTTTAATTATGTCTTTTTACCATTTTTCCCTACTCTGACCCTATTTGCTGGTGCTCACTTATGTTTGTATGCTCTGTCCCTTCCTGTCACACTCTGCCCTATTGCCTTGTCCTTTCTTTAACTTTGTAAATCTCCTCTCACATGAACCCTCTCCCCTGCTTTTTAGTTCAAAGCCCTCTCTACAGCCCTAGTTATTCGATTTGCCAGGACACTGGTCCCAATGCAGTTCCTCTTTTCGCAGTACTGGTGGCTGGAGCATGGCTACCTGACCCGAACCCGACGGGACCTGACGACGTGTTGAGGTCAGGTCGGTCTTCCAGGTCTGGTATTCCAGGTCGGGTCGGGCCAGGTCAGACACACTCTAACAGCCTTGCATTACAATTGTGTTAGTGAAACACTGGAAACCGCAGATCTTTTGAAGTGTGCTTCCTACTCTGCTTGGTATTTCAACTTACGGTGTACTAATCAATAAACAGTTCTTGTGTACATTATAGCAGAACTCAGCCCCAGGCTCATAATTATCCGGTTAGCCCTTTCTTGCCCTTTCCTGATTCTCGGGGTGGTGAAGGTCTTTGCCATTTTAATCTTAATTAAATATTTACAATGTAATCAGTTGCTGCACTGTTATGTAATAAGATTTTTAATGAGTTCTATTTTTCATTGACACAAATTTAACCTTTTTGTGTTTTGGTTTATCTCTTGGTTTTCCTTCGCACTTTGTATTCTTGGTGACAAAAGCAGTTTAACAGCTTCAATCTGTATTAATAGGAACTTGGTCCTTTTCTTTAATTGCACAGTTTTCAAATGAATTGACTGCATCCCTTTAGGGGTTGGTAAGACTTCTCGTACCTGCGATTTAAAGGGGAAAGAATGAATTATGCTCTGATAAATAGCTGCTTTTAGTTTAATGTGGCCTCAGTGTTTATGGATAATTAATGAAAAATGAGTGACATTTTTGATATACAAAGCTGAGCATTAGTACTTAATAGTTGATATATAATTTTGAATATATTTTAATTTCTTAATTCATGTGACATCGCTAAATACAAAGCAGTCTTAAATCAGTTAATTTTTTCGTTTGTAAAATCTGACCTACCGGATTAAAATATTAAATCAAGGAGAGACATTTCAAAGATTATTGGACTAGTAATCCAGAGGCCTGGATTCATGATCCAGTGACAGCCAGGACGTCAAGGCAGGAAACACTCCGCACTAGTCTGAAGTGAGCGATTCCATCGAAGGTAGAGCACAACCTCTTTAATATAGGAATGCGTATAATAATTAATCACTCAGGACCTTCCTGGTCTCTGCATCTCAGCTGCTCACTGGATAAACTTGTAGCAAGTATTTCAACCTGTAAAGCAGGAGTCTAGGTAATGTATAATATTTTCTGAGCCTTCGGGCAATGCTGTGTTTATTTTAAGCAATACAGATACTGGTACAGTGTGGGACAACCTGTCTGGGCACAACTCCATGGAATTCTGTTTAACGTGTAACCAAACAATCACTAACTTCTATGGTAACAATCTTTGGCTCACCACCTCCGGTACGTGGCTCCAATCTTAATGTACTTTTTAAACAACCTTTCAAGTCCAGTTACAGTTTTTGTTGCTTATCTGCACAAGCTTAAAAAGTGAAAAACGGAAGCTAGGTTAACTGAACATTCCGGTGGTCGGGTTGGGTTGAGTCGGGTCGGGAGCGAGAAAAAATGAAAGGACTTGGGCCGGGTCGGATGTGGTTCTGTTGGGCTCGGGTTGGATTTCATTTGCAGACCCGAGCAGGCCTTTACTGGTGGCAGTGCCCCATGAATTGAAACCCATTTCTTCCGCACCAATCTTTGAGCCATGCATTCAACTGTTTGATCTTATTTACCTTCAGCCAATTTGCTTGTGGCTCATGTAATAATCCAGAGATTATTACCTTTCTGGTACTGCTTTCTAATTTAGCCCCTAGCTACTCATACTCTCTGGTAATGGCATCTACTCGACAATGTTAAAAATTGCCCACATATGTCCTGTCCACAAAAAACGAACAAATCCAATCTGGCCAATTACTGCCCCAACAATCTACTGTTAATCATCAGCAAAGTGATGAAGTTGTCAACAGTGCTATCAAGCAGCACTTATTCAGCAATAACCTGCTCACCGATGCTCAGTTTGGGTTCTGCCAGGGCCACTCGACTCCAAACCTCACTACAGCCTTAGTCCAAACATGGACCAAAGAGCTGAATTCCAAAGGTGAGGTGAAAGTGACTGCCCTTGACATCAATGAGCTATAGAAAAATTGAAGTCAGTGGGAATCGGGGAAAACTCTACTGGTTGGATTCATACCTAGCACAAAGAAAGATGATTGTCGTTGTTGGAGGTCAGTCATCTCAGTCCCACGACATCGCTGCAGGAATTCCTCAGGGCAGTGACCTAGGCCTAACCACCTTCAGCTGCTTCATCAATGACCTTCCCTCCAACTTAAGGTCAGAAGTGAGTGTGTGGGGATAGTTGCTGATGATTGCACAGTGTTCAATATCATTCTCAACTCCTCAGGTGCTGAAGCAGTTCGTGTCCACATGCAGCAAGACATGGACAACATTCAGGCTTCGGCTGATAATTGGCGAGTAGTATTTCTACCACACAAATGCCAGGCTATGACCATCTCCAACAAGGAAGAATGTAATCATCTCCCCTTGAAATTCAATGGCATTTACATTGCTGAATCCCCCATTATCAACAACCTGAAGGTACCATTGAGCAGAAACTTAATTGGACAGGTTATATAAACACTGTGGTTACAAGAACATTAAGAGACTTGAAATTCTGCGGCAAGTAACTCACTTTCCAATTCTCCATACAAGTCTCATGTCAGGCGTGTGATGGAATACTCCTCACCTGCCTGGTTGAGTGCAGCTGCCACAACACTCAAAAACCTTGACACCATCCAAGACAAAACAGCCTGTTTGAAAGCACCCCATCCACTTACTTCAACATTCACTCCCTCGAACACTGGCACACAGTGCATACCATTTACAAATTGTACAGCAACAACTCGCCAAGGCTCCTTTGACAGCACCTTCCAAACCCGCGACCTCTATCACCTCGAAGGACATGGGTAGCAGATGCATGGCAATACCAGCACCTGTAAGTTGCCCTCAAAGTCACACACCATCCTGACTTGGAAATCTGTCACTGTTCCTTCACTGTGTCAAAATCCTGGAACTCCCTCCCTAACAGCACAGTGGATGTACCTACACCTCACGGACTGCAACAGTTCAAGAAGGCACAGTGGGCGGCACAGTGGCGCAATGGTTAGCACCGCAGCCTCACAGCTCTAGCGACCCGGGTTTGGTCTGGCTACTGCCTGTGTGGAGTTTGCATGGGTTTCTGCCGGGTGCTCCTGTTTCCTCCCACAGCCAAAGACTTGCAGGTTGATAGGTAAATTGGCCATTGTAAATTGCCCCTAGTGTAGGTAGGTGATAGGAGAATGGTGGGGATGTGGTAGGGAATATGGGATTAATGTAGGATTAGTATAAATGGGTGGCTGTTGGTCGGCACAGACTCGGTGGGCCGAAGGGCCTGTTTTAGTGCTGTAGCTCTCTATGACTCTAAGGCGGCTCACCATCACCTTTTCACGGGCAATTAGGAGTGGGCAATAAATGCTGGCCTTGCCAGCAATGCTCACATTCCATGAATGAATATAAAAAAATTAAAAATTGTCATGGTATGATTACCCTCCGATGTTCTCAGAGTCTGAACCATATAACCAGTGGGAAAATGAAGCAGATACGTGGACACGGGTTACAACCCTACCAAACAGAAAACAGAGTACAACCTTGGCTTTGTTGCTTCCTACAAGAAGTAAGATCAGAAGTGAAGCATTTTGTGAAATGGATGTCCATCAGTTTGATAGTGATGATGGTTTGAACCTTTTATGTTAGAGTTCTTGGAAGAAATCTACAAGAAAGATGATCCATAAAATACCTATGAAGCATGGTCAGAATTTGCTAGATTTTGGAAAACACCCGGTCATGCCCTTGAAGAAGATATCATGGACCTTTAACAGATTGTATAAAAGGTTGACAGAATTCACTTTGAGGATCCTTGGATCGGTACTATATTACTGGTGTTGTAGCCAGATGTGAAAGGGATCTAGGGTTCCCTCTCAGCCTTCATCTGGTCTTACCGTAACAGGGTTTTATTTAAAACACACCGTTTTTTCTTTAGCTCCCCCTTAGTGAATCCCAGTTCATTAACTTCCAATTATAAGGCAAAGAAACTAGCCAAACAGGTTTTCTTAGGTTTAAAGAAAAAAGGTTGAACTTTTTAAAACTTAAACGTTAATTTGGTTAACGCCTACGGATACTCAACGCGCCCACGCTAGCATGCACATGCGATACACACATGCCGATAGAGACAGAAAAGAACAGAAGAAATAAAGTGAAAAAGTTTGAGGAAATATTTGAAGATGGTTTTGGTTACTGTTCTTCGAACTCGTTGTCAAGTCCTTGATTGTACGTAGGTCTTGCTTTTCGTTAGGGCCCAGTATTCTTCTTAAACCTTTATTCGATGTAGGAGACTTTTCTCCCTTGAAGTTCATGTGTCCTCAATGGGTCCAGAGGCTTTTGAGAAAGTGATGGGGGCAGGTAGGAGAGGTCTTCTCACTCCAGGAGCAAACAGTCTTTCTGAGTTCAAACTCTTTGTACAATTCAGAAAAACCCAGGTTGCCAAGCAGGTTAGTCATGTGACTAGCTGCTCTGACCACGTCAGTTTGTGGATTCTCTTGTCTTAGCCAACCCTGGAATGTCTCTTCTTACATTGGTGCAGGGAATAGCCCCTTTGTCCCTCCAAGCACTGTCTGTTAGTATGCAAATGTTTTTTTTCCAGCTACAGCTGATCTTTTTAACAAGTCATTTCTTCACTCCAGCAACAGTTTAAAATCAATGTTTATATGACAAAATTAATATGCTTCACTCTTGGCAGGTGGGGGTGAGGGGTGGTGTCTGCATGACACTGGACTATATTAAAGTGTCTCATATGGGTAGGCTCCTGCTTCTAACTGGTGTTCGGTTCTCAGAGAGGGAGACTTTGGTGGACCACATGTCTGCTGTCTTCAAAAAATTGCTGGGGAAACAGTCGTTTCCCTCAGCCTTCATGGAACAAATGAGACATTCTGTGGTGACAGAAAGAATAGAAGACTCAATGATTGCCAGATTTAGAAATAATCCAGACACAAGACACAGGCATCAATACAAAGGAAGGATTAAAGACAGGCAGAAAAAGAACAAAAGCACCTTTAGCAGATCTGCTTGTTACAAGAGAGACAAAATTGGAAATGAATAATGCGTGAACGAATGTGGGTTTATTAAGGAAAGCCAGCACAGATTTGTTAAGGGCAAATCATGTTTAACTAACTTGATTGAGTTTTTCGGTGAGGTAACAGAGAGGGCTGATAAGGGTAATGTGGTTGATGTGATGTACTTGGACTTCCAAAAGGCATTTGATAAGTTGCCGCATAACAGGCTCGTCAGCAAAGTTAGAGCCCATGGAATAAAAGGGACAGTAGCAGCATGGATACAAAATTGGCTGAATGACAGGAAAGAGAGTAGTTGTAAATGTTTTTTTTTTCGGTCTAGAGGAAAGTATCTTGTGGGGTTCCCCAGGGGTCGGTGTTAGGTCCCCTGCTTTTCTTAATACATATTAATGACCTTGACTTGGTTCTATAGGGCATAACTTCAAAATTTGCAGAAGACACAAAACTTGGAAATATTGTGAACTGTGAGGAAGATGGTGATAAACCTCATGGGGACATGGGCTGGTGAAATGGGCTGACAAATGGAAGATGTAATTTAATGCAGTGAAGTGATTCATTTTGGTAGGAAGAATGAGGAGAGACAATATAAATTAAAGGGGCCAATTCTGAAGAGGATGTAGGAGCAGAGGGACCTGGGGGTATATATGCACAAATCATTCAAGGTTTTAGGGCAAGTTGAGAAAATAGTTAATAAAGCATACGGGATCCTGGGCTTTATAAATAGGGGCATAGAGTACAAAAACCAATTTAAGGTGATTGGCAAAAGCAGAAAATGTGACATGAGGAAAAACATTTTTACACAGCGCATGATTAGTATCTGGAATGCACTGCCTGAGAGTGTGGTGAAGGCAGATTCAATCGAGACCTTCAAAAGAGAATTGGATAATTATCTAAAGAGAAAAAAGTGCAGGACTATGAGGAAAAGGTCAGGGAGTGGGACTAGGTGAGTTTCTTTTGCAGAGAACTGGCACGGATGCAATAGGCCGAATGACCTCCATCTGTGCTGTTAGCATTCTATGAATGAATCCCAGGAATGCCCAAGGAACAGTTAATAGGTGCTTCATGTGTGACTCGAAGTTATGCGATGAACTGCCCAAAGCGAAGAAACAGGATCGCCGAAATGACACATTACGAAGAGAATTCTGAGGAAGAGAATGAAGATAATGATCAACCCAACCAAATTATACTGGTCACAAGTTTTAGTCCTGTGATGAATGTGTTAGTCGTGGACTTCTTTAACTGTGCAGCATTAGATACTGCTTGTACCTCAGCAGTAAATGGATCAAAGTGATTAAAATGTTATCTTGATTCACTGAATAGTGAGGATTGACACATGGATAAGGAACATGAAAATACTACATGCTTTAGACTTGGCAATGACAACACATTGGGGTTACTAAAGAGAGTTGTAATTCCATGTAAAATAGCTGGAGTAAGCCATTTTATAAGTACTGATGTAGGCTCTAGTGAGATATCTATGCTGCTGAGTAAACCTTCTATGAAAAATGCTCCAATGAAAATTGACATGGACATAGTAAGGCAATTACTTCTGGAAAGTCACCTGATCTGCAGTTTACTCAGTCAGGACACTATTGTATCCCTTAACAAAATCTAATGTTTACCATCAGATTATTAGACAAGTGGCATCAGGTGGTAAAAATCAGAGAGGGAAACAAACAAATTATCTTAAAATTACACAGATAATTTGCTCACCCAGTTTGTCAAAGGTTAAAAATTCTGCTGAAAGATGAGTAAGGCAATTACTTCTGGAAAGTCACCTGATCTGCAGTTTACTCAGTCAGGACACTATTGTATCCCTTAACAAAATCTAATGTTTACCATCAGATTATTAGACAAGTGGCATCAGGTGGTAAAAATCAGAGAGGGAAACAAACAAATTATCTTAAAATTACACAGATAATTTGCTCACCCAGTTTGTCAAAGGTTAAAAATTCTGCTGAAAGATGATGGAGGTGTAGTTGATGAAGAGTATATAAGGCTAATAGAAGAGACTAGTGAGAATTATGACATCTCTAAAAAGTATCAAAGGGTGCCGCCATTGGCACATGACTTTAACAAAGTAGGCGTCATGTATTTAAGGTATGGGACAAAGAAGAAAATATCTGCATCCTACTTTATAGACCTAGCGACTAGATTTCGTCTCTCGACAATAATGCATAGTAAGGACAAAAGAGTTACTAAAGACAAAATCATGGAGAAATGGATAGGGACCGGACTTGAGACACCAACAAAGATGCTGACTGATAATGGAGGAGAATTTGGCTATGACAAATTCAGAAACATGTGAAAACATGAACTTCATGGTCATGAATACTGCAGTGGGAAGTCCTTTCAGCAATGGACTCTGTGAAAGGAATCACGCACTGTTTGATGAAAAGCTGCATAAAATTTTAGCTGATCAACCAGACTACAAGTTGACAACCATTCTAGCATGGGTGAATCTTGCAAAGAATTCATTCCAAATGGTTGGAGGATATAGTCCCTATCAATTAGTCTATGGGCAAAATCTCAAATTGCCTCCTGAGCTGTGCAATAGTCCTCCTGCCCTAGAAGCTACAACAGTCAGTTCCATTTTTCTGCACATTCCAATGCTTTCCATAAAGGAAGACAGGCTTTCACCAGGTCTGAGGTTTCGGAGAAAGTTTGGAGAGCGCTGAGGCGTCGTGAAAGCCCATCTGAGATAGACTTCAATTCAGTAGATTTAGTATACTATAAAAGAGAAGGTCATAGGGAATGGAAAGATCCTGGTAAGCTAATAGGTCATGATGGTAAGACAGTACTTATCAAATACAGCAATCAATTTGTTAAGTTTCATTCCTCACAATTAATCAGAATTAATTACAAAATCTCAGACTCAGAGCAGATGATAGAAATAAACAAGGCATCTTGTACCTCAAATGCTCATATGTTTTGTGATGAAAGTTCTGAGGAACAGGATGCAGTAGATCAAGGGATAGGTAGTGGTAATGTGAGTGATTATGGCACATTATCGATCCAATGTTAGAGTAAAGGAGAAGGAAGGGGAGGAATTTCTGAAATGTGTTAATGAGAGCTTCCATGATCAGTATGCTCTTGGTCCAACTAGGCATTGCTGGATCTGGTGCTGGGAATGAGATGGGTCATGTGTCTGTGGGGGAACACTTGGGTAAGAATGATCATCGTATCCCAAGGTTTGGATTGGTAATGGGGAAGAGCAAGGAACAATCTAAAGTAGAACTTCTAAATTGGAAGAGGGCTAACTTCAATGGGACGAGAGGGGATCGAGCCAGGATAAAATGGAACCAAAGATTGACAGGAAAAACCGTAATGGACCAATGGGCGATCTTTAAGGAGGAGATGTTTCAGGTACAGGCTAGGTACATTCCAACAAGGGTGCAAGTTAAGGAAGCCAAAGCCAGGGCTCTTTGGATGAAAGGGGAGAGAGAGAATATGATGAAACAAAAAAAATGATGTATGATGCATGTCAGGTGAATTCTTCAAGTGAGAACCAGACCAGATACAATAAATTGGGAGAGGAAGTGAAGATGAAAACAAGACTGGCAAAGAGATAATATGAGAGTAGAATGGCAGTTAACATAAAAGGGAATACTAAAATCTTCTACCGGCATGTAAATAGTAACAGGGTAGTAAGAGGTGGGGCCTCTAAGGGACAAAGAGGGTGATATATTCTTGGAGACGCAAAACAAGGCTTGAATACTTATTGAGTACCTTGTATTGGTGTTTACTAAACAAGAGGCTGCTAATAAAATATCAGTAGAAGCAGAGTTGGTAGAGGTAATGGATTGGGTGAAAGGATGCACTGGAAAGGCTAGCTATGTTTAGAGTGGATAAGTCGCCTGGTCCAGATGGCTTACATTCCAGGTTGCTAAAGGAAGTGGGAGTGGAGAAAGCAGAAGGGCTTGCCATAATCTTCCAATCTTCCCTAGATACAGGGTAGGTGCCAGCTGATTGGAGAGTGGGAAATGCGGCATCCTTATTCAAGAAAAGATGTAAGTACAGTCCTTGCAGCTACAGACTGGTCAGTTTAATGTCAATGGTGAGTAATGTTTTAGAAACAATAGAATGGGCAGACAAGTGGCAGATGAAATTGAATACAGAGAAGTGTGAGGTGATGGATTTTGGCCGAAGGGATAGGGAGAGGCAATATAGACTTAATGGCACTGTTCTAAAAAGTGTGCAGGGACAGAAGGACTAGGGGATTCATGTGCATAGATCTTTGAAGGTGGCAGGACATACTGAGAGAGAGTGGTCAACAAAGCAGATAGGATCTTGAGCTTCATAAATAGAGGTATTAAGTACAAAAGCAGAGAAGTCATGCTGAATCTTTATAAAGCTCTGGTTAGGCCACAACGAGAGTATTACATCCATTTCTGGTCACCACACTTCAGGAAGGATACGAGGATACTTGAAAGGGTGCAGAGAAGATTTAACAGAATTGTTCCAGGGATGAAAGATTTTAGCTATACGGTTAAGTTGGAGAAGCTGGGGTTGTTCTCCTTGGAGCAAAGGAGATTGTGAGGAGATTTGATAGAGGTGTACAATGTTATGACGGGTTTAGATAAGGTAGACAAAGAAAAGCTGTTCCCATTATCTGATGGTACAAGGACTAGGGGACCCAGATTGAAGGTTTTGGACAAGAGATTCAAGGAGAATGTGAGAAAGGACCTTTTTTACACCGCTAATGATAATGGCCTGGAACTCACTGCCGATAAGGGTGGTGGAAGCAGAGACAATGAATGATTTCAAAAGGAAGTTGGATGGGCACTTGAGGGAAATAAACTTGCAGGGCTAAGGGGATAGAGCAAGGGAATGGGTCTGATTGAATTGATCTACAGAGAGCTGGCATAGACTCGATGGACCAAATGGCTTCCTTCTGTGCTGTAATGACTCAATGACATGACAGAACTATCACATTCACAGGCCAATTGTCCAGAGTTGGTATTCGGGTGACATATATTGCAAAGGGGTCTAGTGTATGGAGGTATGTGACAACTGTGAGACTTGCAGGAAAAGCTACTGACAAGTTTAAATATTGGTTGAATGTTCAGGATGATGGCCAAAAATTGAGGTACCTGGACTGGCAGAATGAGGTGAAAGACTAGAGAGTAAGAAAGCGTGGTGCAAGTACTGGTAGTGAGTCTGGAAGTGACTCTTGCTTGCATCAGAGAACAATCATGTACCGGAGAAGGAACCTTCACCAGTGCAATAGGAGATCTCATAGTAGTAGTCCCAGCAGACAAAAGTGGAAGTAGAGGCTATAACTTGAATGGATGAGATGATGAAGTAAAGGCCACAGTACAGTTTCGTAACAGAACTAGAAGCAGAAGTCCTCATGATAATGATGTTTTTGTGGATGCCAATGAACTTGAGGATAAATTTAGAGAGGCAAAATGAAGGGAGTTAGATAGTTGGAGAGAGCTTAGAGTTTATTCTGAGGTACCAGATAAGGACCAAATAAGCCTTGTCACATAGCTGGGTTTGTACTTTGTTTTATTTGTTCATGGGATGTTGACGTCACTGGCTAGGCCAGCATTTATTGCCCATCCCTAATTTCGCTTGAGAACATGTTAGTCAGCGGCCTTTTTGAAGCGTTGCAGTCCTTGGGGTGTAGGTACACCCACAGTGCTGTTAGGAAGGGAGTTCCAGGATTTTGACCCAGCGACGGTGAAGGAACAGCGATATAGTTCCAAGTCAGGATGGTGTGAGACTTGGAGGGGAACTTGCAGGTGGTTGTGTTCCCATGCAACTGTTGCCCTCGTCCTTATATGTGGTAGAGGTCGCGGGTTTGGACGGTGCTGTCGAAGGAGCCTTGGTGCATTGCTGCAGTGCATCTTGTTGGTGCATTGGTGGTGAAGGGAGTGAATGTTGAAGGTGGTGGATGGGGTGCCAGTCAAGCAGGCTGCTTTGTTCTGGGTGGTGTCGAGCTTCTTGAGTTTTATTGGAGCTGTACCCATCCAGGCAAGTGGAGAGTATTCCATCACACTCCTGACTTGTGCCTTGTAGATGGTGGACAGGCATTGCGGAGTCAGGAGGTGAGTTACGTGCCGCAGAACTTCTAGCCTCTGACCTGCTCTTGTAGCCACAGTATTAATGTGGCTGGCCCAATTCAGTTTCTGATCAGTGGTAACCCCCAGGATGTTGATAGTGGGGGATTCAGCAATGGTAATACCAGTGAACATCGAGGGGAGATGGTTAGATTCTCTCTTGTTTGAAATGCTCATTGCTTGGCACTTGTGTGGCGTGAATGTTACTTGCCACTTATCAGCCCAAGCCTGGATGTTGTCCAGTTCTTGCTGCATTTGGACATGGGCTGCTTCAGTATCTGAGGAGTCGCAAATGGTACTGAACACTGTGCAATCATCAGCGAACATCCCCACTTCTGACCAAATGATGAATGGAAGGTCATTGATGAAGCAGCTGAAGATGGTTGGGCCTGGAACACTACCCTGAGGAACTCCTGCAGTGATGCCCTGCGACTGAGATGATTGACTTCCAACAACCATAACAATGTTCCATTGTGCTAGGTATGACTCTAACGGAGAGTTTTCCCCTTGATTCCCATTGACTCCAGTTTTGCTAGGGCTCCTTGATGCCATAATCGGTCAAATGCTGCCTTGATGTCCAGGGCAGTCACTCACACCTCACCTCTGGAATTGAGCTCTTTTGTGCATGTTTGCGGTCAGGAGCCGAGTGGCTTTGGCAGAACCCGAACTGAGTGTCAATGAGCAGGTTATTGCAGAGCAAGTGCCGTTTGATAGCACTGTTAGTGACCCCTTCCATCACTTTGCTGATGATCGAGAGTAGACTGATGGGGCGGTAATTGGCCTGGTTGGATTTGTCCTTTCTGTGTACAGGACATACTTGTGCAATTTTCCACATTGTCGGGTAGATGCCAGTGTTGTAGCTATACTGGAACAGCTTGGCTAGGAGCACAGCTAGTTGTGGAGCACAAGTCTTCAGTACAATGCTGAAATGTTGTCAGAGCCCAGAGCTTTTGCAGTATCCAGTGCCTTCAGCCGTTTCTTGATATCATATGGAGTGAATTGGATTGGCTGAAGACTGGCATCTGTGATGCTGGGGACCTCAGGAGGAGTCCGAGATGGATCATCCACTTCGGCTCTTCTGGCTGAAGAGGGATGCAAATGCTTCAGCCTTGTCTTTTGCACTGATGTGCTGGGCTCCCCCATTGTTGAGGATGGGGATATTTGTGGAGCCTCCTCCTCCTGTAATTGTCCACTACCATTCATGACTGGATGTGGTAGGACTGGAGCATGTTCTTGCAGATGGGATTCATAAGGCTAAAGTGAGGCTAGTTGCTAGGAGTTTTGAAGAGTGACTGGTTGGTACAGCTGTTAGAGTTGTTTTTCCCACAGCTGGAAAAGTGATCTTAAAAATCTTTTTGCCCTTTTGGCCATATATTCCTGGGAGTGTAGGTCAATCAACATAATAGCCACATTTCTGCAGGGTGATTTGTTTCAGCAGGAAATGGTTCTAAAACTGTCAAAAAGGCAGCAGATACAGAGAGAAAACTATGGGAACTAAACAAATGTGCCTGCGGCCTGAAGGATGCCTCCAGGGTGTGTTTTTTTTTGATGAGATCTGTTTTGCTGAAAATAAGCTGTGTTCAACTAAAAGCAGATCCCGCGATATTTCATTGACATCATAAAGGAAATCTTTCAGGCATCTTTATTACGATTTGATGATCTCTTATGGGATGGTACTACAGAATTTTTGAAATTAGAGTAGAATTTAAAATTGGGAGTCAGGCTTGTGGGGCTTTTAATTATATTGGTTTAGATATTAAGCAGAACAGGTCTGGAATAACTTTAAATCAACAATCCTATTTAGAGAGTGTTACTGCCATCCCAATTAATGGTACTGAGTCATCACAGAACAATGAGGTTACAGCTAAAGAGGAGACAGAATAATTGCAAAGCTTGACTGGTCAGTTGAACAAGTACTAGTTTTGATGTGTTGCAGTTAAGTACCATGATGAAACACCCACAAGTTGAGAATGTGTTTTAAGGGCAAATAAAACATTAAAAAAGAAATCTGAATAAATGCATACTAAGTTCCTATCCTTAAGTGACCCAAAGAACATGAAACTAGTCATTTTTAATGATGCTTCAAATGCTAATCTTGCTGATGGGTATTATAGTGTAGCTGGTTTCATAATATTTCTGGTGGGTAAGAATGGGAATTGTTGTCCTTAGCTTGGGGGGCTAAGAAAATAAAAAGACTTGTTAAAAATACTGAGGCTGACAAAACACTGGCTCTGGCTGGCACAATGATTATGGTATTCTATTTGTCAAATATTTAAATGAAATTCTGTACAATGGGTGCACTGAAGATAGTTTGCCCATTGAATGTTATGTGAATAATCGTTCATTGTGGGATAATATACAATCTACGAAAAGTGTGAGTGAGAAAGTATTACGATTGACCTGGTGGTTTGAAACAAATGTTGAAGAGAAAGGAAATCTCTAAAATTACATGGGTGAATGCAAGTCATCAACTTTCTGATTGTTTTTACAAAAATGCATGTACAAAGAAATTGTTAAAAGTCCTAGAGGAGGGGTGTCTCACATTGTAATGCTATTTGTAGAATATGGAGGTCTTTGATTTACTTTGTTTAGAAATTTTGAGTGTACATATTAACTCTAATTTAAATTGAAAGAGAGAGAAGGGAATCTGTTAATTGTATATTCATTGTGCTTATTTTTATGCAGGTGGTAGGCATTAACTGGGAATTCACTTGTACTCCAATAACTAGGAACAGACTGAAACTGTAGTGGTTGGGTTAGGAGGTGCATGTTTGTTTTGTATATCTCTGTAAATAAAAGACTCTGAAAGTGTGTTAATATTGGCTCCAATTCTATCCTTTGCTGGAGTACAACAGATCTGTCTTTGTCAGTTCATGTGCATCTCTCTCTTGGTCAGTCTGTGGCTATCTCTGTCACTTGGTCAGTGTGTCACTCCTTCTCTCTAGGTTGGTCAGTAGCTCTCTCAATCATACACTCACTCTTTCGGTTGAAGTGTACCTCTCGCTTGATCAGTGTGCAGTTTTAATCTCTCACAGTTGATGTGTACCCCTCTTGCGATCATTGTGTAGCAGTCTCTCTCACTTTGTTGGTGTGTAGTTCTCCCTCTGTCGATGTGGAGCTCTACCTCAATCAGTGTGTCCCCCTGTCTCTATCTGTCTGTCGGTGTGAGTGTGTCTCTGTCTCTCAGTCAGTTATCCATTTTATCAGCTGGTAATGTGTTCCATGCTTAAAAATTTTGTCACAAAACATATTTAGGATATTTAATTTAATAATTAGCTACTGAAAACATTAATCGTAATATTTTTAAATCTTTCCACTTGCTGTATTTTGTGACAAATTGCACTTTTCTTTTTGTGTAAAACATTAGCTCTTATTTCCTTCCATTTTATTAGATGTGATCCACAACAGTCAAGCAAGCCAATATGTAAATGAACATGTTACTCATTTGGATTTCTTCCACACTTTAAATCATCTGAATGCACTAGATGCTGTAGAGTCATTTGCAGCACAGCAGGAGGCTCTTCGGCCCATCGAGTCCATGCCGGCTCTCCACGGAGCTGCTCAGTCAGTCCTACTCCCCCACTCGATCCCCATATCCCTCTAAGTCTATTTCCTTCAAGTGGCCATTTAATTTGCTCTTGGAGGACCCCGCCAGTGCCGATCGCTGCACCCCCCCCGAGAAGACACCCCCCGCCTCCCCCCACCCTCACTAAACCTCCCCCCCACCCCTTTGCCTGGGCCTGCCTGAATGGCCCCTGCGACCCTGACTCCACTCACCTTTCTCAGAGTTTCTGCAGTACTGGCCTCATGCAGTACTGGCAGTTGCCATTGCCTCCAGTGACGCTGCTGGTACTGCAGATCTGCCAGCCCTCTGATTGACCAGCAGCTCTTGGAGGCGGGAGCTTGTCCTTAAAGGGACAACATCCCCAACGGTGCTGAGTTAATTGCCTGCCCGCCATCAATTAGCTTCGGGATCTAACAGAGGGCCGAGGCAGGGTCTCCCCCCGCCTTCCAGCCCGCCAAAGGGACACCCCCCCCCCCACCCCCTCACCATAATAAAATGCAGCCCAGTATCTTCTCATCCATTTGGTAGACATTTACTTATTGCACGGAGATACGTGTTTACTGATTGGTTCATAAGTGAAAATGGCCAGTTGGAAATTTTTTCCTGATTTGAATTTAATGCCAGTTTACTATCACGATGTCTCCTGTTCGTTAGCTTGTGTGATAACAGTAAGCCACTGCACATAACACCATGCCAGATTGAAATATGGCGAAGTTCTTGCTGATCTGTAGAAAACTGCAAATAATAGACATAATTATATTAACTAAGTTTGCAGTTGTATTGGCAGTTTGATTACTTCAGTAAAATGAGATGGAAGAATCACTTAGTGCAAGTGGCAACCATATATATGAAAGGTATTGTACATCATGTGTGGCTTGACTAATGTAACTGGCATGTTATAAAATAGATGTGTGTGACCTTTTCCTCATTTTCCCTGCTTCATTTGTTTATTAGATGTACCACAGAATACAGCAGTCAGAGTGTATTTATCGGGTCACAATGGAGAAGCTGGCTTATCATAGTGTTTGCACGGTTGAAGAATGGCAGGGCCTCATGAGATCTATGCTTCCCAAACCTCTTTGCAAAGACATTGAGCAGTAAGTGAACTTTAATTCAACACACAGGTTTAGCAGATTTTGTATTCTAAGAATGATGGTAATGTTCACAATGTAAAAAAGGGAACATCATAAAGGGAAAGGCCTTTGATTTTGGAACTACTTATTTGTGTTTTTTAAGAAGGTCTTAGGCTGTATTCATAAACATTTAAAGATCTCCAGTAATTGAGAATGGGACACAATAGTTCCTTTGCAACCAGTTGTGGGGGACATGTTGTCTTCTACAGAAGGTCAGTTGTATAGTGGAGACATGAGGGTAGATGTTTTATACTAAAAATAAGGTGTTTTTTTAACTAGCAGGACTAGTTTAAGTCAGTTGATTGTCATATGAACATACGAATTAGAAGCAGAAGTAGACCATTTGGTTTCTCTAGCCTGCTCCGCCATTCAGTAAGATCATGGCTGACCTGTTTGTGACTCGAATCCCACACTTCTTCCTTTCCGCTACTCCTGATAACCTTTGATTCCCTACCTAACAAGAATCTATCTACCCCACCTTAAAAATATTCAGTGATCCCTTTTCCACAACCTTCTGAGGCAGAGAGTTCCAAAGTCGCAACCTCTCTAAAGCCTTGACATCCTTCCTAAACTGTGGTGTCTAGAATTTGCTGCAATATTCTAATTGGGGCCTAACCAGTGCCTCTTTTCATAAAGCCAAAGATCCTGTCTACCTTCCTAACAGTCTTCTCAACTTGTCCTGCCACCTTTAAAATATATACACTTCCCCATGTCTCCCTATTCCTGCAGCCCCTTTAAAATTGTATCCATTAAGTTAATCTAAGTAATTGGACCCTGCTTAAAATATGCCAAAACACAATTCAGGCAGTATTGTAAAAACAGTGCCCAAATGTAGAAAAGAAACACATAAAGGAAGACCACAAGCTGCACCAATGGTATGTCAGAAACTGAGCTCTGAATTGTGAGAAGCTGTATCGTGATTCCTTACAGTTGTTGGGACCTGAACACAAAATTGAAGAATCCGTATCAGAATCCCTCTGATAGATCCCTCCTCACCTTAGTAGCATTCAATTGGCTACAATTGCTGGAAGGTACCCGCTTCTGCACTTTATCCCGTATTACTATATAATTGGCTGCTCTGGGAGATGTGGAGGTGCAATTCAGGCTCGGGTATCATTTGATCCTTCACCCCTTGACTTTGTTTTTATTTGGGGTTTTCCAGAATACCATGTTGTAATGTGACAAATCCTGCTACTGTGTGGAATGATGTATTTGTATGTTAAAATGACACTTGGACAGTCAATATTTTTTAATGGCCAAATAACAAAACTTTGAAGATTCTTCGCACAGTGACAATTCTCTTATCAGTTTAAACAATAGCAGTTGATACTCTGTATAGATTTTCAGATTTACACATTTTCATTAAAGAAAATGAATCCAGAGTTTCAGCATTATTGAAAAAGAGGCAAACAGTGAACCAGCAAACTTATGTACATAGAAGTTACACAGAAACAGATCTTTTGTCCGTGTCAGTATTTACCCTCCAAGCAAGCACATAGTTTTGATCACATTTAGCCATGTTCCCATATCCCTCAATACCTTACTTTCATCCGCCCATCTAGTCTAATTTTGATGTCGACTTACTTTTTGCTTGAACTGCTAACCCTGGGAGCCTCACAATTCTCTGCTTGAAGAAATTTATCTTGCAGTCTATTCTGAATGTGTTACATTTAATCTTGTATCATTTTTGATCCCTCAGTTCCTGGAAACCATGACCTTCTACCTATCCTGTCCCATCCTATCATAATTTTTAAAATTTCTATCATCTTGCGCTATAATGTGTGTTATTCTAATGATAAAAGAACCACCTTTTCAAGCCTTCATTGTCAAAATGGAACTCCATGCCTTTCAGGACTACCTTCACCAAAGACTGCAGCAGTTCAAGAAGGCAGCTCACTACCTCGTCAAGGGCAATTAGAGAAGGGCGCCAAATCACAGCCTTGTCTGCAAAACACACATTCCAAGGATTTTTTTGTGTTTGAGGTGATCTATCTCCTCATTCCAGTCAGCTGTCTAGTGAAGCTGCATTCCAAAGTCTCACTATCCTTTCTGTAGTGTTGAGTCCAATACTGTGCGCAGTACTGTAACTGAGGTCTTGTTCGGGTTTTATTGAGGTTAATTACCTCTTGGCTTTTCTGTTCAAGCACCACTTGTGCCAGCCCTACGAAATCTTGAACTCAAAGTATTAGCTGGTGCTTCCTGCCGCTGTGTGCCGTGCATGCAGGGTGGGCAGATTGTGATGTTAGCCTCTAAAGCTGATTTGGCACATGACCTGCCATTTTGGACCACGCAGGCCCTTTAGCGCTCTCGTAATCACTCATAGCTGAGCATGCACCGAGGAACCCCCTGCCCCCGCCCTCAACTAGTGTTATTTAAAGGATTAATAATGCAAATTTCAGGTGAAGTGCTTTTGACTTTCTTTTGCTGGTGCAGAGTTAGTAAAAGTACTGTGTTGATTGTCACTGAAGGTGTTTTGCAAATTTTTTGGAGTTACAAAAGAGTGGTGCTGGATTTTGACAGGAGGTCAGAGCAGTTGGAAGGCATGTCAGAACAAAGCTTGCTTCAGTAATGGGGATATTAGTTATCGTGCCTCTTGGGCTGCAACATTTTATGGACATGGAGTAAAGGCAACAGAGACGGGATAGTTTTACAGAGGGAGGAGGAGGAGGGCTCTCAGTAGAAGAGCCTACACACCAACAGTCTTCAGGGAGCACATCTCCTATCTTCACTTCAGCTAGGAGCAGTGCATTTGATGCCTGTGTTTCACAAAGGAGGTGGTGACCGAACTTTGCCACCTCCTGCAACCCAAATTGCAGCCGCATGTTGCAAACTGGCTGCATGGTCGTCAAGGTCACTGTCGCCCTAAACCTCTACACCAGTGGATCCTTCCAGGCAGGAGCAGGAGACGTTAGCAACATCTCACAGTTACCCTCCTTCGCTGCATCAGGGAGGTCATAGAGGCCCTCTATATAGTAGAGGGGTCTTCATCGTCTTCTTACTGACCAGAGAGAAGCAGGAGGAGTGAACACATGTCTTTGCCAGGTTAGTGGAATTTGATATGGTGCAGGGTGCAATTGAATGAATGCAGGTGGCTCAGTGGGCCCCAGGTGTTAACAGGGAGATGTTCTGTAATCACAAGGCCTACCACCCCATTAACATCCAATTGATGTACGACCATATCCAGAAGATCCCTTTGGTAATTGTCGCTATACTGGCAGTAGCTACGATGCATTCATCTTGCACAAGTCAACCATATCCGCCATCTTCGGCCCACCATGAAAAACCTGAGGCTGGCTACTGGGTAACAAAGGATACCTGTTCTAAACTTGGCTCATGACTCCCCCCTGCCATCTGACCATGTGAAGACAGGGCATATAAAATGAGAGCCAAACAGTCAACAGGAATCGTTGGTGTCCTGAAACAACTGTTCCATTGTCTGAACCACTCGGGAAGCCCTCCAATACATTCTGAAGTATGGCTCGTGATGGCCTGCTGCATCCTCCACAACCTTGCTATCATGAGGGCGCAGGCCTTCTCAGGCCCCCTCAGGAGAAGGAAGAAGGGATCTGGGAGCCCTTCACTCCAGGCAGGATGTCCATGAGCAGATACTCAGACTGTGGTTACTCTGAGATGTCATTCCCAAATCACAGTTGCTGCACAATTCTGCATCTTTCACTCCATCTGATATGTACCACACAGCGTCCTCTTGGCCAAATTCTTGAAATTAAAGCTACCAACAAAAAAAAATCATCCCTCAATAAGTTTATCCAACACATTTCCAATCACATACAAAACTGAACTATTCACCCTAGTGCCTGTCTTCAGGGTGCCTTTGCTTGTCCTAGTGCTCCTAAATGGTAAGCTGCTGACTTTCACTGGAGGAGACTGCAGATGGCCTTGCAGGACAACCTTGAGCAGTTCTGGATATTGTGGGCCCAGCTTCAGGCTGCTCCATCTCAGTATGGTTAGCTGGCTGGCTGAAAGGCAACAGCACGGGTACTGGCGCAGTGGTCATGGTGGAAATACAAATGCTGTCATCCTGAGAGAGGAGAGCAGGTTCATGCAATATGGAGCCATTGGTACTCTCCCGGCGTGGCACCTTAGCAATCCGAGTGATCTGTTGGAGGACAGGTTGCTGGAGTGCTCTGAGAGCCTGCATGCCCCTTTGAGCATTGGTATCCACAGCCATGATGGCAGCACTCTGAGCCTGAATAGCACCAAGCTGGGCTTGCATGGCAATAAGCATGACCTCAGTCTGAGCTTTCTCTGCAGCACTCAGATGTTGAGTGGCTTCTGCCTGTGTTGTAATGGAAACTGAGACATTGGCCAACAGGCACTGCATCACAGCTCGGTTGATATGTGCTGTCACGAGTTGGCCACCACTTCCACATTGAAACGATGGGCTCCAAGCAATGTGCTAAGCCCTGTGCCAAATTTGAGCCAGGCTGCTACATGCTCCTCGACAGTGATGAGAAGCACTGTGGCAGGCCTGCCAATGCACCAAGCAACTCTGTGTGCATGCCCATCAGTGTCCTCCAGTATACTACCCGATCAAAGTCCTTATCTGAGTCCTCTGCAGCAGAACTTGTCTGCAACTTTGCATTCCAGTAAGCTGACACACTATCCTTTCCCAACTCATGCCCGGTAACCCACCATGTGCTGATCCTTAATGTGAGAAAAATTACACCTGCCAAGAATGAGGCATACTAATTTTGTCATATGGAACATTAATTTTAAACTCTTACTGGACTGAAAACATGGCTGCACCTGCATTCTAAAAGGACAGTGGCTGGAAACATTTGCATTCTAAAAGACAGTTGCCTGGAGAAGACAATGGAACTGCTCCCTGATTCAATTAACAAAATGGATTTTGATCAAAAGACATTGAAGGTGTGAAAGTCAGCATTCCAGCCCCCTACTGAGGATGTCGACTAAGATTGAAAGAATCCACAAAACCTCGCTGGGCAGGTTGTTCCAAAAAGGAGCCAGTCACATGACTGGACTGCTGGCCCAGATTTGGTTTGAAGTGTGCCACAAAAAAAAGGCAGACTGCAACTGAACTTGAAGAGAGAGCATCTCTCCCTGTCTCTCGCTCTCTCACAAAAAGAAGAGACTGCAACTGGATATCTCCCTCTCATGCAAAGACAGGGACCCACATTAGAAACTAAGCATCAAGACAGAAACTATCGAAACAAGTTTGAAAGTGTGTATTGGGCCCCAACGAGACGGCAAGATTTAACTGCAATCAAAGACTTTACATCAAACTCAAAAGACAGTAAATGAACTCCAGCTATTTCTTCAAACCTTTCCCCTTGATTCTTTCTCCCTTTTCTGTCTCTATCTGCGTGTGTGTTTATCGCATATGCATGTTAGCATGGTCATGTCGCGTATTTTTAGTAGTTTTAACCGAATTAGAGTTTTAAGGTTAGTAAACTTACACCTTTCTTGTTTAAATCTAAGAAAACCTGTCTGGTTGATTTCTTTGCCATTACAATTGTAGGACAGTGAACAAGGATTCACTGAGGGGAAGCTAAAAACACAGTGTTTTAAAAATTAAACCTTGTTGCAGCTAAACCAGGAAAAGGCAAACCAGGAAAAGGGAACCCCAAGATCCCTTTCTCCCCTGGTCATAACAATAAGATAAGGTGTCTACAGTTGGAGCCAGCCAGAGGGCCGTGGAATGGATTAATTAAGGAAATAAGCCCACTCCAGTCTCTGTGATTCATCCAGTGCTGTGCATGTGCACAACTTGGCCGGGCCAGCCTGGCCTTTTGGGGTTTTCATTTTCACCAGCCAGCGAAGCCTAAAAACCAATGAAACACTGAGTTGTCTAGAGGGTCGCAACTCCGCATCATCAATAGGGAACAATAGGGGCCTGTCACACTCTCCCAAGTCAGCCCGCAGCCATAGTCCCTGTTTTATATTGGAGCAGGTGGGCCTGAGGTGGACTTTTAAAAACATTTTTAAAAAGGGAAACATGTAGGAGCTGTGCAAAGATACAGATGAACAGAATGGTGGTGCTGGACAACCGATTTTCCAACCCTTTTCATTATGAGGTCACCTTGGACTGCATCGAAAACCTGTCCGAGGATTTGAAATGGAAAATCATTTATGTGGGTTCAGCAGAAAATCAAGAACATGACCAAGTCTTGGACTCCATAATTGTGGGAATTGTACTTGCTGGAAAACACGTTGTCTTTCAAGGTGATCCTTCCCTCATTCCAGATGCAGATGTGGTTGGCAAAATTGTCTTTTTAATAACTTGCACTTAGCCAGGTCAAAAATTTATCAGGATTGGGTATTGTGTAAATAATGAAAACAGCAATCTAGAGCTGTGTGAAAATCCTCGTGTGAAACCAGATTTCTCTGATCTCCAGTGAAACATTGTGGCATCAACGTCACAAGTTACAAGGTTCTATATCAACTGGTAACAGTAGTGAAAAAAAATGATTCCGAATATACAAATCCGAATATGTAATTCATTCTTTCCACAAGTACATTGTCTTCAGCTTCAAAGTAACATACGGGAAAAATAGGAAAAAGATAAAGCCAAAGGCAATATAATGAATGCGTGAATCATTTGCAACAAAATATATGAATTAATAGCAGAGCTGGGAATTAATGGGTTTGATCTAATAGCCAAAGACGTGGCTGCAGAGTGACAAACGTTGAAAATTAGGTAGTCCAGGAAACTTAACTTTTAGAAAATAGGCAAAATGGAAAGGAAATGGGTGGAGCGCTGATAACAAAGGATGAGATAAAGGCAGTAGAGAGATAGGATCTTAACTCAGAAAATCAGGATGTAGAATCAGTTTGGATGGAGCTAAGAAACAACAAGAGGCATCAATCATTGGTGGGAACAGTTTATTGGCACCTAATAGTAATTGTAGTGTCGGGCAGAGTAAAAGTCAAGAAATTAGAGTCTCATGCAGCAAGAGCACTACAGTAATCATAGGGGACTTCAATTGTCATATAAAACAAATAGGCAGTAATAGTATGGAGGACGAGTTCATGCATATATACGAGCGTCTCGAGGAAATAGTGGTCATAATATGATAGAATTTTATATTGAGTTTGAGCATGATTTAGTTAAGTCTGAAACGAAGGCCTTAAATCTAAACAAAGCAAACTTCATAGGTATGAGGGGCAAGTTGGCGAAGGTAGATTGCAACAAATATACGTAGAAACGTAGAAAATAGGAGCAGGAGTAGGCCAGTCAACCCTTCGAGCCTGCTGAACCATTTATTATGATCATGGCTGATCATCCAACTCAGTAACCCGTTCCCGCTTTCCCTCCATATCCTTTGATCCCTTTCGCCCCAAGAGCTATATCTAACTCCTTCTTGCAAACATACAATGTTTTGGCCTCAACTGCATTCTGTGTTAGCGAATTCCACAGGCTCACCACTGTCTGGGTGAAGAAATTTCTCCCCATCTCAGTCCTGAAAGGTTTACCCCATACCTTAGACTATGACCCCTGGTTCTGGACTCCCCCACCATCGGGAACATCCTTCCTGCATCTGCCCTGTCAGGTCCTGTTAGAATTTTATAGGCTTCTATGAGATCCCCCCTCACTCTTCTGAACTCCAGTGAATATAATCCTAACCGACTCAATCTCTCCTCATACGTCAGTCCCACCATCCCAGGAATCAGTCTGGTAAACCTTCGCTGCACTCTCTCTATAGCAAGAACATCCTTCCTCAGATAAGGAGATCAAAACTGCACACAATATTCCAGGTGTGGCCTCACCAAGGCCCTGCATAATTGCAGCAAGACATCCCTGCTCCTGTAGTCGAAACCTCGCGCTATGAAGGCCAACATACCATTTGCCTTTTTTACCGCCTATTGCATCTGCATGCTTACCTTCAGCGAATTGTGTACAAGAACACCCAGGTCTCGTTGCATATTCCCCTCTCTCAGTTTATAGCCGTTCAGATAATAATTTGCCTTCCTGCTTTTGCTACCAAAGTGGATAACCTCACATTTATCCACATTGTACTGCATCTGCCATGCATTTGCCCACCCACTCAACTTGTCCAAATCACCCTGAAGCCTCTCTGCATCCTCCTCACAACTCACCCTCCTACCCAGTTTTGTGTCATCTGCAAATTTAGAGATATTACATTTCGTTCCCTCATCTAAATCATTAATGTATATTGTGAATAGCTGGGGTCCTAGCACTGATCCCTGCGGTACCCCACTAGTCACAGCCTGCCTTTCGGAAAAAGACCCGTTTATTCCTACTCTTTGTTTCCTGTCTGCCAACCAATTTTCTATCCATCGCAATACACTACCCCCAATCCCATGCACTTCAATTTTACACGCTAATCTCTTATGTGGGACTTTGTCGAAAGCCTTCTGAAAGTCCAAATAAACCACATCCACTGGCTCCCCCTCATCAACTCTACTAGTTACATCCTCGAAGAATTCTAGTAGATTTGTCAAGCATGCTTTCCCTTTCGTAAATCCATGCTGACTCTGCCCGATTCTATCACTGTTCTCCAAGTGCTCTGCTATAAAATCTTCGATAATGGACTCTAGAATTTTCCCCACTGCTGCTGTCAGGCTGACTGGTCTATAATTCCCTGTTTTCTCTCTACCTCCCTTTTTAAATAGTGGGGTTACCTTAGCTACCGTCCAATCTGTAGGAACTGTTCCAGTGTCTGTAGAATCTTGGAAGATGACCATCAATGCATCCACTATTTCTAGGGCCACTTCCTTAAGTACTCTGGGATGTAGATTATCAGGCCCTGGTGATTTATCGGCCTTCAATCCCATCAATTTCCAAAACACCATTTCTCTACTGATACTGATTTCCTTCAGTTCCTCCCTCTCACTAAACCCTGTGTTCCCCAACATTTCTGGTATGATATTGTGTCCTCCTTTGTGAAGACAGAACCAAAGTATGATTTAGTTTGTCAGCCATTTCTTTGTTCCACATAATAAATTCCCCTGTTTCTGACTGTAAGGGACCTACATTTGTCTTCACCAATCTTTTTCTCTTCACATACCTACAGAAACTTTTACAGTCAGTTTTTATGTTCCCCGCAAGCTTACTCTTGTCCTCTATTTTCCCCTTCTTAATCAATCCCTTGTTCCTCCTTTGCTGAATTCTAAACTGCTCCCAATCCTCAGGTCTGTTATTTTTTTGGTGAATTTGTATGCCTCTTCCTTGGATCTAATGCTATCTCTAATTTTGCTTGTAAGCCATGGTTTGGCTACCTTTCCTGTTTTACCTTTGCGCCAGACAGGAATAAACAACTGTTGCAGTTCATCCAAGCGCTCTTTGAATGTTTGCCATTGCCTATCCACTGTCATCCCTTTAAGTAACGTTTTCCAATCCATCATAGCCAACTCGCGCCTCATACCTTTGTAGTTTCCTTTATTAAGATTCAGGACCCTAGTCTCAGAATCATGTCACTCTCCATCTTGATGAAGAATTCTATCATATTATGGTCGCTTATCCCCAAGGGGTCTCGCACCACTAGATTGTCAATTATTCCTCTCTCATTACGCAATACCCAGTCTAGGATGGCCTGTTCGCTAGTTGGTTCCTCAACATATTGGTCCAGAAAACCATCCCGTATACACTGCATGAATTCCTCCTCTACGGTATTGTGACGAATTTGATTTGCCCAATCTATATGCAGATTAAAGTCACTCATAATTACAGATGTTCCTTTATCGTATGCATCTCTAATTTCCTGTTTACTGCCATTCCCAACATCACCATTACAGTTTGGGGCTCTATATACAACCCCCACTAATGTTTTTTGCCCCTTAGTGTTTCTCAGCTCTACCCATACAGATTCCACATCATCTGAGCTAATATCCTTCCTCACTATTGTGTTAATTTCCTCTTTAACCAGCAGAACAACTCCACCGCCTTTTACTTTTTGTCTGTCCTTCCTAAATACTGAATACCCCTGGATGTTCATTTCCCATCCTAGTCATTCTGCAACCATGTCTCCGTAATCCCAACTATATCATACCCGTTTGCATCTGTTTGCGCGATTAATTCATCCACTTTATTGCGAATGCTCCGCGCATTAAGGCACAAAGCCTTAAAGCTTGTCTTTTTAACATTGCTTGTCCCCTTCCCACTATTTTTCACTGTGGCCCTATTTTATTCTGGCCCTTGATTTCTCTGCCTATCACTTTTCTGATTCCCCTTACTGTCTTTTGTTCTTGTATTTGATTCCCCCCTCCTCTGACTCCTTGCAAACGTTCCCATCCCCCTGCCATTTTAGTTTAAACCCTCCCCAACCACTCTAGCAAATACTCCCCCAGGACATCAGTCCCGGTCCTGCCCGGGTGTGACCCGTTCAGTTTGTACGGGTCCCACCTCACCCAGAACCAGTCCCAATGCCCCAGGAATCTAAAACCCTCCCCCTCACATCATCTCTTCAGCCACGTATTCATCCAATATATCCTGCTATTTCTACTCTGACTAGCACGTGGCACTGGTAGTAATCCTGAGATCACTACCTTTGAGGTTCTACTTTTCAAAGTACTTCCTAACTCCCTATATTCTACTTTCAGGACCTCATCCTTTTTTTTCACTTACGTTGTTTGTACCAATGTGTACCACAACCACTGGCTGTTCACCCTCCCCCTTCAGAATGTCCTGTAACCTCTCTGAGACATCCTTGACCCCAGCACCAGGGAAGCAACATACCATCCTGGAGTCTCGTTTGCAGCCACAGAAACGCCTATCTGTTCCCCTTACAACTGAATCCCCTATAACTATTGCATTCCCACACTTTTTACTCCTCCCCTGTGCAGCAAAGCCAACCGTGGTGCAACGAATTGGGCGTTGCTGCTTTCCCCTGAGAGGCCATTTCCCCCAACAGTATCCAAAATAGTATATCTGTTTTGCAGGGGAATAGCCACAGGAGATTCCTGCAGTGTCTGCCTACTCCTCTTGGTCACCCATTCCCTTCCTGCCTGTGGAGTCTGAGCCTGCAGTGTGACAACCTCTCTATACGTGCTATCCACGATACTCTCCGCCTCGTGGATGCTCCACAGTGTCCCCTGCCGCCGCTCCAGCTCCAGGAGCTGGAGACACTTCCTGCAGACATGCTAGTCCCGGGCACTGGAATTGTTCCCGGCTTCCCACATAGAGCATGAAGAGCACAACACGGCTTTGAGCTCTCCTGCCATGACTTACCCCTTTAAATTAAACCTTTTGGAAGATGCTTAATATCAAATAATATCAATTACTCTAGGGCCCTTCTTCCCTGGTCCTCGCTACTACAGAACTCCCTAAAAAACACTACTTACTATTTATGAAAATAAACTGTAGACCTTTCTTACCTTAGTTTCGAAGCCAGCTATTTAGAGCTATTCCCTAACAGCAGTTACTCACCAACCAATCACCTTCCAGCTTTCCTGTGATGTCACTGTTGACTTTTTGTTTCAAAACTCCGTGCGCCTGGACTGCCCTCGCACAGGTCTGACTGCTCTCCATGGGAAATGTGGTCCAACTATGGAGAACAAATAAAGTTAAAGCTAGTATAAGATTAAAGAGCGAGGCTTATAACGTTGCCAAAAAAGGTAGGGAGGATTTTAGAATTCAGCAAAAGATGACCAAGAAATTATAAAGAGAGAGAAAATAGAACGAGAGTAAACTAGCGAGAGACACAAAAACAGATTTTAAAAGTTCCTATAGGTATGTAAAAAGAAAACAAGTAGTGAAAGTAAACGCGAGTCCCTTCCAGGCAGAGACAAGACAAATTATAATGGGGAATCAGGAATATACAGAGACATTAAATGAATACTTTGTATCTGTCTTCACGGTAGATGATACAAACACATTCCAGAAATAGCAGGGAACCAAGTGTCTAGTGGAAATGAGGAACTTAGGGGTGTTATTATTATTAAAGATGTTAGTACTGATAAAATTAATGGGACTAAAAGTCGACAAACCCCCTGGACCCAATCGCCTGCATTTTAGGGTTTTGAAAGAGATAGTGGATGCATCTTCCAGAATTCCCAAAATTCTAGATCAGTCCCTTGGATTGGAAAGTAGCAAATGTAATCCACTATTCAAGAAAGGAGTGAAAGAGAAAACAGGGAACTATAGGCCAGTTAGCCTGACATCAGCATTAGGGAATATCTATTATTCGGGACACGATAACAGAGCACATAGAGAATCATATTATGTTTTATGAAAGGGAAGTTGTGTTTGACAAATCTGTTATTTTTGGGGTTGTAACTAGCAGGATGAATAAGGGGGAACCAGTGGATATAGTGTATTTGGATTTTCAAAAAGCGTTTGCAAGGAGCCACATAAGAGGTTATTACATAAAATTAGGACTTATAGGATTGGGAATAATATATTGGCAAGAACTGAGGATTGGTTAATTGACAGAGAACAGAGACTTGGAATAAACGGAACATTTTTGGGTTGGTAGGCTGTAACTAGTGGGGTACTGGAAGGATCAGGACTTGAGCCTCACCCATATGCAATCTATATCAATGGCTTAGATGAATGGTGTAATATATCCAAGTTTGCTATCAATACAAAGTTAGGTGGAAAGTCAGCTGTGAGAAGGATGCAAAGAGGCTGCAAAGGGATTTTTTTTTTTATTATTCATTCATGGGATGTGGGCGACGCTGGCCAGGCCAGCATTTATTGCCCATCCCTAATTGCCCTTGAGAAGGTGGTGGTGAGCTGCCTTCTTGAACCGCTGCAGTCCATGTGAGGTAGGTACACCCACAGTGCTGTTAGGAAGGGAGTTCCAGGATTTTGACCCAGAGACAGTGAAGGAACAGCGATATAGTTCCAAGTCAGGATGGTGTGTGACTTGGAGGGGAACTTGCAGGCAGTGGTGTTCCCATGTATTTGCTGCCCTTGTCCTTCTAGTTGGTGGAGGTCGCGGGTTTGGAAGGTGCTGTCTAAGGAGCCTTGGTGCATTGCTGCTGTGCATCTTGTAGATGGTACACACTGCTGCTACTGTGCATCGGTGGTGGAGCAAGTGAATGTTTGTAGATGGAGTGCCAATCAAGCGGGCTGCTTTGTCCTGGATGGTGTCGAGCTTCTTGAGTGTTGTTGGAGCTGCACCCATCCAGGCAAGTGGAGAGTATTCCATCACACTCCTGACTTGTGCCTTGTAGATGGTGGACAGGCTTTGGGGAGTCAGGAGGTGAGTTACTCGCCTCAGAATTCCTAGCCTCTGACCTGCTCTTGTAGCCACAGTATTTATATGGCTACTCCAGTTCAGTTTCTGGTCAATGGTAACCCCTAGGATGTTGATAGTGGGGGATTCAGCGATGATAATGCTGTTGAATGTCAAGGGGCGATGGTTAGATTCTCTCTTGTTGGAGGTGGTCATTGCCTGGCACTTGTGTGGCACGAATGTTACTTACCACTTATCAGCCCAAGTCTGGATATTGTCCAGCTCTTGCTGCATTTCTACACGGACTGCTTCAGTATCTGAGGAGTCACGAATGGTGCTGAACCTTGTGCAATCATCAGCGAACATCCCCATTTCTGACCTTATGATTGAAGGAAGGTCATTGATGAAGCAGCTGAAGATGGTTGGGCCCAGGACACTACCCTGAGGAACTCCTGCAGTGATGTCCTGGAGCTCAGATGATTGACCTTCAACAACCACAACCATCTTCCTTTGCGCTAGGTATGACTCCAGCCAGCGGAGGGTTTTCCCCCTAATTCCCATTGACCTCAGTTTTGCTAGGACTCCTTGATACCATACTCGGTCAAATGCTGCCTTGATGTCAAGGGCAGTCACTCTCACCTCACCTCTTGAGTTCAGGTCTTTTGTCCATGTTTGAACCAAGGCTGTAATGAGGCAAGGAGCTGAGTGGCCCTGGCGGAACCCAAACTGAGCGTCACTGAGCAGGTTATTGCTAAGCAAGTGCTGCTTGATGGCACTGTTGATGACACCTTCCATCACTTTACTGGTGATTGAGAGTAGGCTGATGGGGCGGTAATTGGCCGGGTTGGACTTGTCCTGCTTTTTGTGTACAGGACATACCTGGGCAATTTTCCACATTTTATTTTATTTATTTTATTTTATTTTTATTTCGAGATACAGCACTGAAACAGGCTCTTCGGCCCACCAAGTCTGTGCCGACCAACAACCACCCATTTATACTAATCCTACATTAATCCCATATTCTCTACCACATCCCCACCATTCTCCGACCACCTACCTACACTAGGGGCAATTTACAATGGCCAATTTACCTATCAACCTGCAAGTCTTTTGGAGGTGGGAGGAAACCGGAGCACCCGGCGGAAACTCACACAGACACTGGGAGAACTTGCAAACTCCGCACAGGCAGTACCCAGAACTGAACCCGGGTCGCTGGAGCTGTGAGGCTGCGGTGCTAACCACTGTGCCACATTGCAGGGTAGATGTCAGTGCTGTAGCTGTACTGGAACAGCTTGGCGAGGGGCGCGGCAAGTTCTGGAGCGAAGGTCTTCAGTACTATTGCCCGAATATTATCAGGGCCCATAGCTTTTGCAGTATCCAGTGCCTTCATTCGTTTCTTGATATCATGCGGAGTGAATCGAATAATCTGACATCTGTGATGCTGGGGACTTCAGGAGGAGGCCGAGATGGATCATCAACTCGGCACTTCTGGCTGAAAATTGTTGCAAATGCTTCAGCCTTATCTTTCGCACTGATGTGCTGGGCTCCCTCATCATTGAGGATGAGGATATTTATGGAGCCACCTCCTCCAGTTAATTGTTTAATTGTCCACCACCATTCACGGCTGGATGCGGCAGGAGTGCAGAGCTTCGATCTGATCCATTGGTTATAGGATCGCTTAGCTCTGTCTGTCGCATGCTGCTTACGCAGTTTGGCATGCAGATAGTCCTGTGTGGTAGCTTCACCAGGTTGACACCTCATTTTGAGGTATGCCTGGTGCTGCTCCTGGCATGCCCTCCTGCACTCTTCATTGAACCAGGGTTGGTCTCCTGGCTTGATGGTAATGGTAGAGTGGAGGATAAGCCGGGCCATGAGGTTACAGATTGTGGTTGAGTACAATTCTGCTGCTGCTGATGGCCCACAGCGCCTCATGGATGCCCAGTTTTGCATTGCTAGATCTGTTCGAAATCTATCCCATTGAGCACGGTGATAGTGCCACACAACACGACGGACGGTATCCTCAATGCGAAGGCGGGACTTCGTCTCCACAAGGACTGTGCAGTGGTCACTCCTACCAATACAGTCATGGACAGAAGCATCTGCGGCAGGCAGATTGGTGAGGACGAGGTCAAGTATGTTTTTCCCTCGTGTTGGTTCCCCCACCACCTGCCGCAGACCCAGTCTAGCAGCTATGTCCTTTAGGACTTGGCCAGCTCGGTCAGTAGTGGTGCTACCGAGCCACTCTTGGTGATGGACATTGAAGTCCCCCACAGTTAGTGGGCAAGAACATGGCAATTGGAATAATGAGAGGAATTGTGAAGTTTTTAACTTTGGGAAGAAAAATAGATAAGCAGAGATTAGGAAACATTGGTATCCAGAGGGACCTGAATGCCCTTGTACATGAATCACAGAAAGTTAACATGCAGGCACAGTAAGCAATTCGGAAAGCAAATGGTGTGTTAGCCTTTATTTAAAAGCAATTGGAGTATAAGAGTAAAGAGGTCTTAGTTCAAATGCATAAAGCTTTGGTGAGACCACACCTGGGGTGCTGCGTGCAGTTTTGGTCTCTTTACCTATGGAAGGATATACAGCCTTGGAGGGAGTGCAATGAAGGTTCACTGGACTGATTCCTGGGATGGGGGGTTTATCCTAAGATGAAAGATTGAGTAGACTGAGCCAATATTCTCTGGAATTCAGAATAATGAGGTGATCTCATTGAAACATATAAAATTCTTCAGGGGCTTGGTAGGCTTAATCCTGGGAGGTTGACTCCCTGGCTGGGAGTCAAGAACTAGAGATCACAATCTCAGAATAAGGTGTCGGCCATTTAGGACTGAGATGAGGAGTACTTTTTTCTCTTGAAGGGTTGTGAATCTGGAATTCTTTACCCCTGAGGGCTGTGGCTGCTCAGTCGTTGAATATATTTAAGACAGAGATCGATAGATTTTTGAATTTTTTTCATTCGTTCATGGGATGTGGGCATCGCTGGCTAAGCCAGCATTTATTGCCCATCCCTAATTGCCCTTGACAGTAGTGAGTTGCCTTCTTGAGCCTCTGCAGTCCTTGGGGTGTAAGTACACCCGCAGTGCTGTTAGGGAGTTCCAGGATTTTGACCTAGCGACACTGAAGCAATATCGTTTCAAGTCAGGATGGTGTGTCGCATGGAGGGGAACATGCAGGTGGTGTTGTTCCCATGCATCTGCTGCGCTTGTCCTTGTAGGTGGTGAAGGTCATGGGTTTGAAAGGTGCTGTCGAAGGAGCCTTGGTGTGTTGCTGCAGTACATCTCGTAGATGGTATACACTGCTGCCACAGTGGGTGGTGAAGGGAGCAAATGTCGAAGGTGGTGGTTGGGGTACCAATCAAGCGGGCTGCTTTGTCTTGGGTGGTGTCGAGCTTCTTCTGTGTTGTTGGAGCTGCACCCATACAGGCAAGGAGGGAGTATTCCATCACACTTCTGACTTGTGCCATGTAGATGTGGACAGGCATTGGGGAGTCAGGAGGTGAGGTACTCGCTGCAGAATTCCCAGCCTCTGACCTTCTCTTGGATACTAAGGAAATTAAGAGATATGGTGGAATTAAGATCGAAGATCAGCAATGATTGTATTGAATGGCAGTGTAGGCTCAAAGGGCTGAATGACTGACCTCTGCTCCTATTTTTTTAATCTGCTGTGAACTAATTCTATCTGCTCATCCACCGCACCAAGCCAACCTTCTTTCAGGGTATAATTACTGCTGTTATTATTTTCTAACAGAATCACAGAATTGTTACAGCTGTTATGATCCTGTAGTTTTTTTTCCCAGAAGAATGCGGTGTGCCTTTAAGGCTGGAAAAAGAGCCGTACTGCTTTACGGCAGCAAGCTCTAACAACTGAGTCAAAGAATGCATTCTCGTTACCTTTGAGACTGGCATTTGGAGACTGCGATTCAAAGGGTGCATTCTCTTCACCTTGGTTCCAGCCACTCAGACTGAGCATCAAGAGATATATTTGTTACAATTTAATTTTGAACTGGCTTATAGTGCAAACAGCCTGCTCGAACAGAGGACTCAGACAGACAGCTGTGTGTTAGCACCTGAAAGAAGAGCTCTCAGCCCATTTCAACTGAAGGAAGAGAATTTAGTCTGTTTATTCGTTATTCTCTCTCAAAATTAAAAAAAAGTCAAGTCAAAACAGAGATCTCTGATAATTTAAACTGAAGGAAGAGAAGTTTGACTGTGACAATCTTTTATCCCTCAAAAACTCTAAAGTCAGATTGATTCTATTGAAAGTGTTTCCAAATTGTTAATTGTTGAAATTCATCACTGGAGAAGGAAAGCATCACTTACTGCTGGAATTAGACTATGGGACTGTTCTACTGTTGAAGAACCTTTTTATCCCCATTGGACGGCTATGAGGACTTCAAGCAATCTTGGACTTTTTTCACCTCAGGCAGGAGCGTAAATTTGCAAGGACTCTAATTTTTTCTATTTTAAATGTTGTTTATATCTTAGTAGTGTTTAAGAATTTAGTTTGTCTAATTAAACAGTTAATTTGTTGATTTAAAGACACCTGGTTTAGTTAGCCTCATTTGGCTGGGTCTTTCTTTAATTTGGAAAGCTTAAAATGATATGTTAGGCGATCTATGGAGGGACGGGATTGAATTAGCAGTGCATTTCTTCCACCACAATCAGAATTGTATATTTTGATTTGGGGCTTTGACTGGAGCAGTCAGTCGTAACATATTAATTGGCGGCTCACTCAAGATTTGAATCACATATTAATTGTGTTTCTCATCTGTGGATTTGAATCATACCTTAATTGGGGGCTTGCTCGCAATCAAATCATACTTAATTCGGTGGCTCGCATTTGGAATCATATCAATTGCTCGTTTCTGAGATAACATATTTAAATTGGGGTCTTGCGTTAGGCATCATATTAATTGCTCTCAAGTCTGGGATCTTATTAATTGGAAACTCGATTGCTGGGATCTAAATCTGACAGCAGCTACCAAGCAATTAAAAGAACCAGGTCTCTTGTATAATAAGGTACAGTCTATACCATTGTAATGGCAATAGTGGTTGTAGCAAAGTTTCTGGGAAAGCAGACGTTTCCCTGAGTGACTAGTTAGCTTTAACAAAGAACAAATTAAAAGAATTGGCAGCGAAATTGGGGTTGGAATTGAAACCAGGTGCCAAAAAAGCAGGGATAATTGACATAATAGTCGAACATCTGGAATTAGTAGAAGATGATGATGATACAGACGAATGTCAATATGAGGAACAAGAAAGGGAATATGAGAGACATGAATGTAGTAGGTCCGAGAGTTCTTCTTTCTTTTGGGCCTCCTTATCTCGAGAGACAATGGATATGCGCCTGGAGGTGGTCAGTGGTTTGTGAATCAGCGCCTGGAGTGGCTATAAAGGCCAATTCTGGAGTGACAGGCTCTTCCACAGGTGCTGCAGAGAAATTTGTTTGTTGGGGCTGTTGCACAGTTGGCTCTCCCCTTGCGCCTCTGTCTTTTTTCCTGCCAACTACTAAGTCTCTTCGACTCGCCACAATTTAGCCCTGTCTTTATGGCTGCCCGCCAGCTCTGGCGAATGCTGGCAACTGACTCCCACGACTTGTGATCAATGTCACACGATTTCATGTCGCGTTTGCAGACGTCTTTATAACGGAGACATGGACGGCCGGTGGGTCTGATACCAGTGGCGAGCTCGCTGTACAATGTGTCTTTGGGGATCCTGCCATCTTCCATGCGGCTAGGTCCGAGAGTGATGCAATGGAATTGGCTAGGATTTATTTAGAAATGAAAAAACTGGAGCTCAACAAGAAAAAGGATTAAGAAAACTTGAACGTCAAAGAGAAAGTGGAAGAGCAGAGTGGGAATTTAAGTTAAAAGAGATGGAACTAAAACAAAGGGGTGGTCTTAAATACAGGGAAAATTCGGGTCAGGAAGAATCTAAATTTAGATCAGGACCCAGTGAGAAGTTGTTTAAATTTATACAGGCTCTTCCTAAATTCGAGGAAAAGGACCTAGATGCATTTTTCATATCTTTTGAAAGAATAGCCAAACAGATGAAATGGCGGAAAGAAAGCTGGACATTGCTCATACAGGGCAGGCTGGTAGGCAGAGCTCATACAGCTTATGCCATGCTTTCTGAAGAGGCTTCTGCAGATTATGAGATGGCAAAAAAGGCTATTCTCGCTGCGTAATAGTTAGTCCCTGAAGCTTACCATCAGAAGTTTAGGAACTTACAGAGATTGGCGGGGCAGACATATTTAAAATTTGAGAGGGTGAAGCAAATGAATTTTGATCGTTGGATACGGGCATTAAGGATTGAAACCACATATGAGAACCTTCGAAAATTGATTCTCTTTGAAGAGTTTAAAAACTCCATTCCTTCAGTAGTGAGAACTCATATAGATAACCTGAAACTTTTGAAAGTTAGGCCAGCAGCAGAGATTGCTGATGATTTTGAGCTTGTGAATATGCCAACCTATTTTGTCCATCGCCCCCATAAACCCGAGAAGGATAGAAAGTGGGAGAGTGAAAGGAAGGCAGGCAGCCAGGGACAAGAGGGAACAGCTGGGAATGCCCCAGGATCACTTCCTCAGGTTAGAAAGGAAGGTGTTGAGGGTAGAAGTGAGGTTCGCAAGCCAAAGTGTTATCATTGCAACAAAATAGGTCATCAGAGTGCTGGAAATTGTGAGGTAACCCCATAGGATTTGTTGGGGTACGCAAAGTTAGTGCAGAGGAAAAGACTCTGACTGAGAGTATAGCAGACCAGGCTATATCTTTAACGACAGCTGTGAATGTGAAACCAGATACTAAAACTAAAAGGAGTGTAGAGGTTAAGAAGAAAATACCTGAGAGTTATAATGATTTTTTGTCAAAGGGAAGAGTAACTCCGTATCCTGTAAGTGAGGCAGGAAAACCTATCATTATACTCAGGGATACAGGAGCAACCCAAACACTCTTGCTGGGGAAAGATATGAGGTTTCAACCAGAGAGCGCCTTGAACGCTAAAGTTTTAGTTAATGGAATTGGCAGGGAGTATATACCCGTACCTTTGTATAAAGTATGCCTAGAGAGTGACTTAATAACTGGGGTAGTAACTGTAGATGTTGTCCACGGTTTCCCAGTAAAGGGAATTGATCTACTCCTAGGAAATGATTTGGCAGGATCAGAAATATCAGTTTCTCCTATGGTTATAGAGTAGCCATGTGAAATTAAGGAAACAGAGCAATTACAGGAGCAAGTTCCGAGAATATTTCCTGCGTGTGTAGTTACCCGAGCAATGGCTAAACAGGATCCATTGTTGGAGGTAAAAGGGGCACCACAAATAGATAATCAGGCACCTGAAACCTTCTTTGGGGATTTAGATAATCCAAATGAGTTGTTTAATAGATCGTTTATCATTGCAGCACAGCAAGCTGATCCAGAAGCTGAGGTGAAAGGAGTTCTGGAAGGCTATTATATGGCAAATGGGATTTTGAGGAGGAAATGGAGACTGCCTCATAGGCCTGCCGACGAAGACTGGACAGTTGTTGAACAGATAGTGGTACCACCTAAATATTGACCAAGTTTGTTAAGGTTAGCACACAACGTTCCTTTTGCAGGACCAGGGGAATTCAGAAGACCAAATCACACATAAGCAAACAGGTCTTACAAAGGATATGAGACAATTTTGTAGGACATGCCATACCTGTCAAATGGTGGGAAAACCACAACATACCATAAAACTAGCACTGCTAGTTTCCATACCAGTGATTGAGGAACCATTTAGCAGGGAGGAGGATAAACCAGTACAGGTATACAGCTAATCGGGACTGTTGTGAAGGAAAAGGATAGTGAGGATGAGGCAGCAGTAGGCCTGGGAAATTCTCAGATTGAACCTCCAACTATCCAATTAGCGAATATAGAATGGCTAGGAAAATTAAACAATAGGCTTTTACACTTAGAGGTCCTAACCAGGGTTTTCACAATGTTTCAAAAGGTTTGTAGGGATAAGCCAGGATGCATAACCTTAGCCACACATGATGTGAAAATAGGGGGAACCATTCCTTTAAAACACCATCCTTGCCACTTAGATCCACACAGACAGGCCCAAGTGGAACCAGAGGTACAATGCATGCTGAAGGGCAGCTTAGATGAACCTAGTCGGGACAGTTGAGATTCGCAGATGGTCTTGATGTCTGAACCTGGTGGGTCGGCTCAAACTTACATAGACTCTAGAAAAGTCACTGTGGTAAAAAAGACAGACTCCTACCCAAATTCTTATTTAAAGGACTATATGGACAGAGTGGGCAATACAATGTGTCTTAAAGAGACTGATGTGTTGGAGGCAACTTGTCAAATTCCTTTGACACCCAGGGTAAGAACAAATCGTCTTCTGTTACAGTGGACAGGGTTTTCCAGTGTCAAGTGACACCACATCGGTTAAGGGGTACAGAAGAAAATTCTGAGAGAATAGTAAACCCAGTAGTGGTCAGTGCACCTAGCTGTGCAGTTCACCTGGCTGAGGTGATGGGCTATAGGGATGCTTGGAAGGAAAACACGAAACAATTGGAAGACTATGCTTGGAAATTTAAAATGGGTTAATTAGGACAGCCTTTTGAAAATTTAAAGCCAGAATGTTCTGGTGGAATTTGTTGCTGGATGCCTATAAATGCGAAAAAAAGTTAGCGCTTTTTCAATTTGTATTTTTTACCCATTGTAATGAAACGCATTCCAGGAATGGTAATTCATTCCACCAGGGGCGGACGTGTTATGATCCTGTAGTTTTTCTTCCAGGAAGAATGCGGTGTGCTTTTAAAGCTGGAAAAAGAGCTATACTGCTTTAAGTCAGCAAACTCTAAAAACTGAGTCAAAGAATGCATTGTCGTTACCTTGGATACAGCCATTCAGAGACTGCGATTCAAAGGGTGCATTCTCGTTATCTTGGATACAGTCACTCAGACTGATCATCGAGAGATACATTTGTTACAATTTAATTTTGAACTGGCTTATAGTGCAAACAGCCTGCTCGGACAGAGGACTCAGACAGACAGCTGTGTGTTAGCACCTGAAAGAAGAGCTCTCAGCCCATTTCAACTGAAGGAAGAGAATTTAGTCTGTTTATTCGTTATTCTCTCTCAAAATTCAAAAAAAATCAAGCCAAAACAGAGATTTCTGATAATTTAAACTGAAGGAAGGGAAGTTAGACTGTGACAGTCTTTTATCCCTCAAGAACTCTAAAGTCAGATTGATTCTATTGAAAGTGTTTCCAAGTTGTTAATTGTTGAAATTCATCACTGGAGAAGGAAAGCATCACTTACTGCTGGAATTAGACTATGGGACTGTTCTACTGTTGAAGAACCTTTTTCTCCCCATCAGAAGACTGCAAGGACTTCAAGCAACCTTGGACTTTTTTCACCTCCGGCAGAGCGTAAATTTGCAAAGACTCTAATTTTTCTATTTTAAATGTTGTTTATATGTTAGTAGTGTTTAAGAATTTAGTTTGTCAAATTAAACAGTTAATTTGTTGATTTAATGGCACCTGGTTTAGTTAGCCTAATTCGTGGGTTATTAGATGGTACAATTTGGCTGAATCTTTCATTAATTTGGAAAGTTTAAAATGATATGTTAGGCTATCTGTGGAGGGACAGGATTGAATTAACAATGCGTTTCTCCCACCACATTCAGTATCGTATATTTTGGTTGGGAGCTTTAACACAGCATAGAAGGAGGCCATTCTGCCAGTCGTGTCTGCACCGGCTCTCCGAAAGAGCACTTTACCTAGTGCCACTCCCCAGCCTTCTCCCCATAGCCCTGCTTATTCCTCCTTTTCAGATAACAATCCATATCCCTCATGAATGCCTGGATTGAACCTTCCTCCACCATACTGTCAGGCAGTGCTTTCCAGATCTTAACCGCTCGCTGCATGAAAAAGCTTTTCCTCATGTTGCTATTGCTTCTTTTGACAATGACCTTAAATCTGTGCCCTCTTGTTCTTAATCCCTCCACCAATTGGAACAGTTCCCTGTCCAGACCCATCATGATTTTGAATACCTCTATCAAATCTCCTCGCAAGCTTCTTTTGAAAGAAAACAGTCTCAACTTCTCCAATCAATCCACATAACTGAAGTTCCTCATCCTTGACATCATTCTATTGAACCTTTTCTGCACTCTGTCCAGTGCTTTCACATCTTTCCTAAATTATGGCACCCAGAACTGGACAAAATACTCCAGTTCGAGGCCAAACCAGTGCTCCATACAAGTTTAACATAACCTCTTTGCTTTTGTAATCTATGCCCCTATTAATGAAGCCGAGGATAATATATGCTCTATTAACTGTGCTCTCAATCTTCACCTTCAATGATCTGTGCACATATATATCCAGGTTCCTCTGCTCCTGCACCCCCCTTAGAATTGTACGCTTTATTTTATATTGTCTCTGCGTTCTTCCTACCAAAATGAATCACTTCACAGTTCTCTGCATTAAATTTCATCTGCCACTTTTCTGCCCATTCCACCAATTTGTCTATGTCCTTTTGAAGTTCTACACTATTCTCCTCACAGTTCACAATGGCTTGAATTTTATTCGGGTGCTGCGCTCTGCGGCAGTGCCTTTTGAGCACAGCGGTGTGCCCTCATTCAGCAGCCGCTGTTGAGTCCATGTGATATTTCACATGGGCTCATTTAAATAGAGGGGGCGGAGCGGCCACCCCGATGACGTAGAGGGGGCGGCTGCCGTATTCCTGGCAACAGCATCTGACGCCACCACGCAGGCGCCATTATTAAAGGGCTTTAAGCCCTTACAATTAATTTTAATTTTTAAAGGGAAATCATTAATAATTTTTATTAAATATAAAATTAAGTGATGGAGGCCCTTTTCCAACTCCCCAATGGTCATTTCATTGTCCAAAATGACCAGCAATTGATTTTTCAAATACCTGAACTTCCCCACCCACCCCCAACCTTCAATACTTTGCCCTTCAACCCCTTCCCACCATCCCCTTATCCAATCAAAATTATTTTTCCTGCTCCTCCACCCCTCCCACCCTGAAAATTTAATCCTCCCCCTCCCACCAGGTTCTCGCCTCGGAACTCTGGGTGGAGATCCGAAGGCGCGCAAAGGCCGAACGAAGGCTGTAAAATCGGTGTGGGACGGCAGGTAAGTTAATTTGAATATCTTTGATGTCACTTTACATATGGAGATGAAGGGTCCGCCGCCAGGCAGCAGTGGGGTCGCACCGAGGTCCCCCTGTCGCCAGTAATATGCGGCGGGCCCTTCTCGAATTTGCGGGTCGAGGCGGGCATCTCCCCGCAGAATTGTACCAGCCCCTGCACCGGTAAAATTCAACCCAATGTTTCCAAGTTTTGTATCATCTGCAAATTTTTTTATTGTATCTTGTACACATAGGTCTAGGTCATTAATATATATCAGACAGAGTAAGGGTCCAAACGCCTTGGGGAACTCCACTACAAACCTTCCTCCAGTCCGAAAACATCCATTAACCATTACTTTCTGCTTCCTATCGCTCAGCCAATTACGTATCCATGTTGCTACTGTCTCTTTTAATAAACATGTAGTGACGTCTACTTGGTTAGGTGCGGGCAGTGGTGAGCAGGTGGTGGAGGGAATCTGCCTTCCTGAGAAAAATGGTGAATCACCTGTAAAGCTATTACAATATTAGTTTTTCGTGGTAGTCCAACATCTCTCTATAGAACAACAACTTGTAATGCAAATTGGAGCATATATATGACAAATATGTGTAAATATTTATGATTATTGTGGAAATTTCTATATATTGTACTGATATTCCTTTTTATATAATTTTCTGTCAGGTTCCACTTTGATATCAGTCCCTATGAAGACCTCTGGCCAACTATTTTTGTCTATATGGTTCACAACTGCTGTGGAAAGAACAGGTACAGACTATAAAATAACCCCATTTTTATACTTTTTTAAAATTAGCACAGGATATCTTGATGAGTCACAGTGGAGATGAAATCTGTACTTCATTTTAGTAACAATCATTTTGGTGCCTTGAAATTGTATTACTTTTGGTAGAAGTGCTGGATAAGCGTCATCAGATATTATTCATCAGTATGGATTTCCCTAAGCGTAACATTTACTGAAGTGGTGCTGCTCTTTGAAGGCTCTCGGGGTCTCATTCCAGATCAGGGTTGCATCACCAAACCTCTGCTATCTGCTTCAAAGCCACTGGAGTTGGTAACATCCTTAGATGTCTGTGAAGTTTCATGTCGATAAGCCATCAGAATTCCCCTGCAAAAGATGCCTTAAATTTCGTAGAACATTAGTTCCTTATTGGATTTGTCACCTTACCTATTAAAAGCTATATGTGTTTTGGAATCCTGACAAATTACAATAGCACTTTGATCTCTGGGACTAGTGACATTTCTGGTCTTTATTTAATTGCTGTCTTTCCTCTTTCTATTTTCTTCTCTATCTAGCTTTGATCTGGAGAAATTGTGTCGCTTCACAATGTCAGTAAGGAAAAACTACCGTCGTGTGCCTTACCACAACTGGAAGCATGCGGTCACAGTGGCACATTGCATGTATACTATCCTGCAGAGAGTTCAGGGGACATTCTCAGAACTGGAGGTAAGTGAATGAAATTTTTCTGCCATTGCAAGCCACAATTGTGAATTGTCTTGGTTATGCACCCACCAGGGACATTTATTAACATGTATTCATCTTAAAGACAAGTTATAGTCCCAGTCAAATAGCACTTTGAGTTGAAAAAAAATCAAGTGGCATATACTGAATGAGCAGTAAATAGTGCTGTGTTCACTATGAATCTGTTAGCCTTCCACCACATCACTATCCAAAATGCAGAGTTTGTTGTGACTCAAGGTCATTGTAGTTAGTATGTACCATTTTATTGCAATAGTATATACAAACCCGCTTTACAACTAGGGGATACTTGATTTCAAGCCATTGAATAATAATGATGAGAAAGAGAATAACAACCAAGCACCACAGATGCAAATGATTTGTGTAGGTCCTCTACGCACATTATTACGACCATGTGGTGTGATGTAGGTGGTTCCCACTGTTCATCTCCCCACCTGACCGCAGCAAGAGTATTTGTATTCGAATTTAGCCCCTTTGGTTTTCTATTTTTCAAATATACAGACTGCGACAAGTTTTCTTGTAGGTTTTAAAAACAGAAAGTTAATTGTTTATTGATCAATACGCTTTATCCCGAAATTGTTGCAACCACATCTACTCAAGCATTTGTTTGCTCACACACACAAGAAACAGACAAGAGACAGATAGAGAAAGGAAAAAGGAAGGTGGCTTTCAGTGACGGGGGGAGGGGGAAGGAAGGTTATGATAAACCTGTTGAATTCTCTTGGAAATTAAATTCTAGATGAATGTAGACCTGAGATGAGTGTAGATTTCTCTCTTGATTGAAGATTTAATTGAAGACAGTCGTTTGCTTCTAGCTCTCACTGCTGTATACTGTAGATGTCGGGTTCTGCAGCAGGGCAAGCTGCCTTGCTGGAACACAAGCTGTTAGATGTTACTTCTCTTGGGTGTCTCTGTCTCTCACTCTCTCTTTCTGGGTCTCCTTTTTTAAGGTAAGGCTATTATCTCTCACCCATTGTTAGGTAATGCTCTGGTTTCTTCCCAATAGTGATCGCACAATGGCCCTGGATGTGGCGACTTCACACCTCCTTTGTTTCAGAAGAAGACATTCAATTATGGAATGTTTTAGGATAGGTGCAGAATGGATTCTATTAACACCTTTTAGCTTTGATGATTTGTCCTTTGTCTTTGTCACGACAGTTTGAATACACAAAAGGCCAAACCACTTTTCTTCATTGGCCATTTTGGACCATTTTTCACTTTTAAAAGTAAAGGTTCTTTTTTTGAAGACAAAGTCCGTTTTTCATAACTCTTTAGAGTTAGTCTGTGATTGTTGTATCATCGTACTTCTGGTGTGTGTGACAATGTGGAACAAATTCTGAGGGATGAGCATTAATGTTCAGGAGTTTACAACTATATTCTGTCTATCTTTCTTTCTTTTGGGCCTCCTTATCTCGAGAGACAATGGATACGCGCCTGGAGTGGCTATAAAGGCCAATTCTAGAGTGACAGGCTCTTCCACAGGTGCTGCAGAGAAATTTGTTTGTCGGGGCTGTTACACAGTTGGCTCACCCCTTGCGCCTCTGTCTTTTTTCCTGCCAACTACTAAGTCTCTTTGACTCGCCACATTTTAGCCCCGTCTTTATGGCTGCCCGCCAGCTCTGGCGAACGCTGGCAACTGACTCCCACGACTTGTGATCAATGTCACAGGATTTCATGTCGCGTTTGCAGACGTCTTTATAGCGGAGACATGGACGGCCGGTGGGTCTGATACCAGTGGCGAGCTCGCTGTACAATGTGTCTTTGGGGATCCTGCCATCTTCCATGTGGCTCACATGGCCAAGCCATCTCAAGCGCCGCAGACTCAGTAGTGTGTACAAGCTGGGGATGTTGGCCGCCTCGAGGACTTCTGTGTTGGAGATACGGTCCTGCCACCTGATGCCAAGTATTCTCCGGAGGCAGCGAAGATGGAATGAATTGAGACGTCGCTCTTGGCTGACATACGTTGTCCAGGCCTCGCTGCCATAGAGCAAGGTACTGAGGACACAGGCCTGATACACTCGGACGTTTGTGTTCCGTGTCAGTGCGCCATTTTCCCACATTCTCTTGGCCAGTCTGCACTGTCTATCACAGTGTAGAATAAAATACAGTAATGGAGAAATATTTAATGTTCCAACAACACAATTGTATCTTCGCGCAGGTTTTTATAAATTTCTTTCTGTGTCTTGGGATTTCTGGGGGCCATGATTAATGAACAAAGAGGGCATGAGGCCAAGTGTTGGAAAATGGGATTAGAATACATAGCTGCTTGAGGGCTGGCACGGACATGATGGGCCAAAGGGCCTGTTTCTGCTGTATAACTCTATGAGTCTATGACTCTACGATTATGAAGTTAACAGTCCTCAAGGATGACTTAAGATTGGGCAAAACAGCCCTTCTTTTCCTTCCCTTCAGGAGGCATAATGGAAATTTGGAACCAACTCTCAATTAAAGCAATTTTTGATAATTCCTTAAAAATGGCTTGACATTTGGTTATGGAGATGAGTGGAGATAACAAGAATCATTTCACAGTAAGTGGATCTAAAATTCTGTGGAACACAATGATTCCTTTGTTAAGACCACAGAAATAAGATCTGTGGAATATAATTGTTCAGAGTTGAATAATGGAATTTACAAAATTAGATAGATAATAGGAATTTCACGCAAATTATCTTTGGGTCTCCGGAGAAAGTTCACAAACTTTTCCTCAGATGAAATAAGTTGAATAGGGTTCCATGCCTCTTGACTAGGATAGTGCGGAAAATTCTAGAGTCCCTTGTCAAAGATTTTATAGCAGAGCACTTAGAGAACAGTGGTAGAATCGGGCAGAGTCAGCATGGATTTACGAAAGGGAAATCATGCTTGACATATCTACTAGAATTCTTCAAGGATGTAACTAGTAGAGTTGATGAGGGGGAGCCAGTGGATGTGGTTTATTTGGACTTTCAGAGGGCTTTCGGCAAAGTCCCACATAAGAGATTAGCATGTAAAATTAAAGCGCATGGGATTGGGGGTAGTGTATTGCGGTGGATAGAAAATTGGTTGGCAGACAGGTAACAAAGAGTAGGGGTAAATGGGTCTTTTTCTGAATGGCAGGCAGTGACTAGTGGGGTACTGCAGGGATCGGTGCTAGGACCCCAGCTATTCACAATATACATTAATGATTTAGATGAGTTAACTAAATGTAATATCTCCAAATTTGCAGATGACACAAAACTGGGTGGGAGGGTGAGTTGTGAGGGGGATGCAGAGAGGCTTCAGGGTGATTTGGACAAGTTGAGTGAGTGGGCTAATGCATGGCAGATGCAGTATAATGTGGATAAATGTGAGGTTATCCACTTTGGTAGCAAAAACAGGAAGGCAAATTATTATCTGAACGGCTATAAACTGAGAGAGGGAAATATGCAACGAGACCTGGGTGTTCTTGTACACCAGTCGCTGAAGGTAAGCATGCAGGTGCAACAGGCGGTAAAAAAGGCAAATGGTATGTTGGCCTTCATAGCGAGAGGATTCGAGTACAGGAGCAGGGATGTCTTGCTGCAATTATACTGGGCCTTGGTGAGGCCACACCTGGAATATTGTGTCCAGTTTTGGTCTCCTTATCTGAGGAACAATGTTCTTACTATAGAGAGAGTGCAGCGTAGGTTTACCAGACTGATTCCTGGGATGGTGGGACTGACGTATGAGGAGAGATTGAGTCGGTTAGGATTATATTCACTGGAGTTCAGAAGAGTGAGGCGGGATCTCATAGAAACCTATAAAATTCTAACAGGACTTGACAGGGTAGATGCAGGAAGGATGTTCCCGATGTTGGGAAAGTCCAGAACCAGGGGTCATAGTCTAAGGATACGGGGTAAACCTTTCAGGACTGAGATGAAGAGAAATCTCTTCACCCAGAGAGTGGTGTGCCAGTGGAATTCGCTACCACAGAAAGCAGTTGAGGCCAAAACGTTGCATGTTTTCAAGAAGGAGTTAGATATAGCTCTTGGGTCTAATGGGATCAAAGGATATGGGGCAAAAACGGGAACAGGCTACTGAGTTGATCAGCCATGATCATAATGAATGGCGGAGCAGACTCGAAGGGTCGAATGGCTAATCCTGCTCCTATTTTCTATGTTTCTATTTATTTTAATTCTGGCAGTAGTGTGTGTGTTGCTGCCATTGTTAAAATAATATTGATTGGAATATCCTGATTTTTGTGTTTAGATGTTACAACTGAGGCAGGACTTTTCCATAGGTCACAACATCTATTTAATTGTTTACCCGGTTACCAATATAGCCAATCATATACTCTTTTTCTTTTATCCCAGAACAAAATACGCCAACTAGGTTTCTTAAATAAACAACAAACTTATCAGTTTATTATAAAACAAGACTTAACCAGTAACAAAGCAAAGCATTAACACACAAATTAAAATATGCAGTTCCCTTTTTAAAAATTCCACAATTACACACACACACTGGAAAAAAATACAGCAATTCACTCTGCAGAGATGCGTTACAAATAGACAAAAAAACGTTGGTCAAATACTTGCTAATTCATGATGAAAAAGAAAGATATGGAAGGAAGTCAGTTGTCCCTTTTTGGTCTTGCATACAGATATACGGAGATGGGTCACTGGGATCATCTCAGAAGCAGTCCGTTCTGGAGATGTCGAGAATCATTCTAGTAAACGTTCTAGGAGAAATGTGTGGCATTAAGGTTTTTCCGCCAGCGCACACTTGAATTGCAGGATTTCTTTTTAGTTCCTCAGGAGCTATACAGCACCAGGGATTCTTCTTTCCACACTCTATCTTGGCAGGATTTCTTCAAAAAGGTAGAGAAGGAGTTGAACTGGGTGGTTTCTTTTCTCCTTGGCAGGAAAAGACCAACTGTCTTCAAACAGTTCACCACAACCAAAGAAACAGCTTTCAAACAACATCTTGTCCTGTTGGTGAACTTGGTAAAAAAAACAACACATCCATGGAATCTTTTCAGTTTTAACACAAGTTCTCAAAAAATATATTTTTTTTTAAAATGGAAGCACTTTCGTAACACCTTCATCCTGACAGGAATGAAACACCATTTTTAAATGTATTTCTTTACAAAGAGTGAAAACAGAAGATGAAAAATTATTAAAACACATTTACACACTCATTCTCTTTACCTGCAGCTAATATAGTTTGGCTTTGTACCATCTTTGCATTCAGATAGCTCAAAGCAAAGTTAGATTCTAAACAAAGCATCTGCAATTACTTTATTTTTTCCCACAGTGTTGTAATAGTAAACTCTATCAGAATAGTCTGGCATTCCGGTTTTTGAATTTTTTCACAAAGGCGAGGGGGTTATAGTTTAGTTTAGTTTTAGTTTAGAGATACAGCACTGAAACAGGCCCTTCGGCCCACCGAGTCTGTGCCGACCATCAACCACCCATTTATACTAATCCTACACTAATTCCATACAACAAACAAATTTCTCTGCAGCACCTGTGGAAGAGCCTGTCACTCCAGAATTGGCCTTTATAGCCACTCCAGGCGCTGCTTCACAAACCACTGACCACCTCCAGGCACGTATCCATTGTCTCTCGAGATAAGGAGGCCCAAAAGAAAGAAGAAAAAAGAAGAAACACTAATTCCATATTCCTACCACATCCCCACCTGTCCCTATATTCCCCTACCACCTACCTATACTAGGGGAAATTTATAATGGCCAATTAACCTATCAACCAGCAAGTCTTTGGCATGTGGGAGGAAACCGGAGCACCCGGAGGAAACCCACGCAGACACAGGGAGAACTTGCAAACTCCACCACTTTATATGGATCACTGAATCGTGCTTTCAGCAGTTCACCCTGTAAAGGCAGTAATACTAATACCTCATCCCTTGGTTGAAATGTTCGGGTCTTGGCATGCTTGTCTGCCCATTTCTTCATAGTTGTTTGCAAAGCTTTCAGGTGTTCCTGAGCCACTTTGCAGGCTCTTGTGAGCCGTTCCCACAACACGGATACATAATCTAACACAGAAGATACATTCCTCTGTTCCAAAAGCTTTTTTTTAATTAGTTTTAGAGGACCTCTTATCTCATGTTCATAAACTAATTCAAGAGGACTAAAACCGCTAGACTCATTAGGTGAATCCCTCTTCGTATCCCAATCATGGGGATATTCATGACAGTATGCCCTGATAGTCGTTTTGAGGGTCTGATGGTACCGTTCTAAAGCTCCTTGTGTCTGTGGGTGGTATGCTGAAGACATGAACTGTGTTACACCCAAATTATTCATAACTTCCTTAAAATTTTAGACATAAAATTGGAACCTTCATCCGACTGAATCTCAATCGGTAATCCATATCTAGTGAAGAACTGGGTAAACTTCTCTACCACTACCTTAGCAGAAATTGTTCTCAAGGGAATATCCTCTACGAACCGAGTAGCCATATCCATGATGGTGAGTATATATTGATGTCCCACTTTTGTTTTCGGTAAAGGTCCTACACAGTCTACCAACACCCTACTAAATAGCTCCCCAAAATCTGGTGTGGGAATTAGGGGTGCCGGTTTTATCGCAGATTGCTGTTTTCCCACAGTCTGGCACATTTTACAAAACTGCACCGTGTCCTTGGAAAGACCTGGACAGTAAAATGTCGACCTATACATGATTGGGTCTTCCGGATCCCCAAATGTCCCGCTATCGGAATTTCATGGGCTATCCTTAATATTGTCCAGCGATACTTGGGCAGTACTACTATCTGATGAACAATGTCCATTCTTTGTCCGCGGGCCTGTGAGGAGGTGTCCAATTCCCCATCAGAATCCCATTTTTAATATAGTAGCTTTCCGGAACTCCCTTTGCATCAGCTTCAGTTTGAGCTAATTGTGCCACTTTATTTAACTCTGGATTGGTTTGCTGAGCCTTGATCAGAGAAGACTTACTGAGCATTTCCTTTGGATTATCCCAATCCCCAAAGAAAGTTTCAGATATTTGGCTATTGGTCTGTGATGCCACTTTTACCTCTGACAATGGAACTTGTTTAGCCTTGTTTGGGTGTTTACAACATGAAGGAAAAATTCTTGGAACCTTTTCCTGCAACTGTTCTGTTTCTGTAACTTCACTGATTTTTCCGGGACTACTGGAGAAACTACGACCTTTACTCCAGCCAGATCATTCCCCAGGAGTAGGTCAACTCCATCTACAGGAAAACTATGGACAACTCCTACAATTACCATTCCAGACACTCTAGGTACACCCAATACAAAAGTATGGGTATATACTCCCCGCCAATACCATTCACTAAAACCTTGGCATTCAATGTGCTCTCAGGTGGAAAAGTTATGCAAAAGAGTTTGGGTGGCTCCTGTATCTCTAAGTATGCCTATAGGTTTACCTGCCTCATTTGAGGGATAAGGAGTTACTTTTCCTTTTGACAAGAATTCCCTATAACTCTCAGGTATCTTGTTCACGTCCCCCGCACTCACAGCTGTTTTTGTACTTGACCTTACAGCTGCAGTCAGAGCTACAGCCTGATTGGTCGTACTCTCAGTCAGGGCCCCTTTCTCTGCATTGGCCTTGTGCACCCTAATAAGTCCCATGGGTTTACCCCGCAACTTCCAGCATTCTGCACAAATGTGTTCCAGCTTGTGGCAATGGTAACACTTCGGCTTTTGGACCTCACTTCCACCTTCAGCACCTTCCTTTCTGGCCTGAGGAGGAGGTCCTGGGGCGTTCCCAACTGTCCTTTCTTGTCCCTGGCTACTTGTCTTCCTTTCACCCTCCCACCTGCTATCCTTATCGAGTTTGTGGGGGTGATGGACAAAGGGTTTGGACTTGTAAACAAGCTTGTAATCATCAGCAATTTCCGCTGTCTGGCTGTTGAAACTTTCTGGTTCTCTAACATGGGTTCTTACGAACAGAGGGAGTGAGTTTTTAAATTCTTCCAGGAGAATTAGTTCACTAAGGTTCTCATATGTGGCATCTACTTTTAGTACCCACACTCAATGATTAAAATTAATTTGCTTTACCCTTTCAAATTCTATATAAGTCTGCCCAGGCTATCTCCGGAGGTTTTGAAATTCCTGCCTATACGCTTCAACGACCAACTCATAAGCAGCGAGAATAGCCTTTTTTTACTATCTCATGATCTGCAGAAGCCTCCTCAGAAAGCATGGCATAAACTTCATGAGCTCTGCCCATCAACCTGCTTTGCTTAAGCAGTGTCCAGCTTTCCTTCAGCTACTTCATCAGTCTAGCTATCTTTTCAAAAGAGATGAAAGATGCCTCTACGTCCCCTTCCTCAAATTCCAGGAGGGCTTGTAACAAATTTAAACAGCTCTCGACTGGGTCCTGCGCTGGAGTCAGATCTTTCCCCACCAAAATTTTCACTGGCTTCAAGACCACCCCCTCGTCTTAATTCCATCTTTTTTAATTAAAATCCCTTCCTCTCCGTCTCTTTCTCTTTGAAATTCAAGCCAAATTTTTCCAATTCTATTGCTTATTCTTTTTCTTTGTCAAGTTCAAGCTGCCTCATCTGTAACTGAATTTTAGCTAATTCAACTGTACTACCTTCTAATTGTAAATGCTGTGCTATTACTGCAACTATGTCTGCTTTCTTAGCTCCTGGTTTTAACTCTAGCACCAACAATCTGCCAAATCCTTTAGCCTAGCCTTGGTTAAGTTTTTCAAATCACTCAGGGATACATCCTCCTTCCCCAGAATGGTCATAGCAACTGACAAAGACATTCTGGTAGTGTAAACGTTACTGTAATGCACAAGAAACCTGTTTTTTTAACTTTTCCTCTTTTCAATGAGTCTCATCCCGCTTACAAATTGCACGTCGTCGGCTTTGGGTATCCCGGACAATGAGCCCCCAATTCTGTGTTACGACTGAGGTGGGAGGAGTGCACTGTCTTTTCTAGTTCCACTTCTCCACAGGTCACATCTATTTAATTGGCTATATTGGTAACCAGGTAAACAACAAAATTATCAGTTTATTATAAAACAAGACTTAACTAGTAACAAAGCAAAGCATTGACACACCAATTAAAATATGAAAGTTCCCTTTTCAAAAATTCCCGAATTACACTCAAACGCATACACACTGGGAAAAAGTACAGAAGTTCACTCTGTAGAGGTCTGTTGCAAAAGAAAAGACATGAAAACTACTTTGGCCAGATACTTGCTAATTCTTAACGAAGAAAAGAAAGAAGATATGGAAGGAAGTCCATTGTCCCTTTTTTGGTCTGCCATCCGGGTATACGGAGAGGAGTCACTAGGATCGTTTCAGAAGCAGTCCATTCCGGAGAGGTCGAGAATTATTCTAGTAGACTTTCTAGGAGAAATGTGGCATCGAGGTTTTTCCGCCAGCACACACTTGAATCACAGGTTTTTTTTCAGCTACTCAGGAGCTAAATGGCACCAAGGATTTTTTTTCCCACACTGGGGGCTGAATTTTACTGGCCCCACGACGCCACGGGTCGCGGCGCAGTGGCCGGTAAAATGCTGTGGGGAGAGGCCCGCCTCGACCTGAGATGTTGAGAAGGGCCCGTCGCATTTACTGGCGGCGGGGGGACCTCGGTGCAGCCCTCCACTGCCCGGCGGCGGGCCTTTCATCTCCATATGCAGATTGGCAGTAAATGTATGCAAAATAACAACTGCCATCCCACGCCAATTTTACGGCTTCCGTTCATCCTTCGTGGGCCTTCGGAACTCCGCATGGAGTTCCGAGGTGAGAACCTGGTGGGAAGGAGGGAGTAATAAAAACTACAGGATGGGAGGGTGGGGAAGTGGGGAAAATAAATTTAATTGGTTGTGTGAATGGTGGGAAGGTGTTAGAGGCCTAATGTTAGAGGGTTGAAGGAGAAAGTTCAGGTATTTGAGAAATCATTGGATGGTCATTTCAGACAATGAAATTTAGAAATGGAAATTAATTGTGAGGGCTTAAAGCCCTTTAAAAATGGCACTGGCGCCTGCACGGTGGTGCTGGACGCCGTTGCCAGGGACATGGAGGCTCCTCGGCGGCCGCTGAATGCGGCACCCCACTGAGTTCAAACGGCGCCGCCACAGAGCACGGTGCCGGAGTAAAATTGAGCCTTGGATCTTGGCAGGATTTCTTCAAAAGGTAGAGAAGGAGGTGAGCTGAGAGATTTCTTTTCTCCTTGGCAGGAAAAGACCAACTGTCTTCAAACAGTTCACCATAGCCCAAAAAAAAATGTCCAAACCCCAAACAGAGAGTCGACCTCCTGACTCCATAAACCTTGACATATGGCTTCTCTGTAACCATTCTTTTTCCAGATCACCAAGGGTTCTGCTATTTTCTGAGCCCAAATCATAGGTAGCCTCCAGCACAGGTGACAACATCTTGTCCTTTCAATGAATTTGGTAAAAAAAAATATATCCATGGAATCTTTTCAATTTTAACACAAGTTCTCAAAAATATAAAATATAAAAAAAAGGAAGCACTTTCATAACAGTATGTAAAAGTGACTTTCATCTCCCTGCAGAAGATTTTGTTTAAAGTCAAAATTAAAAGCAAGAACAGCGTCAGCAGCTCAGAGTTACTGACGTAAGGTGACTGAATACGTAGGTTTCCATTTTCATTATTCGGCACAACAGGGTTATTACTACAGTGGTAGAGTCAGAGGGCGGAATTTTGTGAGCCCCCACAGGAAACAAGCTGGGAAACGGGGCGGAGGGAGCCATAAAATATCAACAGGGGTCGGAGTGCCTATTGCCGTCCTGTCGCTCCATGGTTAATTTGGGAGCAGGAAAGGCCAAAGTGGCCGTCCTGCCCAGAGGTCAGTTGATAGCCACTTAAGGGCCTCTTCCCATCACCACTGGAATTAAACCAGCAGCAGGAGAGCCTTCACTACACGGGGAGGTCACCCAATAAAACAAGGCAGCCTCCCTGTGGGCTTAGGGGTGTCCCTCCTCTGTGAGCAATCTGTGGCCCGTGGAGGGCCCCTGGCCACAAAGGCCGCCCCCCTCGTTAACACCAACCGCTCTCCCCCCCCCCCCCCCGCAGTGCGTGTAGGAGCACTGCTGCGATTTATTCACCATATACCTCTTAGCTGGGTAGGTTGGCTGGTCAGTTCAAAGTGCCCTGGGATACTGTGGACCTGTGTATCATGGTGACTTGACATAATCTTTCGTTGCTAGGTGTGCGACCTTAATCCTTCAACATTGGAGAGCATGTATCCTGTTAAAATTTTGAAGTTGTTACTTGCATACCATAATATGCCTGGGCCCTGGTGACACAAAACAGTCATTATCTGGGTGGATAAGGAAGGAGCTTGAGATGGGACACAGTTACAGCATGTCTCAGCTCCTTATTTATGCTCTCCCAAATTCCTTCAGAAATGGGAATTGGTACTTCTTGGCTCCGGACCCTTAAATGTACATGTCACCAGAAACAGGGCTATTTGGACTGTTGTTATCTGCCCAAAATTCCACTAATCCTACCTCTATTGTCCCTGACAAATGAGCGGAGATTTTTGTTACGGGGACTGGCACTCAACACCCAGCACATTTCCGGGTCCTGACCCCACACCATGTCTGAGTCAGTGATGCAACACAGTCTTCAAATGGAAATCACTTAATTGGCCTAGGAGCGAGTCTGGTGCCCCATTAGAGGTGCCACAAGTGTCCTGGAGGTGGGAACAGGTCACTGAAGGCAATTTTAAAAGGCAAGCAGCAGCCATGGCTGGGCATGTGTCCTCAGGCGGCACCCCGTTTCTCTGGTGTTTCCCTAGAGGCACTCATTTATGTAGTCACACAGAGGAGAGAGCTGTTTTTCCAGCCTCAAGAAGGAGAAATCCATTCAGCGAGACCAAGAGGCTGTGGATGGAGGTGGCCACAGAGGTCAGCAACCAGGGACCCACAAGAAGAACCCGCATCCAATCTAGGAAAAGGTTTTAAGGACCTCTTGTAGTCTAGTAAAGTGAGTGGCCAGCAGCACCAGAATGCACGTGAGCTGACTTCACAGAATGTCCATAGTTTCCCCTCATATTGTGAGAGTAAGTCAACAGTCACTATATTGAGATGCAGCCACCCTCACATATGGGGCTCTATTCAGAAGGGGACATCAGTGAGGGGAACATCAGCCCTCATGTGTGTCATGCTGGAAGAGATGAGGGAGGACAGCCTACTGAAGAATCATTCTCCTCTCATCCTGCAGGAAAAAAGAGCTCCTAATATGTGGGAGATGGCCAGAAAGGAAGGTGGAGTGGCCCAGCTCCACATGCTAACAGCAGTGGAGGAGGGGCACTAGAGATCACAAGGGTGCTGTCAAGGCATTTGGTGGAGTATGACGAGACAGGAGGCACTGAGCAACAGTGTCATTAGATGGCTTGTTCTTGAGGTGAAGGGCATGGAGGAGACTCCTGCCCAGTGCGAGCTATGGATCTTAGACCGCTGTCATCTGAGAGGATGGTTGGCTGGGGCACTTGTTGAGTAGGACTAGTTTTCATTACCATTCTGTCTCCCACAGGGCCAGTTGCAGAGCAGCACCAAAGTCGACCTGCCAATTTGGTGCTAACATCCTTGGCAGTGAGGGTGGCATACATCAAAAGGAGGAAGAGGATGAGGCAGGGTCAGCTGTGAGCAGTCCTCCCCCGCCCCCCCTCCCGGTGTTGTCTCCCAGCCAAGGAGGGCTTTCCTCGAAAACCAGAGGCAGATAAGTTCCCATTTGTCGGAGTTCCCCGAGGTCTTTAGGAGCCATGGGCAGGCAATGGAGGAGTCCTTGCAGCTCTTGTGCTCCCTCATGACTCAGGGGTTCGAGCACCTGAACTCCATTGAGAGCCATGTGCAGCACCAGGAGCAGCGTGCTGCTATGCACAGGAAGTATGACACTTTCTGTCGCATTGACCGCTCCGTGTAGCTCATGGCGCAAAGATGCTCAGAGTGGATGCCAACTGCATCCCAGTCAGCAGCATTCAAGAGCTCTAGGAGAGGGCTGAGACAGTCCTAGCAGCAGACAAAGGGGTCACCCCTTGTGGAGGCACTGATGTCACCCTTCGGCTCCTTGCCCCTTCCAACTCAGGAGCCATTTGTGTGCCAGGATCCTGTGACAAGGCAGCCCCTGCCATGACGCAGTTGCAGCAGCCTGTGGAGGTGCCCCCACTTGCACCTCCAAGATGAGGACCGAAGCCAGCGGGGAGCACCCTGTTGAAGTGTTCAGGAGAGGAAGGTGCCACTTAATGGGTCACCTGTGTGCTATTGTCTACATCTGTCTTATTTTATTTGTGTCACAATATAACTTCTTTAACAAAACATCTGTCAGAATGGTGAAATAATGTTTCATCCCAAAAGGGGGACCTAGCATTGTGGTGTGGATAGCGGGGACATAGAGCTTAAGTATGCTATGTGACAATGCCTTACAATGTTGGTTTAGGAACCCTGCATCTGCATGCTCATGGCTTCCATTGGGACCACAGGTCAGGTAAAGTAGCTCTATATGCTGGAAGGTGAGTTTAGAGGTCTTCAGCCACAAGGGGTCGGGGGTAATCAGGTGAAGCACTGGTGAATCAGTGTCACCCTTGCTGCCATGTCAGTTTGCAGTTCACCCTGAGGTCTGGGACAGCGTTGACAGGTGTCCTTCGCTGCCTGGGTGCCAGCTACCTCTTGAGCAAGCCCTTCCTCCTCCTTTTCTTCCTCCTCCAAGATGGAGTGGTATTCCATCTCCAGGCCTCCTTCCAGCATCTTATTGTGCAGGGCGCAGCGGATGACCACAGTATGGGACACTCTGGCTCGCTTGTACTGGAGGGCACCACCCGATCGGTTAAGGCAACAGAAGCATCTTCAGGGGGTCAATGGTCAGTTCAATGCAGGTCCATGTTAGGAGATTGCTCTGACTGTAACATCTCTCTCTCTCCATCCCTTTCTGGGTTTCGAACAGGCATCTGGAGTCAGCTCCTTAGGGATAACCCTTATTCCCCCAGCAGCCACCCATAGAATCTGGGTATGGGCCTGAAGAGGTGCGGCACCTAGGACTCTCGCAAGATAAAGGAGTCATGACAGCTAGCCTTAAAAACACTCAGGGACTAAAACACTATTTTTAAAACATTATCTGTGGTCAGTTGAGAGGTGAAAAGTAGAAGTCACCCACACCACTTCTCACCTGTCCGTAACAGTGGATTTTAAAATGTAAAGAATGCTAAAGAATTTTCTTTTAAAAAAAGGCTGAAAAATAATAAATAACTTCCTTATGTGTTGCTCTGGGGCGTGTTTACCACAAGCCAATTAGGAACATTCCAGTATTAATGACATAGTGATATATAATTTCATTAACAGAAGATTTTAAATACAGGAGAGATGAAAGCAGCTCAGTAAATGGCCTATGCTTGTTTTATATTGTATTCATTGTTGTAGTAAAACACACAAAGCTTGAGTAAGATCCAGCTGAGAAATGAATTGATTAAGCCAGCAGTATGAATCAAAGCAGAGTTGGGCTTGACTGTGAGGCTTCCCACAGTTATAAACATGGTGACATTCACTGTCAAGGTCACAAATAAATTGTGGCTTCTTGGTTGAGGTAAGTGGCATCTGGTGCCTGTGAACAGTACTTCAGGAAGAGGCCAAAAACCTATGGACAGAAAACCGGAAAATTAGCAAGGGAAAAAAATCAACATAAAATGATTGATTTTAATTGCAATTGCAGCTACTTTACAAGAACAATAACACACAGTTGCACTTTCCTAGTACCTTTACAACAGAAAATGCCACTTCATAGAGTGCATAGTCAGAGCCAAACAGGGATAGTGAAAAGCACCAGATAAGGGGATCAATGGCATGATCAAAGAGATAGGTTTTACAAAGATTTTTGAATTTGAGAAGAAGTGCAGGAAAATTAAGGAGTATGGGTAAATTCTTGCTACCAATGATAAGTGGAAAGGGAGTACAATAGACAAGTCAAGAATGAAGGGTTTGTTTGAAAACTCAGAGCTGGAGAAGAGGCAGAGTCATGTACTGGCATTGATTGGGAACAGGTTGTCTGGGTGATGGTACAACTTAATTAAGTAAGAGAAAAAAACTAAGGTTTTAGCATGCGACTGTGTAGTGTTTGTTAACCAGGATAGGAATCTTGAAATTGGCTGCTGAAAATCAGTGAAGGTCAGCAAGTATTGGATCATCAGTGCACAGCTAGAGAGGGGGATTAGATTAGGGGATAAATCGCAGAGGCCGGGATTTTATCAAATTTGAGGATGTCCGACCACCAGAACCAAAGGCGTATTGTGAGCACATGCGGACAGGCATCAGGATCCCAGACGGGATAATAGCAGCGGACCAATCAGAGGGCCGGCAGCTCGGTAGCCTCAGCAGCGCACCGATAGAGGTGGCCGCTGCTGAGGTTGCAGGAAGAAGAGGGCACCTTATGTTGAGGCGACCTTGAAGGCCAGTTAAGTTGCTTTTATTTCATGTGCCAGGGCCAGGCAGGCAGGACCCGGCAATGGGAGGGGTGACCCCTTCAGCGGCGGCATTGGAGCCACGGGGGGTGGCCATTGTCATCGGGGGGCCTCTGCCTGGGCCATGCAGCAGCCATTAAGGATAGATAAGAATAGAACCATGTGAGGACAATGCCACAGAGGTGGATTGCAGAAGAACCAACAGAGGAGCATACTGTAGTTGACTGTATTGAGAAGACTAGGAGCAATGAAGTAGTCGGATGTCGTTGGTGACTTTGAGCAGGATGATCTTGGTGATGTGAGCAAAGGGGAAATCAGACTGAAGGAATCACACAGAGTATAGTGGGAGAAATTGTGTAGAGTTGGGTGGAAATAAAACATTTGAGAACTTCAGAGGATGGTGATGCAGTGAAGTGGACTGAGGAGTTGAGATTGGACTTCTTAAGGACCATTGTTTTGAAAGGAGGAAAACTATAAGGTTAAGGAGCAGTTGATATAAACAAGCATCGTTCTGAGGAGTTGTAATTGAGTAGAATTAAAATGGCTCAGATTTTGTGCTCAGTGGTGAAGGAGCAACGGCCCCAATTCATTATGCCTAGAACTCTGCACAGACTTTATGTAGTCATTTGAGTGGCAATTTATGGTATTTAGAGATCCTTTTTGGCACAATGACCTCTACAGGGGATCTGTGACATGTATGAGCAGGCCAAGCAACAGCATGGCTCTTCAACTAATCAGAATGAAAAATCCTGACCTGAGGCACGTAGAGAACCAGAGCTGAAAGTTCGAATATTTCATTCAATGTAAAATTATGGAGAAACCAAAATAAGGAGAGGGAAAAAAAGATGAGATTGAAAGAGAAAAAAAGATAATTTTTTTAAATCTCCATCAATAATTAAATTCTGAAGAAATAAGAAATAAGATTCCACACATAGGAAATTTAATTTTCAGAACACGAGAGGTTTTTGGTAATTAGGACTTATTGCACCATTGAAAATATACTTGCACCAGTCCTAACATTTTCTGGCATGTTTAGTGGTATCTAGTAAATACAATAACTTCACACGTATGTTTTAATGCCACATCTATTATGAGATTCCAGTGTAAATAAGCTTGTGAAGGAGCAGGGATATTGGATTTCCACATGTGCGGACGTCGGAAATGGCTGTCTGATTTGTTTTATAATAATGGTGAGCACAGATAGCCATCAATGTTATTCCTATCACAAAATGTGGGCCAAAAGGTTGTCAGTCTCATGGAGATCAGTCTGTTGGGAAGTGAAGAAACTATTGCATTTTATGGAATCAGGGGTTAGTTCAAGTCATAATGAAGAGTCCATAGAAAGTATGTGGCGTGTGTAACTACATGAACGGGCTCAGGCACATGCCTTTAATTTTGAAGTGCTGGTCATGAAATAAGAATGCTGGTTTAGTTGGTTGGAAGAGAGGGATTTACGAATTTAAGTAGACTATTTTCAATCTTCCCAGCAGCTATCTCTGTTCATCTAGTTCTTATGTTATAGTAAATCTCTGAATTGAAATAAAAACACATATTTAATGTCTAACTTAATTACGTTTGAGAGGTCTAAAGTAAAGGGTGAGTTGCACAAGCTTATGAAGGGCAAAGAATTTGGGGAGGTGCAAAAATATCAGGGCCTTAACCATACATACTTAATGGATAGTCACTTAAAATGCTGCTATTTCCCATATACAAGCGCCCATCAGTTTGATCTAATTTAACAGCACTACATAGTGTAAGAAAGGAGACAATAAAATGGAATTCTTCAACTGAGCACCTCTATTCCTGTTGGATTCCATCTCTACTTCAGCCCACCACCTCTGAAGCTGTCATCCACACCATCACTATCTTCAGGTTCAGCTTTTCAACATCTACATTCTGACCTCATAAGTTCCATTCTACACAAACTCTCACTCATCCAGACTACCAGCATCTACACACCCAGGTGTACTAAATCCAGTTCACTCATCACCTCTGGCCTCACAGGCGTTGGCTGCCCACCCACAACATATCCCCATATATATTTACAAATCCTTCACAGCCTCACTGCACCCTACCTACTGATTCTTCCTGCCTAACTTTCCATCTTGTACTATCTGCTCTCTGAGTTTGAACTATGGTGCATTCCCCTTTCCTCCTGCCAAAATCCACCATTAGTAACAGAGCCTTCAGAATCACAGCCCTTCTCTGGGATTCTCTTCTTGAATTCCTCCATCTTCCTAATCTCCCTCCAACTGCAAAGCCTCCTGAAAACTGACCTCTTAAACCTCACCTAATTTCTCCAAATTTATCTTTCTCTTGTGAGGTACTCTGTCACCCAAACTCACATGAGCTGGGCCAAGGATTTATTTTTTCCATTGCAGGTTAAACATAAGTTTAGGTTGTCTTTCCATTTCAGACTAACATGTGATTGCACAACAATTACAAAAAAATTACATTAATAATCAGATAGATAGAAGCTCAAAATATATCATCCTGTTTTCTGCAGATCCATTACATAAAGTTAAGAGTATATCTAAACACTACTTTTCTCTTAGTCATTTTTTAAAAAGCCTCTTATCAAAACCTATATTCTTAGAAACAAGATTGCACATGCAAAAGCAAATGTAAACTATAGGATAATGAATAACACATGTTTGAATGCCTTTAATTTGTATCTGACTTGATTTCTTTATTGGACATTCTGAATTACTTCTTCAATATAGGTGTTGTTTTACCGAAGTATTGAGACAATTGAAGGTGGTTGGTAAACACCTTGGTGGGGAAGATTTCTTTTGTGTGCTGTCTAACAAAATCAGAAAATCATTCTTTATGATTTTAAAAACTGCCCAACTTTGGGGAATTAACAAGGAATTGCATAGTGTCTCTGCAACCTCTGGTGAGCCATCTTAAAATATGCAATACAACTTGATAGATTTAGGAGGCAGCATTATACATTGAGTTAATACTATCTATGTAATAAACTACGTTGACCAAAAATTTATTGAATCTGTATCCATGGGCCTTCTGGTGCACTTTTGCTGTAACTCTGGTGGGAATGCAGCAGAAGGTTACGGATGCAACCAGTCCAGTCATTCAGTGGGAATTTCGGGGAATTGGGCCTTGTCTGGGGTGGAGTCTCTGTCCACCTCATACATGGTCCCTCACATGAGTGGAGCCAAGGATTCACTGTTATGGGAGTTCCCACTTCCCTGGCCTCAGTGGAACCCATGCTGGTTTAGAGGGTAGTATGTTCGGTGACATGAAGCGTAATGGCTTGCAGAAGGGCACAAATGGGCCCAACTGAGGGAGGAGGCTGGGAGTGGTCCAGGCCAGGCAAGTGACCGTCCCTCCCTCCCAAAAGACAGCAGCTGCCAGAGTTTGCAGCCTCTGTGGGCTGGTGAGAAACTGAGATGGAACCATAGTGGTGGGGGTGTCTGCTTGGCCTATGCAAATGAGGTGTCCTCTCACAGATCCATTATCATACATCTAGCACAGGCAGCCCTAAAGGTTACTGGCAGTCGTGATCCCAGCTATAGCTGCAAGCATTGTTCATATGTCTAACTGCAGGGTCTATTCCATTCCCCACCCTGCAGTGCCCCCCCCCCCTCCTAACCTGTAGATCCGTGGCAACTAACCCCCGTTGAGCTCAAATGAATAGGCCATTTTGACATAATGAAAAGCATCTTTTACTGCATGTTTACTGACATAACCTGCAGGGAGCGGGTCGGTCAGAAAGTCGGGGGAACCCACAATTTGGGATTCCCCCGAACGCTGTAGTGTTGTAACTGCATGTCTCCGATGTCGGTGATTGGTTCCTGCCTGGAGACACAGCCTGATTGACAGCGCCAATAACGGGGTTGGGGTCGATAATGGGGATGGGGGGGGGGGGGTTTCATCGGGATTGATCAGGTTTGGTGGGGGAGTCAACCAAATGGGGATCAATCGGGGGACTACCAGTCCCAGGGGGGAGGTCAGGGACCTCATGTTGGGGGGATGGGGCGGTTGGTGGTGGAACAGGAGGCTTGGTTGTGGGGTTAGGAGGGTGGTGAATGCATAGTCAGAGGCCTTGTGGGGATGGTCGTAGGGGGTGTGCCCAATCACAAAGGTTTCACAGATGTGAAGGCGTTTACCTCCTGAATCCACCAGGTCCTTGCCTTGAGGAAGCTGCTGACTTACCCGAATCTCGTGAAACCCGGCCGACAGCAGTTAAATTTCAAAGCAGAATGACAATGAGGTCCACAGCCTCGTTAACATTTTAAAAGTTGTAACCCACCTCCTTGGATCGGATGGGCCAACTTCCAGCCTCAGTTAAAGCCAGAAATGGGCTGGTTGGAGACGACTTGCGTCACGAAACAGGTTTATGAGACTTTAATCCATGACTTGACCCAAACCCACCTAATTTTACGAAGATAAAGTTCATCCCAATGAGCCTAGATAGCTTACAGGAAAGACCAAACAGTCTTCATTGTTTCACTTTGCAATGGTATCCAAAAAGCAACATTCCACAAACAGTTCCATCCAGCTTCAGTACTCTCCCTTGCCTACCTCAGGTTTCCAACCAATCCTAATCCTTTGTAGGTAACATTTATTAGAAACATTTTAATAGAAATTACATTTATTTGGTGAAATGTTCAGAACTTCTCCAAAGGAGAGGCAAAAGTAGAGTCCAAGTTCTGATTAGGCTGATGGTTCCAGTGTGGAATTGTCAGAAGCTTGGGAGCAGGTCAGAAGCCTGCCAGGAGCTGGTGCTCAGTCATGAAGAATGGTATATGGAGTGGTGAGCAAATTAAGATTTTTCTGGATGAAGTTACACTTGCTTACAAGTGTCATTGCAACTTCATGAAATTTTCATTTGTTCCTCCCAGATCAGCTGTCATTAAAAAGGTTGTCATTCAGCTGCTCCGGAGTGGGGATGATGCCAACGTAACCATTTTTAGGAAAGTGCTCTGTTTTAACTGTAGACAATACAGCAATTGCTAAAAGGCAGTAGTTGCTGGGATAGCTTTGCCCCTGATTAGCACTATTCCATGATGTATGCTAACCATGAGAGGAAAAGTAAAGGCAAATGCTAGCCTTCTCAGTAGCAGATCACAGGGTAAACAGATTACTGCACCTTAGTGAGCAGCTATCTGAAAGCTAAAAGCTTTTTCTAACATTAATTTCCATCTTACAAGTCAACAGTTCCTTTAAGTGACACAGGAAATGAAAGTGACTTTAATTAAATTTGACTGTATACAATGGAAAAGAATACAAAGCTATAAAAATGACCCCAACATGAGGATTGCTATTTACTTTGCAGCTGTCGTGAAGAATTATAATTTAACTTGATGTCATTTTGTCTTTCAATCCTTTTCAACTGATTTTCTTGGAATGGTAAGTGCTGAAGATAAATTTGGGGAATGTAACAAAGAACACTACAAATGGTGAAAATCAGAAATGAAACAGCAAATGCTGGAAATACTAAACGGTCTTTCAATATCTCAAAAAGAAAGTTTAATGCTTCAGGTAGAAACCCTCTGTCAGAATTTTCTAGTGAAGGCTTGTTAATGGATGCATTATTCTGCATTTTCCACTTTCAGATGTTGACATTTGTGCTGTGTATTTCCAGCATATTCTATTTTTCAGATTATGAGGAACTAGGAGTTGCTAAAGTTATCAGTATTAGTAGCTATGTTCAGCTCCTTCCTCCTGTCAGCTATCTCCCAAACAATACTCATAAGTTCACTAGTTACTTAAACAAAAATAAGATACCAATTTCAGTATTAGAAAGTATTTATTGCACAGGAACAGGCCATTTGGCACAACAGGTCAGTGCCGGTGTTTATGCTCCAAACCAGCCTATTTTTGGAGTGAAAGATAGTTCTTTGATTTATTTAAAAAAAGACTATTAGCAGTTCTTAAGTTGCCAAGTTACAAAGTAAGTTTTCACGATGAATTGGTAGAGCTATTATTGGGTAAGAGTAGAATTGTAACCAAGTTTTTCTTGTCTCCCTTATCTTTTTCTGTGAAAAGCGGAAAGGTCTCCTAGTGGCTTGCTTGTGTCATGACCTAGATCACAGAGGTTACACGAACAGCTATCTACATAAGTTTGACCACCCACTGGCTGCCTTGTACTCCACCTCCACAATGGAGCAGCATCACTTCTCCCAGACAGTTGCTATTTTACAGGTAGGGTTACCATAGACATGATTTTCAGAAATACCGTTAAACTGCACAGGGCAGAGAAGCTCTTCCGGAATAAGTCAGTTGTGTGTGATGTGATGTTAAGAATCTGTGTATGTGTGTCAGCCCTGATAGCAATAGATCCATTTTTAATGAACTTATTCTTTTCCGGAACTTCAAGATCGTGGGACTATTTACCTCACTTCTACGATCAACAGGTTTTTAAAATCTAAACTGGGAATTGCCAAACCACTGATTCTACATTTACTTTGTCTTATCTAAATGCTTTCCCCAATGTTTATGGTATCCTGCAGTGCAGGTTTTGGCCATAGGTTCTAGCCTTTATCTAGGTTTCTAATTTAATAAAGGCTCCTCAACAATAGATTGCAGTCGCTAGGTTTACTTAGGATATCAATGCCAACCACTTTAGGAAAAATTGCACTCAAAGTGATATGTTTTAATATTGTACTAAAATATTTATTTTGTGATTGCTATGAATTTAGACCCGTAAATTGCTCAGAAAGTACCAGGCGTGTAACCAACCCAGCACCCTTGTATTATGTAACTCAAAAAGCTCCCCTGAGACTAATCTCAAGTTTGGAGAGACAGAATCTTTAATCTAATTGTACTGCTGGGTGGTTTCACAGTTCAACTCAACGTGTATTCTATAGATACATTACATGCCCACCATTGAACTTGCTGAAATACCAGAGATAAATCCACCTTCTCCCCAGTGCTTTATATATACCAGAATAAATTTAGCTGTGGACCCCATTCAAGAGAACAACTAAAATGCACCTAAGCTGGTATCATACTGGTATGAAAACTTCTCATACTGGAATTTCCTCACCTACTTATTTAATACTCTGGAGTAGAAACCATCACATTGTAGGGATTTTCCATCAGAAATCCCACTATTTTCTCCATTGCCACTTTTACTTAAATATACTATGTTGCTCGTCTTGACTTATTTTAGGTTCCCTTGTACCATTGGTATTTTGTTCTCTTTCTCCACTGTGAAAATATTATAAAGTACATATTTAACACTTGCCATTTCGTTATTGTCTGGTATAGTCTTGTTTCTATTAGTCTTTAATAGACTAATATGTCCCTTTACCATTCTCTTTGAATATTAAATATTTTTTGTTCACTTTGATATCCCTTGCAAATTCTCTTATTTCCTTTTTCTGTGAATCCCTTTGTTGCTTTGCTTTTTATACCACTCTCCACCTGCTGATTTCTACTTTTGTTTACATTTGTGTAAGCCTTTTCTTTTAGTTTGTTAATTGGCTCTTACCTTATTTATTCACCATGGTTGCTTAGCAACACAAGTGGAACCTTTGCCGTTTAGGAATAACTAGTGCTTTGTATCTAAATATTATTTGAATAATTCCCACTGTTGTCTGTTAACCGTGCAGCTCAGATAACTCTGGTGAATAAATTTCTCATCTCTTTGAAGTTTGACTTCAATTTAAATCTTGGTTGTAACTCTCTTTTCTTCCTCTCAAATCTAAAATCACTTCATATGGTCGCTATTCCCTTACCGTCAGATAATTAACTAATTCTGATTCGTTACTCAGTGGTGAACCCGTAACAGAGGTAGGTGAGGCGGGGATGCTGGGACCAGTCCAGAAGGCCCAGGTGAGGGGTGGGGTGGGGGGAGGGTCGTTCAGTCCAGGGGGAGGATGTCCCCGGGGTAAAATTGTTCCTGGTGGGGGTCTGCCATGGGCCACAAATTGTCCACAAAAGCGGAAACCTCCCCCCCCCCTCCAAGCCCATAGGGAGGGCGCTTTGTTTAACAAGGCATCCTCCCATGTGGCAAAGAACCCTCCTGCCGCTGGTAACATCCCAGCGGCGGTGGAAAGAGGCCCTTAATTGACCCTTGATAAGCCACTTAAGGGCCTCAGTTGGCCTGTGGGTGGGAAGGCTGTCGTCAGCCTATCCTGCCCCGGGGAAGATTGCTGGGCAATGGGGAGGCGACGGGCCGTCCACCCCGCCGCCCCCGCCACCCGTTGCGATTCTCTCTGCCCCCCCACCCCCCCATCTCTGACCCCCACCTCGGGGGGGCCCATAAAATCCAAGCCTTTATGTCTGTGCGATATGATTTCTTTTGCATTCAAGTATCAACTTCAAAGAAATTCCATTTTAAAGTAATTTACCTTCAGTGTTGAAGTGAAACTATTTCAGGACCTCCAAATACATTAAAGTGCAACTATCAAGTGATACATAAGAGTCCTCTTTCATACTGAAATTACTCCTTTGACTTCCTGGAATAAATTTTGATCACAAAATTCGACTCCTTAGCATCCATTTTTTTGGAACCACAAGTGTCTTTTCGGCTCTAAAATGACGTCTGTGTCACACACGCACACTTTGGGCTGAATTTTACATCGCCGCCACCTTCTTGGTGGCGGCGGTAAAAAATGCAGTCCACACACGTTGGCTTTACTCTGCGGAGCCACCGCAATATTAAATGTGACAGCTTATTTACGTGGCCAGGGTGGAACATCCCTTCCCTACCGCCACCCCCACCCGCTCATGATGTGAAGGGGGCGGGCATTCCGTCCCCAGGAAAGGCGTCCGGCGCCTCTGCACAGACACCAACGCCATTATTAAAGGGCTTCCAGCCATTACATTTAATTTAAATTCTTAAAGGAATATACGCTTTAGATTTAATGTAAAAAATCAAAGTAATGTTTCCATCCCCTCTCCCACCCCCCAATATCCATTTAGTTCATTACTTACCCTTCCCCTTGCCAAAAATACTTACCTTGTGATCTTTCCCCCCTCCAAAGTTCATCAACCTTTACCTTCAACCCCTTCCCACCATCCCCTCCACCATTTAGAATAGTTTCTTCCCGCTGCCCCTGCCCCCGCACTGAAATACTTACCTGCTCCCCCCTCCCCACCAGTGTCCTGAACAGAGATCCGAAGACGTGGCAGTGCTGGCCGCCGCCACCACCAATATGGCACTGGAATGGACGGCGGGAGCGGGTAAGTATTTCATTCATTGATTAGCATTTTTTTGACTATGTTAATGTTGGTCCTGTCGCCGAGCAGCAGGGGGCTGCCATGAGGCCTCACTGCCGCTGGGAAAATGGGACTAGGCCTTCCCGGCATCGAGGCCCATGGTGGGCCTTTCCCGGAGACATTTTCCAAGCCCCCCCCCGCCCCCCCCCCATGACCCCCAACGTCTGGGGGCCTGTAAAATCCAGCCCTTCTTGTGCAAACCACACCGGACATCGTATTGATGAGGGCATTAGCCACACGAGGGCATCTGCCCGAAGTACGCAGAATAAGCAGATTGTGTTCTACCCACTGATTTGATGCTTGCGCTGCCACTTTGCAGTTCCAGCTAATCCCCTTTCTTAAATACACATAGCTAAACACGCATTCAGCGACAAGAGGGAGCCTCCCCACCCCCTCCCCCCCGCCTAACTTACAGGTTAGTTGCTGTTGATTTCCACTTACTGTTGCTGCAATTGTAGAAGCGTTTGGTGGTTTTTAGATTTCTTTAAAGTTGGTAAAGTCTACAGGGAGCAGGGTGGCATGTGCTGAAGGGCTTAGTCCTGACTTCAAGGCTTCATATAAATCACTTGCTCCTACACAGTGCACTGATGGGCATTCCTCTTGAAACACAGCATGACTGGGAGAATGGGCAGAAGAGACACAAAGCAAGACAAGCTGCTAGAAGAGGAAGAGGAGCAGGGTTCTCAACAGGGATCCATATCCACTCAGGGTGTTCAGGGAGCAAGTCAGCAAGGAACAGTGTGTGAAAATTCTGCACTTCTCTAAGGATGACCTCACTGAAATCTGCCAGTTGCTATAGCTATAACTACAACATCAAAGCATGGCAAAGACTGCCTTGCCAGTGGCCGTGAAGGTGACCATGGCCATTGTCACACTCACGAGAAGTGCAGTGATGAAAATACTGAAGAGTTATAAAAAATTGATTTCTCCTTTTTAAAAAAATGGACAATATGCTGCAAAATGGCCACTGAAGGTCAGACTAACTGGGCCTGTATATTCAAACGGTCTCACTGTCTGTTACAGACAAAAGGATACATTCCAAGCTAAGAGGTGCCAATTACACCCATCCTGAAACCATCAAGAGACATTCCTGAATTGAATGAGTTCTTCTGAAACAAAGAAGGTGTAAAGTAGCCACATTCCGTTCCATTGTTGGTCACCACTGATAGGGAGCCATGTGTCTCCTAACAGAGGCAAATGTGGGAGATTTTTACCTTAAAAAGTAACTCCATGGAGAGAGAGGAGGGAGAACACAACAACATCACAAAAAGCCTGTCCAGCCGAGAGCTATGAGGGATCCAGCAAAAAATAAAGAAGGAGCCCTGCTGTGTATTCTACACTTTAACTTGGTGCAGCAGAGAACTGAAAGTGGCCGTAGCCTACAGACTGAAGTCTTGACCACCAGAAAATCTACAAACAACCCAGGCCTGCAACTTTAAAAGAGAAACTGTTCTCCAAGAAGATTCAACGGGTTTACCGTGAACCCTGAACACCTACCTCATATAAAACCACTTCCCCTTTTCTTCCCTATCTATCTATTCCTATGTGTGTGTGTGCAAGTAAATGCATGCGTGGGTGCATCATAACCATTTCAGAAATGAATAATTATTCAATAAATAGTTAAACCTACAAGTTGGGAGGTGAGTGGTGGGAATTACCTACATCCCTTACCACCTGGCCATAACACCATGAACCTTTCGATATGCTGGGCACCTTCCAGACTAGAGGAGCAGGCATTTGCAAGATCTCTCAGTTTGCTATCCACTGTTAGATAAAGGAGGTCACTGGGGCTCTGTATTCCAAGTGAGCTGAACACATTTCATTCTCTCACTAGAGAGCAGCAAGTGAAGTAAACAGGTGAAGCAAGCACGCAGCTTCATGAGGATTGCAGGCCACCCCATAGCATGAGGTACCATTGACTGCATGCACATCGCTTGTCAATTCTGAGATGTACCACAACCAAGAGGGATTCCTTTCCCTGAACGTCCAGCTGGTGTGTGACTGCACATAGCAAAGCATGCAGGTCAGTGCCTGGTATCCTGGCAGCAGTCATGATGTCTTAATTCTCTGGCAGTTCCTCGTGCCATCTGCATTTGAGCCACAATGACAAACCAAAGGGTGTCTACTGGGTGGCAAGGGCTACCTGCTGATGACATGGGCGGCACAGTGGTTTGCACCGCAGCCTCACAGCTCCAGCGACCCAGGTTCAGTTCTGGGTACTTCCTGTGTGGAGTTTGCAAGTTTTCCCTGTGTCTGCGTGGGTTTCCTCCAGGTGCTCCGGTTTACTCCCACTGCCAAAAGACTTGCAGGTTGATAGGTAAATTGGCCATTATAAATTGCCCCTAGGATAGGTAGGTGGTAGGGGAATATAGGGACAGGTGAGGATGTGGTAGGAATATGGGTCCCACTAATATGGGATTAGTGTAGGATTAGTATAAATGGGTGGTTAATGGTCAGCACAGACTCGGTGGGCCGAAGGGCCTGTTTCAGTGCTGTATCTCTAAATCTAAATCTAAAATCTAAATTATTCCGGTGTACAACCCACACATAGGTGGGCAACAGGCATAAAATGAAAACCATGCTGCTACATGTAATGTGATAGAGCAGACCACTATCCTGCTGAGACAATGCCTTCTCTGCCTGGACCACTTTGGAGGAGTCCTGCAGTACTAGGCATGGTGGTCTGCTGTATGCTGCACAACCTAGTCATTATTAGAGTATAGCCTTTGCCACCAGCTATATGGCGTCCAGCTGAGGAGTAGGAACATAAGGAAGGATGGATGCAACCCTTTCTGGATGGCCTGTCCCTGAACAGCTCATCCGAGTGCAATACCAGTGAATGCAACCTCAATTCCCCATTCATCAACAGTCCCACACCTTTACCATCCCTCTGTCACTGACAGTCACAGAGTCTGCTTTGCCACAATGCAAAAATAAAAGCCAACACAAAATAAACATTCCAGATCAAATTTATAAATCAAACCATGCCATCTTGCATACAGGTATCAACTAATCAGCCTTGTGCATTCCCTTAGTGCCTGTCTTCTGTGTGCCTTTTCCAGCCTTATACTCCTACGCAGTGCAACCCCAGTGGCTAGAGCATGTCTGTTGGAAGGCTGCTGACTTTCAGTGGAGGAGACTTGCCTTGCGGGCGGATCACGAGTAGCTTTGGGCCTAAAAGGCCCAGCTTTGGATTGAGTCATCTTGGCATGGGTCGCAGCAGCCTTGGCAGGCTGGCTGTCAGGCACTAGCAGAATGGCAAGGGTGGGAGGACGAATGGTGTCCTCCTGAGAGAGGACAGCAGGTTTGTACTCCACAGAGCCATTGCAACTGTCCTGAGCTGGTACCTCAGCAGTCCTAGTAATCTGTTGGCAGATAGATTGCTGGACTTTGTGAGACCCTGCAAGCCCCTTTGAACACCAGTATCTGCAGCCATGATGGTAGCAGCTTGAGCTTGCATGGCAGAATGTTGACTTTGTATTACTAATATCTGAGTTTCCGCTGCAGCACCTGGATGTTGGATGGCTTCTGCTTGTGCTGCAGTGAAAGCTAAGACCCCAGCCATCAGACATTGCATCATGGTCGGGTCCACAATTGTGCTAATGGAGTTGGCCACCATTTCCATGCTGGAAAGAATGGGCTCCAAGCTCTGCTTAACAGCTTATGCTACGTTGGTCCCAGACTGTTCCATGCTCCTTGACATTGCACACAAGTTTTCTGGCAGGCCTTCCAATGCACTAAGCATTTAATTGTGCATACCCATCAGCCGCCTTCTGCAGCATGCCCTATCAAAGTTCTTATCTGAGTCCTCTGCAGCAGAAGTCATGTGTAAACTCACCATCCAAGGAGCTGGCATCTGCATTAGCCTAGCCCCTTGCCCTAGCTGCAGATCACTAGTGCCAGGTGACTCACCACATGCAGATCCCAACTCTAAGCTAGCCTCTAAGTTACAAGCAGTGTCAATATCAGAGCTGGGGGCTGCAAGTATGAGAGCGAGCGACGGTGATCACTATCTTCCTGCTCTTCCGTGTTTTTACTCCTCCACCCTGTCTAGCAAGGTTGCAGTTCTTGGATATCTCAAAAGAGAGAGGCACAAGTGTAGGATTGTTGTGAGGGGAGGGAAAGAAATAAGAAGTGCATGATTACACCATCTACAGCTTTTAAATCAAAAGAGGAAGTGGGATGTGAGAAGGAGGATTAGGTCTGAGAATACCATCATTTCAATTTGTTTTCAGCTCCGCTGCAGGCCACAGCAGTGACTGCTTCAATGATGGCGTCCACCAATACCTCCATAGGAGTGAGGACATGAAGCTGTGTCCATTCCCCACTTGCTGCTGCCTCCAGCTATGCACCATCTTGTCCTGCAACAGAGGGAAGTGTGTTAGCAAATGTGGTGACGTCTGTTTGGGTGATGTGACTGTCATGGTTGAATAGCTGACAGTGTGTGCAAGTTGTGAAATCTCTCACCATCTCCTTCACCAAAGTACAGCGTCAGAGAACCTTGGAGCACGCTGTCTCCCATGTTTTGCCATAGTCTTCTTCCTACTCAGACTCTCTTCCAAAAATGCTACCACCACCTGCTGCAGCCAGAATGCACCTCCACTTTAAAAGGTGCAGCCTGGCTTTAAGTGGTGCTAGCCTTGCACCTCAATAGGGGGCCCATCAACACACATTTAACACTGGGTGCATGCAGCAATTATGCAAAATAGAAGGCAGCACAAAGTTGGCGGCTGCCTGTCTCCGAAGCAGCAGGCAGGGGTTAATAACATATTATGATCCCTGTGCCCATTTTTGGCCCCTGTCCAATTTAGCCCCCTTTGATTTTTACATGAAAGGATTTCAGTTGCCTCTCACAAAAGATTTGAATCATGACAGTACAGTTTCCTGGATGCATCTCTCAAGTAGTCATTCTTCATGCATGAGCCTGTCCTAGATGATATAATCCTCCAAGGATGGGCAGGTTGCTGACCTGGAATAAATTGTAGTACTCTGCTGAGATCGGCAAACTAATAATGAACCAGGGATCGACCTTGAGACCTTCCTGTTCTAAGTGCCGCAGTATTGTAGTCACTGCACAAGAAGCATAAAGGTACTGGTAGGGACTTATTGGGCATTGAAATCTTTGAAGTTTCCTTTAAAGTTGGATCTTTTACTGTGGTTCTAGTCAGTTCCCTCAGCCTGGTGAGTAAAATTTCACATTTCTGCCACTTCGTATGCCAAAATGTTGACGCTGATATTTTTCTCTTTGTTTCCCCAGACCACTGACCATTTCATTATAAATCTTTCTGCAGAAACTGATTGGAGTAGTGCATTAAATACTGGTCTTTCACTTCTGAGTTCAAATCTAGCCTAGATCAGTGGGATGAAAATTTCCTTTGCCTGCTGGTGGTAAGCAGGCTTTGTGAAATGAGTTTGAGCAGTCACAATCCCATTGGCACAAAATGTTTCATATATAACTCTGTTACGACCAGGTGAGAAAGGTGTCTAAGTGTCCCTCTCAGCCTTCACCTGGTCTTACAGTAACAGGGTTTAATTTTTAAAACACCTTGTTTTTAGCTTCCCCTTGGTGAATCCTTGTTCACCGCTTTCCAATTATAAGGCAAAGAAACTAGCACAAACAGGTTTTCTTTTCTGTCTCTTTTATCTCTCTCTTTTGTTCCCATCTTTCTTTCCCTCTCTTTATTTTGAGTTCTGTACAGGATTTTACATTGAATTTAATATTCTAACTTACACTTCCTAGTTTAGACACATGTGGGCAGAATTTTTTATTTGCATTGGAGTTGAGATCAAAGGTGGCATTGGAGAATCCGTGCCGGCTTGTCGCATGTTCCCACCTCTGGGCCATTTTAAAAGTGGATGGTTGGGGGTTGGTGACAGCTACTCAAGGAGTGGGTAGCCAATTAAGGCTTTTAAAGGGCCTATTAAAGGCACTGGGGAGATGCCAACTGGAACTTTACAGTCAGGTCCCCTATGTCGACCAAATCCCAACGGATGCATGGAGGCAGTCTCCCAGTGGCAGACCAGGGGACCAGCATGCCAAATAACTTTCTTAACCTCCCCCCTCTCCATGGATGTGTCTGTTCCCCTTCCAAAATAGCAGTCTGGCAGCTGTGGCCAGCATAAGTTTTAACTTTATTAAGAAGTCTTCGGAAGGGACCTCCACCTTGCGGCACCCTGTCTCACTTACCTACATCGGCAGCTCCCACCTCTTAAGATGGAGCTGCCGATCTCTCAGCTGGAGGGCCTCCTATTGGCCTCCAGCCTCAGAAGCCCACCCGCCACCCTTAAATGGACAGGAAGTGCGCTTGCTGGTCACTAATTGGCCAGTCGTTCAAAAATCATGTCAGGCCTCAGACATGATGTGGGGTAGGGACCCAGAAGTGGTCCCAATCCAAAAACAAGATTCCTGCCTTATGTCTCAGTAAGGATTCTTCAATCTGTTTGGTTGATGAGACACACTGTTGCTTGCCCTGTTCACACATGTTCCAGATCCCCTGTTGACAGTACAGTCTCTAATTGCCAGAAATCACAGTGCAGAAACCCACAGAAAGTCTGTGGGCAAGTGTAAGTGTAACAGACAGCGAGTGACATTTGTTCATTGCTAACAGCAAAAACCTGGCCACTGTGTTTATGAAGTCACTAAGTATTCAAAATATTCCATGTTAAATACTCTGAGGGAAGTTCTTTTCAGTGACAGAAGACCCTATATTATTGGAGGTTGGGTTGGGGGGTAGTCATTGACCTCATGTGGCGCGTTGCCGCAATGGTGGCTCTTGCTACCAGAGAGCCCCCTCCATGGATCATGGAGTGCCCATAACGGAGGTTCCACCCCTGACCCCAGAGCTCACTGGGAGATTGTCAGGTTTCACCGGGTGGTCTCTGCACGTGGTGTTAGGCCCTCCTGGTGCGGGCAAAGTGCCCGTGGAGGCAAGAAGTGGCCCTTAATTGACCATCTGGCAGGCAGCCAGGCCACCACCTTTCCCGCCATTGGCAATATGGCATGGCGCGGGAAGATGCTGGGACCCCTCCTGATGCCTCCCCCACCGTTTTGCCAGCCACCCTGCCTCCCAGCCTGTCACCAATGGATTGGGAAAATTCAGCCTTCTATCTTAGATGAATTGAAAGAAACAATGTTTCATTGCACCATTGAAGGGTGTAAAAAAGAGCAAGGTGTAGTGCTATTGAACTGAAAGGGGACTGGAGGTTATGTGCACTGAGGGCCTGTTATCTGGCGGAAGCTGATGAATTTAAAAAGGAATAGAATTGGAAGATGTATCAAGGAGGTCATTGTTATGAAAAAGCAATAGATTGGAGAGAACAGCAGCCTTGCAAGGTGGTTTGCTAGTACTACTGGTGAAGCTTTAAACTAACTTGGCAGGGGTGTGGGAACCAGGAGGTAATATTAGAGAGGAAAATCAAGATGCACACAGAAGGCAGGATAGTGGAGTTGGCGAGGCTCCCGGCGCCAAACCAAAAAATGGTGGGAACCCCAGCTTGGCTATTTGGAGACCCCCGGCTGTATTTAACGCTGTCTGGGCAATTAACAGCCTGGCACCAGGATCCCTATCCATTTCAAGATGAAGATCCCACCTCTAAGACCTGCAGGCCAATCAGAGTGCCAGCAGCTTAATAGTATTGGCAGCGCCACTGGAAGCAGTGGCCACCGCTGGTACTGCAGGAGGCCATGGAACCAGGCCCAGCGCTGGAGTCCCAGACCCAAAGTAAGTGAGGCAGGGTTGTCAGGGCCAGTCTAGCAGGCCCCAACAATGAGGGGATGGAGAGTGGGCATTGAGTGCAGGGGAGGGGGATCCAGGTTTTCTGCCGGTGGCCCTCCTTGGGCCACAGGTAGCCCGATAGTCCATGGTGAAGTGCCCCCCGCCCCCCGACAAGCCTTCAGGGAGGTCTTCTCATTTTACTGGGTGATCTCCCCAAATGGCGGAGGCCCTGCTGCTGGCTTAATGCCAGCAGCAGGGGGACGAGACCCTTAGGTCTCTGATAATAGGCTTAAGAGTCTGAATTGGCCCCTGGGCGGGAAGGCCAACTAAGTTGCTGGGTGATGGGCCCTCTCTTCCTCCCGTCACAATTCTTTGGGCCCCCCCCCCCCCACCACCTCCTAACCTGTCTCTGGAAGGCCCATTAAATCCAGCCCAGAATTGCAAAAGACAGATGGCATTAGAGTAGGAAATAGTAAGGTAATAGGTGGGGTCAGAATATGACGGAATGTAATTAGTTCTAAATTAGATTTCCTGTGCATGTATGTAAATATGCGGAGTGAGGTAAATAAGGTTGGTGAGCTGCAGGTGCAGATAGCCGCGTGGAAATATGATGTTGTGGCAATAACAGAGACCTGACTCAAAAAAGGGGAGACTGGGTACTAAATATTCCTGGATACAGGGTGTTCAGGAAAGATAGGGAAGGGAAGAAAGGAGGATGGGTAGCAGTATTGATTAAGGAAAACATTACAATGCTGGAGAGGGAGGATGTCCTAGAGGGGTAAAGGACAAAATCTATTTGGTTAGAGCTAAGCAACAATAAAGGTAGCATTACATTGCTGGGTGTATTCTATAGGCCACCAATTAGTGGGAAAGATACTGAGGAATAAGTTCGCAAGGAAATTACAGAGAGGTGAGAACGGATCTGGCTCAGGTAAGTTGGAATCAAAGATTGGCAAGCAAAATTGTAACGGAACAATGGGCTGCCTTTAAAGAGGAGACAGTTTGGGTACAGTCAAGGTATATTCCCCCAAGGGGCCAGGGTAGGGCAAACAAATCCAGAGCACCCTGGATGACAAAACATAGAGAGTAAGATGAAGCAGAAAAAGAGTGTGTATGACAGATGTCAGGTGGATAATACAAGTGAGAACCAGGCTGAATATAGAAGGTTCAGAGTGTAAGTGAAAAAACAAGTAAGAGAAGCTAGGAGAGAGTATGAGAAGAGACTGAAAGCTAGCCTAAAAGGGAATTCAAAAGTCTTCTATAAGCATATAAATAGTAAAGGAGTGGTAAAAGAAGGAGTGGGGCTGATTAGGGACCTAAAAGGGAGGCAGGGGACTGTGGCTGAGGTACTAAATGAGCACTTGCATCAGTCTTTACCAAGGAAGAGGATGCTGCCCAAGTCATAGAGAAAGAGGAGGTATTAGATAGGCTGGCTGTACTTAAAGTTGATTAATCACCAAAGCCGGATGAAATACATTCACACTAAGGAAAGTAAGGAAGGAAATTGCAGAGGCACTGGCCATAATCTTCCAATCCTCCTGAGATACAGAGATGCTGCCAGAGGACTGGAGAATTGCAAATGTTACACCCTTGTTCAAGAAAGGGTGTAAGGATGAGCCCAGCAACTACAGGTCAGTCAGTTTAAACTTGGTGGTGGGAAAGCTTTTAGAAACGATAATTCGGGACAAAATTGACAGTCACTTGGACAAATGTGGATTAATTAAGGAAAGCCAACATGGATTCATTAAAGGCAATTCGTGTTTAACTAGATAGAACTTTTTGATGAGGTAACTTGTATAAGACACTAGTTTGGCCTAAGCTGGAGCATTGCGTCTAATTCTGGGCGCCGCACTTGAGGAAAGGCGTGAGGGTACTGAAGAGAGTACAGAAATGATTCACAAGAATGGTTTCAGGGATGAGGAATTTCAGTTATGAAGATAGTTTGGAGAGGTTAGGAATGCTTTCCTTCGTGAAGAGAAGGCTGAAAGGTGATTTGATAGAGGTATTCAAAATTATGATGGGTCTGGACAGAGTAGAGAGAGAGAAACTGTTCCCACCCGTGAAAGGATCGAGAACGAGAGGGCACAGATTTAATGTATTTGGTAAGAGAAGCAAAAGTGACATGAATCACGCAGCGAGTGGTTAAGGTCAGGAAGAGGTACTGCCTGAGAACGTGGTTCAGGCAGGTTTAATTGAAGTATTCAAAAGGGGATTGGACAGTTATATGATTGGGAAGAATATGCAGGGTTCTGGGGAGAAGGCAGGGGAATGGAACGGAGGGAGTTTCTCTTTCGGAGAGCTGGTGTGGACACGATGGGCCGAATGGCCTCCTTTTGCGCTGTAACGATTCTATAACATAGAGAGTTGCTGAGAGTAATGTAGTTGATGTGGTGTACATTTACAAAAGGCATTTGATAAAGTGCCACACAACAGGCTTGTTGGCAAAGCCATTCTAAAGGGGGTTCAGGAGCAGAGAGACCTGGGAGTATATGTGTACAAATCACTGAGGTGGCAGAGCAGATTGAGAAAGTGGTTAATAAAGCAAATGGGATCTTGGCTTTATAAGCAGGGGCAGAGAGTACAAAACCAAGAAAGTTATGATAAACCTGTATAAAACATTGGTTTGGCCTCAATTGGATTATTGTGTTCACTTCTGGGCACCACACTTTAGGAAGGCTATGAAGTCATTAGAGAGGGTGCAGAAAAGATTCACAAGAATGGTTCCAGGAATTAGGAACTTCAGATACATGGATAGGTTGGAGAACTGGGGCTGTTCTCCTTGGAGATGAGAAGATTAAGATGAGATTTGATAGAGATTTTCAAAATCATAAGCAGTCTGGACAGAGTAGATAGGGAGGAACTGTTCCCATTGGTGGAAGGATTGCAAACCAGAGGGCACCGATTTAAGGTGATTGACAAAAGAAACAATAGTGACATGAGGAAAATCTTTTTCATGCAGGGAGTGTTTAGGATCTGGAATGCACTGCCTGAGAGGGTGGTGGAGGCAGATTCAATCATGACTTGGAGAATTGGACAATTATCTGAAAAGGAAAGGGGAGTAGGACTAGGTGACTTGCTCTTACAGAGAATCAGCATGAACATGATGGACCAAATGGCCTCCTTCTGTACTGTAACCATTCTATGATTCTATAGAAAACCCTAAGTTAATGAAAATAGAAACAGAGAATAAGCTTCAACTCCATCAGAATCTGTTAAAAGCTTTGAAAATATTCAAGGCTGACCTGATTCATCAAATGTTCAAGAGCAAGATTTCAAAGTCAAATAGTTATGCTGAAAACTGTACTGGTGGAAAGGAATTAGGCCAGAACTTTCACAGTGATGGATAGTTTTACTTAACAGCAAGCTTATAGCGAGTACAACTGGAAATTCAGTAGGCCTGGAGGCTTAAAGGTTGAGTTGATCATCTTTCGTAAGGATAGTGTGAAAATGAGCAGATTTCATGGAAAAGTAGTGTGAAAATAAGATAATTCAAAGGACAACATAGGATGGAGGCAATTCAGATGAAGTCCGTGGGGTCATGTGCAGCGCAACTATAGTTCTTATTGGGATCCAGGAGCAGAGGATCCAACGGACTTGGTGAAATAAAGCTTAATGACGATCATATTGATAAAACAGAATGGAAAAGTGAAGGGAAGTTCTTTAACAAGATAATTGAATTTAGACTTGGAAAAGAAAAGTGAACCAAACAGTTCAGCCTTCTCTTTATGCTAGCTAGCTGCTCTACCATCAGGATGTAGGGTAGATGAAAAGGAAGATTCAGAGGTTATGAGAGAAAGCTCTGGTCAGAGGTCAGAAGGCGGCACAGTGGCGCAGTGGTTAGCACCGCAGCCTCGCAGCTCCAGGGACCCGGGTTCGATTCCGGGTACTGCCTGTGTGGAGTTTGCAAGTTCTCCCTGTGTCTGCGTGGGTTTTCTCCGGGTGCTCCGGTTTCCTGCCAAAAGACTTGCAGGTTGATAGGTAAATTGGCCATTATAAATTGTCACTAGTATAGGTAGGTGGTAGGGAAATATAGGGACAGGTGGGGATGTTTGGTAGGAATATGGGATTAGTGTAGGATTAGTATGAATGGGTGGTTGATGTTCGGCACAGACTCGGTGGGCCGAAGGGCCTGTTTCAGTGCTGTATCTCTAATCTAAAAAAAAATCTAATCTAATCTAGAAGTAGCAGCAACCAAAGATGCAGTAGTTTACATTTTTGTGTGTAGTTTATTTAAGGAATTCATGAGCAGAGATAAAGTTGGCTCAAGGTGCTTTCCGACAGACCAAGATGACAAGTGTGATTGATGGAGGAACAGTAGAATCAGATCTGACGGAAATCTGAATTTAACACATGCTACGCGTGACATAGGAGAGCATGATGCTGGGTGCAAAAAGTAGAAGAATAATTCTTCCCTTTGTTTTTTATATGTGTCTGTACATTCTGACTGCATTTAGATCAACTTTTTCTACCAGGGACATTTAAGCCACAGCAACCTACCAAAGGTGAGACATGAATAACAATGCAAATGTTAATTGTGGCCCAGATTTTCTGTTGAGAGTCTGAACAGCACCACAACTTCCGGTGATTGCACTTGCGCCGAAAACCAGAAATTGCAGTGTGCCTTAATGGTCTACAGAGGAGCGTATAATGATGGTCCCACCACACTACATAAAGTGGCAGGGACCCATAATTGTATAATTTGGGCTGATTGCCCACAAATAGCACTGGATTTAAAGCTGGTATCAGCAGGCGCAGAGCCTGCTTGGGAGCGCATCCACACCTGTAAATACCATTAACAGGAATATGCCTTTTCTGTTTAACTTTTACTTGGCGCCTTCACTTGATTCCCATGTCCAAGGGAGATAATTTCAGTGGTAACAATTCAATGTTATTTGACCTTTTTTGAAGTTATTTCGATTGAAATTGCTGTAGTATAATTGCTGCAATTAGGAGTCTTGCACTAAAGCACAATTATTAATCATCTGTTCAAATCCAATACTGTACCATTGTCTCATCTATTTTACATGTTAATCTGACAACATCGGATCACAGAGAGTCAGAACATGTTATTGGTCACTAAAATCACACTGCGCCCTAATGTCATGTTCGATATTTATTTTTAGGGCAACTGTGAACAGTTTGTGTTGATCAGAACAGCAATGATTGGATCAGAAATCAATTTGTTTTAACTCCAACTGGATATGATGACATTTCAGGGCCTTGATGGGGAAACAACAGATGTGACAGAGGAGGAGGGAAGGAAATCTCTGTATTATCGTTCTATAACTTAGGAAATCTGAAACACCATAATCAGATTTATGAAGCATTTCCATTTTACCTGGTAGACCTTAAGGCTTCTCATTCTGCGGGCTGGTACACTTCCTGTTTTCTCAGCAAATGATATTTTTGGATTCTGTTTCTGAGCTGTTTCACAGATTTGCCTTAAACAGCGTCGGAAGAGATTCCATTCCAGCCTTAAGGATGCAGTTCATGTTCTGCTGAAGAAGGGGAAAATGCCAACCAGATCATCAGAGTTGGTGTGTTAATACTTAATGAGGTGTTAAAGTGTGCCAGCTGTAATTGTGGCAATGTTTCTTTTTAAAATAAAGTGCTTTTTAGAACCATCAATAAATCCTCCGCCACAACAGCAAGTTCCATCCCATAATCAATTTACACATCTTTCTTTATGTATCTATAAATCAACATTTTAAAATTCTAAAAAACAATCCTGCATTATTACGTTGCAAGATTCTGTAGCAGGTTCGAAGAGGGTTTTCTATAACTAAGTTGTATTGTTACAAATATCACCCTTCTCTGGGTCATTAGAAAAGTGTTTACAAGTATTTAAAATATAATAAAAGTTTTAAATAGTGTTTAAAAATATTTTAAATCATAATGAAACACTTGCCTTTGAGCTGAAGACTGAGCACAAAAGGCGTGTCTTCAGCTTATGACGGCATTAAGGGGCGCGGCTTCACCAGCAACGCACCTCGCTGCTCTTTTTGACATTGGACCATCCTGTAGCAAGAAGTGGAAGTTCTCGCTGCAGCCAACGAATCAGGTAAGTTTGTATTTCTTAGTGCATTCAGCGGCGACTGCCACCGACCACAAAATCCGGGTTAATATTTTCATTTTCAGTAAAGTGGTGACGATTAAAACTAGTTTCTGTACTGTTTTTTGAACTTTTTCTTCCCACCAGTTGGAAGGACATAATATTTTCGCCAACCTGAACGCTGATGACTATGAACAGTTGCTAGAGATCATTCGGAAAGCCATCATTGCTACTGATCTTGCACTCTATTTTGGAAACAGAAAACAGTTAAATGATCTGCTACAGGCAGGAGCATTGAACATCAACAATCAAACACACAGGTAGATGTCTTCTATATTTAAACCAAAGTCGTAAATTATTGAATCATGATTGTTATATGCTGAGGAAACCATTGTAGAAATTGTAACAGATTTATGGCAGGGTTTGAACTCTCCCTTACAAAAGCAAAATACAACGGATTCTGGAAATACTCAACAGGTCTGGCAGTATCTGTGAAGAGAGAAGCATAGTTAGGGTGTCAGGTCTTTCATTAACCGGGAAAAGTTAGAAATATAGATTTTGAGCAAGTGAAAGGCAGGAAGAAGAAAAGGGAAGATCTTTGATAGGGTGGAGGGCAGGAGAGATTAAATGACAAAAGGTATAAGGTGCAAGGCCAAAAGGAAGAGCTAATAGGACAAATAAAGAAACAAAAGATATGTCTAGACGAGGATGGCAGGATAATAAATAGCTGCTGTCTGAAAGCGAAGGAAACAAGAATGAAATTAGAGAAAAAAAACAAACCAGCAAAGAAAAATGAAACAAAATGGGAGTGGAAGCTACGATCTAAAATTGTTGATTCAGTGTTGAGTCCAGAAGGCTCTAAAGTACCCTGTTGAAAAATGAGGTCCTGTTCCTCAAGCTTGTGTTGAGCTTGATTGGAAAACTGCAGCAGGCCCAGGACAGACTGGGAGCAAGGTGGAGAATTAAAACAGAAAGCAACTGGAGGTTCGGGGTCATGCTTGTAGACTGAACAAAAGTGTTCCGCAAATGGTTCCTTTCAGCATTCCAAAGGGACTGTTATCTCCACAATACCCTGGGTCCCTTTCCTACGGCACTTTTCCACGCCAGTGCAGAAGATACAACACCCCGCCCTTGTACCTCCTCCCTTCTCACCATCCAATACTCCAAACACTCCTTACAGATGAAAGAGTGATTTACTTACACTTCTTTCAATTTAGTATACTGTATTTGCTGCTCACAATGTGATCCCATCGATACTGGGGAGACCAAATGCAGGCTGGATGACCACTTTGCGGTACACTTCCGTTCAGTCCACAAGCATAGCCCTGAGTTTCAATCACCTGTCATTTTAATTCTTCACCTTGCTCCCACTCTGACCTTTCTGTCCTTGGTCTGCTGCAAGGTTCCAATGAAGCTCAACACAAGCTTGAGAAACAGCACCTCATCTTTCAACAGGGTACTTTACAGGCTTCTGGACTCTACAATTCAATTCAACAATTGAATTCAACAATTTTAGATTGTAACCTCTGTCCCCACTTAGTTTAGTTTCTCTTTGGTTTGTTTTTTTTTCTTTCATTTTTCATATTTCCTTGCTTTTGATTTTGGACAGCAGCTATTACAGGATCTGCCATTCACACCTCCTCTAGACATGTATTTTGTTTCTTTGCTTGTCCTATTAATGCTCCCTTTGGCCTTACACCATGAAACCTTTTGTCATTTAGTCTCTCTTGCCCTCCATCCTAACACAGATATTTCCTTTTGTTGTTCTTCCTAACATCCCCCCCCCCTTTTTCACTCGTTCAAAATCTGTTACATTTCTAACTTTACCCAGTTTTAACGAATGATCAGAGACACAAAATGTTGGGCTGCAATTTTACCAGGCATTTTGAATTTTACAAGGAGTGCAAGGGAATTATGGAGCTTCAGAGGCTCACCCGGTATAAGGAGGTAGTTGATTAGTGAGAGGCTGGCTCCAAATGGCAGCTGTTGGGAACTCTAGTGTGGCTTGGCAGGGAGAGTGGAACAGTGTGGGCATTGGCAGTTGAGAGCAGGGACAAATGTGCCAGCACTGTGGGGTATACTGCTTGAATGCCATCTCGCTAGTGGTAGTTATGTGAATAGAGCAGGGTGGGGTGAGAGGCCCTGGAAACTGAATGCATCTATCTGCCATGGGCCTCATTGACTCAGGCTTCAAGATCTCCTGTGAGGAGGCGCATCAGAGAGGGGAGGGACCTGCAGCCACAAGCAGCAGGCCAGCAGCAACCTGAGGACCAACAGGAGCTTCAGCCTCGGAGGGAGAATGCAGGAGTAGGGTGCAGAGGGGCACACAATCAGTTTTGTGCACAAAAGAGGTCACCCACCAGAGAGGTTACCCATCGTCAGAGGCTCAGCTTCCTACATATGTCAACGCAGCAGTATCGCCAAAGACTGTGCCTTTCCAGGGAAGCCATCACAGTACTGAGTGCTATGATGGAGGATGAGCTAGGCCCTATGGGAAGTGGTGGCCACCCAATGCCTGTGGCGCTTATGGTCACCATGGCACTGAATTTCTATGCCTCCAGATCAATACAGGGATCCTCTGGAGATATGTGCGGGATCTCCCAGAGCAGCTCATTGCCGCATCCAGATGGTCACCATCTTTAAGAGGGTCAGCCAGTCCATGCGCTTTTATACCGATGTGGACAGTTAAGCTGAGAGGGCTATAAGGTTCGGGGCCATCGCTGTATTCCCCTATCTGCAAGGTGTCATCGAATGCAAGCATGTGGCAATCAATGCACCCACAGACTAGGCAGTGGCCTTCATCAACAGGAAGGGCTTCCACCTGCTCAATGTGCAACTGGCCTGCAACCTTCGAGAACTGTTCTTTCAGGTCTCTGCAAGGTTCCCGTGAAGCAGCAACGATGCCTACATATTAAGGCAGTCCCAGATGCCAGACCTTTTCAAGCCTCCTGCACACCTTCAAGGATGGATACTAGGTGATAAGGGGTACCCACTGAAGACATGGCAAGAAGGGATGGCTGTGAGGAACCCAAGTACTGATGCATAGAAGAGATGCAACGCCTGTCACGGGACAACTCGAGTGACCATCGAGCAGGCCATAGGCCTTAAGATGCGGTCCAGATGCCTTCATCGATCCAGTGCAGCCCCTCTGTATTCCCCAGCAAGGGTCCCCCACATTGTGGTGGCGTGCTGTACTTTGCACAACATTGCGCTACAGAGGGGAGAAGCTTTGAACAATGGGGATATTGTGAAGCACGTTGCCTCTTCCAATGTAAGGATATGGAGGCAGATACAGGCCAGTTGGTGCATGATGAGGAACCCCAGGGACCACAGTCAATATGCAATGAGATACGCACAGGGAGGTTTGTAACACACTAATAAAGGCACGTTTCAGGTGGTCCTTTATGACTGTTTCATGCAATCCAGTAAAGCTACAGCCCTCTTGCTATTTCCTTCATTGCATTTACCATTTACCTGCACCCATTAAGACGACTGCGGCATGGAGACTGTATTGACCTCACATGGTGTGGTCCTTCCCATCAGTCCCCTTGAGAGAGCCAAAGCACTGCTGAAAGCCCAGTGGACCACCTGAAATGATAGGATTCCTTTTGCTTTGCAACATCACACATTTATTGGACAACAAAAAGAACGCAAGGCAGCACGCATGAACAAATGTAAACCCATGAACCCAGGTCCAGCTAGGTGCTCTTTCTAAATCTCTTGTGTGTTCTTCTAAGTGGTGCTCCCCGCTGTACTGTCAGCTTAGGTGGAGGCAGGCTGCTGACCTTGGTGCCCCGTGGCTCCAATGGTCTTTGCGATCGTCCTCTGGCTGCTTGAGGCCCAGAAGGCCCTGGCATATTGAGGGCCTCCTGCATACGTGCAGGCGACACCTCTGTAGTTGTGCCTATGTGTGACACTGGTGTCACTGACAGAGGGGATGAAGAGCTGCTCCCCATACCAAGAGCTCCCTGAGAGATGCCCCCAGATGCATCAGGCTACTGCTGCTCTGTCCTTTCAAGGCACACATGTCCCTCCCTGCTTAACTAAGGTCAAGGATCGGTGCCTCAACCCCCTCTCGCCTAGCCATTGCTGCACAGAGCTTATGGAGGTGGCAATGGCAAGCAGGACTGCGTGTATTTCCAGCATCCACAGAGTGTTCTGCTGGATGTGGCTCTTCATGAGCGTTGCCAATCTTGCAATGGAAGAAGCCAAGAGAGCACACACCAGAGACATGATGGCACTCATGGCCTGGATGGACTCCTCCCCCATCTGTGCCAGAGTGCACACAGACTCTAGAAGCTCCTTCAGTTGTTCCAACCCATCGCACTGCAGCTCCAACAGCTTCTGCCTAGCTGACAACTCCAGAGGCATGTCATCAGCCGAGGTTCAGCATCACGCGGGCCTCCCACAGTCAATGGCCTAGGCAGTCACAGCCTTCGTCAGCTGCTCAGGCCCATCAGTGATGTGCTCACCAGGTTGTGAACCTAAATATACTTGCGAACGGATACCCACCAACATGAGAGCATCTGTGCTAGTGGAGTGTGCAGGGGAAAGAGGTGACGGTGCACCTTCTGAGGTTCCGTCCTCTTCAGAGGTGGACAACTTGCTGCTCTTGATCGTGACCTGTGTAATTAGAGGGTGGAGTTCATGTGACCAGTGGTTGCCAGAGGCTCTCTTGTGCCCATCCAATAGGCCACTCACTCCCTTGGGGTTCCACTCATTTCTGACCATCTGCTATTGACTAGGCCGCATGCTGGCTTCCAAGCTTCAGTGCCTCCTCCTCCATTGGCATAAGGATCACCAGATAAGAGATGCTGCCTCCTTTCTTGACCCTTTCTTTGGCATTGTGGGCAATCTTCTCCTCCAAGCACAGAAATTACCATTGTTTGTCGGCCGCCAAAGACGCACACAACACCTAAACTGGTGGCAGCCTGACTGTCCATGATGGTGCCACAAGGTTGCATCCTGCATGCAGCCACTCAGTGGCGGCAGTATAAGAGTCATCTCTGACAGACCTGGAACCTTCATGGAAAGGCTGACATATCACTGGCAGGCAACGCTACTGCCTGGCCTGTGTCAGTGGCTGGGTGAGCATGGCCTTTCAACCAACCTCACATTCGCGCCTAGTTCCCCTAGTAACTTAAGGCTGTAGGATAAGTAATGTCTGGCGCACTCACCTTGGCAGAACGCGTGAGGTCATTAACCCACATGCGGCCCTGCAGCCAGGTTCAAGCGATGACCTCACACTACCAACCTCCTCTGCGATCTCTGTCCAGGCTTGCTTCATCTGGCAGGCCAGTCTCCTCCTCCCATCCCTGGGAAGGAGGACCTCCCTCCTTGCCCAAGCAACCTGGAGGAGAATCTACAGGGAGGCATCACTGAACCATGGGGCCGCTCTGGATTTCTTTCAAGGCTTCATTGTGCTGCCTTTGTGGGTGGGTGGAATTGTCGAGTGCTGGCAGCCCCTTTAAATATGATGCCAGCACTTCCAGCGGCATGACATCATGCTGCCCGCGCCACCGTTGTGGACGGCTCCTCCGCCGCCCAGCAGTTAATTGACAGGCTCCCACTGAATTGAGCTCTCCAGCACACCCCCTGCCCAAGCAACAGCAGCTCCCACTTCTAGTCCTGGCAATGGGACCTTAGGGCTTTAAGCAAAATTTAGCCTGTTAACTCTGTTTATCTCTCCACAGATGCTACCAGACCTGCTGAATATTTCCAGCATTTACTGTTTTTCTTTGAACTCTCCCTTGTAGCCTAGCAGTGAACAGTTGAGTTCCACGTTTCAAGTCTGATATTCAAACTGCAAAATTGCGCATTACTGAGATGTGTTTCAAACAGTTAGCATAAGTATTGCCAGTACCTTCCCAGCCACTCTACCATCTGTCTCCATGGAGTAGGGAACATCTTGAATCAGAATTTTACAGTACAGAAATCTTCATCCCATTATACCTGTCCCACCTCTCAAAGATAGCCTAGTTCCTTTCCCTCTACCCTTTTAATCCACTTCCCTTTTAAAAAAATCTATTATTCTATTATGAATTATGTTTCCACCACTGTTTCAGGCAGAGTATTCCATGTCCGACTAGCCCTCGATGTAAAATAAAAGTTTCCTAACGCCTAGCAATCTAGAGGGTGGTTGGAATCTGGAATACACTGCCTGAAGTGTTGGTAGGGGAAGGAACCCTCACAACATTTAAGAAGTATTTAGATGGGCACTTGAAACGCCATAACATACAAGGCTACGGGCCAAGTGCTGGAAAATGGGACTAGAATAGTTAGGTGCTTGATGGCCGGCACAGACACAATGGGCCGAAGGGCCTGTTTCTGTGCTGTATAACTCTATGACTCTCTCCTTTCTTTTGGTGTTCCTAAATTTATACTCTCTATTTACCAACTCACTGGCTGCTGAAAATTTTTGCCAATTTACTTTTTGAAAACCTCTCATTTTGAAAACTTTTAGCAGATCTCTTAATCTTGTTATAATTTTTCTAGTCTTTCCTCATAAAGAAAACCTGGATGTGTTCTCATCAATCCACTTGGAATGAAGTGAGCCTGTTTATAGATTTCAAGAAACTTTAGCACATGAGGCTGTTCGACCTAATGTGCCTGTGCTGTCTTTCTTCCAGTTGCCTTGTTTGTGTCAAAGACCCTTATGAGAGAGAGTTAAAAAGTGCCAGGGTGTACTCAGTGAGGGAAGCTGTTTCTGCTGAGTTAATAGGAATATGCAAAAAACAAAAATAGTTCTTAATGGAAAAAGTACATCAAAATTAGTGGTATCAAACAAGTAATGAACTGAACAGAATCTTCTAAGGTCATTTATTTTTCAGTTTTATTTTGTTTTTTCTCCAACAGAGACAGGGTGATTGGTCTAATGATGACTTCTTGTGATCTCTGCGCCATCACTAAGTTATGGCCAGTTTGCAAGGCAACAACCAACGATATTTATGCTGAATTCTGGGGAGAGGTATATGCCTGTTCAAATTTGCTTAGTTACAAACTAGTTATAGTAGTACCAAGACATCGCCAAGTCATTGCAGAGATCTTCTGAAACATACAGGTGTAATGCCCCAGTATCCTTCCTATAACAAGTAATAATCCTATAAGCCACTGGTATTTACCACAAAACCATAGCCAGAAATCCCCTGTACTACACCAGGTGCAATCAGGCCACTTTTAACAGGCCCCATCTCCTTGGACCCCTGAACAAAACCAGCGATTGCAGAAAGGACAGCTGGATCGGTGTTTGGAGCATCACTCATCGGGAACATTGTCTTAAACTCAGCTCAGCCCCAACATTTCTAAACCACTCTCAGCTCAGACTCGGAATTTTTATCGAGTTATAGAAATTACAGCACAGGAGAAGGCCATTCAGGTCCCAGTGCTGGCAACGCTCTCTCTCTCCTGTCACCCCATTCCCTGTAGATCCTTTTTATATTCCTCCTTTTCCAATATTTGTGTCCCTCCCTTTTAAATGAACTTTTAGCTTCTACCTCAATAGCCACATATGGTGAAGGATCCTGTGGACTAACAGTCCTCAGTTCAAGAACCTGCCTTCTCTCTTTGCCCTTCTCTCTTGACTTCTATTTCCAAGTTGCCCAATTGGCCATCAATGGAAACAACCTTTCACTATTTACCCACATTAAGGTCCCCAGGTTTCACTCACTCCGTAACTCACCATGTTGCTGTTACTCTCTGCTCTACAGCAAATTTTAGTCCCTACACCCACCTCTTTCCATTCTCCCTCCCAATTGATCCCCAATTCCTGAACCCCAATCTCCTTCTCTTCCCCAAAATTATTGTACCAATAAAGTTAAGAATCAGCCAACATTTTAGTCTGAACCAAGAGACTAATGTCTGGGTTGCTCTGGTGCTACTAGGCAAAAGCTGATGCTCAAGGTTGCACTGCCAGATGGTACTGCTCAAGCAGATCTGTGTTGATGTGCATGTGACAAATCAATTTGCTAATCTAATTTGTGTAGTCTGTACACAAGAAAGACAATACAATTTGGATCCAGATTTTCTCCCTTCCAATTTAATAACACCATCGCACTCCCAACATTGCCCCCTCCTTTCCTTAATGCCTGATTCATGTCGGTGCATAATTCTGATTAAAAAAACCTATACCAAATATTACTCCTTTTCAATGCCAATGGATGTTTTAATTTCTGACTTGCAGAGACCAGCAAAACATTTGCAGTCAAATTAGTATCTTTATTGTAACATACTTCTTTAAATACAGGATTTGTAGTTCTACTTTCACCAACGACTTTAACGCAATCAAAACTTCTCACTCTGGAAAAAGCTACATAAAGCTGTCCATGTGTAAAAACAGGTCTAGGGAATATAAATACAAATTTTGTCAAGAGTCTGATGTTGTGACTTGTCTATTGTCATAGAATGTGAAAGTCTGATTGGGAACTGTTTTCTCCTGAGTTGAAAGGGCAGGTCTAACCATCTCTCCTTGACATTCAATGGCATTACCATCGCTGATTCCCCAATATCAACATTCTGGGGGTTACCATTGACAGGAAACTGAACTGGACCAGCCATGTGAATACTATGGCTACATGAGCAGGTCAGAGGCTAGGAATTCTGCGGCAAGTAACTCGCCTCCTGTCTCCCCAGTGCCTGTCCAGCATCTACAAGGCAAAAGTCAAGAGTGTGATGGAATACTCTCCACTTGCCTGGATGGGTGCAGCTCCAACAACACTCAAGAAGCTCGACACCATCCAGGACAAAGCAGCCCAGATCGACACCCCATGCACCACCTTCAACATTCAGTCCCTTCACTAACGCACAGTGGCAGCAGTGTGTACCATCTACAAGATGCACTGCAGCAACTCACCAAGGCTCTTCCAAACCCGTGACCTTCACCACCTAGAAGGTCAAGAGCAGCAGATGCATGGGATCACCCCCATCTGCAAGTTTCACTCCAAGCCACACACCATCCTGACTTGGAACGATATCGCTGTTCTTTCACTGTTGCTGGGTCAAAATCCTGGAGATGTTCTTACAGCCCAAGGACTGCAGTGGTTCGAGAAGGCAGCTCACCACCACCTTCTCAAGGGCAATTAGGGATGTGCCATAAATGTTGGCCTAGCCAACGATGCCCATATCCCATGAATGAATTTTTAAAAAATAAGTTTAGATCTGAAGGGCTCAATACTATTTGAGAGTTGAACACTCTATTTTCTTGAAATCTGCCTGTTATAATTTCAGCATTGATCATCGAAGGAAACAGCTTCCTAACTATACATCTTGTTCCATGACCAAGTCCTTGTTTAGGATTCAAGTTTCGTAGCAACATTGTAACTGCTCTTTCCTTGAGTAAATTTGTGCGGTGGAATGCCCATTGGAGTTAGACTGTGTAGAAACACTGGAGTGTATAAACTGTTATCTTTTTTTTTATTCATTCATGGGATGTGGGCGTCGCAGGCCAGGCCAGCATTTATTGCCCATCCCTTGAACTGAGTGGCTTGCTAGGCCATTTCGAGGGCATATAAGAGTCAACCACATTGCTGTGGATCTGGAGTCACCTGTAGGCCAGACCAGGTAAGGACAGCAGATTTCCTTCCCTAAAGGACATTAGTGAGAACCAGATGGGTTTTTACAACAATCGACAATGGTTTCATGGCCATCATTTGACTAGCTTTTAATTCCAGATTTATTAATTGAATTCAAATTCCACCTTCTGCTGTGGTGGGGTTCGAACCCATGTCCCCAGAGCAATACCTGGGTCTCTGGGTTACTAGTCCAGTGACAATACCACTACGCCACTGCCTGCCCTAATAATTTTTGTCTATAGAATCAATGCTGATGTACTCTTTGAATTCATCTGACAGCTTTTCTAAAACCTTTTCATTCAAATCTAGTGAATCTTCATTTTTAGTGCAAAGAATAGCTTTCAAATAATTTGTATCAAATTATTGTCTCTGCCATTTTGCCATACTTAATCAACTACATCATATTATTCACCCCTCCCATGCCATCCCCACGCCATTCCTTCTATCCCTCCCATGCTATTCCCATCCCTCCCATCAAGCCTACCCCATCCCTCACAGAAACAATCTCTCCAGCCAGGGTAACTTTGTTGTTGGACTCCCCTTACATTCTGCTCCACTAACCTCACCACCCTGCTGCCACCACCAACCGTTGGCAGCCACACATGTGGCAATCACTGCAGTCTTCTGCGTGCCCCACATGCCTCAGGGTGTGCCTGGCACCGCCTACCAAAAAAACCACCAACAGATGTGCTTCCTAAACTGACCAATCAAAACAGTCCAGACAGACAAAAACGAGTATAGATTTTGTGGCATTTTCAGTTCATTTTCATTCTCGGGTATAATTCCCCACATGCTAGGAGTTCTCTAGTGCCGAACCCAAAAGGCCAATGTCTAGGTTTGTGGCTCAGCAGTCAGAGTCATACAGCACCAAAACAGGCCCTTCGGCCATCGTGGTCATGCCAGCTATCAAGCACCTATCTATTCTAATCCCATTTTCCAGCACTTGGCCTGTAGCCTTGTATGCCATGGTGTTTCAAGTGCTCATCTAAATACATGGTAAATTTTGAGGGTTTCTGCCTCTAACACCCCTTCAGGCAGTGTGTTCCAGAATCCAACCATCCTCTGGGTGAAAAAGATTTTCCTCAAATCCCCTCTAAACCTCCTGCCCCTTACCTTAAATCTATGCCCATCATAATTTTGCATACCTCAATCAGGTACCCCCCCCCAGCCTTCTCTGCTCTATGGAAAACAACCCAGTCTCTCTTCATAACTGAAATGCTCCAGCCCAGGCAACATCCTGGTGAATCTCCTCTGCACCCTCTCCAGTGCAATCACATCCTTCCTATAGTGTGACAACCAGAACTGTACACAGTACTCCAGTTGTGGCCTAACTAGCGTTTTATACAGCTCCATCACAACCTCCCTGCTCTTGCCTTTATTAGCCAAGGCATAGAATATAAGTATCCCAAATGCCTTCCTAACCACCTTATCTACCTGCCTTCAGCGATCTATGGACAAGTACACCAAGGTCCCTCTGCACTTCCTAGGGTCTTACCATCCATTGTATATTCCCTTGCCTTGTTAGTCCTCCCAAAATGCATCACCTCACACTTCTCAGGATTAAATTCCATTTGCCACTGATCTGCGCATCTTGTCAGCCCATCTATATTGTCCTGCAATCTCAGGCTTTCCTCCTCACTATTTACGACGCCACCAATTTTTGTGTCATCTGCGAACTTACTGATCATACCTCCTATATTCACATCTAAATCATTAATGTACACTACAAACAGCAAGGGTCCCAGCACCGATCCCTGCAGTACGCCTCTGGTCACAGGCTTCCAATCACAAAAACAGGCCTCGACCATCACCCTCTGCCTCCTGCCACTAAGTCAATTTTGGATCAAATTTGCCAAATTGCCCTGGATCACATTGGCTCTTATCTTCTTGACCAATCTCCCATACGGGACCTTATCAAAGTCTTACTGAAGTCCATGTAGACTACATCAACTGCTTTACCCTCATCTATACACCTCGTCACTTCCTCAAAAAATTCAATCAGATTTGTTAGACATGATCTCCCCCGGCAAAGCCATGCTGACTGTCCTTGATTAATCCCTGCCTCTCCAAGTGGAGAGTAATCCAGCCCCTCAGAATGTTTTCTAATAGTTTCCCTACCACTGATGTTAGACTCACTGGCCTGTAATTACTTGGTTTATCCCTACTGCCCTTCTTGAATAATGGTACCACATTCGCTGTCCTCCATGATCAATACTAGGACATTTTACTATGTAGGACATCACGGAGCAGCCTGATTCTGTCCTCACTTGATGTTCGATCAGTTAGTGCTTAGCAATTAGAACCCAGAGCTCTGGTTGGTTCTCCTTTCTGTGGCCCAGGAAGGCTGAGTACAATCTCATCATCCTTACTGGTGCTGCATCTGAGATCAGCTAACAATACAGACTGAGAGTTGAACTTGTTCTGTTCCCGGTCTTCTGGCTTTGTGTTATTTTGAATGTTACCTTTACTTTTCAGAGGAGCTGATGCAATCACTTTTACATTTAATTCAGTATTGAGACACATGAAAGAAATAAAATTTTGACGTTAGCCACTTGCTATCTGTGCTCGGATTCCCAACCCTCCCAGAAAGACCAGGGGTTTACAGATATCAGGGTTCCTATCTCAAGCACTGCTTCCAGCACCCCGGGAGATCAACTTAAATTTTCTGCTTTAGTCAGCCCACGTGTACATCAGACACCTATGTGAGGTACTGTAAATACTCATTATTAGCTTGGCATTGGGATTGCGCACAAAGTTATATGGTATTCATTTTAAACAATCATTTCCTAGCCTTTTCAATGGAGTTTGTTACTGGCTGCTTCTCAGTGCTGTCACCCACAGAGAGCCATTGCCGGTTGGAATGTAGTCAGGAATCATGGGACGTGGGTGCGTGGCAAGGACAAGCTCTGTAATCAGTGGGTGGGAGAGAGGTGAGTTTCAGGAGTTGTCGGGAAGGAACAGAGAGGGAGAAACTGGGGAAAAGAGGTGTGGGGAAAGATAGAGACTGGGGAAAGGGTGTTGCATTATTGCTTTTATGTAGCAATAAGGAACCAAACAATCTTTAGTTGGGTGGTCATAAACTGGGTTCTTTATTTGTAGAGTAACACATTTACAAGAGAGCTCGGTCTTACATGTGACTAGGTGTCTTGCTCACCGCAAACTAACTGATCACATGCTAAATGACATCACTTCCAGTGATGCTGCATGGAGTAGTTACATTGTTAAAGCAATATCAAAACATCCCCTTTCCTAAAATAGAAATACACAAACATAAACTATGTACATAATGGAATGAAATCACTTTGAAAAATATTTACACATGCATTGACTCTAATGTTCTTTAGTCTCTGAACCATACAGGTGGTCTACTGACTCGACCTGATCTTTTCACACTAATTTGATGGAGAACTAGACTTACCAGCTTTCTTTGTTTGACTCTTGTGTATATTCTGACAATCATCCTGTATTCAGTGCTTACGCTGGTCATTTTCAATTGCTACATTCTGCAGATCTGAGTGTGACCGTGTTCTATGTGCAACAGGAAAAGATAGGATTGTCAGGCACAGTATTAGCCAGTTCTCCTAGCTGACTTCAATTTCTTCTTAGCACTGCTCCCAAGGGGTGGTTACTTCATAACATTTTGGTTCATTGCTGACTTTGGACATTTCTGAAGGAAACCACACTTTTTTTGTTGGGGATAAATTACCCTGATTTTCTGCCCTATCTGTAATGGTGGTAGTTCCACACCTGGTTGCTTATCGTATGTTGTCGTCATCTTTTCTTGTTTTGCTAGGAGCCTATCTTGCATTGAGGAGGATTTCATGAGATGGTGACTTGGAAGTGTTGTCTTAACTTGTCTTCCAAATATGATTTCCGCAGGGAATGGCAGCCCTATGTCGATTGGTGTCGCCCTCAGGTGTAGCATGGCTATATGTAGATCCTGTTTTGTTTCACAACACTTTACAATCAAAGATTTGATTGTACGTACCATTCTTTCTGCTAGGCCATTCGACCTAGGGTAATGGGGTGAAGAAATGACCTGGTTTACACCCAATCTCCTGCACGTGTCTTGGAAGGGTTTGGCAACGTATTGTGGACCGTTGTCCAATACTATGTTCCACGGGACCAAACAAGCTGAAAATTGCACTGATGGTGTTAGCAACTGATGCACTCAAAGTGTCCCTTAATTGATGTGTGACCGGAAATTTAGAGTAGTAATTGGTGACCAACATGTAATTGTCGCCTTTGTGAAGAAATCGGTGGCTATCCTTGACAACAGGATGTCATGAGGAAGGAGTGGCTCTTTATGCTGGCTTGGTTAGTTCTGCTAGCAAACATCACATGACTTTACCACTCACTCAATGCCACTGTTCATACACAGCCAGTAGATGGCCTCATGCGCAAGTCCGCTAGACTTGTCAACACCCATATAGCCACAAAAGTGGGGATTTTGAGAGGACGCCATTTCAACTCCTTGTTTAGCCTTCTGGCTAAACAAACCCAGATGGTGCCATCCTTTTTGACTACAGATGTTATCGAGCTTCACCAATCTGTGTACTGTTGAACACGCCTGATGATTCCTCGCCTCTCTAAAGTATCCAGCTCTGTTTTCAGCTTGTCCATGACATGGAGACTACATTTCCTTGGTGGATCTATAGAAGGATCCACGTTGTACTTTACATGTAGAACAGCTTCTCCTTTGAAACTTCCCACTCTGTCAAAACGTTCTGGGTAAATCTTGAATGGACTCAATAGGATTCTGGTCCTGCGTCTTTGGCACACTGCTAATCCTATGGATTATTATGAATTGTAGCTCGCTGCGTGTCAACAAGCCTGCAACTGCTGGGCGATCTGTGTTGATGTAGAAAACCTGTTGTAACCAAACTGAGGTTCCATACATGCACTTCAACCCTAGAATACTAATGCAGCTCATAGGTGTACCATTATATGTGGTGCGGCCTTTTGTTTTGGTTGTATCATTCCATCTTGCCAGGTACATGTCCTTCACTATTCGCAATGGCAAAATGTTTGCACTTGCCTCGTATCAACCTTGAGCCGCAACATGTGGTGTTCAGTTTTTTCTGGGCACACTTTGTCAACGGTTATGACCGCTTCCCTCTCTGGAACCACATCCATTTGGTCTGTAAAGGTTACTGTGTGGAACGCTTGTTCACCTTCTGTGCCTTGTGTGACAGTGATGTAAATACCAATCTCGAGTACATGCCTGCATTTGATTTGGCTTTTGGTGGGTGTATTCCTGTTTCTTCCACCAGGTGGTGTCTGCTTATCAGGTCACGGTCTGCTGTGGCTCTCGGCCAGTTTTCCATTATTGGAGCTCTTGCACAGCCTTGCCCAGTGCCCTTTCTTGCCACACACCTTGCAGTTTTCCGTGAAGGTGGGACAATTCCTTGGTTGGTGCATTAGGCTGCACTTGCCACATATCTTGCCTGGCTGAGGTGTCCTGATTACCTCATCTATACCTGTTGTACCAAGCGCCTGTATGCACTGCCTACTTGCAGCAATTACTTCAAACTCCCTTTTTCCTTATCTAGTAGCTGTTTCTGGAAGCTTCTATCAGCATAATGCATTCTGATAATTCCACCTCTCAGAAGTTGCAGAGTTTGCCTTTCTCGCAGCACCTGCTCACAAATTGGTCAATGGTCTCTCTTGATTGCTGCTTGTATGTCATCAGCTCTAGGCGATGAATCCTGAAATTAATCCTGATTTCGAGCTGGTCCTCTAATGTAGACTATAGTCTTGCTGGGTTCTTCTCCGCTTTAGAAAGCCCCGAGGTGTGATTCCGGTGTAGCCCATCATTACCGATTTGCTACTTTTATCTTGATGGCTTGTTTTTCCAGCTCCATGACTGCCAGATCCAAAAAGCACAACTCTATCCGTTGTTTAAAAAGTTGGAAGTCGTAGAAGAAATCTTGGGCTTTCCAATTCATGGAAGGATATTTAGTGGACATGGTGCCAAATTCCCAGTGTCACAAATGCAATGACGCTTTCCCCTTTAAATTGCAGCCTCTCTTTTTATCCCTTGGGCCTTTCCCTGGAGGGAAGAAAAAAAACTTGCACGCCTACTGTGCCTGCAGCATAGAGCTTCGGCAACGCTCAGAACCCATGCCTGCAGCACGGCATCTCTGCCTGTAATTGGGGAGGCCCCCCTCCACAAAGCACCTGCCGCATAATGGCAATGCAGATCTGCGGCTTCAATGAGAACGGACCTTACTCACAATTTCCGAGCACGGATTCGCCCAATTCCTGCTGTTTGTTTCTGGTCACCATTGATCTGAACAACCCCCTTTGTGTACACACTTGTCATGAGCACCCACTTTACGAAAGGTTGTCAACTTGCCTGTGCCAAATCGCCACCTCCCCCAAACAAGAGTTACGCTGTCCTGTCCGTGTTGGACAATGATGGGAGAGATCACCAGTCTCGACATCCTGCCCAAGATCGCTGGTCCCTGTGAGTGCATTTCCTTAGCTTCTCGGTAGCAGTGTAACCTCGGAGCTGTGATCTTCCCTGCGCGTTGCTATCGCCATGTTTCGAGCGGTGTGCTACTGCAGAGACCACAAGCTGCTGCCATGTCAAGGACAGTGCACTTGAAAGTCGGAAGAAACTTCAGAAACCATACTCTGCCACGACTGCCATCATATTGTGTCATTGCTTTTATGTAGCAATAAGGAACCAAATAATAGGTTGCGTGGTCATAAATTGTGGATTCTTTATTTGCAGCGTAGCCGTTTACAAGAGAGCTCAGTCCTACACGTGTGACGAGGTGTCTTGTTCAATTCCAATGAACTCACATGCTGAATGACATCACTTCCTGTGATGGTGTGTGGAGTACTTATTTTGTTACACAAAGGGTTTGTGGGAAGAGATAGGTACTGGCTGTGTACCTCATATTTAACCAACTTTGCAGTTTTAACCATAGCCAGCCAAGCTTCCCAGGTGTCAAGAAAACCAACAGTTGAAGGGAGGTGACAACAGCTTCAGGAAGGTAAGTGCTTCAGCCCTGCCCCCTCCCCCATCTTCCCCATTAGACCACCCCCATCCCTCCCACAGGATTAAAGATTGGACGTTAACCTCCCCCCACCTTCCCCGGGGTCAGAGATCAGACTCCCACGTTCCCATTTGCAGCAACAGGCAACTTACCTTAGCCTGCTGTGGAATGCTCCCCACCCGACTGGAAGCCAAGCCTGTCAATCAGTCTGACAATTGACTAAGAAATCTGTCAAACCAAAACTACATACAGCCGTGGAGTCAAAATTCCACAGCAAAAGAGGGGAAACCCAGGTTTCCTGACAAATTCTGACCCCTCTTGCCAACCCAACCCTCCTCTGTCAAGATTCAACACTCACTGTCAGATCACACTGGAAGAACGGCCAACTTCAGCAACACAATAGAGGGATGGACAGTAACTCTGCCATACTCCAGCAAGTATCACCATTTTTGTAGGACGAAGAGGGATCTGTAGAAATGTTTTGCTGGTGTAAGTTTAATAAGACAGTTTTGATATAAATTCTTTTCATAATTTCAGTTTTGACCCTTTTGTGTTCTGTACACTTATTAAAATAGCTGTAAAATTCAATTTTGCTTAATTTAATCAAATCATGTTCTTCGTGTAGGGCGACGACATGAAAAAAATGGGAATGCAACCCATTCCTATGATGGACAGGGAGAAAAATGAAGAAATCCCCAGCGGCCAGGTAAATGACTAACTTGAATTTGAGATTGTAACTGATGTTCAGAAACTCACGATTGATCATCGTGAGTGTATTGTGGATCTTCTGTGATATGAGAATTCCAAGGACCCAGCACTTCATTAATCATCCTGCTCATGGTTTAATTTCATACTAATGCTCATGATCCAAGTTACGTGAAATGCTTGCACGTACATACCCTCAGCATTTTAAGAATTAGATTATGTTTTAGTCTTTTTACAGAAAATCAGTTATGATTGTCTTGCTTCATAATTTTCATCAAATCTGAAAGTCATAACTGTTACGGTTCTCAGAACTCCTTTCAAGCGCAAAAAGGTAGAATACCCAAAACTACGCAGTATTCCAGATGCAGCCTTAGCAATACATGTTGAGAGTAATTTGGTTTAGTTTGTAAGGGCAGTTTCATGGATAGTCTAATCTTTGTGGCAAAGAAATCCATGAACTCAACAACAACTTGCCTCTGGCCTTTATAGATATATTGCCATTAATGTAATAAAAGCATCCCAAGCTTCTATATAGGAGTATGATTGGGCTAAATTTGACAACTACTCACATTCTTGTTCACTATTGCCAGCACCTCATTTGAGTGGCTGACTAATTGATAAATGCTGTAATTGTTTATGTCTTGCTCCTCGCTTAACATTTTTTGTGGTGACAACACCAGTTATTCCTGTCTTTGTAAACTCAGTGCCGCTTTCAATATCACCATCCACCTTTACATAGATATAAAAATCATGTCTACATTTAAAAATGTCATCATTTACATATAATCTGTTGGCTGTTTGCATTCTCCAGAAGAAGCTCTTCTATAGTTGCTTCACCTGCAATTCCCCAGTGTGATAACAAGTTTATGACAGTCAAACCAGTCACCTTATTCTATGCACAGCGAATAATCTGCGTGGTCTGTAGGATGTCAGTGTTGCCCATCTGCTTTTCTTTCTCTATTTGTCCAATCAAGCATTTTATTATGACTTGACCTAAAACATGAATGTGGCTAGTATTTTGAGCCAAACAGAGTACTTCAAATCCTAATGAATGGTGAAATTATCTACAGTTAGGGTAACTTTTCTCTTCTGTCTTGCTATAAACCTGTCCAATTCTTCGACCCACTCTGAGAAGTTCTGCTGTCATCCAAGCATTGTGTTGATTATTCATGCACTTGCTAGCTTGTGTGCATTCTTAAAGTGTTGCTATTTCACAAATTTGCTAACTCATTGAAGAAGACCTTGGGCTGTATTTTAGTGCTCTCCCCTGTGGCAAGTTTGGAGGCAGGGAGGCTATTTAATCGGGCAGAGTGGGGACCCCGCCACATTCCCGCCTCCATCCCGATTAAGTAGGTGGGAAGGCCCGTGGACGCCCTTCCTGCCCTGCTGTCAATTGAGGCCCTTAAGGGGCAATTAATGCTCAATTAAGGGCCTCTTACCACCACTGCTGGTATTAGCCCAGCGACAGTCAGGGCTGTCACCAACAGGGAGCACGACATGCAAATCCTTGTGGGGTTGCTTGTGGTCTTCCAGGGGAGGGTTCCCTCATTCAAAGGCACTCAGTGTCTGATCGTGGGACCCGGCATCAGGAAGGGTGGGGGGCCAGTGCCACCCCTGCCCCCCTCCCCCACAACCCAAACCCTGCGACACCCCTCCGGCTATTACTTGCCTGTGACCTGGATCACTTCATGTTCCTGGGCCTCCGGTGGGTGCCGTTCTAGCAGCAGCCACTGCACGCGCCCCCCCCCCACCCCCCCCCCCCCCCCCCCTCCCCACTGCCCTGGTGGCGCTGCCGAGCAAAAGAGTTACTGGCCTCTGATTGGCCGGCAGCTCTCGGTAGGCAGGACTTCCCACCCCCGGGTTCCTGATCCCAGGAAAGGCCTGCTGATTGCTTGAGTGCTTTGTAATATAGCAGGCCTTCCCCAAAGTTGGTGTCAGAGATCCTCTTTGCCTCCATAAAATTCCCCTCATTATTCACTGCTCCTGCTAGAAAAAGCCGGGTATGCAAAACACTATTTCCTACCTGAGCATTTCTTCCTTTTGAAGCCAAGAATTTTGCTGAGCAAGAATTGGTAAACCAGGAAAAAGGAAGCCTCTGCATGAAAAAACATCCTCTGGATGGTTAACACAGAATAATGCAGGGAACTAAGTATGATACTCGCCTTCAGCTATTCCCAGTGTGATAGGGTTTGGTCATACCACTGATCATTTGAAACACTACCATGCCACTTCTTGAAATTGTGAATCCAGCCAGTACTGCCTCTGAAATTGTGATACCAACTAGTACGGCTTCTGAAATACAAAAGGGTGGAAGTTTTGTTACAAAGCTTTGATTAGACCTCATCTGGTGCACTGCATTCAGTTCTGGGCCCTGCACCTCTGGAAGGATATTTTGGCCTTGGGAAGGGTGCAGCAGAGATGCACCAGAATTACTATTTTTTTATTATTAATTCATGGGATGTGGGCATCGCTGGCAAGGCCAGCCTTCATTTCCTATCCATAATTGCACTTGACAACATGGTGGTGAGCTGCCTTCTTGAACCACTACAGGCATGTGGTGTAGGTACACCCACAGTGCTGTTAGGTAGGGAGTTCCAGGATTTTGACCCAGTGCCAATGAATGAACAGTGATACATTTCCAAGTCAGGATGGTGTGTGACTTGGAGGGGACCTTGAGCTATTAGATTTGTTCTGAATCTGTCCTATTTGGCACAGTGTTAGTGCCACACAACACAAGTCTTTATCTCCCAAAGGACTGTGCAGCAGTGACTCATACCAATACCGTCATAAACAAATGCATCTGCAACAGGTAGGTTGGTGAGGATGAGGTCAAGTAGGTTTTTCTCTCATGTTGGTTCTCTGACCAACTGCTGCAGGCCCAGCCTGAAATCTATGTCCTTTAGTATTCGGCCAGCTCAGTCAGTAGTTGTGCTACCAAGGCACCCTTGGTGATGGACATTGAAGTCCCCTACCCAGAATACATTCTGTGCCTTTGCTATCTTCAGTGTTTCTTCCCAGTGGTGTTCAACATGGAGAAGTACTGATTCATCAGCTAATCGAGGTGGTAGGTGGTAATCAGCAGGAGGTTTCCTTGCCCATGTTTGGCCTGATGCCATGGGACTTCATGGGGTCCGGAGTCAATGTTGAGAATTCTCAGGGCTACTCCGTCCCGACTGTATACCACTGTACCTCCACCTCTGGTGGATCTGTCCATCTAGTGGGACAAGATGTATCCTGGGATGGTGATGGAGGAGTCTTGGACTTTGGCTGAAAGGTATGATTTTGTGGGTATGACTGTGTCAGGCTGTTACATGACTAGTCTGTGGGACAGCTCTCCTAGTTTTGGCAGAAGACCTCAGATGTTTGTGAGGAAGACTTTGCATGGTCAACTGAGCTGGGTGTGCCTTTGTATTTTCTGATACCTAGGCCTATGCTGGGTGGTTTGTTCAGTTTTATTCTTATTAGTCTTTTTTGTAACAGTTTGATAAACTGAGTGGTTTGCGAGACCATTTCAGAGAGTAGCTAAGAGTCAACCACATTGCTATACGTCTGAAGTCACATGTAGGCCAGATAGGGTAAGGACGTCAGATTTCTTCCCTAAATGACAACAGTCCAGTAGTTTCATGATCACCATTACTCTTCTTTGGCCTCCTTATCTCGAGAGACAATGGGTAAGCGCCTGGAGGTGGTCAGTGGTGTGTGGAGCAGCGCCTGGAGTGGCTATAAAGGCAAATTCTAGAGAGACAGACTCTTCCACAGGTGCTGCAGAAAAGTTTGTTTGTCGGGGCTGTTACACAGTTGGCTCTCCCCTTGCGCTTCTGTCTTTTTTCCTGCCAACTGCTAAGTCTCTTCGACTCGCCACACTTTAGCCCCGCCTTTATGACTGCCCGCCAGCTCTGGCGAACGCTGGCAACTGACTCCCACAACTTGTGATCAATGTCACAGGACTTCATGTCGCGTTTGCAGACGTCTTTAAAGCGGAGACATGGACGGCCGGTGGGTCTGATACCAGTGGCGAGCTCGCTGTACAATGTGTCTTTGGAGATCCTGCCATCTTCCATGCGGCTCACGTGGCCAAGCCATCTCAAGCGCCGCTAACTCAGTAGTGTGTATAAGCTGGGGATGTTGGCCGCCTCGAGGACTTCTGTGTTGGAGATACGGTCCTGCCACCTGATGCCAAATATTCTCCGGAGGCAGTGAAGATGGAATGAATTGAGACGTCGCTCTTGGCTGACATACGTTGTCCAGGCCTCGCTGCCATAGAGCAAGGTACTGAGGACAAGGTACCATTACTGATATTGGCTTTTTATTCCAGATTTATTTAACTATCTGGATTTAAATTCCTCAGATCCCATGGTGGGATTTGAACCCATGTCTCTGGATCATTAGTCCAGGTTAGAGCTAAAAGGGTTAAATATACAGGTTGCGTAGACCATATTTGTATTCCCTTGAATAAAGATGATGAAGGGTTGATTTCATTGAAATATTTTAAGATAATCAAAGGAATTGCTAGAATAAATAGAGAAAAACTATTCCCTCAGGTGGAAGATCCAGAGCAAGGCAGTATAACATTAAAATTTGAGAACAGTAGCTCAGGGATAATATCAAAGCAGTTCTCACCAATGGTACTAGAAATCTGGAACTCTTGCCCCTTTCTTCCCCCCCGCCCGAAGAAAAAACAAAATAAGCTGGTGAGAGCATTTCAAAACAGATTTTGATCATTTTTTGCTCGGCAAGGGTATTCTGGGTTTCAGAACCAAAGCAGATAGATCGAGAAGATATGGATCAAACATGATCGAATTGAATGTCTAAACAGGCTTGAGGGGCTGACTAGCCCACTCTTATTATATTTGTATTTTTATGGTAATTTAAAGAGCTGTCTCTATTTTTCTTTTACACAGGTTGTTTTTTTTAATGCTGTAGCCATGCCTTGTTATCGTACACTTGCAGAAATCTTCCCAACGACAACTCAACTGTTAAAATCTTGCAGGTAGGTGTTTCCATCATTGTCCATCTTAATTTGCATCACTACATTAGATATTGTATTTCACCCAATCATATTTAAATATTGAAGAAAATGAAAAGCGTAAAAATGTTTTGTAAAGCTTTTGTAGTTCTGCTTAATGGTCCCAGTAGAGAGTGGCTCACTTAAAGCAACTATAGTAAGTACTTACCACCAAAGGTCCCATTGTGGAATAGATATTGGATATTAAGAGACATACAGAATAGTCTGGAAACCAGCAATCTTCCTCCTTTGTTCAACATGCCATTCAGTATTAAATGTGGCAAACTCAGTTCAGCTCTCTCAATGATATGAAACTTTTCAAATGCAATAATATGGTTGCCATAATCATTTGAAATTATTTTTAGTTTTCATTTGTTATCTTTCATGGGTCAGGAAGAAAACATGTCGACAATGGCAATTGATAAAGATGCCTGTCCCTTTAAGAACCCCCATCATCCCATACACTACTTATGCCTTTTGTCATGCAGGCCCCCACCTGCCAAGAATGAGACACATTAATTTTGCCACATTAACATTGATTTTTAAACTGTTACTGGAGTAAAGAAAGAACCTGTTTTTTAAAAAAATGATCATACCAGCTCCACCAGAAGAGACTGCATTGGCACTGCAGGCAAATGACCATGAGGTCTGCCTATCTGAGACTTTCTTTGGAAAGTTAGGAGACCCAGGGAATGAATTCAATGGATTTCCCTAGCTGAGGCTCAGCGAGCTGTACCAGTATTGCAAGAATTATCACAGGCTGCCCAGTCTGAAAGTGAAGCAGAGGGAGTCCCTGATTCCTACTATTTAAAGAATGAGGTATTGATGAGGAAATTGAGTTCTCCTCACAGACCTGAGAGCAAGAAGTGGACAGTAGTTCACTAGTTAGTGATGTCACAGAGGTATTGGGGAGAAATATTAAGGGCCCGAGACTACAGTAGCTGTACATGCCAGTAGATGAAAGAGCAAAGCCCACATAAGTGGGCAGTACAGTGGTTAGCACCGCAACCTCACAGCTCCAGCGACCCGGGTTTGGTTCTGGGTACTGCCTGTGTGGAGTTTGCAAGTTCTCCCTGTGACTGCGTGGGTTACCGCCGGGGGCTCCAGTTTCCTCCCACAGCCAAAGACTTGCAGGTTGATAGGTAAATTGGCCATTGTAAATTGCCCCTAGTGTAGGTAGGTGGTGGGGATGTGGTAAGGAATATGGGATTAATGTAGGATTAAGATAAAAGGGTGGTTGTTGGTCGGCACAGACTTGGTGGGCCGAAGGGCCTGTTTCAGTGCTGTATCTCTCTATACAGTCTATAAGACAGCAGTTTGACTGGCCAAAACTCCACAAAGATGTGCTGGAGTGCTGCAGGAGTTGCCACATGTGCCAGGTTTAGGGGAAACCCCAACCTACAGTGAAACCTGCACCCCTGAGTCCTGTACCAGTATTAGGAGGACCATCCAGCCGAGGGCTGGTGAATTGTAAGGGACCCCTGCCAAGAACAAAAGGGGACAGGCAGGCACACGGCTGGCAAAAGTTTAGAAAGAGAAGGGGAAAAAGTGATCAAGAGGGCAGGTTAACAGAAGTCCAGGAGAATCCTGGATGAAAACCCCTACTGTCTGGTCAGCCGACCCCGAAAAATGCGAAAGGTTAGACCCCACATCTTGCTATGTAAATGCAGACTCTAGAAGCACCCCACCAGAGTTGCTAACAGCATTTACAGGAACCTGCAGAGACAAAGAGAGAGCTCTAGGGGGCAGAGAAACTGTGAGGGTGATGCCTCACCTAGTCGTAGTGCCACAAGAGAGTGTAGTCGTCTGCACAAATACCTGCAGGTAGGAGTGTCCCAGAGAAAAAGGGGAGATTAACAAAGATTCCTCCCCCACAGTCAGAGCAAAGGAGAACCACCCATCCCCTGAAGGCAAAAGCCTTTGCATGACTCAGCAAAGCACTGAGAGAATTTTCAGGGTAGACCTGCCCCGAGGGAAAAAAAAATGACCTGAACAAGAACAAAACCCTAGGCAGTCATGGCAATGGGCAAACTGAAGAAAAGCTTTCCCAAAGAACCACATGGCTACTGGGATGCCAAAAAGGGGAAATTAAAGCAGCTCTGCCACCCAGAAAAGACAATTCTAATAGGCTTTAAGATTGATGAATGAACTAAAATGAATGAGGGAAACGCATGGTTTTTCTTTCTGTACCTTGTATTTCTCTCAAATCTTTGAATGAAATGCGCCGTTTTTTTTTCAAATCGCATTTCATTCCCCTGGGTGTGGAGGTGTCATGCATGCCTTCACCTGCCAAGAATGAGACACATTAATTTCACCACATAATCATTGATTTTTAAACTGTTACTGGGGTAAAGAAAGAACTTGTTTTAGGAAAAAAACAGACTCTTGACCGGAATGACATTTGCATAGTAACAGACAGTACTTGGAAAGGACAAAGGGGCCACTCCCTGCTCCAATTTAATCCACAATGGATTTTTGATTACCAGACGTTGAAGGTGGAGAGGCTAGCATTCGAGGTTAACTGCTAAGATGGCTGAATACACAAACAGACGTGGTCAGACCACTTTAGTCACATGACTAACTGGCTGTTGGTGGTTTTTGAATTTGAACTTGCTACAGAGTTTTAAAACTCAGAAAGCTGGTTGCTCCTAGACTGAAAAGACCTCTCTTCTGTCTGCTGTCATCTCACTGTCACCAGCTTCGGTAACCATTGAAGACATATGAATCCCGAGAGAGAAAAGTCTCCTTCAGTGAACAAGGTTTAAGAAGAATACTGGGCCCCAACGAAAAGCAAGACTACCTACAAACGAACCCTACGGCGAGCTCGAAGCACAGTACAGAAAAAATGTCTTCAGAGATTGCCTCAAACCTCTCCACTATTTTTTCTTGTCTTTTCTGTCTCTATTTGCATGTGCTTATCACGTATGCATGCTAATGTGGGGCATGGTGTGTATTCGTAGATGTTAACCGAATTAGAGTTTAAGTTGAATAACATTTCACTTTTCTTCTTTAAACCTAAGAAAGCCTGTATATGCTCATTTCTTCACCTTAAATTTGGAAAGTGGTGACAAAGATTGTCCAAGGGGGAGCTCAAAACACAGTGTGTTTATAATTAAAACCCTTTACAATAAGACCAGGTGAAGGCTGAGAAAGACCCGCAGACACCTTTCTCACCTGGTCGTAACACTTTTCACATAGCTCTTGCATTGAGTCACATTCACATTGCTCCTGCAAGAAAAAGAAAACCAAGTGCTTCGGGCTGTATGTAGCCTGGACATTTTATTTAAAAATAGAGTAAATCTTGCTTTGGAATCTATCAGTTACGGAGAGTGCTACTGGAAACTATGGTTATAACTACAATGCTTTCCACTAAATCAGAAATTTGTATCTGCCTAACTTTGTCAACAATTCCAAAGGGTTTGAAGAATAAAGTTTCCTAAATAGTGAAAAAGGTTGGTTAGGTCTCGAATGATGAAAAGTTGTTGCTTTGTGTTTAAATGAGAGAAACATGGGATATGATCTCAGGTTTTCTTCTTCCCAAAGCTGCAAAAGAAAACCATCCCAGAAAATTTAGGAATAAAACTCTTCCAAACATGCATTTGTCATTGTAAAGAAACTCTTAATCATGATATGGAGCAGAGCCCTTTGATCATAAAAACAATCCTCAACAAAAATATCAGCACAAAAGAATTTTATTCTCTCATGCCTTTTTTCCCTGACCCCAAAATGTCAAGACCAATACACCTTAAACTGGATTCATCAGTGTCCGCACGTGACATCTCTGTGAGATGTTCCTTTGTAATTTAAGGATGTGAAATGGAAATTAGTACAGCTGCCTATTTCAAATGGTTTTGCTATAATACCAAACTCACAACTCAGTCAGTTCACCTCAGATGGAAAGGTGGACTCCAGCAAGAAACAGAGGGCACTTCATGGGTATACCTGGTTAAGTACCCTTGCACAAGCAAAGACCTTGGAGGAATTTACCAAGGCCGCAATCATCATAAGAGTAGATCAAAGCACTGGTGATATTGGGGGGAGTCCTGCTGGTACTTGAGAATTTTTGTCTCCCAACTCTGAAGGAAAAGAAAGAAAATGAAGCAATGTCATCTGTCCTAGTAAAGGTAAGATTTTATTCAGTTAATTTAAAGCATACATTACTGCTATCCTCAAGGTGGCATTTCCTAAGTACAGCCCTGAAATACTGCACATTTCCCAAGGCAACAGATGACTAGATTGATGGTGCTATTTGAGAGAATGGACAGCTGTAACCTATACCAACTAAAAATTACCACCCGAATAATTTCAGTTCCTTTATAATCAGGCATCCAATCCAGATTTAATTTTTAACATCATATTCAAATGAGATTTTTTGCATCTGTCAAGACTCAGACAGAGAAAATGTCACACTACAAACAGAGTACGCCTTTTTCTTTCCAATATCTACTTAAATGTAGTAAGACCCAGAGGATGAACACAGAAACCCATCACTGCAATTAGTTCCTGGAATATAATCATATGATGTCATGTGGTCCTGTCTTCAGTGAGAAAATATACACTCTTATTTGATTGTAGCTTAAGCTGTAAACTACTAGATTAATTTATTGAACGTGAAACAACTAAAAGACCAACACTCAGTATAAAAGGTAGTTACAGTAATGATAAACTTTACTTTTTTTCAATGTCAAAACCAACAAATCACATTTCCTGTACTAATCTTCAACATAAACCCAATGCTTAAAGAACAGTTACTTAACGTTTTACGTGGCTGTTTGCTGTCATGATGCATTTTGACTATCCCTCTCACTAGCTTCTGACTGACTACTGTCGTAGTGCAACTCCACCCAAGATTTTGATTCAAGTTCCTTTGAAGATATTTTTGAAAAAGGATGTTTAAAAAGTGTCTCATAAGTAGATTAGGTGGTCTGTTTTGAAAATTCAAAATGGTGTTTTCTCGTACAAACATTCCTGCCAAGTATACAGGCACTACAAAAACAGCTAGTAGAACATAAGAATATAAAAATAGGAGCAGAAGTAAATATGGCCCCTCGAGCCTGTTCCACCATTCAGTACAATAATGGCTGATCTGCCTCAACTCCACTTTGCAGCCTGCTCCCCCTGGAATCATAGAATGGCTACAGCACACCAGGAGGCCATTTGGCACATTGGGTTGGATTTTACCTTAGGCGGACAGGAATTCGCCACCGACATGAAAGTTGGTGGCGAGCCCGCTTCCGCCTAGCCCAGGGATCTGTCCTGTATTTTACAGGTCCCCGGGCTTTAATTGTTCCGAGGCGGGACTTCCACCCACTTGAGGGAGGAGATCCCGCCTCAGTGAGCTGCCGGCCGAACAGCGGGCTGGCAACTCTTAGTCCCGCAACACCACTGGGAGCGGTGGCCACTGCTGGGACTGCAGCCCAGCTGACGCCATGGAGCGTGGAGATGAGGTAAGTTGGAGTAGCCTCACCAGGGGGATCTGTCCTTCCCTGGTGAGGCTGGAATGGTCGTTTGGGGGGAGGGGGGGCGTCTTGGGTCCCAGGGGTGTGGGTTGGGAGGCGGGGGTGGCCCTGAATTGGGCACCCTGTGCCCGACTGCCACGGCTCCCACCACCCACCTCACCCCCCCCCCCCCCCTCTGCGTGCGGAAAGGCTGGCAGCTATTGCTGGGCGGCCTTTCACGTCCCCAGCACGCCCACTTGCCACAGGTAAAATACCTGTGGAGGTGGGTGCGGGTCGTTAAGTGGCCACTTAAGGGCCTTGATTGGCCTCGGGGCGGGCGGGTGGGTCGTTTGCCCCCCACCCACCCAACCGCCATAAAGTTCACCGGAGGCGGGAGCAGGGCGGGTAGGCCTCCCGGAGCCTCCTGCTCAATTTTACTCCGCCCCCACGCCAGCACCCGACCTGCTGGGGCGGCGTTAAATTCAGCCCACTGTGTCCATGCCAGTTGTCTGCAAGAGCAGCTCAGCTCGTCCCACTCCCCTGCCCTTTCCCCGTACCTCTGCAAATTTTTTCTCTACAGGTACTTATCCAATTCCCTTTTGAAAGCCAAAATTGAATTTGCCTCCACCACACACTCAGACAGTGCATTAAAGATCCTAACCACTCGCTGCATAAAAACAATTTGAACTTGTGTCGTCTTTGTTTCTTTCTCCAATCAACTTAAATCGGTGTCCTCTGTTTCATGATCCTTCCGCCAATGGGAACAGTTTCTCTCTATCTACTCTGTCCAGACCCCGCATGATTTTGAACACCTACATACGAACTTACGAAATAGGAGCAGGAGTAGGCCGCTCAGCCCCTCGAGCCTCCTCCGCCATTCAAAAAGATCGTGGCTGATCTTATTGTAACCTCAACTCCACATTCCCGCCTACTCCAGATAACCTTTCTCCTCCTTGCTTATCAAGAATCTATCTACCTCTTTTTAAAAAATATTCAAGGACTCTGTTTCCACCACCTTTTGAAGAAGAGAGTTCCAAAGACTCACGACCCTCAGAGGAAAAAATTTCTCCTGTCTTAAATGGACGACCCCTTTTTTTAAACAGACCCCCCCCCCCGCCCCCAAGTTCTAGATTCTCCCACAAGAGGAAACATCCTTTCCACATCCACCCTGTCAAGACTCCTCAGAAACATGTATGTTTCAATCAAGTCACCTCTTATTCTTCTAAACTCTAGCGAATACAAGCCTAGCCTGTCCAACCTTTCCTCATAAGACAACCTGCCCATTCCAGGTATTAATCAAGTAAACCTTCTCTGAACTGCTTCCAATGCATTTACGTCCTTCCTTAAATAAGGAGACTAATACTGTATACAGTACTCCAGATGTGGTCTTAGCAATGCCCTGTATAACTGCAGCATAACCTCCCTACTTTTGTATTCAATTCCCCTCTCAATAAGTGAAAACATTATATTAGCTTTCCTAATTACTTGCTGTACCTGCACACTAACCTTTTGCGATTCATGCACAAGGACACCCAGATCCCTCTGCACTCCAGAGCTCTGCAATCTCACCATTTAGATAATATGCTTTTTTTATTATTCCTGCCAAAATGGACAATTACACATTTTACCACATCATATTCCATTTGCCAGATCTTTTCCTACTCACTTAACCTATCTATATCCCTTTGTAGCCGCCTTGTATCCTCTGCACAACTTATTTTCCTACCTATCTTTCTGTCACCAGCACCTGCGGTCCTTCATCTAAGTCAGCTATATAAATTGTAAAAAGTTGAGGCCCTAGCACTGATCCCTGTGGCACACCACTCCTTACATCTTGCCAACCAGAAAATGACCTATTTATGCCGACTCTCTGTTTCCTGTTAGCTAGCCAATCTTCTATGCATGCCAATATGTTACACTCTGCACCATGTGCTTTTTTCCGCAATAACTTTTGACGTGTCACCCTATCAAATGCCTTCTTAAAAATCTAAGTACAGTACATTGACCAGTTCCCCTTTTTCCACAGCACATGTTACCACTTCAAAGAATTCCATTAAATTGGTTAAACTTGATTTCCCTTTCATAAAACCATGTTGACTCTGCCTCATTACCTTGAATTTTTCGAAGTGCCCTGCTATAACATCTTTAATAACAGCTTCTAACATTTTTCCTATGACAGATGTTAAGCCAACTGGCCTGTAGTTTCCTGCTTTGTCTCTCTCCCTTTTTGAATAAAGGAGTTACATTCACAATTTTCCAATCTAATTGAACCTTCCCCGAATCGAGGGAATTCTGGAAAATGTAAAACTAATGCATCAACTATCTCAATAGCCACTTTTAAGACCCTAGGCTGAAGTCCATCAGGACCCAGGGACTTGTCAGCCAGCAGCTCCAACAATCTGCTCAGTACCACTTCCTTGGTGATTGTAATTTTCTTGAGTTCCTCTCTCCCTCCTTTCCATTTCCTGATTTACAGCTTTTTCTGCAATGTTACTTGTATCCTCAATGGTGAAGACCGATGCAAAATACCTGTTCAATTCTTTTGCCATCTCCTTATTTTCCCTTATTCTCCCGATTCACTTACTATAGGACCAACGCTCACTTTGTTAACTCTTTTTAAAATCTCTAGAAACTCTTACTGTATGTTTTTATATTTCTAGCTAGCTTTCTCTCATACTCTAATTTTTCCCTCCTTATTAATCTTTTAGTCATTCTTTGCTGTCTTTTATATTCTGGCAATGTTCTGACCTGCCACCCATCTTTATGCAATTATATGCTTTTTCTTCACCGAATCACAGAATCATTACAGTGCAGAAGGAGGCCATTTGGCCCATCGTGTCCGCACCGGTTCTCTGAAAGAGCAACTCCCTTAGTTCCATTCCCCTGCCTTCTCCCTTTAATCCCGCACATTCTTCCTTTTCATATAACTGTCTAATTCCCTTTTGAATACTTCAATTGAGCTTGCCTCCACCAGGTTCTCAGGCACCTCATTCCAGACCTTAACCACTCACTGCGTGAAAAAGTTTCTCCTCAAGTCACTTTTGCTTCTCTTAACAAATACTTTAAACCTGTGCCCTCTCATTCTCCATCCTTTCACAAGTGGGAACAGTTTCTCTCTATGTACTCTGTCCAGACCCATCATGATTTTGAATACCTCTATCAAATCACCCCTCAGCCTTCTCCTCTCCAAGGAAAACAATCCTAACTTCTCCAATCTATCTTCATATCTGAAATCCTCACCCCTGGAACCATTCTCGTGAATCTTTTCTGTACTCTCTCCAATGCCCTCACGTCTTTCCTCAGGTGCGGCGCCCAGAATTGGACGCAATACTCCACTGAGGCCGAACTAGTGTCTTATACAAGTTCAACATACCTTTCTTGCTTTTGTACTCTATGCTCCTACTAATAAAGCCCAGGATACTGTATGCTTTATTAACCACTCTCTCAACCTGTCCAGCCACCTTCAATGAGTTATGTACATATACACCTAGGTCCCTCTGCTCCTGCACCCCCTTCAGAATTGTACCCTTTATTCTATATTGTCTCTCCATATTCTTCCTCACATTTCTCTGCATTGAATTTCATCTGCCACCTGTCTGCCCACTCCACCAACTTGTCTATGTCCTTTTGAAGTTCTACAGTATCCTCACAGTTCACAATGCTTCCAAGTTTCATATCATCTGCAAACTTTGAAATTGTGCCTGTACACCAAGGTCTAGGTCATTAATATATATCCGGAAAATCAAGGGTCCCAACACTGATCCCTGGAGAACTCCGCTACAAACCTTCCTCCAGCCTGAAAAACATCCATTAACCACTACTCTTTGTTTCCTGTCACTAAGCCAATTTCATATCCATGTTGCTACCGTCCCTTTTATGCCATGAGCTACAAGTTTGCTCACAAGTCTGTTGTGTGTCACTGTATCAAAAGCCTTTTCAAATTCCATGTACACCTCATCAACAGCATTGCCCTCACCAACCCTCTCTGTTACCTCTTCAAAAAATTCCAGCAAGTTAAACATGATTTTCCCTTAAGAAATCCATGCTGGCTTTCCTCAGTTAACTGACATTTGTCTATGCAACTATTGATTTTGTCCAGAATTGTTTTTCCAGAAGTTTTCCCACCACCAAAGTTAAACTGACTGGCCTGTAGATGCTGGGCTTATCTTTACACCCTTTTTTGAACAAAGGTGTAACGTTTGCAATTCTCCAGTCCCCTGGCACCACCCCGGAGTCTGAGGAAGACTGAAAAATTATGGCCAGTGCCTCTGCGATTTCCACCCTCTGTATCCTTGGATGCATCTCATCCGGCCCTGGTGCTTTATCCACTTTAAGGGCAAACAGCCTATATAATACTACTTCTTTATCAATTGTAAACCCCTCTAGTGTCTGACGTACCTCCTCTTTCAACAATGTCCGGGTTGCATCTTCCTCCTTGGTAAAGACAGATGCAAAGTATTCATTTAATACTTCAGCTATGCCCTCTGCCTCCATGTGTAAATCCCCTTTCTGGTCCCTAATCGGCCCCACTCCACCTTTTTACTATTTATATGCCTGTAGAAAACTTCGGGATTTCCTTTAATGCTAGCAGCCAGTCTCTTTTCATGCTCCCTCTTTGCTTCTCGTATTTGCTTTTTCACTTCGCCTCTGGGCCTTCTACATTCAGCCTGGTTCTCAGTAGTATTTTCTACCTGGCATCTGTCAAAAGCATACTTTTTCTTTATCTTAATCTCTACTTTTGTCATCCAGGGATCTCTGGGATTTGTTTGCCTTACTTTTCCCCTTGACTGTGCCCGAACTATCTCTTCTTTGAAGGTAGCCCATTGTTTCCTGCCAGCTTTTGACTCCAATTTATTTGCCCCAGCTCCATTCCTACCCCATTGAAGTTAGCCTTCCCCCAGTTAATTATTCTTACCCTGAATTGTTCTTTGTCCTTTTCCATCGTCAGCTTAAACCTTATGATACAATAATCACAATCCCCCAAATGCTCTCTTACTGACACTTGATCCACTTGGCCCACCTCATTCCCAAGAACCAGGTCTAGCAGTGCCTCCTTTCTCTTTGGACTAGCAACATACTATTGTCGAAAATTTTCCCGAATACACTCAAGGAACTCTAGCCCCTCACTGCCCTTCACACTACTATTATCCCAGTCTGTTTGGATAATTGAAGTCCCCCACTATAACTACCCTATAATTTTTGCACCTTTCTGTAATTTCCTTGCAAATTTGTTCCTCCATGTCCTTCCCACTAGCTGATGTCCTATCGACAACACCGAGCAATGTAACCGCACCTTTTTTGTTCCTTTAGCTCTAGCCAAATTGATTCTGTCCTCGACCCCTCTGGGACATCCTTTGACTCCAGCACTGCAATGCTCTCCTTAATCAAAACTGCCACCCCTCCCCCTTTTTTCCCTTTCGTATCTTTCCTGAACACCTTGTATGCAGGAATATTTAACACCCAGTCCTGCCCTTCTTTGAGCTAGGTCCCTGTTATAGCCACAACATCATATTTCCACATGGCAATCTGCGCCTGTACCTCACCAGTCTTATTAACCACACTACGTGCATTCACAAACATGCACATTAACCCTGATTCATACTTTATTACTTTCTCCCTTACTCTGACCCCCACCTAATAACATACTTTTCCCTACTCATGCTATCTATCTCCCCCAGTATTCTTTGCATCTCAGTATTCCTCTCTAATACTTGCTCCTGGTTCCCACACCCCTGATAAGTTACCAGTTTTGCTTCCCTCCAATCTGATCTCCCTCTCCCGTTCCCATCCGCCTGACAATTTAGTTTAAATCCTCCCCAACAGCACTATCAAATCTCCCTGCGAGGATATTCGTCGCAGTCCAGCTAAGATGCAACCTGTCCATCTTGTACAGGTCCCACCTGCTCCAGAACCGGTCCCAATGTCTCAGAAATCTAATGCCCTCCCTCCTACACCAGTTTTCCAACCATGTGTTCAATCGCTCAATTCTCCTTATGCTCACTTGCATATTTAGACTGGGAGTGATCCTGAGATTACTGCTTTTGAGCTCCTGCTTTTTAATCTTCCTAGCTCCCTAAAACCTGTTTTAAGGACCTCATCCCCCTTCTTACCTCTGTCATTGGTGCCGATGTGGACCACGACCTCTTGCTGTTCACCCTCCCCCAGAAGAATGTCCTGCAGCCGCTTAATGACATCCTTGACCCTAGCACCAGGGAGGCAACACACCATCCTAGAGTCACGTTTACTGCCGCTGAAACGCCTGTCTGTTTCCCTAACTAATGAATCCTCTATCACTATTGCTCTTCCATTCCTCTTCCTCCCCTCCTGTGCAGCTGAGCCACCTGTGGTGCCACAAACCTGGCTCTGACTGCACTCCTCTGAGGAACCATCACCCTCACCAGTATCCAAAATGGAAAGCCGATTAGCGAGTGAGATCGTCTCAGGGGACTCCTGCACTGCCTGCCTGGTTCTCTTAGACTGCCTGGCAGTCACCCATTTCCTATCTGCCTGCATACTTCTAACATACGGGTGTGACCATCTCCCTAAACGTGCTATCCACATAGTCCTCCACCTCGCAGATGCAGAACAGTGACTCCAGCCACCGCTCGAGTTCCAAAACCCGGAGTTTAAGCTTCTGCAGCTGGTGACACTTCCTGCAGATGTGTTCGTCTAGGACACGTGGTGCATCCATGACTTCCCACATACCGCAGAACGTGCATTCCACTCGGCAGAGCTGCCCTGCCATACTTTAACTTTACATACTATTTATTATAAGTAGAATAGTTTACTAGGTACTCACCAAACAGCTCCTTCTACTGCACCGAAGCAGGAACCAAATACTGGAGGGTTAAAAAAGCATGAAAAAAGTAGAAAAATGGAGCACCTCCTCCTCCCACCCCCTCCTCGAACTCGCCACTCATCAAACTCGAATCTCCATACTCAGCTTGCAGTCTGCACACCATTTAAATTTGATACTATATTTAACTTTTTCAGTTAACCACGGATGGTGGGTCCTCCCCTTGGAATTTTTCTTTCTCATTGGAATGTATCTATTCTGTGTATTCTGAAATAGCCCCTTAAATGTCTGCCACTGCATCTGTTTTGACCTATCCCTTAACCTACTTTGCCAGTTCATTTTAGCTTTCGTGCCCTCATAATTACTCTTATTTAAATTTAAAATACTAGTCTTAGACCTACTCTTCTCTCTCTCAAACTGAATGTAAAATTCAATCATATTATGATCGATGCTGCCTCTGGGTGCCTTCACTGAGGTTATTAATTAATCCTATCTCATTGCACAATACCAGGCCTAGTATAGCCTGCTCTTTGGTTTGCTCCAGAACTTGCTTTTCGAAGAAATCCCAAAAACCTTCTATGAACTCCTCATCAAGGCTACATTTATCTATCTAGTTTTTCCAGTCTATATGTAAATTAAAATCCCTCATGATATCGTCATACCTTTCTTTCCCATTATTTCTTCCTTTATACCCCATCCTACCATGTGGTTACTGTTACAAGGCCTGTACACCACTCCCACAAGTGACTTCTTGCCTTCAATATTTCTCATCTCTGCCCAAACTGCTTCTACATCCTGGCTTCCTGAACTTAGGTCATCCCTCTTTATTGTGCTAATACCATCATTAATTAACAGAGCCACCCTTCCACCTTTTCCTAGCTTCCTGTCTTTCCTAAATGTCATGTACCCTTCAATATTCAAGTCCGAATCAATGTCATCCCGCAGCCTTATATCTCTATAATGGCTATCAGATCATACTTATTTATTTCTGTTTGCGCTATCAGTTCTTCTGTTTTATTTTGAATGCTATGTGCTCTTCTTCAGAGTTCTGAAGAAGGGTCACTGACCTGAAACATTAACTCTGCTTCTCTCTCTACAGATGCTGCCAGAACTGCTGAGTATTTCCAGCATTTCTTGTTTTTATTTTTAGTTCATAACCTCCATGCTTTTATAGCCTACAGCTCTGTTTATAAAGCCTGGGAACCTTTATGCCTTTTTAACCACATTCTCAACCTGCCCTACGACCTTCATTAATTAGTGCACATATATTCCCAGGTGTCTCTGTTCCTGCATCCCCTTTCGAATTTACCCTTTATTTTATTTTGACTTTCCTTGTTCTTCCTACCAAAATGTATCACTTCACACTTCTCTGCATTAAATTTCATTTGCCACTTGACCACCTATTCTATCACTGTTCTCCTCACAGTTCATAATTACTTCCAAGATTTGTGTCATCTGCAATTTTTGTAAGCATTCCCTGCACATCTAGCTCATTGAGATATATATATATATACACACATCAAGAAAAGTGGTCCTTGTACTAACACTTGGGGAACCACATTATATACCTACCTCCAGTCTGAAAAACAACCGTTCATCACTACTCTCTGTTTCATGCCTTTTGGAAATCCACATACACCATATCAACTGTATTGCCCTCAGCAACCCTCTCTGTTACTGCATAAAAAAACTCAACCAAGTTCGTTAAACACAATTCGCTTTTAACAATTCCATGCTGTCTTTCCTTTATTAATCCACACTTGTCCAAGTGATTTGTCAATTTTGTCCTGGATTATTGTCGCTATAAGCTTTCCCACTACCATGGTTAAACTGACTGGCCTGCAGTTGCTGGGTTTATCCTTACACCCTTGTTCACAAAAGGGTTTAACATTTTCAGTTCTCCAGTCCTCTGGCACCACCCCCATCTCCAAGGAGGATTGGTAAATTATAGCCAGTGCCTCTGCAATTTCTACCCTTACTTCCCTCAGCATCCTCCGATGTATCTAATCCGGTCCTGGTGACTTATCAACTTTAAGTACTTTCTAGTACCCTCCCTTTATCAATTTTTAGTTGCGGCTGCAATTGACACCGCAGTTGCAGAAGGTGCACTTTCCGCACATATGCAGTCGTAGTGCCTAAGATGTCACAGCCAGCGACGTCCTAGGCAGCTGCCTGCATCAAAGATGGCCATCCCCGGCTTGCACACAGGAGCTCACAGGAGTGGGAGGGAAGGACACCTCTTGAAGGGCGTGCGCTCATTAGCATTGTGGTTGGTAAGAGGTCAGCGGGCCACTTTAGCATCAGCAGTGGTTCAGCTGTTGGATTTTTATAAAAATTTACATATTTATATTATATATATATATATATATATATATATATATTATATTTATCACACATAAAGCATATTAAACCAGCAGATGTTCCTGGTTACTCAGAGACCTCCATACTGATTGGTTCGGCAGTATGTCTGTGTCCAAATAACAACAGGCTGTGAGTCAGCCAAGGTGTCCAGAGAGTTTGAGTCAGTGTTAAAAACGAACTCTCCAAACACCATGAAATATCTAAACAAGGATATACAGCTAGTTACATCTGTTCATTCACCCCCTTTAAAATTGCACTGTTTTGCTGATGTTGCCTTTCCTCAATCTTCCTTCAAAACTCCATTATTTAAAACACTTCTCTGCATTAAATTTCATTTAATGCCACGGAGGATGAACAGAAAGTAGTTTGATACAGAGAGTGACAGAGGGAAGAACATTAGGAACAGGAGGAGGCCATTTAACATCGAGTCATATGAGGAGATATGGGGCAAATAATCAAAGATTGATCAATAGATAGGTTTTAAACAGCGGATTAACAGAGGAAAGCAAGATAGAGAGGTGAAGAGATTTATGGAAGGAGTTCCAGAGTTAGGATTCAGGCAGCTGAAGGCATAGCCACTGATGGTGGAGTAGATTAAAATTGAGGTTGCTCAAGAGGCCAGAATTAAAGTCGTACAGGTATTTCAGATGGTGTGGGCCTGGAGGGGATTACAGACATAGGGAGGAGTGAGGCCACTGGGGGATTTAAAAACAGGGATGAGAATTTTAAAATTGAGGCATTACTTAACCAGGAGTCAATGTAGGTCAGCAAACACAGGGGATGGTAGGTGAACGAAACTTGGTGCAAGTTAGGATACAGGCACTGCAGGTTTCGATGGCCTCAAGTTTACAGAACCTAGCACATAGGAGGCTGGCCAGCGGTGCATGGAATAGTCAAGTTTAGTGGTGGTAAAGGCATAGATGAGGGTTTCAGCAGCAGATGAGCTGAGGCAGGGGCAGAGTCAGGCGATGTTATGAGAGGTGAAAATAGTCTTAGTGACGGCTTGGATGGGGTTGTGGTTGGAAGCTCATCTCAGGGTCAGATATGACACCAAGTTTTCAAATAGTCTGGTTCAACGTCAGACAGTTACCAGAGTGAGGAACGGAGTCAGTGACTAGGGAACAGAGTTTCTTATGGAGACAAAAGACAATGGCTTCAATATTCCCAATATTAAATGGGAAGAAATTTCTGCTCATCCAGTACTGGATATTGGACAAGCAGTGAAACCATTTAGAGATAGTGGAAGGGTCAAGAGCAGTGGTGGTGAGGTAGAGTTGGGTGTCGTCAGTATACATTTGGAAAATGATGCTGTGTTTTCAGATGATATGACCGAGGAGCAGCATGTAGATGGGAAATAGGGGGCCAAGGATAGATCCTTGGAGGACACAATCGGTAACAGTGTGGGAGTGGGAAGAGAAACCATTGAAAATGATGCTCTCTCTACAATTAGATAGCTAAGAGTGGAACAAGGCGCGTGTGCAGTCCCACACAGGTGGTCGACAAAGGGGAAGGGTTGGAGGAGGATGGTGCGGTCAATCATGTCAAAGACTGCAGACAGGTTGAGAAAGGCTAGTTTACCTTTGTTACAGACACATAAGATGTTATTTGTTACTTTGATAAGGGCTGTTTTGGTACTGTGGCAGGGTCTGAACCCTTTTGGAGGGACTCAAAAGTGATAAAGATTTACAGGATTATAAAAGATATGATTCTCTGCCTTCCTTCCCATGATGGATTTGTAACTCCTGTCAGGTCTCCAATGAGCAGTTACTCAACAAGTGGCATTTGCTCTGCTCCAGACTTGACCAATTATCTTCAGTCACAATCCAAGTATCTCATAAACATCGCCCTCTGGCTGTGGTCCATCTGTACCCCTCATTGACTCCCTAACATTATTCCCACTAACTGTCAATTCAAAGCTTCTGCGTTGTAGCTTTGTTAATTAATTTAATGTCAATTTCTCTCTCTTGAGGATTGGCACAGCTCCCAGGTAGGTTAACTGGAAGGTAAGGTTGTCCTGTTGTGGCAGGCTGTTATATGGTTACAGCCAGTGTTCTGTTGAGCTTCTACTAACTGACTGGATTACTCTAGAGAGCTGGCATGGACTTGGGCCGAGTGGCCTCCTTCTGTGCATAATGACTCTGGCTATTGCAATGCCACTAGAACAGGCTAGAAACTGCCATATCCTTGATAGGACTCTCCCCCATACGGAAGGTGTTCACTGTACCTAGAATGCTTTTTTTTCCCTAAAAATATACTTTATTCATAATATTTGTAAAAGTGCATTACACAACAGTTCAAATTTGGCATTGCATGAAGTGCTGTACAGTTCAGTTTCTTTCAGTACAGTACATAGCACTTTGAGGTGCCTCACTGCACTTAAAATTACAGGTCATATTTAAAATTGACACTTACATTTTATGTCAAACATTTTCTGGTGTCTACAGTCCATGGGGCTTTACACAGGTTCCAGCCCCTCGGTGTACTATGGCAGGAGGGCCTTAGTCTCAGGCCTTTCCCTATTGAGCCTTTGCGGCAGCTTCCCTAAGCTTTAGTGCATCCCTCAGCACGTAGTTTTGGACTTTGGAATGTGCCAGTCTGCAACATTCGGTCATGGACAGCTCTTTGCAGTGGATGACCAACAAATTTCATACAGGCCAAAGAGCATCCAGCGGCAGTTAATGTTTGTCTCGGTGTGCATCCCTGGGAACAGCCTGTAGAGTACTGAGTCCTACGTTACGGTGCTGCTTAGGATGAACCTTGACAAAAACGACTGCATCTCCGTCCAGACCTTCTTTGCAAAGGCACATTCCAGAAGGAGTTGGGTGACAGTCTCTTCCCCACCGTAGCCACCTCAAGGACCGCATGCAGTGGTGCTGAGACCCCAGGTGTGCTTGAAGGATCTGACAAGGAGGGCCCTTCTCGCCATCAGCCAAGCTAGGTCTTGGTGCTTGTTTCAAAGTTCTGGTGATGAGGCATTCTGCCAAATGACTTTGACAGTCTACCCGGGGAACCATCCAACAGGATCTGCCATCTCTTTTTCCCCACAGGGCATCAAGGATGTTGCATGATCAAAGGTGTTTTCCTGCACAAACTTTTCCACAAGTGATGGGTGATACGGCATGGTCCAACTAAAATGGAGCATTCCGCGGCAAAGTGGCCAGACCCAACTTTTGTTACACTGGGGACAGATAGAACCTCAGCACATAGTGACACTTGGTGTTTGCGAATTGAGGGTCTATACACCGCTTGATGCAGTCATGCACAAAGGTGACCATCAGGATGAGGGCGACATTGGGTACATTTTTCTCCCCTTCAGCTAGAAATTTGTACATTGTCTTCCTGCAGACACTGTCCATTTTTGATCTCCAGCTAAAGTGAAAGATGGCTCAGGTGACCGCCATGACACAGGATCCAGGCATGGGCAAGACCTGTGCCACATATAGCAACACTGAGAGCACCTCACATCTCATGACTAGATTCTTGCCCTCAATGCCCCTTTTCTGTTTGACCGTGGCTAAACGCTCCTCCCAGTTTTGGACACACATCCCTGCCCCTCTGAACCTTATCCCCAGCACCTTCAGGGAGTCTTTCTGTCAAGTAGACACTTTGAGCTGAGACACTCAGTTAGCAGAATGATAGCCACTAATGCACTTGAGTATCAGAATAGTTATTTTTGCTGTCTTTCATAATGAAGTTGATTTCCAAAGCACCATTTATTTCTAACAGCTACACTAACAAAGCAACTTGTATTTACATTGTGCCTATAGTGCAATGACATATCCCAAGATGCTTCACAGGAGGGTCAAAGGGTGAAATTTCACACCATGCCAATAAAGGTAACAGTATGGTGTCAGACCTCCAGCTTGGTCAGAAAGGCAGTTTTTCCGGAACATCTTACAGGAGGAAAGAGACATGGAGTGGTGGGGAGGTTTACGGAGGGAACTCTAGAGTTTTGGGTTTAGGGAACAGAAGGCACAGCCACCAATGGTGAAGCAATTAAACGGGGGGGGGAATGCTCGAAAGTGCAGAGTTCGAGGAGCACAGAGATCTTGGAGGGTTGTGGGGCTGGAGATTATAGGGATGGGGAGGGGGCAAGGCCATGGACAGAATTGAGAACAAGGGTGAGAATTATTATGAGGCATTGCTGAACTGCAAGCCAAAATAGGCTATTAAGCACAGTGATGATGAGCGCACGGGACTGTGAATTAAAAGCTTAGTGGCATTTCCTTGTAGGTGGCAACCGCCATTGATCGAGGCTCAGTTACGATATTTGCCATGACTCATGACACTGACACAGGAATGTGTGGGGATCCACTCTAGGCGGGAAGCAACAAAGGTGGAACCAGCGAGAGCACCCACATTCACACTTCACCCATGAAATCGTGGGCTGTGTGAGCCAGTGTTTGGGCAGCTCACTCACTTGGCTCAAGCTGCACATTTTGCCATTTTTGCATGCTATCTCCTCATAACTAAATGCTGCCCAAGCATTTGATCCCTTCGGCCATCCTCCCTGTTTGAAAGATACCAGCTGACAACCACAGAGCTTCAGAAAGCTCTGTACAGTTGTTTTAGGGGTAAGATTCCGTAAGGCAGCATGAGTTTGTGTGCAAGTCTCATATTGTTTTCTTCCATTGTTGTGGCCCATGAAATGTCTGACTCTCCCAGTGTGAAACCACACTGAGAAGAGGCTCCTCTGGTGAGGGAAGTGGAGTGGTGTGTAGGCATGCGTACATATGATTGAACAGCGCATTAGGCTAGGGGTAGGATCATTGTCGTTCAGGGATGGTGACACGAGGCTAATGTCCTCCTGGCCATTGGTGAATTGTGCGGGATCACGCGAGTCAGTTAGAAACATGGGACCTGCTTCATCCAAAGACACCAACAAGGAAATGGCACTAAGTTTTTAATTCTCCAGCTATGTTTCCAGCTGTAAAATACTTCTCGTTGTTGCTGAGGGATCTCGGAAATATCAACTGCAGCAGCTGCCATGATTGGCTCAGCAGGTGACCAAGATGTTTGCCAAAGAGTGTTTGGGCCAAGTCTCTCCAGAGGCAAGCCCAGTTACCTCTGCACAATGATAATGTACTTTCAGGGTAACAGATTCTGAACCCAAAAGCTGCAGCAGCAGGTAGCTTGGCTATCATGTGTCTGCAGTATGTACTCCGTGTCACCAGCCGTCACAGTCACTCATGTAATGGAGTGAACTATGATTTTCATGCTTCAGCTTCACAGCATGACTGGTGAGCCCTCCATAGAATAATTGTAGATCAGCCAGTGACTCTGCAACACGCTTGAAAGAGGCTGCCTGCAAGAATGTGGAATAGGAGCACTCCCGATCCAGGACATCTTTGTGGAAGACCAGTGCTGAGATGCATTCCTTCATGGATGAGGAGGTGTGGAGCAGGTGCTTTATCCTGCCATTTTCCAACTCAGTCTGATTGTTGGTGTTCCCGAAAGTTAGAACATTATTTTGGAAATATGATGCCCACATCTACTCCTGTGGAAGCCAGTTTATAAGCAAATACTCCTAGAGGGGTTAGTGGTGATGCCCAATCTTTTCCACTTATCTTGTTATTTACTCCTCAGTGGATGCACCAACCATGTCTCTGCAGGCCAGAAGCAATTGTTGCTTCTGACCACTGTCCAATACGTAGCTGCAGATCTTCCTCCTCATGCTGTGCATAACATGGATTTGGTAGAGGACCAATGTGACAGCTGGGAGGTGCTTCTTGATTGCATTTATCTCATTGATGTCCTTACCCACAATCACCCGTCTTCGCCTGATTGCTGCAAGCTCCCATAATTTCAACAAACACACCCACAATCTCATCCGACAAGTTAGCTGTCTCATTCCTCACCATGGCGTAGAACACAGCCCTTCCCCCTGCCACCTAGTACAAAGAGTAGCCATCCATGAACAGCAGTTCAAGAAAGGCCTCCAAATGGGACTTCATTGTCATTGTCATGAATACAATGAATTGGGTGTGGTTTACTTACGGGCCAACATGCACCATTGCCCAGTTCTGTTAAATCTTCTCCAGTTGTCCATGTTGTCACCATCTGCTTTGAGCAGTGTCTTAATATTTCTGATGTCACTTGGTTACAGTCTTATTGAATGTCCATTGAATGTAATCCTTCAGCTGCTTGTTCCTGGCCCACAGTTTGACCAACTCTTCTACCTTATCCCAGTTGAGTTGCAGTCTCCTGACATCGAAGCATAAACATTCCGGATCCAGAACATGGCCAGTATGTACAAGATGGTACGAAGTAACATACAGCCTGTTTTTAACTGCATTACATTTCAGTGTCATGATGGCCACACAGCCCATGGTGAGTTAGCTGGCAACAAATGTGCAATGTCAATGAACAATCCAGACATTAAAATCTATGAGGTTCTGCATATGAGTTTAGAGCAAGTTCCTCAAACACTCAGCAGAACTTCATTCCTGGTTGTGCATATGTCAATGGGCCATAACAAGCTCCCACACCAGCACCTCCAACCCCCACTTCCCCCACTTCAGATTTGTCACCAGCATGAGGAGACGTCCTCAACACTGTGACCAGGTAGGAAGCAACCTCAGAACATCTCTGATGACCTACAGTGGCTGCAGCTCAGACTCCAGCTCAACAATTCTGAGCTGAGTTCCTCAAGATACAGACATTTGTTACAGATGTGGTTGTCTAGGATCATGATGCTCTCCACAAGCCCCCACCTGCTGCAGTCACAGCACACACACCCCCACCTGCACTGCTATCCATATATACCCTTGCAGTATTTATTTCATTACGTAACTGAAATCAATTTAATGTGTGCGGCTCCTTCTAAACTGTTCTGCCTCCCACTCATTTATTCTGTTCCTTCTTCATGTTTATTAGCTCCGTTATTTTACTGTTTATTCAGCCCATAATTGTTATACCTCAGCTCTAACTTTAAGAAAACTTCCGAAGCCTTTCATGCCACTTTCCTCTATTTAGTTATTTTTCATAATCTTGCCCTGGGTCTGCTAAATTCATGAAGCATTAAAGTCAATTATATAATCAATCATACACGTGACTAAGTGATGAAATAACTTTGTCACTTAACTACAGTTCCTCGAGCACCACAACTCCTCTGACGTCATTTCAGATTTTTTGGCAGATTCTTCCCTGTATCATGGAGAGACTACTCCTTGCTGTTCTACTCATGCCTCACGAGCACTTCTGTCTGTTCCTCTTGCGATTTAAGGTTTCTGCTTGGCTCTACATGAGCTGGCTGTGGAGTTAGCACTCTGGAGTCGCTCTTAATACCAAGACATCGTCTGTGATCCCATCATGGTATGTCTGGCTCAAAGCTTAAAGGGCGCAAAATTTAGCTGTGTAGCGCCAGTACTTCAGGTGCCATGGGTGCCTTTTGTTATGGCCACGTGGTGCAATGTGGGTGCTTCCACTCTATCTTTTCTCCGCTGGTCCAGTCTCTTCCCACCTACATCCGTGACTCTTCTGACGCCCTACGTCATTTTGACAATTTCCAGTTTCCTGGTCCCAACCGCCTCCTCTTCACTATGGACGTCCAATCGCTCTACACCTCCATCCCCCACCAGGATGGTTTGAGGGCTCTCCGCTTCTTCCTGGAACAGAGGCCCAACCAGTCCCCATCCACCAACACCCTCCTCTGCCTGGCTGAACTTGTTCTCACATTGAACAACTTCTCCTTCAACTCCACGCACTTCCTTCAAGTAAAAGGTGTCGCTATGGGTACCCGCATGGGTCCTAGTTATGCCTGTCTTTTTGTGGGATATGTCAAGCATTCTTTGTTCCAGTCCTACTCAGGCCCCCTCCCCCAACTCTTTTTCCGGTACATTGATGACTGTATCGGTGCCGTTTCCTGCTCCCGCCCCGAACTAGAAAACTTTATCAACTTTGCTTCCAATTTCCACCCTTCTCTCACCTTTACATGGTCCATCTCTGACACTTCCCTTCCCTTCCTCGACTTCTCTGTCTCCATCTCTGGGGATAGGTTGTCTACCAATATCCATTATAAGCCCACCGACTCCCACAGCTACCTCGACTACACTTCTTCACACCCTACCTCCTGTAAGGACTCCATTCCATTCTCCCAGTTTATCCGTCTCCGACGCATCTGCTCTGATGATGCTACCTTCCATGACGGTGCTTCTGATATGACCTCCTTTTTCCTCAACCGAGGATTTCCCTCCACTGTGGTTGACAGGGCCCTCAACCGTGTCCGACCCATTCCCCGCACCTCTACCCTCACCCCTTCCCCTCCCTCCCAGAACCGTGACAGGGTTCCCCTTGTCCTCACTTTTCATCCCACCAGCCTCCATATCCAAAGGATCATCCTCCGCCATTTTCACCACCTCCAGCGTGATGCCACTACCAGTCGCATCTTCCCCTCCCTTCCCCTGTCAGCATTCCGAAGGGATCGTTCCCTCCGCGACACCCTGGTCCACTCCTCCATTACCCCCACCACCTCGTCCCCGTTCCATGGCACCTTCCCCTGCAATCGCAGGAGGTGTAATACCTGCCCATTTACCTCCCCTCTCCTCACTATCCCAGGCCCCAAACACTCCTTTCAGGTGAAACAGCGATTTACTTGTACTTCTTTCAATGTAGTATACTGTATTCGCTGCTCACAGTGTGGTCTCCTCTACATTGGGGAGACCAAGCGCAGACTGGGTGACCGCTTTGCGGAACATCTCCGCTCAGTCCGCAAGCAGGACCCTGAGCTTCTGGTTGCTTGCCATTTCAACACTCCCCCCTGCTCTCATGCTCACATCTCTGTCCTGGGATTGCTGCAGTGTTCCAGTGAACATCAAGCTCGAGGAACAGCATCTCATCTACCGATTAGGCACACTACAGCCTGCCGGACTGAACATTGAGTTCAATAATTTCAGAGCATGACAGCCCCCCATTTTACTTTCATTTTTAGTTATTTTTTCTTCATTTTTTTTTACATTCTTTTTTACATTTTTTACTATTTTTTTTGCATTTATTTCATTTCATCTTAGTTTGTTCAGTTTGCTTACCCACTGTTTTTTTCAGGGGTTTTTTTCAGGTTTGCACTTGCTGCTGTTCAATATTCAGTGTATTCACACCTAATCTGTACTAATGCTTTGTCTTTCAACACACCATTAACATATTGTTTGCCTTTGCTCCGTGACCTTTTGGTCAGCTATGTGGCCTGGTCCAATCTGCACCTTCTCCTTTGTTACCTCTGGCCCCACCCCCACCTCACTTGCTTATAATCTGTGACTTTTCTAATATTTGTCAGTTCCGAAGAAGGGTCACTGACCCGAAACGTTAACTCTGCTTCTCTTTCCACAGATGCTGCCAGACCTGCTGAGTGATACCAGCATTTCTTGTTTTTGCTTCCACTCCCCACCTAACCGCAGCAAGTGCGTTTTGTTATTGGGGTTTAACCCCTTTGGTGTTTTATTTGTCAATTAAACAGACAGCGACAGGTTTTCTTGCAGGTTATAAAAACAGAAAATCAATTGTTTATTGATCAATACACCTTATCCCGAAATTGTCGCAACCGCATCCACTTACACATTCGCTATTGCACACACACGAGAATAAGACAGAGTAAAAGGGGAAAGTGATTTTTAGTGGGGAGAGGACATGATAAACCTGTTGAATTCTCTTGGAAATCAAGTTATCGTTGGGTGCAGGCCTGAGATGGTTGTAGATTTCTCTCGATTGAAAGCTCTGTTGAAGACGGTGGATCACTTTTAGTTCACTGCTGTCTACTGTTGATATAGGATTCTACAGCTGGGCACGTGCCTTCTGGTTTGCTGGAAAACAAGCTGCTGGATGTTGCTTTGTCTTCTCGCTATTGCTGTCTTTTTTAAGGTCAAGCTTGTTACTTCTCACCTCCTAGTAGGAGACACTCTGGTGTCTTCCCCATGGTGACCACACAACGGCCAATGACTTGGCTACTTCACACCTTCTTTGTTTCAGAAGAAGATATTCAATTCTGGAATGCTTTAGGACACCTCGTAGCTTTGAAGATTTCTCCTTTGTCCTTGTCAGACAGTTTGAATCCACAAAGGCCAATCCCTTTTTCCTTCAGCAGCCATTTTGGACCATTGTTAACTTTTTAAAATAAAGGTTCATTTTGAAAAGGCAAGCTCAGTTTTTTATAACTCTTCAGATTTAGTCCATACTTTGTATCATCACACTTCTTGAGTGTGTGACACCTCTCCCAAAAAGGGAAAAAAATTAAATTCCTTGGATTTCATTTTTATGTTTGTCTTAGGTTTAGAAAGAAGGAAAAAAACAGTAAGAAGGTTTAGGGTCACACCACTGTACAAATTCATTTCATTCACTTCTCCATCTTACAACTGCTACAGTTAACATTACTTGTAGCAGCTAAGTTTTTTTTCCTCATCCTTCCTTTGGTTGAGGTAACATTTTTTTTTAAAAATGCATTTCTTTTGGTTACCTGTTGCCAAATGGGGTTGTAGTTTCTCTCACCAATTTGTACTACTTCAGGAAAGTTAATCTCCATAAACATGTAATTGTTGGTGAAACTTGTAGTATAAAAATTTCTTTTATGGCTGGTTGCAAGGTTCCCTTCCAGTACAAGCTTTAACCCTTTAACTACTGCTTCCACAATACATGGTATTAACCATTCAGGTTCTGGCACATTGATAGTTCTTGTTTCTAGGGCGATAGTGAGTGATGCATTGTTTTTAGCACCTGCGAGGCATCTGGGATTTCTTCCTGCCTCTTGTTCTTGTTGATTTCTGACTCTACATTGTTGGGTTTGGTTAGTTTTGGATTTGGAACCTGATGGTTTGATTTTTAGTTGGTAGATCCACACTCACCTCACTTTTAGTTTTCTTATGATTTTCACAAGTGTCATTAACTTTAGGGTATGTTACCTTCCCTTTTTCTTTTACTTCAGAGATAGGTGTTTCCCTAATCTGCCCTGCATCCTCTGGAACACTACTGCTTGTAGGTGGTTGTCCAGCTTCCACTACATGCCCCTATGGCACTTCAACTCGGCGAGGCAACTCCCTCACTCTTGACTTTCCTGTTTGGGAATTTTCCTCATCCCTATTTAATTCTTTAAAAAAGGTTTCAGTTAATCATATCTGATGTTTTTCCTTCAACTCGGCTTTTATTTTAGCTCCTTTAGAACTTTTTGGCTCTATCTGGGCATTTTTAAATTCGTCTGGCTCTGTCACCCACATGTCGGAATTTTGGTATTTCTCTATCCCTCTGCATCTTTACAAGGTTTTGTTTGTTCCCCTCAGTTTCTCCTGACTCCATGGACTGTTCTGGATCCTCTGGGTGCAATGCTGCCAAGTAATTGCACAGCAATAGGTCTATCCCTTGTATGGGTAAGCTCCGAATGATCCCAACCATCATTAACCCAGTGACCAACTTATTCTGTAGATAAATTTTAACTAAGGGAACCTTCAAGCATTTGCCAGTAAGCCCTTTTACTAATACTGTGGTATTTGTTCTGCTTTCTGGTGACATTTCCATTAGTTTGGCTGCAAGTAGAGTTTGAAAACAACTGGTGTCCCTGAGGATGGTTATCTCCTTGTCTGGTGCCTTTGACACAAAAGGAGTCATTTTTTCCTTTGTGCAAAACGTTCTGGTATGTGCTCTGCTCTTGAGTTATAATAGAAAACAGACTTACCACTTTCAAAGCCACAGACATGGGCTTGACTGCAGCACCTCCTGTTGGTTTTTTGGCATATCAACAATTGGCCTGGACATGCTCAGATTTGCCACACTGGAAACATGTCAGGCAGATCCCTACTGGTTTATCACCTGGGTTCCTTCTTTTGAAGGTTGGAGACTGGTCTGATTTTCCTTCCCTGCTCTCCTTTTCTCTTGAGCCCATTTCTGCTTCCTCTGCATCCCTGCTATCTCTGCCTAGCCTGTAGAGGTTCCTAGACCCAAATTTATTCTGAGGTTAGCGATTTGTGTATTAATTCTGTTATGACCAGGTGAGAAAGGTGTCTAGGGTCTTTTACTGTCTTCACCTGGTCTTGTTGGAACAGGGTTTGATTTTTAAACACACTGTGTTTTGAGCTCCTCCTTGGTGAGTACTTGTTCACCGCTTTCCAATTATAAGGAAAAGAAATGAGCACAAACAGGTTTTCTTAGGTTTAAAGAAGATAAGTGAAATTTATTAAACTTAAACTCTAATTCGGCTAACGCCTAAGGATATACAACGCGCCCACGCTAGCATGCATGCGCGATACACACATGCAAATAGGGACAGAAAATAGCAGAAGAAAAATAGAGAGGTTTGAGATTGTCTCCGAAGGGGGTTTCTTGTTACTGTTTCTGTGTTTCCCGCTCGCCATAGAATCTTTGATTGTAGACAGGTCTTACTTTTCGTTGGGGTCCAGTATTCTTCTTAAACCTTGTTCACATAGGAGACTTTTCTCTCTTTGAGTTCACATGTCTTCAATGGGTCTTCTGTTCCGTGAGAAAGAGATGGGAGCAGACAGGAGAGAGGTGTTCTCAGTCCAGGAGCTAACAGCTTTCTCAGTTTCTTTCTCTCAGCAAGTTCAAATTTAAACAGCCAGTTAGTCATGTGACTAAACTGGCCTGCCCAGGTCTTCTGTGTATTGGAGAAGCAGGGACTGTGTCCTTTGTTCCAAAACTGTCTGCCAGCATGCAAATGTCTTTCCAGTCAGGGGCTCAGCAATTCCTTGTGAGAGGCCCTCTTTTCTTCCCAGCCGCAATTTTAAGTTTTAATGCTTATGTGGTGAAATAATGTGTGCCTCAGTCTTGGCAGGTGGGGCCTGCATGACAACACATTCTGATTAAAGTTTCAGGAATGAAGAATGATTTGTATGAAGGCAATCTGCCTTATTAAATAAATTGATAAAGTATTTTCCCTGATGACCCTGTTATTTCCTTTTACTGTAAACCCATAAACCCAGGAGATTACCTGACTGCAGGATAGGAGAAAGAGAGGGAAGAGGTGCTTGGTCATGATACACCAGACATCATGAGTGTGGGCCAGACTTGATGGACCAGATGGTCTTTTTCTGCCTGTTAATTCATGTTTGTGTTAAAATGTTGGTTCACATTTTGTTACTAGACATTATAAAATCATTGAAAGAAATAAAACACTTTTTCTTAATGTAGGCATTCTGATTTTATGTGGCTGACTATTTTACATTTCTTGGAATGCATGTTAATATCTAAGGTCGAAAGTTCCATCAAGGTCCAGAAATGAATTTATCTGGAAGACAATTTGTAGCTTTAACAGTTTGCAGCATGATCCAACTCATATAGTATTAGATTAGACCAGTGCTGGCCTGTACATTAGCTACAAGTCACATTGCTAACTGGGACTCTTGATGTGGCTAATTGTATTTCTGGTTATTAGATTAAACATGAGTAATAGACACAATTGTTGATCTCAGTACTTTTATTTGCATGTACTTTAACCTTTTTATACACATGTTGGTAAAAATTCTTCTTTCTTTCTTTTGGGCCTCCTTATCTCGAGAGACAATGGATATGCGCCTGGAGGTGGTCAGTGGTTTGTGAAGCAGCGCCTGGAGTGGCTATAAAGGCCAATTCTGGAGTGACAGGCTCTTCCACAGGTGCTGCAGAGAAATTTGTTTGTTGGGGCTGTTGCACAGTTGGCTCTCCCCTTGCGCCTCTGTCTTTTTTCCTGCCAACTACTAAGTCTCTTCGACTCGCCACAATTTAGCCCTGTCTTTATGGCTGCCCGCCAGCTCTGGCGAATGCTGGCAACTGACTCCCACGACTTGTGATCAATGTCACACGATTTCATGTCGCGTTTGCAGACGTCTTTATAACGGAGACATGGACGGCCGGTGGGTCTGATACCAGTGGCGAGCTCGCTGTACAATGTGTCTTTGGGGATCCTGCCATCTTCCATGCGGCTCACATGGCCAAGCCATCTCAAGCGCCGCTGACTCAGTAGTGTGTATAAGCTGGGGGTGTTGGCCGCTTCAAGGACTTCTGTGTTGGAGATATAGTCCTGCCACCTGATGCCAAGTATTCTCCGAAGGCAGCGAAGATGGAATGAATTGAGACGTCGCTCTTGGCTGGCATACGTTGTCCAGGCCTCGCTGCCGTAGAGCAAGGTACTGAGGACACAGGCCTGATACACTCGGACTTTTGTGTTCCGTGTCAGTGCGCCATTTTCCCACACTCTCTTGGCCAGTCTGAACATAGCAGTGGAAGCCTTACCCATGCGCTTGTTGATTTCTGCATCTAGAGACAGGTTACTGGTGATAGTTGAGCCTAGGTAGGTGAACTCTTGAACCACTTCCAGAGCGTGGTCGCCAATATTGATGGATGGAGCATTTCTGACATCCTGCCCCATGATGTTCGTTTTCTTGAGGCTGATGGTTAGGCCAAATTCATTGCAGGCAGACGCAAACCTGTCGATGAGACTCTGCAGGCATTCTTCAGTGTGAGATGTTAAAGCAGCATCGTCAGCAAAGAGGAGTTCTCTGATGAGGACTTTCCGTACTTTGGACTTCGCTCTTAGACGGGCAAGGTTGAACAACCTGCCCCCTGATCTTGTGTGGAGGAAAATTCCTTCTTCAGAGGATTTGAACGCATGTGAAAGCAGCAGGGAGAAGAAAATCCCAAAAAGTGTGGGTGCGAGAACACAGCCCTGTTTCACACCACTCAGGATAGGAAAGGGCTCTGATGAGGAGCCACCATGTTGAATTGTGCCTTTCATATTGTCATGGAATGAGGTGATGATACTTAGTAGCTTTGGTGGACATCCGATCTTTTCTAGTAGTCTGAAGAGACCACGTCTGCTGACGAGGTCAAAGGCTTTGGTGAGATCAATGAAAGCAATGTAGAGGGGCATCTGTTGTTCACGGCATTTCTCCTGTATCTGACGAAGGGAGAACAGCATGTCAATAGTCGATCTCTCTGCACGAAAGCCACACTGTGCCTCAGGGTAGACGCGCTCGGCCAGCTTCTGGAGCCTGTTCAGAGCGACTCGAGCAAAGACTTTCCCCACTATGCTGAGCAGGGAGATTCCACGGTAGTTGTTGCAGTCACCGCGGTCACCTTTGTTTTTATAGAGGGTGATGATGTTGGCATCGCGCATGTCCTGGGGTACTGCTCCCTCGTCCCAGCACAGGCATAGCAGTTCATGTAGTGCTGAGAGTATAGCAGGCTTGGCACTCTTGATTATTTCAGGGGTAATGCTGTCCTTCCCAGGGGCTTTTCCGCTGGCTAGGGAATCAATGGCATCACTGAGTTCCGATTTGGTTGGCTGTATGTCCAGCTCATCCATGACTGGTAGAGGCTGGGCTGCATTGAGGGCAGTCTCAGTGACAGCATTCTCCCTGGAGTACAGTTCTAGGTAGTGCTCAACCCAGCGGTCCATCTGTTTGCGTTGGTCAGTGATTATGTCCCCCGATTTAGATTTGAGGGGGGTGATCTTCTTGATGGTTGGCCCAAGAGCTCTCTTCATGCCATCATACATTCCTCTGATGTTTCCGGTGTCTGAGGCCAGCTGAATATGACTGCATAGGTGTTGCCAGTAGTCGTTTGCGCAACGCCTAGCTGTTCTTTGTGCAGTACTTCTGGCTGCTTTAAGTGCTGCGGATGTTAAATCGCTGGGGGCTTTCTTGTAGTTCAAAAGTGCAATGCGCTTAGCGGCTATGACAGGTTCCAGCTCTTCATTATGAGATTGAAACCAGTCTGCATTTCTCTTCGCACTTTTGCCGTAGGTGGTCAAAGCTGACTCATAGATGGCGTCTCTGATGTGGGCCCACTTGGTCTCAGCATCCCCTGTGGGAGTGTTTTGAAGGGCTGTTACAAGTGAATTTAGAAATTTTTGTAACAGCTGTGGGTGAGAAATTCTGCTCGTGTTGATGCGCGGGTGGCCCTTCTGCTTGGAATGATGCAACTTCTTTGGTCTGAGTCTAACCTTGCTGCACACCAGGGAGTGGTCGGTGTCGCAGTCCGCACTGTGGAAGCTGCGTGTGATTTGAACACTGTTTAAGGCGGCTCGCCTTGTGACAATGAGGTCTAGCTGGTGCCAACGACGTGATCTTGGGTGCCTCCATGAAACCTGGTGACAGGGTTTAGTGTGAAAGAACGAGTTGGTGATGCAGAGGTTATGATAGGTACACAACTCAAGCAGTCTCTGCCCGTTCTCATTCATCCTTCCAACGCCATAGCGCCCAAGGCAGGAGGGCCATGAGTCATGGTCGGCCCCAACCCTGGTAAAAATGGTAAGATGGAAAGGGTGTGTTGACCCTTGTGAGAGCTTTACTTCCTTGGTCATGGAATAGCAGTGGATGTTTTTTAAGTAAATATATACATGACGTACATTTATTACATTGTGCGAGTATATTTAAGGTGTTCTCTACTAAAATTAGTACATGAGGCTGTAACCACACCTGTGGCAGCAATTTCTATTGGGCAACTCTGGATTAGACAAAGGCAACAAGAATTTTGCCACATACCAGCAAGTCCCAACGCCACAGCCAAAAGCGAGAGGCAACTCCACTTCAGCAAGAGGCAGGACCTGCGGTGACATATTGCCGGCAGCGGCCAATTAACAGGTCATCACTGGGGCCGCCCTCAATTTAAGGGCAACAGCCCGCCTCTAAGAACTGCCGGCCTGATCAAAGGGCTTGCAGGTCAACAGTGCCACCACTAATGTTGGCTAATCCTGAGGCTGCAACTCCAGGGAGAAGGCTCCTTAATGGCGGGGTGCCCTCAAAGATTGGTGAGGTAGGTTTGGAGAAGCTGGGCCCTGGCAACTTGGTGGGGGAGGGGTGGGTAGGGGTATTGGAGCACTGGTGACGGCCCATTGCCCCTGGGGGGCCTCTCCATGTGTCATGGAGTGCCAATAAAGGAGGGAGCCCTTCCCCAGGAGCCTGTTGGGAGGCTGCCAGGTTTCACTGGGCGGTCTCCACACATGGCAGTGGGCCTGCCTGATGCGGGCAAAATGCCTGCAGAGGTGTGAAGTGGCCCTTAATTGGCCATTTAAGTGGCTCAATTGGCCATCCAATAGGTGGCACCAACTATTCTGCTACTGGCAATATGGCACGGCAGCGGGAAGGTGTCGGACCTCCCTCCCGCTGCCTTCCCTGCCATTTTGCCAGCTCATCACCAACGGACTGGGAAAATTCAGCCCATTGTCTTCGAGGGCTGATGCATGATACTAAGATTTGGAAATTTATAGCAAGTTTATGAAATTTATCCAGCAACAATTCAATATCTATCCTTATGTCTTAAATTACTATCTTAACAATTATCTAAATCCTTAAAATATATTTGTTTAACACACTTAAAAACACTATTCAATCAGCTTGAAACAGTCAATCCATTTGGCAGTCCAGCATGATGTATATCCATTCATGGAGTTCTATGCATTATTGGTGCTGTACAAATTTCTTTAATATTACTTTTAACGTTTTTGTATTTCAGACAATGAACTCCACTTTTTAATTGAGGTTTTAGCTTCCAACTTTAAGTTGGATTATATTCATCTCAATTACATAAGCTATGGAGGAAATTGAGAACAGTTTGATTTGTCAGTTCTCACCACAAAAGGAACCAGCAGTATGTAGCGCAAACATTTTAGATTTTTTTTAAACTATCTGGACTGCAGATTATTTTTCCAGTAAATTCAAACATTCTTACATGTCTTGGTTCACTGTCTAGGTTCTGCTGTAATCATCAAACAATTTAGAGATTTTAAATGGGCTTGGGCACAGAGCTTGGTGAAACAAACAGAATGAAGAACTTTAAATTGTGAATTTGGTGAGAGTGGGAACTTGGTTGTGGGGAGGTGCTAAGTAATTTAAACCAAGGGGTAACAGTAAATGAGTAAATATATAAATAGTAGTAATTTAATGCTGCAGGAGGGAGGGCTTTAGATTCCTGGGACACTGGGACCAGTTCTGGAGAAGGTGGGACCTATACAGGCCAGACGGGTTGTACATGAATAGAGCTGGGACAAATTTATTTGCCGGGCAATTTGCTAGTACAATTGGGGAGGGTTTAAACTAACTTGGAAGGGGTGTGGGAACCAGGAGGAAATATCAGAGAGAAATACCAAGGTGCACAGAATACTGGGTGACATAAATAACACATAAATAGGTGGGGTCAGAGTAAGGGAGAAAGTAATAAAGTCTAAATCAGAGTTAATGTGCATATATGTGAATGCACAGAGTGTTGTTAATAAGGTTGGTGAGGTACAGGTGCAGATTGACATGTGGAAATATGATGTTGTGGCTATAACAGAGACCTGGCTCAAAGAAGGGCAAGACTGGGTATTGAATATTCTTGGATACAAGGTGTTCAGGAAAGATAGGAAAGGGGAAAAAGGGGGGAGGGGTGGCGATATTGGTTAGGGAGAGCTTTGTAGTGCTGGAGAAAAAGGATGTCCCAGAGGGGTCAAGGACAAAATCAATTTGCCTAGAGCTAAGGAACAAAAAAAGTGCAATTACATTGGGGCGGCACAGTGGCTTAGTGGTTAGCACCGCAGCCTCACAGCTCCAGCGACCCGGGTTCAATTCTGGATACTACCTGTGTGGAGTTTGCAAGTTCTCCCTGTGTCTGCGTGGGTTTCCTCCGGGTGCTCCGGTTTCCTCCCACATACCAAAAGTCTTGCAGGCTGATAAGTAAATTGGCCATTATAAATTGCCCCAAGTATAGGTAGGTGGTAGGGAAATATAGGGACAGGTGGGGATGTGGTAGGAATATGGAATTAGTGTAGGATTAGTAAATGGGTGGTTGATGGTCGGCACAGACTCGGTGGGCCGAAGGGCCTGTTTCAGTGCTGTATCTCTAAACTAAACTAAACTAAACTACATTGCTCAGTGTTGTCTATAGGCCGCCAGCTAGTGGGAAGGACATGGAGGAACAAATTTGCGAAGAAATTTCAGAGAGGTACAAAAATTATAGGGTAGTTATAATGGGGGACTTTAATTATCCAAACATAGACTGGGATAATAATAGCAGTGAGGGGCAAGAGTTCCTCGGGTGTACTGATGAAAATTTTCTACATCAGTATGTTTCCATTCCGAGAAAGGAGGCACTGCTAGACCTGGTTCTTAGGAGTGAGGTGGGCCAAGTGGATCAAGTATCAGTAGGAGATCCTTTAGGGGACAGTGATCGTTGTATCGTAAGGTGTAGGCTGACGATGTAAAAGGACAAAGAGCAATTCTGGGTAAGAATAATTAACTGGGGGAAGGCCAACTTCAATGGGTTAAAAATGGAGCTGGGACAAATAAATTAGAGTCAAAGGTTGGCAATATAAACAGTTGCTAAACAATGGGCTACCTTCAAAGAAGAGATAGTTCAGACACAGACATGGTATGTTCGCTCAAAGGGGAAAGGTAGGGTAAACAAATCCAGAGCTCCCTAGATGACAAAAGAGGTGGAGATTAAGATAAAGAAGAAAAAGTGTGCGTATGACAGATACCAGGTCAAAAATACTATTGAGAACCAGGCTGAATATAGAAGGTAGATGGGAAGTGAAAAAGCGAATAAGAAAAGCAAAGCGAGAGCATGAAAAGAGACTGGCAGCTAACAGTAAGGGGAATCCCAAAGTTTTCTATAGACAGATAAATAGTAAAAGGGTGGTAAAAGGAGGAGTTAGGCCAATTAGGGACCATAAAGGGGATTTATGCATGGAGGCACAGGGCATAGCCGAGATATTAAATGAACACTTTGCATCTGTCTTTACCAAGGAAGAAGATGCAACCCAGGCAATAGTGAAAGAGGAGGTAATTCAGACACTAGAAGGGTTTAAAATTGATAAGGAGGATGTATTAGATAGGCTGTCTGTATTTAAAGTGGATAAAGAACCAGGACCGGATGAGTTGCATCCAAGGATACTGAGGGAAGTGAGGGTGGAAATCGCGACGGCACTGGCAATAATTTTTCAGTCTTCCTTAGACTCGGGGGTGGTGCCAGAGGACTGGAGAATTGCAAACGTTACACCCTTGTTCAAAAGGGAGTGTAAAGATAAGCCAATCAGGCCAATCAGTTTAACTTCGGTGCTGGGGAAACTTGGAGAAAGAATAATTCAGGACAAAATTAACAGTCACATGTACAAATGTGGGTTAATTAAAGAAAACAAGCATAGATTTCTTAAGGGAAAATCATGTTTAACTAACTTTCTGGAGTTTTTTGAGGAGGTAACAGAGAGGGTTGATGAGGGCAATGCAGTTGATGTGGTGTACATGGACTTTCAAAAGACATTTGATACAGTGCCACACAGCATACTTGTGAGCAAACTTATAGCTCATGAATAAAAGGGACGATAGCAACATGGATATGGAATTGGCTGAGTGACAGGAAACAGAGTAGTGGTTAATGGATGTTTTTCGAGCTGGAGGAAGGTGTGTAGTGGAGTTTCCTGGGAGTCAGTGGGTCAGTGTTGGGACACTTGCTTTTCCTGGCATATATCAATGACCTGGACCTTGGCGTACAAGGCACAATTTCAAAGTTTGCGGATGATACAAAACTTGGAAGCATTGTGAACTGTGAGGAGGGTAGTATAGAACTGCAAAAGGGCATAGACAAGTTGGTGGAACGGGCAGACAGGTGGCAGATGAAGTTCAATGCAGAGAAATATGAAGTGATTCATTTTGGTAGGAAGAACATGGAGAGACAATATAAAATAAAGGGTACAATTCGAAAGGGAGTGCAGGAGCAGAGGGACCTTGATGTATATGTGCACAAGTCATTGAAGGTGGCAGGACAGGTTGAGAGAGCAGTTAATAAAGCATACCGTATCTTGGGCTTTGTTAATAGGGGCATAGAGTACAGGAGCAAGGAAGTTATGTTGAACTTGTATAAGACACTAGTTCGGCCTCAGCTGGAGTATTGTGTCCAGTTCTGGGCGCCACACTTTAGAAAAGATGTGAGGGCATTGGAGAGAGTACAGAAAAGATTCACGAGAATGGTTCCAGGGATGAGGAACTTCAGTTATGAAGATAGATTGAAGAGGTTGGGACTGTTTTCCTGGGAGAAGAGAAGGCTGAGAGGTGATTTGATAAAGGTATTCAAAATCATGAGGGGTCTGGACAGAGTAGATAGGGAGAAACTGTTCCCACTTGTGAAAGGATCAAGAATGAGAGGGCACAGATTTAAAGTAGTGGGTAAGAGAAGCAAAAGCGACATGACGAGAAACTTTTTCACGCAGCAAGTGATTGAGGTCTGGAATGTGCTGCCTTAGAGTGTTGTGGAGGCAGGTTCAATTGAAGTATTCGAAAGAGAATTGGACTGTTAGCTGAAAAGGAAGAATGCACGGTTACGGGGAGAAGGCAGGGGAATGGCACTAAGCAAATTGCTCTTTCAGAGAGCCAGTGCAGACACGATGGGCCAAAATGTCCTCCTTCTGTACTGTAATAATTTTGTGATTCTGTGAATAGATCTAAGGGGATAAAATGAAGTCGAAAATACTGACTTTAAAGGTATCAAAATTGCATTTAATAAAAATGGCTATACATCAATAAGAGTTAAGAGGATACTAAACTAAAACATGTATATAACATAAGAGATATATATAAAACTCAATAAAATAATGGGATGAATGAGATCCATTGCCTGCAGTCCCAATGCCATGTGGGAACTCCATGATGCTTTATGTGGCCATGATAACTACAGGTGCAGCAAGTGCCTCTAACTACTCGAGCTCTAGGTTTCTAAGCTTGAGTGGCTGGAGACACCACAGGGCATATTGGAGGCTGAGAATTTCCAGGAGGTGGTCACCACACAGCCACAGAGAGTTCAGAAGGATAGTAAATGGTTGGCCATCTGGCAGGCTAGGAAGAGGCAAGTGGTGCACGAATTCTCCAGGCTCAAGATATGTTTGGAGTTCATGTGTGTAAATACATGGAGCATGGTAAATAAGGTAGGTGAGCTACAGGCACAAGTAGCCACTTGGGATATGTTATTGTGGCAAAAAACAGAGACCAGTTTCAAACAAGGGGAGGAATGGGCACTCACTATTCCTGGCTGCAATGTATTCAGGAAAGATAGAGAAGGGAAAAAAGAAGCATTCTTCATTGGAAGCATTTAGGAAACAGTGATCACAATATGGTTAGGTTTAGAGTAGTTATGGAAAAGGACAAGGAAAAATCAAATGTGAAAATAGTCAACTGAAGGAGAGTTAATTTCAATGAGTTGAAAAATGATTTGGCACAAGGTGGATTAGAGTCAAAAATTAGCAGGTAAAACAGTAAATAAACAATGGGAAGCCATCAAAGAGAAGTTTGTTCAGGTACGGACTAGACATATTCCCACTAGGAGTAAAGGAAGGACATCCAAAGCCAGAGCTCCCTGTATGACTAAATAGATAGGCCAGGATTTTAGCAGCAAGCCATGAGTCCCAACAACATGCATAAATTCAGGTCTTGAACCAACGCGGGTGGACGGCAGGACTGTGGCAGCAGTTTTACCGACGGTGGCCAATTAAGGACAGCGGCCAGCCTCTCCAAGCTGCCAGCCTAATCAGAGAGCCAGCAGCTCTGCAGCCTCGGAAGTGTCATCAATAGAGGTGGCAGAGCAAGTTTGGAATGCTGTTAAAAGGCAGACAGGATCTTTGGTTTTATAAATCGAGGGATAGAGTTCGAAAGCATGCTATGTTGTGCCTTTGTGAAATATTGATAAGGCCTCAGCTGGAGTATTGTGGCCAATTCTGGGCACCACACTTTAGAATGGATGTCGAGCCTTAGAGAGAGCCCAGAGGAGATTTATTAGAGTGCTACCAGGAATGAAAAACCCCGCTATCATGGAGAAACTGGGGTTGTTCTCCTTAGAGCAGAGAAGGTTAAGGGGAGATTTGATAGATATTTAAAATTATGACCTGTTCTCATAGAGAAAGTGAGAAGGTCAGTAATCAGAGGATACTGATCTAAGGAAATTGGCAAAAGAGGGGAAAAATATTTAAACATTGAGCTGTTATGTTTTGGAATGCATTGCATGATGCGTGGTGCAACCAGATTCAATAATAACTTTCAAAAGCGAATTGTATAATACTTTAAAGGAAGCAAATTGTAGAGCAATGGGGAAAGAGCAGAGAAGTGGGACTAATTGAATAGCTTTCAAAGAGCTAGTATGATGGGCTGAATGACCTTCCTCTGTGATATATTGTTCTATGATACTAGGCCCATTGAATATTTTGATTATTTAAAGTATTGGTAGAAGAGAAGTTTTCACTAAGTTCAATTCAAGGAACTGGAGGTAACTTGCATCCAAATTACTTTGGACTCCATCTCTTGGAATTAATTTCAGTAGTCTCAGTCCAGTTCTAATAGATATAAATGCACAACATTTAGGTAAACTGACTTGGATAAGCTGCAAGGATGCACAGTTCAGAAAATAGCAAAGTTACGTTGGTGCAGAAAGCTTTTGTTTTTTGATGTTAGGATTTGTGAATATTCTTCCAGTGCAGTTCTGTATCCCATCTCATCCAAGGACATATTCTGATTTAGGTTCATCATTCCACTGCTGGTTGCAAGTGAAGCAGTAAGAGTTCAGTTCTGAGCACTGCCATTGTCGATTAATAAGCATAAATGATTTTAAAATGTTGAATTTCAATAAATAAGATGGTAAGATTATCCTCTTGATACTGTAGGAAAGCATTTTAAAATTTGTGTCATTCTGTTTTTAGGGAAAACCTCGCTCAGTGGGAGAAAGTAGCCCAAGAAGGTAGCACCTCCGGGTTGACCTTTGGCCAGACAGCTCCCTCGAAGAACGTTCCTGTAAAAAATTAAGAATTGATGGAACCGGTGCTCTATACTGAATGCTCCACTGTTAAGTCTTTGATTCTGAATTGGGAAGAGAGACCTGTTACTGTCGTTATTACAGTGACATTACCTCATGAGCTAATAACACGAGGCATTTGGAGGTTTAACATTTTTAAAGCATCAGATCTAGCTGTCTTAGCGAATCTGTTGGGTTTGAAAATCGCCATTTTGTTTTAGAGAACATCGGCCCTTTCTTGTATGCTGTATTGCTGTGGCCTTAATGTTTACACTGAGACAGGTACTTTCCATGCAATTTTATGCTTGGTATGACATCTTTGAATATTCTGTCTGGATTGAAAAACAGTACTGGTCTGAAGTCATTATTTTCATCAAAGATGGTTTACATATTAGTACAAATCTTACTAGAGGATAGAACTGCATCGTAGTCTGAGAGTAACAAATATTGTTGAAATATTACTTGAACTCATGATAGCATGTTTCATTGATGCAAATTACAAAAAAAAGACTAAAACATTTCAGCCATCGTCAGGCACTTGCTACTTTAAATGGGAATGGCAAAAACTGCTAAAGAAATTCATAGCCAGGTCTCTATTGGGGATGTAAGTGAAGGCAAGTCATGGAATGCAAAACTCCTTTGAAAGGGAAGGTGAAGCTATGTGTTTCTCCAGCCCTGTAGCAGGCTGATTAAGGCACTTTTTTTACATCAAAACAGTAGTTGTGATGAACAGCAGTAAGGTGATGCTTTTCCAGCCTGCATTTAAAACTAGCTGAATTTGAGGTTGGTAAATAATTTACAAAAATACAAAATTAATCATTTTCCCCACATCCAAACAGTAACTTATTTGTTTACCTGTCTCCTAGCATGTGATACTGGGCAGAAAATATAGAACAGTAGCAATGCAGTAAAGAGTTTTTCAAGATTACTGCCTGCATTAGTGACACTCGAATTGCAAATTCATGAATGTTTTTTTTCCCTCTTGGTTTTTAAATGGAAGCGATTGAGAGATGTTAAGTGGGATTTTTACCATTCCCTCACTGAGTTTTCAGGTTGGTGATACACTATGGGGGTGTCTCACTACAGGAGGGCACCAACTGATTACTCATAACTGCCCTACAATAAACGCTATACCAGTTGACTGAACCATCACAATGTTATTGATAACGAAAGTAGTTGAATTATTGAATACCAGCAGTCCAGTATTTGAGTATATTTTAGCAGATCTTTGACTGGAGTAACATACTGAAGTAAGCCATCACATTTGGGAAAGGTTAATGTGAAACCACCTGACTGGTCACACTGGAAGTGAGTTTCCTGCTAACAGATCAAAGGTTGGTATCAATGTGACAATGTGCAGAAGACTCATTCCAGGAGTGTCTGACTTTTATGTCTTCATGGCTCACTTACCTGAGTATCATTCATTGCCAAGGGCCACTTATAAATAACAAGACAAGAACATCTCACCAAACAGCACTGATATTAAAAATTAATTTTGTGAAGTTAGATATAAAAATACTTTGCACAAGCTAAATTATAGATTTAACTAGTCATCTAGGTGAACTTGACGGAATAAGACACGTGTCAATAGAAACCTAGGCTTGAATTTTTCCAGGCCTTTGGCAATGGACTGGGAGGTAGGAAGGCTGGCAAAGTGGCATGGGAAGGCGTTGGATGAGTGCCTGACATATTTCCACCACCATGCCATTTTGCCAGTGGAGGGAAAGGTGGCAGATCGGCCGCCCACTAATAGCCCAAATGAGACACATTAGTGGCCAATTAAGGCCCACTTTCTACCTCCTCATTTTTTGCCCATGTCCGTGGGGGGAGGGGCCGTCACCACATGGTGAACCCGTCCAATGAAACCTGGAGACCTCCCAGTGGACTTTGAGGACAGCACTCCCTGGCCTACAGAGGGCCCACGAACCACCCACCCTCCTCCACTCCGGCAGCTATGGCTGCCTTCATGGCAACGGCACCGCCTGCCCTCAGTGACCCACCTCCCAGCACCGACCCAACAGACCTTGGCTACCCCCAGCCCCACTTACCATCTTTGAGGGTGCCTCAACCATTGAGGCGCCTTCTCCTCACAGCTGCAGCCTCAGCACTGGCCACCACTAGCATTGGCGCTGCTGAGCCGCTTTTCTTAACTGGGGCGGTGGCCACTTAATCGACCACTGCTGGCAATATGCCCCCCGGGTCCTGCCGCCGGCTGAAGCAGGGTCACCTCCCGCTTTCAGCCCCAGCGGCGGGACTTCAGCTATCGCTGTTAAATTCCGGCCATAGTCCCCAAGTTGTTACAGGTAGCCAAGCCTCGGGCCCCAGGCATATGTTGTTTAGCCCTCCTGACTAAATTGGGATGTGTGATTGCTAGCCAACTCTCAAGGGTTGTAAAAGAAATAGTGGCAACATGTTCTTGAGGGAGTTTGTACCCCTCCTCATCTTAGCTAGACAAGGAAAAGATGGCAGCTGGAGAAGGGAAAAATGGAAACTAAATCACACATAACAGACCACAACAATGTCTCTTGCATAAGCAGCTTATGATTATTTGTACTGCACACTGATCATTCCATCAATGATGTGTGAATATTTAATACTTGCAAAATGAAGGAAATCCTTCAAATTGCCAATACATTGAATCATTTGAACTTCATTTGCATCCCTAAAATCCATTGTGGAAAACGTACCATAGAACTGTAAGATATGTGATGGACCTTTCAAAGTACTTCTAATATTGCAGTATGTTGCACTAGTCTATTCAAGAGGCTGTCTATCTTATTTGCTTTAGTTTCTTCTGGAAGTTATAGAGGATTTTTTGCGCTCTTTCAGTGTGCTTATTATAATGGAATGCTTTGTGTGCATGTAATATGTACAAACAAACTGGAACTTTGTAGCATATTACCAATCACGCCTGCTGCCTAAGCAGCTTCAACGTCACCTGTAAATACGAGAATATACTGGCTAACTGTCTACTTCAACTTTACTATAAAATGTAATGTTTCAGTGTAACAAATGTTAATATTTAGGCAACTGTTTACTGCAAGTGATCTTGGTTATGTACATTTACAAAGTAACAAAATGTTACTGTAAATTAATTTTGACAAAAAGTCCGAAGTTTTGGATGGGCTTTTCTGTTACAAGAGAAGTAATTCCAGAGTAGTAACTGAGTAGTAACTGAACATTGTCTGTAAGAGGAAAAAATGAAATTGAATGCAAGTGCAATAATTTTGAGATGTCTTAACTTCCGGTTTATAAATTATAAATATTGTATATGTTCCGTAAGTTTTTTCATCTATTCGTTTGCAGGCTTTGTATTAAAAAAACTATGCTCCTTAGGTTTGTACTACAGAGCATTGAAAACCATTTATTACATCATTGATTATTTATAAATAAATGCTCAAACCAACCAACCAGAATAAGGCAGTACCAGAGTTTCATGTAACCTTATTATTGCAATGGATGTGCATTGTTGAAATCTATACATGAGTTAGCATAAGAAAAGGCCATGCAGATTATCAAAGCTAGTAGTACCTTAACTCTCCAATAAGGAAAAGTCAAAGGTGCAAAAATGCCATGTAGTTCACAAAACCAGCGCTCTCTAACACTCCAACTCAACCAGCCGAACACCAAGTGCATTTTGAACACTCTAATACCTTTACATCTACTACCTTACCTGGCAGATCATACAAATCTAGCATCTGTTGTAAAATTTTATTTAACTAATTTAAATCCTGTGGTCATACTGGCTTGACTCACCTTAGTTGTAAATTGGGTTCATTTTTATTTTATTTAGAGATACAGCACTGAAACAGGCCCTTTGGCCCACTGAGTCTGTGCCGACCAACAACCATCCATTTATACTAATACTACATTAATCCCATATTCCCTACCACATCCCCACCAATCTCCTACCAACTACCTACACTAGGGGCAATTTACCTATCAACCTGCAAGTCTTTGGCTGTGGGAGGAAACCAGAGCACCTGGCAGAAACCCATGCGGTCACAGGGAGAACATGCAAACTCTGCACAGGCAGTATCCAGAACTGAACCTGGGTCATTGGAGCTGTGAGGCTGCAGTGCTAACCACTGCACCACTGTGCCGTCTGTTTAATGTATGCCATTTAACACTACACACAATTCATTGAAACCCCCTCAACCTTTTAATAATATAGAACTTAGCTAATTTTTTTCTATTAACATATTCCCTTTAAACTTGGAATCATTCTCGTTGCACTTTTCTGCAACATTTCCAATGAAGTGTGGTAACCAACTTTGCACAGTATTCCAGGGTCAGAACTGTGCATTATAAAATCATATCATAACCCAATTTATACACCACTGTTCTGGCAATGCATCCCAACGTTCCATTTGTTTTTTGAATTGTTTTTCTGTAGTATTTCAACACTGAAAGTGGTACATCTATTATTGCCCCTGGTTAGTCATAGCCATGGCTCAATTAGAGCACTCTTATCTCCAGGTAAGAAGATTGTGGGTTCAAGTCCTACTGCAGGGACGTGAACATAAAAATCTAGGCTGACACTCCAGTGCTGTATTGTTGGTGATGCTGTCTTTTGGATGAGATGTTAAACCAAGGTACTGTCTGTCTCTAATGTAGATGTGAAAGATCCCATGGTAATAATTTGAAGAAGAGTAGTGGAGTTACAACTGGTGTCCTGGCCCTTAATCAACATCACTAAAAAGAACACAGTGTGGCACAGTGGCGCACTGGTTAGCACCGCAGCCTCACAGCTCCAGTGACCCGGGTTCGATTCTGGGTACTGCCTGTGCAAAGTTTGCAAGTTCTCCCAGTGACTGCGTGGGTTTTCGCCGGGTACTCCGGTTTCCTACCACAGCCAAAGACTTGCAGGTCGATAGGTTATAAATTGCCCCGAGTATATAGGTAGGTGGTAGGGGAATTGAGGGAAGGTGGAGATGTGAGAGGGTAATGGGATTAATGTAGGATTAGTATAAATGGGTGGTTGATGGTCGGCACAGACTCGGTGGGCCGAAGGGCCTGTTTCAGTGCTGTATCTCTAAATAAACAAGGCTGCATTTGCTGACAACGCTACCGCTAGGTGGCGCTGCTGTGACTAAAACGTCACAGTCTGCGACTTTAGGCAGCTGCCAGGACTAAAGATGGCGCTGCTCAAATAATCACACGGAAGCAACCGAACAAACACATGGCAGCACACAGTGGCGGAATGAGAGAGCGAACGAGCGGGCCGGGGAAGTGGGGGGGTAGCGGAACGGCCGGCGAGTGGACGAGCGAACGGGCCGGTGACGGAGGGAAGTGGGGCGGCCGGAGACAGCAGCGGGGGAGGAGGAGTGCATTTTTCTGCGCATGCGCCATAAACTTGCAACAGCAAAAGACGCACCGGCCAGTCCCCGCAACTGATGATACCAAGGTCTTCAGCCGCTCGCTTCCCGTGGCTCTCTACGGCCTCTCGTTTCCAGCCCTCTCCATCCAGCTGTTCCCTCTAGCTGCAGATCCCCCATCCAGCCGCTTTCTCCCCTACTTCTCAGCTGTACTTCAGGCATTGCAACTGTCTGGTCCCTGCCTTATGCATCCCCCTCTTCAGGAACTTCTGAATTTTACTCCCTTCCACTACACCCCCCTCTCCCCTCTCCCCCCCCCCCCCATCCCCCTCTCTCCTCCAACCCCCCTTTCCCCTCCTCTCCCCCCTCTCCCCTCCCTCCCCTCCTCCCCCCTCCAACCCCTCTCTCCCCTCTCCCTCCTCCAACCCCTCCCTCCCCTCCAACTCCCCCCTCCATCTCCTCCCCAACCCCCCTCTCCCCCAACCACCCACCTCCCCCTCTCTCCCCCACCCCCCACTCTCTCCCCCACCCTCCACCTCCCCCTCTCTCCCCCACCTCCCACCTCCCCCTCACAACCCCGCTCCCCCCCACAAGGACCACACCACAGTTGAATATCTGAAGTGCAGTTGCAAAGTCGGGAAAATAGCATCAAAAACCTCAACAATTCCAGGTTTAATTATTGAGAAATTTTATTAAGTACATTAAGCATTCGAGGCACTGCTGTGCATGGATACACAAGTGCTGAGTAGCCAGCATTCCCGTGAGACAGACAGGCCGAGTCTCTGCTATGCAGAACTGAAGAGATTGTTCCCGGAGAGCCTTGTGGTGAATGAACGCGTGGCTCTCTATTCCACTACTGTATTGTCCATGTGAAGAAGGCAAAGTCACCAGAGTCTGAGCTCAGTCTATTCTTGGTGAATGTTCCCCAAACGCATCCCAATGAGCGTCCCACTTCATCCATAAATGCAAGGTTCCTTTCCACATCACGACAAGCTCCGCAGCTTGATCCAGTTGCCTTCGTTGCTTGAATGCTGACCTTAAGTCTCAAGGATTGTTTTCTCGACAGCATGTTTTACATGAAAAGAAATAAGGAAAGAACTTCAGTGTCAGAGCTTCCTCCCTCCAATGAAATTACTGTTGAGCATGCTTTATGTCCTGCAGTAAAGGCATGTACTGATAACACCGCTAATTAATCACTTCGTACCCACCTCAGCTGTAGGAGTCAGGATGATGTTACTGCCTCTATCTCGTGTTGGTTCAATGCTGCTCTCGGAAAACATGAATGATGTGAGAGTGCTGGAAAAAGAAGCACATTTCTTTTGTACTATGAACATAAAGCAGGCCATTTAGCCCAGCTGTTCCCTGCTAGTGGTTATGCTACTCCTGCGCCTTCCCATCCGCTCCCATTTAATCCAGCCTACTACTATCAGCATCACCTTCCATTTCTTTCGCTCTTATCTACCTTTGCCTTAAAGCAACATTGAGGATGGAGAAAGGTGTGGCTGCACTCCCACCTCACCAGTTGTGTACACAACGAGAGCATTCACATTTGTGCTACCACTGGACACGGCATGTTTGTTTCTTTTAGTGCTCAGTCTCTTCTGCTGAATGTTCCCCAAGTGTTTGACCGCTTTTGGACGCCCTCTCTGCTTGACAGGCAGCAGCTGGCAATTGCGGAGTCTCACAAGGCTCTGCATGGTTGTTTCAAGGGCGGATGGGGAAACAGGTGGCTGTGTGTCCATGTGCACTGCTCTGATGGGTGCAGGAACAGAGCAACTTACAACAGGGACTGGAGCACATGTACTGCCTGCACACAGCCCCAGACAATGGAAAGAATTTTAGTGCAGTGCAGTGGACTGGAGCACATGCAGTGCCCCAGACAATGGAAATGTTTTCAGAATAACTTACAACAGGGACTGGAGCACATGTAGTGCCCCAGACAATGGAAATGTTTTCAGAGCAACTTACAACAGGGACTGGAGCACATGTAGTGCCCCAGACAATGGAAATGTTTTCAGAGCCAATTACAGCAGGGACTGGAGCACATTTACTGCCTGCACACAGCCCCAGACAATGGAAAGGGTTTTAGTGCAGTGCAGTGGACTGGAGCACGTGCAGTGCCCCAGACAATGGAAATGTTTTCAGAGCAACTTACCTTGGAGCAATCTCCTCTTTCTGATAAAAATCAAGCAGACTGAAATCTTCAAAATGACTAAATAATTGCGAGAAAATGCCCGACAAAACCGCTCCTCCTTCCACTTTCAGAAACTCGCTCCGAAGTTTGACGCATGCGTGAATATCCGTTGGCGTTACATAAAGCGCATGCGCAGAGGCCGACCAGGCGCATTGCCCGAAGATGCACACGTCACGCGATGACGTCATCGGCGCATGCGCTAACCAGTCCTGGCAAGCCGGAACGCAGCGTATGCGCAGAGAGCAGGAGACAGTCTGCGCATGTGCGCACCGCGGCGCAGCCTGATGATGTCAGTGGTGGCCAGCGTTGTCAGGAATCACTTTGAAAGAACAAATCATCTGGTCATTATCACATTATAGTCTGGGATCTTAAATGCGTGAACCCTGATGTTGGAACCAAATACAGGCCCCAGGCGGGACTGCGGTGAAAATTTTAAAAGGCTGCTGGGACCACAGTCCAATTAAGGACAGTGACCTGCCTCTCCAGGCTGCTAGCCCAATCAGAGGGCCAGCTGCTCTCCTGCTGTACTGCCTCAGCAATGCAACCAATAGAGGTGCCGCTGTTGAGGCTACAAGGAGGAGAGGGCACTTCCATCTTGAGGCACCCTTGCAGGGCTGATCACAGATGTATTGATGTGTCAGGGCCAGGCAGGCAGGCCTCAGCAATCGGGAGTGAACCCTCCAGTGGTGACGCGGGGCTGTGGGGCCCTTCCTTGATCCATAGTGCCTCAGGAAAGCCAGCCCCCCCCCCCCCCCCCCCACCCAAGGAAGCTGCTGGGAGGCCACCTCAACACGGCGGAGGGCCATTTCAACACCAGTAAAATGCCGGCAGCCTGGTGGTATATGGCTGTCAATAGGCCAATTAATTGCCCACCACCTCTAGTTGATAGGCAGCCGAGCCATTGCCGTTCCTGTCACTGGGGAATATCCCCTTGCAGCAGGAACACATTGGGCTTCCCTCCTGACACCTTCCAAATGCCATGCTTCTGCCTCCCAGCCTGTCTCCAAAGCCCAGAGAAAATCCCAGCCACTGTGTGCAAACTGTAAATACACTTCAAAAGTACTTAATTGGCTGTAAAATGCTTTGGGATGTCCTGAGATTTGTCTTTTTTATGTGCTAATTCTACTCTCTTCATTAATCAGCAGTTGTACACTCAATATGTAAAATCCTTCTGCAAGTCATTAACTGCACCATATGTTTCTCCTGAGCTTTTTAAAGTGTCACTGTCAGGGAAACCCTCACCTGCCAAGAATGAGGAAAATTAATTTTGCCACATGAATATTGATTTTAAACTGCTGATGGTGAAGAAAGAACTTACTTTAAAAAACAATTGGAGACTTTGGTTGGAGAAAGACATTAGCATAGCCACAGACAGTACTTCAAAGAACAAAGGGGCTATTCCCTGCTCCAATTTAATCCACAATGGACTTTTGATTACCAGACATTGAAGGTGGAAAGCATTCCAGGTTAACTACTAAGATGGCCGAATATACAAACAAACGTTGTCAGGCCAGTCTGGTCACATGACTGACTGTTGGAGTTTTTTGAATTTGAGCTTCCAGCAAGTAATTTGTAATCAGAAGGCTGTTAGCTCCTGGACTGAGAACACCTCTCTCCTGTCTGCTCTCATCTAGCTCTCGCCAGCTTTGGAAACCATTGAAGACATATGAACACCAAGAGAGAAAAGTCTCCCACAGTGAACAAGGTTTAAGAAGAATACTGGGCCCCAACAAAAAGTAAGAGCTGTCTACAATCAAGGACTCTATGGCGAGCTGGCAACACTGAAGCAGTAACAAGAAACCCCCTTTAGAGACTGCCTCAAAACCTGTCCATTTTATTTTTCTTCTGCTCTTTTCTGTTCCTATTTGCACGTGTGTATCGCGTGTGCAGGCATAGGTGCTAATGGAATTAGAGTTTAAGATTTCATCAATTTCACGTTTCTTCTTTAAACCTAAGAAGGCCTGTTTGTGCTCATTTCTTTGCCTTATAATTGGAAATCTGTGAACAAGGATTTACAAAGAGGGAGCTCAAAACACTGTGTTTAAAATTAAATCCTGTTACAATAAGACCAGGTGAAGACAGTAAAAGACCCCTAGACACCTTTCTCACCTGGTCATAACAGTCACCTAGAAATTTTACAATCTTTTAGAATTGGCCTCTGCATCCAGTTCCATTTTACTCACTTAAAAAAAATCCTCTCAGGTCTGTTGTAATTCATTAACCCCTCCCATTCTGCTATCACGCCTCTTACTCTTCTTTCCTTAACCAGCTTCTTATCCAGTTCCATGGTTTACCCTGGATTCCTGTGGCTTTTATTTGAATTACAAATCTTTCATGTGGAACTTTGTCCAAATCTTTATACAGATGGGGAGTGCCACTTTTCTTTTGTAACATCCTCAAATTCAAATGTAGAAATAGTGGAGAACCAGGGTTTAATGAGATTGAGGAGCTTAAAGTAAGTAATATTAGTAAAGGGAAAAACTACTTGAAAGACTAATGGAACTTAAAGCTGACAAATTCCCTGGACCTGATGGCCTACATCTAAAAGAGGTGGCTGGAAAGATAGTGGATGCACTGGTTATGATCTTTCAAACTTCCCTAGATTCTGAAACAATGCCAGTGGGCGAGAAGGCAGAACATGTAACACCGCTATTCAAGAAAGGAGAGAGAGAGAAACCAAGGAACTACAGGCCAGTTAGCCTGACATCAGGCATTGGGAAAATGCTGGAATCCATTATTAAGGAAGTGCTAACAGAGCACTTAGATTTGTCAGATATCATTTTTCTTTCATAAAACCATGTTGACTCTTGTCATGTGGGCCCCCACCTGCCAAGAATGAGGCACATTAATTTCACCACATAGACTTTAAATTTCAAATTGCTGCTGGGAAGAAAAGAAGGCCTATTACAAGGGGTTGGCAAGCCCCTGGCTGGAAGGGCATTTTTGCATATTAACAGACAAAGGACCATTCCCTGACCCACCCATTACACACAGCCAGAAATGGTTATACTAGTCACGTGACTACCCCACTGGCCAACGTGGGAAGTTTTAAATTGTAGAGACAATGTTTGAACTGGAAGAAAGCTATGTGCTCCTGGGTTGAAAAGACCTCTTCCCCTCCTGTTTGCTCCCACCTCTTTCTCACGGAACTGAATCCCACTGAAGACACATGGACCCCAAGAGAGAAAAGTCTCCTACAATGAACAAGGTTTCAGAAGAATACTGGGCCCCAACGGAAAGCAAGATCAACCTACAAAAGGACTCTACAGTGAGCTCAAAGAACCGTAATAAACTTTCAAATATTGCCTCAATCCTTTCCACTTTATTTTTCTTCTGCTCTTTTCTGCCTCTATTTACCTGTGCGTATCGCGTATGCATGCTAGCGTGGGTGCATCATGTATCCATAGGCGTCGACTGAATTAGAGTTTAAGTTTAATAAAATTTCACTTTTCTTCTTTAAACCTAAGAAAGCCTGTTTGTGCTCATTTCTTTGCCTTATAATTGGAAAGCAGTGAACAAGGATTCACCAAGGGGGAGTTCAAAACACTGTGTGTTGAAAAATCAAGCCCTGTTACAGTAAGACCAGGTGAATGCTGAGAGGGACCCCTAAACACCTTTCTCACCTGGATCGTAACAGGAATTTGGGTGCTAGTGTCTGGAATTGACCCACAGCCAAACGAGAAATTGGAAGTGGGAAGCCAAATTGTTACCGATCAAAAAAGAGCAAGATTTCAATACAGGTTTTCTTGTGGTTGTGTGTGCTTGAATACTAACATGTCTGCAACTGAAGCTAGTAGCTCCCCAAGCCAGGGTGAAGTAACTTTGGATGAGTTAAAAGCACTGTCTATGGAGGAGTTGAGGAAAATGGCTGAGCAGTGTGGGATCACTGTAATTGGCAAGGCCAGGAAGTCTGAACTCCTAAGACTGGTGGCCAACCATTTTTCCCTTGAATCTGAAGAAGCAGAAACAGGGTTAGAAGCAGACCCAGACAGAGTATTGTTAACAAAGATACAATTGGAACAGAGGAAACTTGAATTTGAGGAAAAAGAGAGGAAGAAAGAGCGAGCCTACCAGAAGGAACGTGAAGAGAGAGAGAGAAGGAGAGTGAAAGAATATTCCAGAAAGAATGCGAAAAAAGAGAGCTAAAGCAGCTTGAGTTAACTAGGGGGTGACAGAGTAACCCCAGTGAAAGCATAGCCAATATGGAGGAGCATAATTCAGGACTGGGTACAAAATTGCTAAAACTCGCTCAACTAATTGCAAAATTCAATGAGGAAGATGTGGAGTCATCTTTTGTGTCTTTTGAGAAACTGGCAAGGCAGCTAAAATGGCCAGCTGAGACCTGGTCTCTTTTACTACAAAGCAAGTTAAGAGGAAAAATCCATGAGGTTTATTCACTGTTACCAGATGAGAGTTCATCAAATTATGAACTGACCAAAAATTCTATCTTTGGGGCATATGAATTAGTACCTGAAGCCTATCGCCAAAAGTTTAGAACCCTCAAGAAGCACGCTAATCAAACATATCTGGAGTTTGAAAGAAGTAAGCAGCTTTTGACCAGTGGCTGAGGGCTCTTAAAGTATAGCTCAGGTAAGAGAATCTCTGAGAAGTAATTCTGTTAGAGGAATTTAAAAACTCTCTCCCACTCAAGACCCATGTAGAGGAGCAGAGGGTTCAGAGAACCCGCCAAGCGGCTGTTCTAGCTGATGAGTTTGCTTTAATTTATAAGTCGGTTTCCCAGGGGAGAACCTTTCCTAATCACCCCCACAAATCTGAAAAGGACAAAGGGTGGGAAGGTGATATCCACCCAGGCAGTCATGGGAGAGAAAGGAAAGCAGGAGACACAGGGGCCCCTCCTCCAGCCAAAAAGGAAGGTGCTGTGAGCAAGAGTGAGACCCGGAGACCTGTGTGTTTCCATTGTAATAAAGCAGGGCATTTAAAAGCTAACTGCTGGAAACTAAAGGGAAAACCTATAGGGTTAATCAGGGCACACCCACTCAGTAAAGACTGGTCCTGATGGAAAGCACAGCAGAACAAGCTGTGGTTTTAACTGCAGTAAGAGTAAGACCCAGGAAGCTTGTGGCTGCAAGTGCAGGAAAATGTAATAGGATTCCTGAGGGTTATCAGGGTTTTGTGTCTGAAGGGAAAGTAACCCCATACTCCTCGAGTGGGGCAAGCAAGCCCATAATAATTCTCAGGAGTCACTATATCCCTTTTACTGGGAAAAGGCCTGACCTTTCCCCCAGAGAGTGCAGTGAACACTAAAATGGTGGTGAATGGTATTGGAGGGCGGTGTATGCCTGTACCTGTACAATGGGTGCACCTGGAGTGCGACCTATTTATGGGACCGGTGACGGTAATAATTGTCTCTAGTTTGCCTGTGGACGGGGTTGACCTGCTCCTAGGTAATGATCTGGCGGGGGTGAAGGTGGTAGCCCCACCAGTAGTGAAAGAAAGATCACAGGAGGTCAGAGACAGGACTGTAGCAGGAGACAGTCCCCTGCAGTTTCGCTGAACGTGCAGTGGATCAGGCCATGATCAAACCAGTTCCCCCAGAGGAGACTGCATTGGCACTGCAGGCAGATGACCATGAGGTCTGTCTGTCCGAGACTTCCTTTGGAAAGTTGGGAGACCCAGAGAATGAATTAAATGGATTTTCCCTAGCTGAGGCTCAGCAAACCGACCCAGTATTGCAGTAGCTAGCACAGGCTGCCCAGTCTGAAAGTGAAGATGAGGGAGTCCCTGATTGCTACTATTTAAAGAATGAGGTACTGATGAGGAAATGGAGTTCTCCTCACAGACCTGAGGGCAAGGAGTGGACAGTAGTTCACCAGTTAGTGGTGCCACAGAGGGAAATATTAAGAAGGGCCCACGAGATTGCAGTGGCTGTACATGCTGGTATGCGAAAGACTAAAGCCTGTATAAGACAGCAGTTTGACTGGCCAAAACTTCACAAAGATGTGGTGGAGTACTGCAGTATCACATGTGCCAGGTTGAGGGGAAATCCCAACCTACAGTGAAACCTGCGCCCCTAAGTCCTCTACCGGTGTTAGGAGGACCCTCCAGCAGAGGGCTGGTGAACTGTAAGGGACCCCCGCTAAGAACAAAAGGGGACAAGCAGGCACAAGGCTGGCAATAGTTTAGACGGAACGGGAAAAAGTGTCCAAGAGATCAAGATAAAGGAAGTCCGGGAGGAATCCCGGATGAAAACCCCTACAGTCAGCCAACCCTGAAAAATGTGAAAGGTTAGACCCCACATTCTATGTAAATGCAGGCACAAGAAGCACCCCACCAGAGTTGTTAACAGCATTTACAGAAACCTGCAGAGGCAAAGGGAGAGCTCTAGGGGGCACAGAAACCATGAGGGTGATGCCTCCCCTAGTCAAATTGCCACAGGGCAGTGCAGTAGAGTCTGCACACCTACCTGCAGGCAGGAGTATCCCAGAGAACAAAGGAGGGGATTAACAAAGAATCCTCCCCCACAATCAGAGAAAAAGGGAACCACCCATCCCCTGAAGTCAAAAGCCTTTGCATGACTCAGCAAAGCACTGAAAGGGAGTTCAGTATAGACCCGCCCACTACCGCCTCCTTCAAAAAAAAGACCTCAACAGGAACAAAGACCCTAGGTAGTCATGGCAATGGGCAAACTGAAGAAAAACTTCCCCAAAGAACCACATTGTTACTGGAATGCCAAAAAGGGGACAATTAAAGCAACACTGGAGCTGAAGCAGGTTAAAAAATATCGAGTGATGCTTTTAATCAGAAACTGTGTTTACAGCTGTTGATACTGCCAAGTAACCTGATTCATTTTATGGGCAGCAATATCCAGGTTGAGAATAGGTGCAAGGCACACAGAGACATATTTGCAGAGTGTAGATTTGCTGTATCAGTTCAAAAAAGGAGCTGAAGGGGTTCATTGCTCTGGCTAATATCACTGCATACAAAAGATAAGTTGGATGTTGAGAATATACCTAACAGTCACAGTGGTCTGCTGGAACTTGTTTTGATTGTCTTCAGAAGTGAGAGAAGAATTCCCTGCTTTTCTTTTCTCTGAATGGGCCTAGGGTTTGTTTTCTACATATTTTTTGTCTCTCCTAGAAGATTACATAACTACAAGTGACAGGGAACATTGGGAGGTGTCAAGGCTTAGTTCTGCCATGACTGGAACAAGTTTAATTATTGTACCTGAACATACCTGGAGCACAATTGGTTTCAACATTCATTGCCAGATCTGGCTAGACCAGGGCCTTTGCTCTTCTCTACCAAAACTACTCACTACTCTAGGATCATCCTGGAATGCACATATAATACCTGGTTGCTTTCCTCCAAATTACTACAAACTATCACCTTAAACACCTCCCTCCTGGCCCTTACACCCTAACCTTCAACAACAAGTGCAAGGAGCTCACAGACTTCTCTGTCACTAAGACTGACATCTGTTAAGCTGCCGGTGCCATATTCCTTCCCTGAACATATATCTTCCTCCAGCTCGTCGCCCATCACCCCTCATGCCCTCTCCGAGCTTCTCTTATTCATGAGACCCAGCTCATGCTCGCTTGACCCCATTCCCACCAACTGCTAAACACCTAGTTTCCCTTTCTGGCCCTGATGCTAATTGACGTGTAAATGGTTGCCTCTCCTTTTCAAAATTGCCGTCATCACATCCTCCACAAAAATCCACCCTTGATTCTACTACTCCATTCCCAATCTACCTTTCCTCTTAAATTCTTGAGCATGTTGTTGCCTCCCAAATTCATGCCATCATTCCCACAATTCCATGTTTGAATCTCCCCAGTCAGGGTTCTGCCCGGCCCTAGCTCTAAAATGGCTCAAATCAAAGTCATACATACTATGTGACTGGGACCCTGATGCATTCGCCCTCCTCGTCATTCTCTACCTCTGTGCAACCTTTAACCAGTTAACCACACCATCCTCTGCATTGTACAACTGAATGACATTATCCTGGCTTGTTTCCACCATTACCTATCCAAAAATAGCCACAGCATTTCCTGTAATCTCTTTTCATCCCCAGACCATTATCTCTGGAGTCCACTAAGGATCAATCCTTGGCCCCTTACTTGTCCTCATCTACATGCTGCCCCTCAGTGACATCACTGAATGCAAACACCATAGTTGGAATTTTACATTCGGCGGGAGGCGCCGCCCACTGGCCGAAAAGCCGGTGTCAAGCCTGCCTCCGTCGGGCCTGGGGAGCAAGGCCGGGATTTTTTGCTCCCCAGGTCTTTAATTGGTCTTAGGCGGGCCTTCCATCTCCTTGAGGCAGAAGTCCCGCCTAATGGAGCTGCCGGCCAGTCAGTGGGCCAGCAGATCTTAATTCCAGCAGCACCACCGGCAGTGGTAGCCACTGCTGGGACTACACCCAGCCATCGGAGGCAACAGGAAGGACGGCCCTGGAAAAAAGGTACGTTTTTAGTGCCTTGCTGGGGACAATCAGCTAGGCCCGGCGAGGCAAGGGGAGTCAGTTGGTGGTGGTGTGGGGGAGTGTTGTGCATTGGGGGCGGTGGGACTTCAGGGGCGGTCCTTCGAGGGGCACAGTGTGCCCTATCAGGAGGGTCCTGCCCCCAGCCTGCAACAAGGTCGCCTGGTTTAACCAGGCGGGATTTTGAGGCCTTTGCCGTTTGGCTCCTGAGCGTAAAATACCCACAGCGGGGGAGAGGAGGCCCTTAAATGCCAGTTAATTGACCACTTAAGCGTCTTGATTGGCCTGGGGTGGGCGGGCTATTTCTCACCTCCGCCGCCACCCAGTGTAAAATTGTAGGAGGGGTGGGAGGGGGTCATGAACTGCCCCCCACCCCCCTCTTCCCCCCCCCCCCCATTCAATTTTACCCACCCTGCCACCAACCTATTCGTTTGAGGGCCATAAAATTCCAGTCCTTGTTTCACATGTACATTGATGGCACCCAGGTCTGCCTTACCAGCTCTTGACCCAATTCCATTCCCCTGCCCTGCCACTGTCTCAAGTTGAAGCCAACTGTTCACAACATCAGCATCCTATTTGACCACAAATTGAGCTTCCTACCCCATATCCCCTCCAGCATACTTGCATCATCGCCATTTCCAGCCCTGCCTCACCTCATTTGCCACCAAAACCCTCATCCTTTATTTCCAGGCTCGACTATTCAAGTGTTCTCTGAACCAGTCTGCCATCGTCTACCCTACATAAACCTCAGCTCATTCAAATCTCTACTACCTGTAACCCTATGCCCCATCAAGTTCTCACCTATCAACCTTGTGCTTGTTGGCCAATCCAGGGCTCCAAAATTAAAATTCTCATCCTCGTATTCAAATCCCTCCGCTGCCTTGTCCCTCATATCTCTAACTTCCTTCGGTCATACTACCCTCTTGAGAACTCTGTATTCCTCCAAACTCTTACCTCTTTTGCATCTTCCAATCCCTTTGCCCCATCATTGGTGCTCAATCATAGCAGCCATCTAGGCTGTTGAATTACCTCGGTCATGGTCTCATGCCATGCAGCAATTGAAATACAAAACCCAAACCAAAGAGTCAGGAATAAAATTGGATTTTCCTTTAAAAAATGGATAATGTGCTGCAAAATGGCTGCTGACAGTCAAATGACCTAGCCCTGTATATTCAAACTGTCTTACTGTCTGGTAAGGGCAAAAGGATACATTCCAAGCTCAGAGGTCTCAATTATACCCAACCTGAACCCATCAAGAGACATTTTGAACAGTATGGGTTCTTCTGAAACAAAGAAGATGTGAAATAGTCACATCCTGGGCCACTGTTGGTCACCACAGGGAAGGGGCGCTGCGTCTCCCAACAGAGGCAACATTTTTACCTTAAAAAGTAGCTCTTTGGAGAGAGAGAGAGAATCTGAAAATCATCAAAACCATAAAATAAAAGCAAAATAAAAGCAAAATACCGCAGATGCTGGAAATCTGAAATAAAAACAATAAGTGCTGGAAATACTCAGCCGGTCAGGCATCATCTGTACAGACAGAAACAAAGTTAACGTTTTAGGTCTGTGACCTTTCATCAGAACAGATTTGATGAAAGGTCACAGACCCAAAATGTTAACTCTGCTTCTCTCTCCACAGATGCTGCCAGACCTGCTGAGTATTTCCAGCATTTTCTGGTTTTATATCATCTACAGCCTGTCCAGCCAAGATCTGAGATCTCCAGCAAAAGCCAAAGAAGGTGCCCTGCTGTGAATTCTACACTTCATCTTCTGCAGCAGACAACTGAAAGTGATCACTGTCTCCAGTCTGAAATCTCAACCAACAGAAAAATCTACAAAAAACCCAGGCCTTCAATTTTAAAAGAGAAATTGATATCTGAGAATATTCAACAGGTTTACTGTGAACCCCGAACATCTACCTCACTTCAAAGCACTTACCTCTTTTCCTCTCTATCTCTTGTGTGTGTGTGTGCAAGTGAATACATGTATGGGTTCCGTTGAGACAATTTCGGGAATGAATCTTGCTCAATAAATAGTTAATCTATTTTAAACCTACAAGAAAATCTGTTGCTGTCTGTTTATTTGTCAAATAAAACACAAAGGGGTTAAAATCCTAGTAACAAAAATACTTGCTGCGGTCAGTTGAGCATTGAACAGTGGGAACCACCCACACCCCTTACCACCATGTAACACCTCCATGAACCTCTCTGTCTCAATCCTCCTTAAAACCTACTTCTTTGACCAAGCTTTCTGTCATCCTTACTAATATCTCCTTTTTTGGCTAAGTGTCAATTTTTGTCTTATAATACTCCTGTAAAGTTCTTAGGATGTTTTTCTACATTAAAGGCACTATATAAATGGAAGTTGTTGTATTGGTCATGCCCTATTCCAGATTGTTAATTAATGTAGCAATTAGAAGGGGATCTAGCATCTCGTCCAGTGACACTCCACATGTGAATTGATCCTTTTGGGAGGTTACCCCATTTAAACCCACCCTTCACTGAGTCACTTATTATTCATCTTGTAATTTCTTCATTCACGCAGTATGTCTTTCCTAGAATCTTATAACAAAGGCTGGATGAGCTTAAGATTAATGATCTTTTGCACTATGGAGTCCTGTTTCATCGCTGCATTGTGGAAACACGCAACTAAAAACAGGACACTGGAGAATAGAGGAAGGCAGTAAGCACTGATATTGTTCCAAGCAGACTTTATGATACCCCAGATCACAGAAGTTCTTTCACATTAGGCATATTTCTGTGAAAGAAAGAGGCTGTATTTATTTGGAGGCTTTCACATCCTTAGGACATCTGAAAGGACTTCACAGCCAATGAACTACTCATGAAATGTAGTCACTTTTTTTAGGCATATCTGGCAGCCAATTTACACGCGGCAAGATCCTATCAATAGCAATGAAACGAATGATCATTAATCTGTTTTGGCAGAATGAAACCTATGCAGTCTTTCAACAGGCAGGTGATTAGAATATTAATGATCACATCACTCAAGTAGATAGGATGTGAGTTATAGCTCCTTAGATGTCGAATTAATTATTTGGCCACACATGAAAAAAGCCTATTTAAATTTTTGTTCAGCATGATGTTGGATTGCTTTCTCATTTGAATTTGTCTCGTTACCTTAAACCACAGATTACACACACTTACAGTTGTGACAATGCAAGATCAGGTCTTTATTGAGAAACCATTCTTCAAGATTCCATGAGTGCCCCTATACAGTGATTTGCTCACACGCAGGTGACAGTATAACCAATTATTGTGAAACCAAGATGCATGCACTTAACTAAAATGCATTTTTTCTTTCTCATTCCTTTCCAATTATCTCACTACCATGTTTACATTGCCTTAATTAGTTCAGTACCATTTTTCATAAGCACCAGTGATCAGATGGATGCATTCTAAATCATTGCAGACATTGCTGAGTGTTTACTTTCATACTTTGCATCATCCTCTTTATCCATGGAGGTGCCTGTTCCTTGCACCTCGTTACACAATACTTGGCTTACAATCCCATATTCAGCAGAAAGCTCTTTTAATGCATCTTTGGAGCCTAATGTAATGTTTGCCGGTTCCACAGGCTGTCCAAGAGATTGAGGTACTCACATAGTGTGGACTCTCGTTTTCATGCTGCCTCTTAATTCTTCTCTCTGGGTAACAATTCTATAGTAATTCTAGGCCATTCAACAGTATTGTCCACTTGTAGTCCTTGTTTCGAACACACCATCTGTGGTTAATCAAGTTACCAGCACAATTAATTGAAACAACACCAGCGTAAGAACTGGGTATATCGTCGTGCTCATCACACCAGTAGCTGTTGTACTCCTTCCATACAGGGACTCCCACCAGCTCCTATGTCCAACCTGACCTGAAGTTTTGCAGTGTTCTCAATTTCAACAATGTGATGATTGATGTCCACAACAATCTCTTGATTCATACACTAAAGCTGTTGAAAGCTTGTACTGCATTTCCCTATCTGTTTCTTCCAAATAGCAGCATGCGTAGGGTTGAAGTAAGGTTACTGCAGATTCAAATTCTCAAGATGCCTTTTTAAAGTCTGCTGGTCCATGACCACTTTGTGTCAATAAAATTGCAAATGACCACACTCCATAATTAGAAAAGATTATTAGTTATTATTGGTTATTAATAACAAAACTGTTACAAGGACTCAAATTATGTACATACAATTGCCAAAACCCATTTCGACAATTACTCATTCATTTAACGACCAAACTTCAACATTGCATGAGCCAGATCATTCCAAACAGGATGTTAAATTTCCAAGGACCTAATAAATATTATCACACACATACTTGTCGTCAAACCTTTAATAGAATCTCAGATCAGTTTCTGAGTAGGACTGAGAAACTTTGTTATATAGAGTGTGCATCGTGCTCTCTGAGGCTCAGGTGACATGGTGACTCAAATAACCAAAATCTACAATGAGGAATTCAACTTGTCAGGTGGTTACAAACTGAGTGATTTTCTTTTAATTAAAAAAAAAGTCAACAGATGAAAGTCTCCGCCAAACAAAGGCGGTGGAGGGGTGCCACCACCACCCGGTAAATGGGACCTGGAACAAGCAGAGATCAGGGTCACAAATAAACAATTATCAAACTGACAATCCCCCAAGTGAGCCTTAACCCATTCAGGTCCAAATGGTCCCAGGACTGTGTGACAAGTGGCCAGTTCTAACTGAATAAAGATCAAACTATGTTCCTTTGCAATTCATTCAGACTCAATTGTACATTTTGGCAAAGATTGGCCCACGCTGTCATATTCAGGCCCTGCGGTTCCCTAATGATATCAAGACTGAGTGTGTATTCTGCTAGAAATCAATTGAGCCATTGGTTAGAATCTTCCAATCCTCTGTCAACATAATTTTGTGCACCAATCCCTTTGTTTTAGCCTGGGTTCATACAAGATTGAGTGGTGATATTTTTTTAAACTGTCAGCAAAAAGGGTTAACTTCTTTGTATGTTTACCAGAAGACGTCAGATGCAATTGCATAATTTCATGTATTTTTTTAAAATCCCGATTGAGAAAGAACCAAACGTTAGGTTACTTTTTCTCATGTCTTTGTAACTTTTAAAACTTGCACACTTCTGTTAATCCTTAGCAATTGAGCTTTCATAGTGAAACAAAGGGGCAGAAATTTGTTTTGGGCGGTGGTGCAAATCAGGCGATATCGGATCAGCTGTTTACTATATACAGCGCCTGATATTCGGTTCTGTTGACTGTTCTGCGCTACCGCCTGTAACAAATATCTACTCCAAAATCTTTAACATTCTTGCACAAACGGGTTAAAGAGGGCACAGCTTGTGGACTCCAAAACATTCATATTGGCTTTTCAAAAAAATATAGGTTGAACGCAAAAGAATTCTTACAACTTTTGACAGTAGAAGAGGGACAGAATCTTCCTCTTTTTTCCTTTATCACGTCATAGATTAATTTAGTATTTTTGTCCTCTCAACTCAATTTATAATTTCTGATTACTTCTTACTTGTCAAAATCTTAAAGGGATGGGGAGGAGACAATCACATAGTAGCCCTCAAACTTGCAGTAACAATGCTTTGTAAACATTCAAACTGATTTAAAACGAGATCACGCATTTTTAATGTAAACTGCATAAAGCATAAGCAATTTTTAGCTGTAATCTAATTAAAACAAAATATTTTGAAAAATTCAGATTGTCATCATAGTGCTTTTTACAATTACACAAGTAAACTTCAGTCAAAATAAATCCACACCAACATCATTATCTTAAAATGTAATTCAAAGTTTTCCCCAACTTTGGGTGCACAATTTTAAACTGAAATGAACATAATCAACCATATTCAACTTATCATACTTCCATGCAACTTAGAAATATTCAACCCTGCAATAGGTTATAAACTCAAAGTGCCAAATTTGATGTGACATTCCCTGGTCACGAGCCCAAGAAATATTCACAGTTTAAATCAGTTCAGCTGCTGAATCCCCCAGTATCAACATCCTGAGGGTTACCATTTACCAGAAACTGAACTGGACCAGCCACATAAATGCTGTGGCTACAAGAGCAAGTCAGAGGCTAGGCATTCTGCACCAGGAAGTGGTGGTCCAGTGATAATATCACTAGACTAGTAATCCAGAACACAGGCTAATGCTTTGGAGACATGGGTTTGAATTCCTACCATGGAAAATGGTGAAATTTGAATTCAATTAATAAAAAAATCTGAGGTTTAAAAAAAAAGCTAGACAATTACATTGTCAATTGTAAAAACCCATCTGGTTCACTAATGCCTTTTAGGGAAGGAAATCTGCTGTCCTTACCTAGTCTGGCCTACATGTGACTCCAGACCCACTGCAATGTGGTGGACTCTTAACTGCCCTCTGAAATGGCCTAGCAAGCTACTCAGTTGTATCAAATCACTACAAGGCCTAAGAAAAGGTATGACCTATACCTTTAATACTGCAGTGGTTCAAGAAGGCAACTCCTCAAGGGCAATTAGGGATGGGCAATAAATGCTGGCACATCCTACAAACAGATAACAAAAACCTCCTCTCTCCCCAATGCCTGTCCACCATCTACAAGGCACAAGTCAGGAGTGTGATGGAATACTCTTCACTTGCCTGGATGAGTTGGGTGCAGCTCCAACAACAGTCAAGAAGCTCGACGTGATCCAGGAAAAAGCAGCCTGCTTGATTGACGCCCCATGCATCACCTTCAACATTCACTACAAGATGTACTGCAGCAAGGCACCTTCCAAACCTGCTACCTCTACCCCTAGCAGGGCAAGGACAGCAGATGCATGGAAATACCACCATCTGCAAGTTCCCCTCCAATAAATCTGCAATTAAAAGCTATTCTAATGATGGCCGTGAAACCATTGCCGATTGTTGTAAAAACCTATATGGTTCACTAATGTTCTTTAGGGAAGGAAATCTGCTGTCCTTACCTGGTCTGGCCTACAAGTGACTCCAGACTCACAGCAATGTGATTAATGCCCTCTGAAATGGTCTAGCAAGCCACTCAGTTGTAAATAACCGCTTCGAAGTCAATGAAAAGAAATGAAACCAGGCGGACCACCCGGCATCGACCTTGGCACCGGAAACGACAACGGCAAACCCAGCCCTGTCGACCCTGCAAAGTCCTCCTTACTAACATATGGGGGCTTGTGCCAAAGTTGGGAGAGCTGTCCCACAGACTAGTCAAGCAACAGCCTGACATAGTCATACTCACGGAATCATACCTTACAGACAATGTCCCAGACACCGCAATTACTATCCCTGGGTATTTCCTGTCCCACCAGCAGGACAGACCCAGCAGAGGTGGCGGGACAGTGGTCTACAGTAGGGAGGGAGTTGCCCTGGGAGTCCTCAACATCGACTCTGGACCCCATGAAGTCTCATGGCATCAGGTCAAACATGGGCAAGGTAACCTCCTACTGATTACCACCTACCGCCCTCCCTCAACTGATGAGTCAGTACTCCTCCATGTTGAACACCATTTGGAGGAAGCACTGAGGGTGGCAAGGGCACAGAATGTACTCTGGCTGGGGGACTTCAATGTCCATCACCAAGAGTTGCTCGGTAGCACCACTACTGACCAAGCTGGCTGAGTCCTAAAGGACATAGCTGCTAGACTGGGTCTGTGGCAGGTGGTGGGGGAACCAACACGAGGGAAAAACATACTTGACCTTGTCCTCACCAATCTGCCTGCCGCAGATGTTTCTACCATGACTGTATTGGTAGGAGTGACCACCGCACAGTCCTTGTGGAGACGAAGTCCCGCCTTCACATCGAAGATACTGTCCATTGTGTTGTGTAGCACGATCATTGTGCTAAATGGGATAGATTTCGAACAGATCTAGCAATGCAAAACTGGGCATCCATGAGGCGCTGTGGACCATCAGCAGCAGCAGAATTGTACTCAAAAACAATCTGTAACCTCATGTCCCGGCATATTCCCCACTCTACCATTACCATCAAACCAGGAGACCAACCCTGGTTCAACCATGGAGCCATGTGCAAATTGGCTTAGGGATAAGAATATTAGGGAAGTAAACATGTGGCTAAGGGAGTGGTGTGGGAAAGAGGGGTTCCATTTCATGGGGCATTGGCATCTGTTTTGGAACCAGGGGGATCTGTACCGATGGGACGGTCTCCACCTGAACCGATCTGGAACCAGTGTTCTAGCGAAACGGATAAATAGGGTGGTCTCTAGGACCTTAAACTAGTGACTCGGGGGGAAGGGAAAGGGAAAACGACAGGGAGTATGATGGTAAATAAAAAGGTAAGCAGCAGGCTAACATGTGTGCAGGAGGGTTTAAGTTCAAGGCAGACGATGAAAGAAGCAGAAAGGAAGGATAACTCAGGAGTTATTATTAGAGATGTTGGGAATCATGGGGGTAAGAAAGCTAGCATAAAGGCACTTTACCTGAATGCTCGTAGCATTCGTAACAAGGTTGATGAGTTAACGGCACAAATCATCACGAATAAATATGATTTGGTAGCCATTACAGAGACATGGTAACAGATTGGTCACGACTGGGAGTTAAATATCCAGGGGTACCAGACTATTCGGAAGGACAGACAGGAAGGTAAGGGAGGTGGTGTAGCTCTGATACTCAAGGACGACATCAGGGCGGTGCTGAGAGATGATATAGGTTCTATGGAGAATGAGGTTGAATCCATTTGGGTGGAAATTAGAAACTCTAAGAAGAAAAGTCATTGATAGGCGTAGTCTATAGGCCACCAAATAATAACATCACATTGGGGCGGGCAATAAACAAAGAAATAACTAATGCCTGTAAAAATGGTACGGCAATTATCATGGGGGATTTTAATCTACATGTAGATTGGTCGAACCAGCTGAGTCAGGGTAGCCTTGAGGAGGAGTTCGTTGAGTGTATCCGTGATAGTTTTCTTGAACAGTATGTAATGGAACTGACGAGGGAGCAAGCTATCCTAGATCTAGTACTGTGTAATGAGACAGGAATAATTAATGACCTCATGGTTAGGGATCCTCTTGGAAGGAGTGATCACAGTATGGTAGAATTTAGAATACAGATGGAGAGTGTGAAGATAAAATCCAATACCAGGGTCCTGTGCTTGAACAAGGGGGACTACAATAGAATGAGGGAGGACTTGGCTAAAGTAGACTGGAAACAAAGATTTTATGGTGGGACAGTTGACAAGCAGTGGAGGACTTTCAAAGTGCTCAGCAAAAGTATATTCCAGTGAAAAGGAAGGACTGGAAGAAAAGGGGTAATCTGCCATGGGTGTCTAAGGAAGTAAGGGAGGCTATCAAATTGAAAGAGAAGGCATACAAAGTGGCCAAAAGCAGCATGAAACTAGAAGATTGGGAAAACTTTAAAGGTCAACAGAAAGCCACGAAAAGAGCTACAAAGAAAAGTAAGATAGAACATGAGAAAAAATTAGCACAGAATATAAGACAGATAGCAAAAGTTTTTATAAATATATAAAACGAAAAAAAGTGGCTAAAGTAAACGTTGGTCCTTTAGAGGATGAGAAGGGGAATTTAGTTATGGGATATGATGAGATGGCCGAGGCATTGAACAGGTATTTTGTATCGGTCTTCACAGTAGAGGACATTAATAACATGCCAGTAATTGACAAAGAGACGAACGTAGGTGAGGACCTGGAAACAATCATTATTACGGAAGAGGTAGTGTTGGGCAAGCTAATGGAGCTAAGGATTGATAAGTCTCCTGGCCCTGATGGAATGCATCCCAGGGTACTAAAAGAGACGGCGGGAGAAATAGCAGGTGCACTGGCGGTAATTTTCCAAAATTCGCTGGACTCTGGGGTAGTCCCAGCTGATTGGAAAACAGCAGATGTGACGCCGCTGTTTAAAAAGGGAGGTAGACAAAAGATGGGGAATTATAGACCGGTTAGCTTAACCTCTGCAGTGGGGAAGATGCTTGAGTCTATTATCAAGGAAGAAATAGCAGGGCATCTCGATAGAAATTGTCCTGTTGGGCAGATGCAGCATGGGTTCATGAAGGGCAGGTCATGCTTGACAAATCTTTTGGAATTCTATGATGACATTACGAGCAAGGTGGACAATGGGGACCCAGTGGATGTGGTGTACCTAGATTTCCAAAAGGCCTTCGACAAGGTGCCGCACAAGAGGCTGCTGCATAAGATAAGGATGCATGGCGTTAGGGGTAAAGTATTAGCATGGATAGAGGATTGGTTGACTAACAGGAAGCAAAGAGTGGGGATAAACGAGTGCTATTCTGGTTGGCAATCAGTCACTAGTGGTGTGCCTCAGGGATCGGTGTTGGGACCGCAATTATTTACAATTTATATAGATGATTTGGAGTTGGGGACCACGTGTAGGGTGTCAAAGTTTGCAGATGACACTAAGATGACTGGCAGAGCAAAGTGTGCAGATGACTGTGAAACTTTGCAGAGGAACATAGATACATTGAGTGAGTGGGCAAAGGTCTGGCAGATGGAATACAATGTTAGTAAATGTGAAGTCATTCATTTCGGTAGGAGTAACAGTAAAAAAGGATTATTACTTGAATGGTAAAAAGTTGCAGCATGCTGCTATGCAAAGGGACCTGGGTGTCCTTGTGCATGAATCGCAGAAGGTTGGTCTGCAGGTACAGCAAGTAGTTAGGAAGGCAAATGGAATTTTGTCCTTCATTGCTAAAGGGATTGAGTTTAAAAGCAGAGAGGTTATGTTGCAGCTGTATAAGGTACTGGTGAGGCCGCACCTGGAGTATTGTGTGCAGTTTTGGTCTCCTTACTTGAGAAAGGATATACTGGCACTGGAGGGGGTGCAGAGGAGATTCACTAGGTTGATTCCGGAGTTGAGGGGGTTGGCTTATGAGGAGAGACTGAGTAGATTGGGATTATATTCATTGGAGTTCAGAAGAATGAGAGGGGATCTTATAGAAACATATAAAATCATGAAGGGAATAGATAAGATACAAGTAGAGAGGATGTTTCCACTGGCAGGCAAAGCTAGGACAAGAGGGCATAACCTCAAGATTAGAGGGAGCAGATTTAGGACTGAATTAAGAAGGAACTTCTTCACCCAGAGGGTTGTTAATCTATGGAATTCCTTGCCCAGTGAAGTAGTTGACGCTTCTTCAGTAAACGTTTTTAAAGATAAGGTAGATATCTTTTTGAACAATAAAGGAATTAAGGGATACAGTGAGAGCGCAGGTAAGTGGATCTGAGTCCACGGAAAGATCAGCCATGATCTTATTGAATGGCGGAGCAGGCTCGAGGGGCCGGACGGCCTACTCCTGCTCCTAGTTCTTATGATCTTATGAAGAGTGCAGGAGGGCATGCCAGGAGCAGCACCAGGCATACCTTAAAATGAGGTGTCAACCTGGTGAAGCTACAACGCAGGACTACTTGCATGCCAAACTGCAGAAGCAGCATGCAATAGACAGAGCTAAGCAATCCCATAACCAACGGATCAGATCTAAGGTCTGCAGTCCTGCCACATCCAGTTGTGAATAGTGGTGGACAATTAAACAACTAACTGGAGGAGCTGACTCCACAAGTATCCCCATCCTCAACGATGAGGGATCCCAGCACATTAGTGCGAAAGATAAGGTTGAAGCATTTGCAACAATCTCCAGCCAGAAGTGCCGAGTTGATCATCCATCTCGGCCCCCTCCTGAAGTCCCAGCATTACAGATGCCAGACTTCAGCCAATTCGATTCACTCCGCGTGATATCAAGAAACAACTGAAGGCACTGGATACTGCAAAGGCTATGGGCCCTGACAATATTCCGGCAATAGTACTGAAGACCCTAACCCTAACCCTAACGTGCTGAAGAACTTGCTACACCCCTAGCCAAGCTGTTCCAGTATAGATACAACACTGGCATCTACCCGGCAATGTGGAAAATTGCCCAGGTATGTCCTGTACATAAAAAGCAGGACAAGTCCAACCCGGCCAATTACCGCCTCATCCGTCTACTCTCAATCATCAGTAAAGTGATGAAAGGTGTCATCAACAGTACGTACCATCAAGCAGCACTTGCTTAGCAATAACCTGCTCAGTGATGCTCAGTTTGGGTTCCGCCAGGGCTACTCTGCTCCTGACCTCATTACAGCCTTGGTTCAAACATGGACAAAAGAGCTGAACTCAAGAGGTGAGGTGAGAGTGACTGCCCTTGACATTAAGGCAGCATTTGACCGAGTGTGGCATCAAGGAGCTCCAGCAAAACTGGAGTCAATGGGAATCAGGGGGAAAACCCTCCGCTGGTTGGAGTCATACCTAGCGCAAAGGAAGATGGCTGTGGTTGTTGGAGGTCAATCATCTCATCTCCAGGAGATCACTGCAGGAGTTCCTCAGGGTAGTGTCCTAGGCCCAACCATCTTCAGCTGCTTCATCAATGACCTTCCTTCAATCATAAGGTCAGAAGTGGGGATGTTTGCTGATAATTGCACAATGTTCAGCACCATTCACAACTCCTCAGATACTGAAGCAGTCTGTGTAGAAACGCAGCAAGACTTGCACAATACTCTTGGGCTGATAAGTGGCAAGTAACATTCATGCCACACAAGTGCCAGGTAATGACCATCTCCAACAAGAGAGAATCTAACCATCTCCCCTTGACATTCAATGACATTACAATTGCTGAATCCCCCACTATCAACATCCTAGGGGCTACCATTGACCAGAAACTGAACTGGAGTAGCCATATAAATACCGTGGCTACAAGAGCAGGTCAGAGGCTAGGAATCCTGAGGTGGGTAACTCACCTCCTGACTCCCCAAAGCCTGTCCATCATCTGCAAGGCAGAAGTCAGGAGCGTGATGGAATACTCTCCACTTGCCTGGATGGGTGCAGCTCCAACAATACTCAAGAAGCTCGACAGCATCCAGAACAAAGCAGCCCGCTTGATTGGCACCCCATCTACAAACATTCACTCCCTCCACCACCGACGCACAGTGGTTGCAGTGTGTACCATCTACAAGATGCGCTGCAGCAATGCACCAAGGCTCCTTAGACAGCACTTTCCAAACCCGCAACCTCGAAGGACAAGAGCAGCAGATGCATGGGAACATCACCATTGCAAGTTCCCCTCCGAGTCACTCACCATCCTGACTTGGAACTATATCGCCATTCCTTCACTGTCACTGGGTCAAAATCCTGGAACTCCCTTCCTAACAGCACTGTGGGTGTACCTACCTCGCATGGACTGCAGCGGTTCAAGAAGGCAGCTCACCACCACCTTCTCAAGGGCATTTAGGGATGGGCAATAAATGCTGGCCTGGCCAGTGACGCCCACATCCCATGAATGAATAAAAAAAAAAGCCACACACCTTCCTGACTTGTAACTATATCACCATTTCTTCGCTGTCACTGGGTCAAAATCCTGGAATTCCCTTCTTAACAGCACTGTTGGTGTACCTACATCCAGGACTCGAGAGGAGGCTGTAGAAGAGCTCAAGATACAGAGAGACGGGGAATCAGCAGTGGAAATCCAGTCCTGCGAGTGCATGCTTTGAGTTGGAGAACCAAGCAGAGTTCGAGGATCTGGTGAGAAACCATCTATAACGGTACTAAGCAGGCACCACCAGGAAAGTCCGTAGTGAAGGGCTGATCTGAGATTGGCATCATTACACATGGCACCAAGAGAAAAAAAAAAGCAACAAGGCTGCAAATGCTCGATTCTCTAAGAGAAGAGAGTTAAAAGAGATAGAGGTTATTATAAGGAGGAAAGTAATCCTTAGTCTAGCAGCGAGATTTTGAAGGCTGAAATAGCCATAGCAGGAATCAGCATGGAGCTGAGAAAAAAAATTACTGGAAACTTCCTATAGTGGAGGGAAGAACACAAAAGTGAAAGCAAAACTAATTAAAGCAATGGAAATTAGATTCTCAAATCCAGTGAGGTTTGGACAATCAAACCCAAAATTGGTCACTCTGGCAAAAATGGTTCCTCAGGTTCAGAATAGCTTCTAAATTGGACAGCCAGTCTGAGGCAGAACAAGTTAACACTATTATATTCAATTGGGGCTATATCAGATGATGTTATTGCAAGTTTTAAAAGCTTTTGATTCTTATTTTAATTTGCAGAGCAATACGATTTTAGAAAGAGCAAGTTTCAACAGAAGGGTTCAGAAACTGATCGAAACAGTTGATTCTTTCATCAATGACCTATACAGCTCACAGAGGGATGTGAATATGGAGAACTTAAAGCAGAATTGATAAGAGACCACATTGTAGTAGTCATTGCTGATGAATTCCTATCAGATCTATTGCAGTCTAAAGAAGACCTCACCCTGGACAAAACTATTCAGCTGATGAGACAAGCAGAGGTCTGGAAGAACAACCGATCAATCCTGCTACAGGCAACACTCCAGTACAAGGGAAAACAAATATTAGAAACTTTGCATGTTCTAAAGAATCAGGAGTTCTCTCTTTTAAGTAGAAGAGCTGGTATTGATCTTCATCTTATAAAGAACGTAGAAGTGGTTAAGCAACAAGAATCTGGGATTCGTTTCCAATTGTTTACTTGTCTAGGCAGACTGAAGACCAAATATAGTATCATGTTGCGGAAGGATGCTAAACCTGTGTGTATTTTCACACCTAGGAAGGTTCCACACCCGCTAATGAAGCAAGTCCAACATCAATTAGAAGACAAGACCAGGATGGGAGTCATTTCTCCTGTCACTGAACCTATCGAGTGGTTTTCAGGAATGGTTCCAGTTCCTAAATCTAATGGCGATCTTCACATTTGTGTAGTCTTAACTTAATAAGGCTGTGACACAAGAAGTCCAACCAATGTCCTCAGTGGACAAAAGCTTGGAAAAATTATCCAAAAGTGCCATGTTCACAAAACTTGATGCGAATAGTAGTTTTTGGCAAGTTCCATTGGATAAGAAGTCAAGGTTATTGACAACCTTCATTGCTCCTTTTGGAAGATTTTGCTTTAACCATCTACCATTTAGTATCACATCATCAACGGCAATATTCCAGAGAACTATGTTGAATATTCTACAGGGCCTTGAAGGTGTCATATGCCATATGGATGACATTTTAGTTCATGGAGAGTCCATTGGAGAACATAATGTAAGGGTTCGAGCAGTTTTTAATCGCCTACAGGATGAAGGCCTAACACTCAATGAGAAGTGTGAGTTTTCAATAATATCTATTTGTTTTTTAGGGCACAGCATCAGCGGTAACGGCATAATGGGAGACCCGCAAAAACAAGAGCCATTAGTGAACTTTCACTTCCTACTTCGATCCACGATCTTCAAAGGTTTCTTGGCATGGTCAATCAATTGGCAAAATTCTTACCTAATTTAGCACAAGTTACTGAGCCTTTACAACAACTGTTAAGAAAAGCTCAAGCATCATGCTGGGAGGCACATCAACAACAAGCATTTCAAAGGATCTAGGAGATGCTGATTTCGACAGAAGCCTTAGGTTAGTATAACCCTTCACTTCCAACAACAGTTGCAGCTGACGCCTTATCTACAGGGGTAGGGGCATCCTTTTCCAAGAATAGCCAGATGGAAGTCGAAGACTGTTTATTAAACGTCGCGAGCATTGTCTGACATGGAAACGAGATACACCATAATAGAGAAAGACACTCTTGCTGTCATCTGGGCTTATGAGAAGTTTTTGGGCTACATTATAGTCCTAAAGGTTGTCATAGAGACAGACCACAAACCCCTAGTTCTCTTACTTGACGAAAAGGAACTCGCTAAGATGCCTCCGCGGATCCAGAGATTCCAGTTGAGTTTCATGAGGTTCACATATGATACAGTGTACGTACAGGGCAAGCAACTAACGACAGCAGGTGCATTGTCCAGAACGACGGTCGACTATCCTACTCAACAGAATGTTAACTTTATTGACAAAACTGAGTCATACTCACAGGTCACTGCATCATAATGGCCGGCAAATTCAAATAAACTACAACAAATTCATCGGGTGCAGATGCAAGATGAAGAGTGCATCAATGACCGCCAATATTGCAAGTAAGGTTGGCCACAACAGAGTCCTAGTGGTAAAAGGATGCAAATTTTCTTCGATCACAGAAGACACTTTACCATAGTGGATGATTTGCTGGTATATAATGAGAGATTGGTGATTCCAGACACACTCTGGGTAGAGATCTTGGAGAAAATACATCAGGGTCTTATGGGCATAACTAAATTTAGAGCACGGGCTCAGGCGTCCGTGTGGTGGCCAAGAATGTCAAAGGATATTGAAGAAATGGTCTCAAATTGTCAAGTGTGTGCAATTCACAAACAGGATCAAAGGGAAGCTCTTATATCAACCCAATTCCCAACCAGACTGTGGTGATGTTTGGCGATGATCTATTCATCTTCGATGGAAAATCTTATCTGATTATAGTAGATTACTTTTCAAGAGGGATTGCGGTTAAATGTATGTACATAACAACTGAAGCAATCATTCAAGTGTTACAAGAAATCTTCGCAACACATGATCAGATAGTGTCCGACAAGCGACCACAATTTGCAAATGAGTACCTAAAAAGCTTTGCAGAAATCAGTGGATTTGTGCATATAACAAGTTCTCCTAGGTATCCACAGTGTAATGGAGAAGCTGAGTGAGCAGTCTGAACTATTAAAGCACTGTTAAAGAGGAATCAGGAATTCCAATCAGTGCCTCTGAATTACAGAACTACTGTAATGGAAATGGAAAGAAAACTTAAGATGCAACTTCCAATTTACCTCAGAAATTACTACTAGGGATACAAATCCAGGATTATCAGAGAGTTCAAGACAGAGAAAAGTATTACCAGAAGAAACAAACCCATAATTATGACAGGATGTACTGTACTAGCAACCTACCAAAGTTGTCAGAAGGGCAAAAGGTATGGGTATGAGACCAAAACAGAGAAGGAGCTTTTCTCCACAGAGAGGAGAATCAACAGCGATCTTATTTACTAAGAACTTCAGAAGGTACTGAAGTTAAAGGAAGCTTATTCCTTTACATCAAAGAAGATGTTGTGGGACAACTCAATAACCACACGGAGTGACTCAGGTACAGGTTTCGATCATTTATTCAAGCGTACACAAGGAGAGACCACCTTGGGTAGTCCGAGTTAGTACTCTGATTTTACACACAAAGATACAAACTTATATACTATTCTTGTCACGTAATATGGTCAAACAATGGATGATTGATTATGCACTCTAATGAATACACCATTTTATTCTTATCAGTGCTCACTGCACATGTCTCTAGCCCGGATCCATTATCTCTTTGTTTCACATTTTGCAGCCTGGACTGATCCCAGCTCCAACCTTTACTCCCTAATCCTGCACGCAGCTTGTCTGTTTCTTTTCTCATATTCTGCTGAGTTACCTTCCCAATACATTGCTTATTTCTACTTATTTCTACTTAACCCCTTCAGTTCCCCCTTTTGGCCCTTAGCCTAGGCCAAGATGGCCAACAGACCTAAATAGTGATGTGCTCAACTTTCATTGCTCTCTGCCACTCATTGATACTAGCCAGGTATCAACTTTAGGGTTGCAAAGGCAATTGACTACACCATCTGTATGACTCAGCTCTGCAGTAAGGGCTCACAAACAACCTGTCTCACCCCCAAGTTCTCATGTCCCCATACTAATGGCCTCTCTTTGTGTGTCCTCCTGACCCTGTAAATTAGGCATGTCAAACGTATGATCATCACTATTTGGGCAATGACCAAGATGTGGGAGATGATCCTGAACCAGGGGTGTATCTGTACATTTGAACCAGAGGTCCTCCTATCATGTAGTATCATCGTTCTGATCGGCTTCCTCTTCCAGTGCCTTAGTTTGTTGTTGTAACGTGTAATACACTCTATGTACCTGCTGTAACCCGTCACGGATGGCTGTGAGGTGAGTGGGCAGCAGTGAGATAGAATATGAGAACTGCCTCAAGTACTGTGTGAGGTTTTCCTTTATGTTCTCGGTAACCTACAAGCTGACCATTTCCCTTTTAAATATCTCCACCAGCTCTACCTTTCCCACCCTCGCCAATACCTGTGGGTGCAGACACACTGTGTGATTAGTTATTGAACAGGATGGGTTGTGTCCATACTGATACTCCCGTTGTATCGTGGTCAGACAATATCTCCCTTTTCCTACATAGGCAATGTGGGTCAGTTCCATTACTGCCCATATAGCTTCCAATGTACAATGGACTGTTATGTTAAATTCACATTTTGCCTTTTCAGTCATATATATTGGATGTGGACACACCACGGCAGAGGCTCCTACACTACACCTATCTAAAGTAGTACCTATCATTTCCCCCTCTATCGCTACAGCATATGGCAGTATATCATGATATCTTGCATAATACTCTTTCCTTATAACCTCATTATTTTCTACTTCACATAACATCTTTCTGGGTGTTGATTCTGGTATAACCAGAATCGCCAAGACCACACCTGTCAATAGGCTATTATTGACAATACATTTCTCATCAGCTTTATACACACGTGTGAAACCTCTGAGCTGGCAACCAGTTGGTTGTTGGTTCTAACGTTGGGACAATTTAGACAAGTGTGCGTTTGATATACATAGGGGAACATCTCCCTCATGGAGTTGTCTCAGATTTTCCCACGTCTGCTCAAGCATCCAAGATCCATAAGTACTGCAGACATTGTTCCTGGCCACGTCCTCTGAGATATTACGCCCTTCACCAATTAGGTCGTTAATAGTCCATGCGTGACTCTCAAGTACTGCAACCAAATCCTGAACTGTCCATGTCAGGGTTTGGTCCACACCAAGCTGTCCACTCTGGATCCTTTGTCCCTATTTTAGGATTTCGTTAAGTTGGATGCTTATTTTGGTCCACCAAGGCCAGGTCCATTGAATTTACAACTGAGGTTCCCATGTTAAATAATGTGGCGGCATCATTCACCAGGCTACGTTTTTGCAGTTCTTTCCCTGAGCAGGGGGTGGAACCCGTGGCCTCCCCCCCCAGCATTCGACCAAGATACCTGTGTTATTACTTGTTTTACCAAAGTCTCATACAGTGCTTGGGTCTCCACTGGGCACCACTGGGGCAATTTAATGTTAGAAATGTTTAGGACAACGGATACCAGCTCATGGTGTACATTATCATACAAGATTTTACTCGTTTTTGTCAGCACTAGTCCATTCTCTAGCCCAGGGCTCAACGTTGGGCAAGGGGGATCCATTAATTGTGTCCTTAGTATCAGGGTTTTCCCCGTTGTGTCGGTTACCACTGTGGTGGTATGAGGTGGGGTTGTGGACTGGGGCGGCTTCGGGAAAACTCACCATGACCCATGCCCGCCACATTGGTAGATCCGATGGCCTTAATCTCTGGCTTAAAGGTGAGGTAACCTCATCCTTTACTGCATCCAATCCTCACACAGTCTTGCAGTAGAGACCAACAAATACTAGCACGCCCCCCCCCCCCCATCCTTGTGGCAGTCCTGTTGCAAGGGCTCACAGTTCTCTTCGGGCTTGTGTGCACATGCCATGGTTAAATTTAGAAATGTGATGCAGCCCCACTGGCGGAAAACTGACATACCTCGTGGAAAGGTTGCCCTCGAAGAAGGTGACTTGCCTGTAGTCTTGTTGGGGGGTGGGGGTGCAATTAATCCTCCCACATTACAGCGGAAACATGTTATCTGTCGTACACTAAGCTCCAGGGTATTCGTCTTCCCCTTGCGTCCTGCGGTTGAGCTGTTGTGATATAATCCGGTTGTCTCTTGGCGGTTTGAACCTTCACTGATCCCCAGTCCCAGAAGTATCAGCATTATGAGTAGCATTCTGTAAGATATAATGGGCCTTTCCAGTCATCACTGGTCAGCTGTAATTAACTCTGCAAGACAAAATTAGTCCGTTACATATTTCAGTTGCGTCCAGTGTTTCCAGCGTCCCTTCCCTCTAAAGTCCACACAGGCATAGGTATCGCTGATCATTATTATCTCGTAGGGCCCTATCCATTTAGGTGCAAACCCTGGCTTCTCGGGCATTACGATGCTAGGCACCTTCGCCTGTTTCTCTTTTGTGTCTGTTTCCATAACGCGTATGATCTACTGGTCTCTAACTTCCTGTGTTAGCTCATGCAGTTGCCTGCATAGTTCTCTCACAAATTGTTTAACCCTTTCTCTTGCGGGCCCTACTTCCTCACTACCTGCTACAACATCCCCTGGCAATCTCATCGCCCTTCCTGTCATTAACTCATACGGGGTTAGCCCCGTCATTCTCTTGGGCGTGGCCGTGAGTCCCATTAGGATCCCGGGCTACAGGTCAACCCATCCCCGTCCTGTTTCCTGGATGGCTTTAGCCAATGCTCTCTTCAAAGTACTATTCATCTGTTCCACCATGCCTGAGTTTTGTGAGTGATAGCGAGTATGAAACTTCTGTTTTATGCCTAATAATTCACAAGCTTCCTTGATCACCCGACCTGTGAAATGTATCCCTTGATCCAAATCTATCTATAACCTGGGGATTACTTCTTCAGCCATTATTCAGGCCATCGTACTGGCTGAGCAGTCCCGCGTGGGAAAGGCTTCCGCCCACCTCGTAAACTGGTCGATGATGACCAAGCAGTAGTTCTTTCCCCGACGGGTGGGAGGGGCCCTGTGAAATCAATCTGTATCTGCTCCTATGGCCCCTTCGGTTGAGGTTGGTGTGACATATGGACCTTTATTAGGTGTCGTGAATTGTGCTGTGTACTCACCAAACACCTCTGGCAATGTTTTGCTGCATCCCTTCCCATAGCTTGCCACCACCAGCATCTGCTCATTCTCCCCAACATAGCTTCTCTCCCACGGTGTACATTCCCATTCTCCTGTCATTACTATATGTTCTCAGACCTTCACTGCCCTTGATGCGCAGTTGCGTGCTGCCACACAGCGGGGCACGCCACTCACTACAGGGGACTGCTTGGTTGAAAAGTATCCTACTGGTCTCATGTGATCCCTGTGCCTCTGGATTAGTACCGCGCTATATAATCCGTCCTCATTGTGGGCCTGCAGGTTTTCCCATGCAGGGGAACCCTAGTGCCGGCATGCGGATGAGCACCTGTTTTAATGCAGAGTATGCTTGTTCCTCGCCCCAGTCTGTAGCGTCCTATGATGACTTCCCCACTTTGGTCAGGTCCTGTATGGGTGCCGCAATTTTCACAAAGTTCTCTATGAAGTTCCAACAGTAGTTAAATAGGCCCAAGACCTTTCTAACTCCTCTTACGTGCACCGGTCTAGGCATTCTATCTATGGCCTCCTTCCTGCTCTGGGGGAGCTCCCGTTTACCCTGTGTGACCCGGTACCCTTAAGTGTTGGACCTCTCATTGTCCTAATTGAGCTTTCTTCGGGCTCACCTTGAATCCCACCATCTCCAATAGTTTTAAAACACTCAGTAGGGCCCCTACATGCCTCCTTGCGGTCTTTGAGGCAATCAGGCTGTTGTCTACATATTGGACTATTGTGCTGTCCTCGTCTATGCTTGCCTGACTCAGGTGAACCAGTGAAAGAACGCTGGGCTATTGTGAAATACCTGAGGCAAGCGTGTCCAAGTGTACTGCCAGTGCCCTACCATGAATGCAAACTTGTCCTGTGATTCCTCATGCAACAGGATAGCCCAAAATCCGTTCGCTACGTCCAGTACGGAGAAAATCGTATGGTCTGACCTCGAGCCACTGAATATAGTAGCAGGACTAGCTACTATTGGGTGTCACTATGTTCAGGGCTGTGTAATCGATGGTTAGTTGGTAAGATCTGTCGGGCTTCCCGACTGGCCAGATGGGGGAATTTGTAGTAGACTGTGTCCTTCTCACTATTCCTCCACGTTCCAGGCTTTGTACTATTTCCCACACCACTTCCTGTGCTTCCCGTTTAATGGGGTATTGTTTTCTTGGGGAATGCTTTGGTCCTGGTATGTAGACGGGTGCCATATTCACCCTTCCACAGTCATCTGTGTGCTGTGCCAAAACTCCGGTGACTTGTCGGCACAGAATTCCCCAGGGACCCTGGCATTCCCATGGGTCCGGGTCAGCCTCGATCACCGCCATTACATTGCGAGCAATCATAGGAGTTCTTTCCCCCTTGAGTGGAGTACATATTAGTATCTTACAATCACCTGGGTTAATCACCTGGGACCCCAGCTCTATTAAAAGGTTAATGCCCAGGATATTCCCTTCCGTTGTTTTGCATACTCATATCTGGATGGGGATCATTAATCCGCTCACTTCTAGAGGAATTGTTTCACTGCGTTTTGCTCCGATTCTCGTCCCCCCTATCCCAGATAAAGTTACTGTTTGTGTCGTTACTGGAAAATCCAGGTCCGTGATTGATACAGATGCCCCAGTGTCTATTAACATACTGCACTGCCGGCCCCCGAACAGCACGTCAGCAAATGTTCAGGGGTCCCCGGCCCTGGATGATCCAAGGGCCGATATCCCTATGTGTTGTTCCCGGCCATATCCCAGAACAGTTACCGGACCTCTTCAGCTGTCAAGTGCTGTTGCCCTGACCCGCTACTAGAGGTCTATCTAGGCTCTTGTCTTTCTTTTCCTCCACCAGGTGCCCAGCAGTCATTCCAGCTATGCCCGGGCTTTCTGCAGTTTATACACTGGTTGTTGGATGGTGCCTGTCTTTCCTTTGGCACCTCACAGTCCTTTGCCATGTGGCCTTGTTTGCTGCTGCTATAGCTCCTATTTTACTTCCCTGTTGGTCTGAGCCAGTAGCTAAAGCCTGGCTCGGGTATCAAATTAAAACAGACCGGTGCCCGACTCGACAACAGCCAACCCGGACCCGAGTCCTTTAACTTTTTAAAATGCCCGACCCGACCTGAAAATAACAAACACATTTTTGAAAAAGATTATAGACTAAAACAAAAACAATATGAAACAAAACAGTACAGGCCAGTCCGACCTGACCTGAGCCCGCATGCTGGACGCTGAATACAGACCCAATCTGACCCGAACCCGATACATGTAATCGGGTTTGCTCGGGTTTGGGTTGGGTAGCCAGGCTTTACTGGTAGCCCATTGCATGATATCTATGTAATTTCCTCCCACTGACAAACCCATTTTTAGGACTTTCTGGTGCTCTCAGCCGAATCCTTCCTTTAACATTTTCAAAAATATTTCTTCATTATGCGTTGGGAATCCACTGTATTGTACATATGCATCCCACTTCTGCTCTGCATAGTCCATTACAGACTCCCCTTTCTTCTGGGCAACAGATGTGATATATCCCTAATTGGATTCACCTTTTCCCAATTTCTCCTGCACTCCATTCTTAAAGGCCCCATGATTACCTGCTATCGCGTCAGTGGTTGTCCCCTTATCCATCGCCGTCCACCCACCTGCGCAGTAGTTATAGTGCATATATCCCCAAAGCACTTTGCCTTCACCAAGCCCTGTGTGCTCTTTGGGTGCATACAGTGGAACTCTTGCATTTCACCAAGTTTAGTCCAAAATTCCCTATTATCATTGCGGGGCTTAAGACGGAGCAGTTCGAAAAGTAACATCTGTCTTTCACCTGGATTAAAGGGGACATGCATTATCTTTTCCGTTACCTCTTTTGTTTCTACTTCACTGCCGTCTTCATCAACCTTAACATTACCCTTTTCATCCTTTACTTTCTTTTTGGAGGTTTTGGTCTGTACCATCATAGGGGCCATTTTGGGAAATTCAAGAGTGGTGCCGTGGGATGTTCCCCGTATCCGGCTGCCTCTTCTGCCAGGCTTCCCCAATCAACTGCATCATTGGTGTTGTTATCGGAGGCGGGGGATACTGCTGCCACCCGACAGTCCTTAGTCTTTGTTTGCTGCATATGGGCGTTCACCCGCCTGCATAGTTGCAAGTATAATGCAGTCACGATAACTGCCCCTTTCTGTTCCTTATCCTTTTTCTGACCTATCCAGCAAGTTTTCTGCTTCTCGGGGTTTCCTCTGGATCCCACCCATCCTGTTGCATCTTTTTAATAATCTTTTTATGTTGTTCTGTCATAAACTTAGTCATGGAGCCCTCCGGGCCCCAAGCGAAATGCATTTTGTTACTCAACTTCTTTTCTGACATTTTACTAGCCTCCTGATGCCGTCCAACACAGTCGCCTATCCCCTTCGTCTCTCCTGACTAGTGCGGCTATACATCCTGTATACCTTATGGTAAGTGGTTCTAACCTCTGCACAGCTTCGGACTTACTATACTGCCAGCGCGGTTCTGCTTCCTTACCCGGCGCCTCCTGTCCTGAGTCCTCCTTTAGATTCTTTGGGTACTCGACCGGACCTTCACTCGGGTAGGCTTACTGCCCTAACTATGGGTGGTAAATAAATATACTCACCCATTTGTAGCACTGCTCCGATGGTCCGGTGCACCTATCCTGCCAACTACGGCAAACTGTTCTGGGACAACTCAATCACCACACGAGGAGACTCAGATCCAGGTTACGATCATTTATTCAAGTGTACGCAGGGAGAGATCACCTCGGGCAGTACATCAAAGAAGTCAATTAGTCATACATTTGGACAAATCAGATGTTGAGCTGGAAATTCAGAAATCTCAGGATACTACAAACCTCAATGAAGGCTGTCCAAGTCAATGTGAAATTCTTTGAAGATGTGACAAAACACATTGATGAAGGAAGAGCAGTGGATGTGGTGTATATGGATTTTAGCAAGGCGTTTGATAAGGTTCCCCATGGTAGGCTCATTCAGAAAGTGAGGAGGCATGGGATACAGGGGAAGTTGGCTGTCTGGATACAAAATTGGCTGGCCCATAGAAGACAGAGGGTGGTAGTAGATGGAAAGTATTCAGCCTGGAGCTCGGTGACCAGTGGTGTTCCACAAGAATCTGTTCTGGGACCTCTGCTCTTTGTGATTTTTATAAATGACTTGGATGAGGAAGTGGAAGGCTGGGTTAGCAAGTTTGCCGATGACACGAAGGTTGCTGGAGTTGTGGATAGTGTGGAAGGCTGTTGGAGGTTGCAACGGGACATTGACAGGATGCAGAGCTGGGCTGAGAAGTGGCAGATGGAGTTCAACCTGGAAAAGTGTGAAGTGATTCATTTTGGAAGGTCGAATTTGAATGCGGAATACACGCTTAAAGACAGGATTCTTGGTAGTGTGGAGGAACAGAGGGATCTTGGGGTCCATGTCCATAGATCGCTCAAAGTTGCCACCCAAGTTGATAGGGTTGTTAAGAAGGCGTATGGTGTGTTGGCTTTCATTAACAGGGGGATTGAGTTTAAGAGCCGCGAGGTTATGCTACAGCTCTATAAGGCCCTGGTTCGACCACACTTGGAATATTGTGTTCAGTTCTGGTCGCCTCATTATAGGAAGGATGTGGAAGCTTTAGAGAGGGTGCAGAGGAGATTTACCAGGATGCTGCCTGGACTGGAGGGCATGTCTTACGAAGAAAGATTGAGGGAGCTAGGGCTTTTCTCATTGGAGCGAAGAAGGATGAGAGGTGACTTGATAGAGGGGTACAAGATGATGAGAGGCATAGATAGAGTGGATAGCCATAGACCTTTTCCCAGGGTGGAAAGGGCTAAAACATTGATAGGTAAATTGGCCATTAGCAATTGCCCCTAGTATAGGTAGGTGGTAGGGAAATATAGGGACAGGTGGGGATGTTTGGTAGGAATATGGGATTAGTGTAGGATTAGAATAAATGGGTGTTGATGGTCGGCACAGACTCGGTGGGCCGAAGGGCCTGTTTCAGTGCTGTATCTCTAAACTAAACTAAACTAAACCAGGGGGCATAATTTTAAGGTGATTGGAGGAAGGTTTCGGGGAGATGTCAGAGGTAGGTTCTTTACACAGAGAGTGGTGGGTGCGTGGAATGCACTGCCAGCGGTGGTAGTAGAAGCAGATACATTAGGGACATTTAAGCGACTCTTGGATAGGTACATGGATGATAGTAGAATGAAGGATAGGTAGTTAGTTTGATCTTAGAGTAGGTTAAAGGTTCGGCACAACATCGTGGGCCGAAGGGCCTGCACTGTGCTGTACTGTTCTATGTTCTAAGAGACAAGAGTTCAGGGAAAGACTCCCAGTCTTCCACATCAGACGACAACAAGATCAGGGAGAGTTGTGAAGCCTCCAGAATGAATCTATGATGTCAGAGACTTGGGGGAGATGGGGTAGTATGTAAATAAAAAGTGAATGTATGTAAATTTGTATTTGGATAAAGACTTGGGTGGGGAGAGGAGATGTAGTATAAGGGTCTGAAAGAGTTAATCTTGAGAGTGTGCAAAGATTACCTCCTACCATGATGATGTAAGGGATCACATGTGAGAGAGACTTGAAGCAAGATGCAGCTTGGCTTTTGGTGGTGTCACACTAGTGTGAAGATGTATATACTTCTAATATAATAAATATCAGTGTTCTAACTAACCCGGACTGAAGTATCTCTATCAGTTAGACTAAGTAAGGTGGCAGCATAATGAACAAACATACAACAATCTATGCGTTTTATATCCAAGAAAAACTCCTTTCGTTGCAGTTATGTTGGAGTGCTAACATTAATAGTAGTTAACTACCAGTCTGCCCACTGGAAAAGTGCAAGAAAGATTTTGCCTTCATATCACCCTTTTTTTACATCCATGTTCCAAACCACTTCACATTCAAGAAATTAGTGTGCAGTCACAGTGATGTAGGCAAACACGGCAGTCAATTTGCACAGAGCAAGGTCCCGAAACCAGCAGCTGATCTAAATGACCAAATAAGGTTTTAGGCATTGCTGGTTAAAGGATAGATGCTGGGCAGGATTGTTGTCTTTTGAAAAGCACTGTGGGATTGTTTACATACATCTGACCAGGCTGAAATGGGCCCCAGTTTAACATCTAATCTGAACAACTGCACCACTGATAAAGCAGCAGTCCCTCAGCACTACACTGAAAGCCCCAATTTAATCTTGGGATGGGAATCAGGTGAGTAGGGGGTCATGGCAGGTAACAAACCAACCCAGATCCGACAGCACAAGGCCCAAGAAACTTGCCTCATTCAGTCTCCCGCCAGAAACCGAGTGCACAGAAGGAGTGGAGCTTGGCCCTCAGGTAAATCACGGGGAAGAGCTTCGGGTGGGCCTCACAATTTGGCGGCGGGGGCGGGGGTGGGAAGGCGGAGGGAGGCCGGGGGGAGGGGAGGTATGTTCCTGCTGTTCTTGACCTAATTAGGACTCAAAAAAGTAAAACGATTTGGGCCACTTCTGGCCCCGACTCCTCTTCCCTCTTGCTTGGCCTATCAGGACTGCAATCCTGATTATGTTATCATCAGAACTGATCTTCAGTACCCAGATGATCTCCAATGCAGGTCCTTCCCCCTCGCTCAGAAGAGGTGGGACGAGCGAGAAAATTCCACAGGTTATTTTAACTTTCCACTCATTCAGTTTTCTGCCAGGCAGGTAGGTTTAAAAACTTCTCCTGAGTTATCAGGCTAGATTATGTGCTCAATCCACACCCTTTAGTGTCAGAGGCAAGATCTCTACTAAATAAATCAAGCTGAGAGCTGTAGATTCTTCCTCCTTTCCAGCCACTAACATACAGGCTAGCACAGCAGTAACTGCTTGTCACGGCAGGTGCATTCTGCATCCAGGCAAAGTTCAACCCACAACAAATGCATGAGGCATATGCCAATCATTGCAGAATACATAAAGAGTCCTCCTGCATCTTGGGGGGTACCAGGCTGTCAGGGAGAGGCCACCTATCATAGGCCTCATTCATTCAGGTTTCAGGGACCCTGTTGAAGATGAGGTGCAGCAGAGCAGGAGGGAGTGCCAGGCACCTTCAGCGGCACCACAACAACCTGTGAGCACACAGGAGGATCAGCAGAGGTTTCCAGATAGTGGAGCCATGTTGTCGCCTTCCTTCATTCCTTCAGGATGCATTGGCTCATTGAACATTTGCGCAACACAGAAGTGGGCAGGCTCCAGAGTCGACTCCTCATAGCATGTTGTTTCGCCTCCAGCCTCTTCACAGAAGCTGGGTTGTAGCGAGGGGCTAAAGGCCTAATGGAAGAGAGAGGGAGGAACACAAGAACACAAGATATAGGAGCAGGAGTTGCTCGTGTGGCCCATCAAGCCTGTTCCGCCATTCAAAATGATGAAACACAACAGATCCTATCTTGTGCATTTGAAAGACACAATGACCCGGGAGAACCTCATGATTCAATGTGCATTCTTTATTCTCTTAAGTGAACTCCTACGAGATGCTCCCCCTGTGCAGTCAGCTGAGGTGGAGGCAGGCTGCTGACCTTTCTGTCCCTTGACTAGGGATGATCCTGGCAGCTATCCTCTGGCTGCCTTACGTCTGGAAAGCCCTTGCATGCTGAGGGCCTCCTGCACAGAAGCAGTACCACCCTCTGTTGGCAGTAATGAAGTAGGATCTGATGTCACTGGCAGAGGGGCAGAGGAGCAGCTGCCCACACGCACCCTGAGAGGAGCCCCCAGCTGCGGGAAGCAGCCGCTCCTCCTTCCTAGCAAGGCAGACTTCTGCCTCCCTGCTGACCTGAGAGGACAGAGGACCTAGTGGTGTCTCCAGGTGTCCCTGTCCTGCTCTTACCTTGCAACTGCTGTCTTGCGCCCATGGTCAGGGCAAGGGTATGGAGGTCTGCATGAATGTCTGCAGACACTGAGTGCTCTACTGGATGTGGCTGTCCATCAGACTCACCAATCTCTCAATGGAGGCAGCACTTGTGCCCCAGTCAGAGACAATGCCTAGCTCAAGGCTTGGATAGACTCCTCCATTGTCCGTGCTTGAACATGCATACCCGCTGACATCTCTGCTAAATATTGCCTGACCTCTCACTACAGCTGCAACATTTCCCATGATGCTGCTGAAAACAGAAGCACGTCATGAGCACTCAGTCTGGGCCTGGCCTCCCACAGTCCTCCTACTGTCGGAGGCCTGAGATTGTCACAGACTCCGTCAGCTGCTTGGGTGCATGTGAGATTTCCTCACCAGTTTGTGTGCCCAGATTTATACTCGAGTGCAAACCCACTGACATGTGAGTACTTGTGCTGCTGGAGGGTGCAGGAGTATGAGGTGATGATGGACCTTCTGAGGCTCTCTCCTCTCTCTCAGAGCTGGCAGGCTCCTCTGCAGTCTCGGAGCCTCGTTGATTTGGCACCACTTGACCTGCATGAGAGAACAGAGACCTGTAAGAATCAAAGGCCTCCCCTCCCTCCATAGTACACACCCAAACGATGCAGATCCCTGTGGGTACCAGGAGCCTGATAAGCAGCATGACTCCGTCACTGCAGATGCATCCTTGTGCCCCATGGTGACCTTACTCACTGTCATGGGAAGGTGGCCCAGTCTCTCTATCTGTGATGCTCCGGGCATCCTGAGGTCCAGCCAGCTCCATGGCCTCCTCCTTCATCGGGGTCAGGACATGGATAATGAGCAGCTCACTGCTAGTCTTGGCCGCTCTCTCCGATTGTGTGCTATCTTCTCCTGCAGGCAGAGGGAAGACAGCAAGAACAATCACGAGACATAGCCTGGTGGCAGTCGAGCTGCCACTGATGGGGGCAGACAGATGCCTCCTGCATGTGGCCCCTTTCTAGGGACTTCACCAGGTTCTGCTGTGACAGGGAGCTTCCTTTCAGGGCTACTTCACCCTTCTGTAGTCAGTCAGCTGGCATCCTCTGACCCTTTGCCTACGTCCAGGAGGGGGTTGATCCCTCTCCCCAATGCATCCTCCTGCTTCACCAATGCAAGGCCCAAGAGGATGAAGGCATTAAAAGGCACTCACTTTCACAGTACAGATGAAGTCTATGAGCCACTTGCAGCACTGAATCCATGTCCATGGCGTCACCCCACAGCTGTGACCTCCTCTGCTATCTGGAGCCAGGCCTGCTTGGTTTGGCTCCCCAGTCTCCTCCTCCTCTCCCTTGCAGCCTGCAAAAGCACCTGGAGGGAGACATCAGGGATGCATGTGGCCTCCCAGGGTCTACTTTCAGCCATCTCTGTGTGGACTCTGTCACCTCCTCCTCTCACAGGCCTTCATAATGCAGAGCTCAATGCAGGGCTGACAGTCATTTATAATTGGCGCCAGCACCTGCCGAGGCATCACCTGACACTGTACTTCCCTCCTCCGGGCCCGAACACAACCACGACCATGCATTTGGTCAGAGTTCACAGCTGATTATCTTAATTGGCCGGCTGCCGCTGAATTGCATGTGCTGGCTGTTCCTGCCCCCAACGTGCCTTGCGCCGGTTGCCGGTCCTGATGGTGGGACCGATTTCTTAAACATAAAATTCAGCCCACTGAGTTCAACAATTTCCGATCATAACCTCTATTTTTCTTTTGACTGCAGTGTTGGTGGTGATTCTGCTTTCCCATTTAAAGATCCACTAGACATATTTTTGTCCCGTTACTTGTCCCATTACCATTTCTTTTTGCTTTCACCATCACCCCTTTTGTCATTTAATCTCTCCTACCTTCCACCTTATCAAAGACCTTCCTGTTTGTTCTTTCCTCCCATCCCCTTTCCCTTTTTTCCTTAAAAACTGTTACGTCTCTAAGCACTCCCAGTTCTGATCAAGGGTTCATTGACCTGAAACATTGTTTCTCTCTCCACAGATGCTACCAGACCTGTGGAATATTTCCAGCATTTTCCGTTTTTATTTCAGATTTCCAGCATGCAGCACAAGTTAAGATTTTTTATTTGTTCTGATGTGACACAATCGCAATCATCACTTAATACCATTAAACTGCAAAAGATACAATAAATCTGTTTAACTATTCCAGTTATTATCAGCACTGTAAGTTGGCCATTCTGAAATCCAGTTTATATACGTTATGTAGCAAAACCACCAGCTGCTTCATAATTTTAGCACTTCAGTTTAAGTTTATGAAAAAGTGAGAAGAAATGGTTTCTGATTATAAAGGTGCTTTTATCATCTTGCAAACAACTGTTATTAATTCAGGAAATTTTTCATCCTGAAAATGCCCTCGGTCTGTGAATTTGTGCAATTCTGCCTGGAGACTATCTGCTACTTCCTGCTGTTCAACCCATGGGAGGAAAGGGTCATCAGTTGAAGCAAACTGAACGATATGAGCACAATTGCATCGAATCTTGTCCCATTGCCACGGACTGCTGAAGTATCCTTTGAGAGAAAACAGGGACAATTTTACATCAAATCAAATTCAAAGTCTGACTTCAGTACATGTCAATGCTTTCATTAATTATTAGATTAAATCTGAAAGCCCCCATGAATTTTGCTGAAAAGCAAATTGTATGTGATAGCAATTTTTTAATTGTTTGTTGCATTTTATAATTGGAGAGTAAAAGTGCCTTTTGATTTTTTCGTGGGAACTTGTAAATTTGGCATGCTCGACCTTTGCCTCTGTTCTTTGCCTGAACTATCCATGAACTTCCTGAATGACTTTACAGGTGGCTGCATCTGAACTGGCACAACAATGTAAACAACTTACAAATGAAAGGTAGATGCTTTCCTAGAATAAAGCATAGTGCCCATTTCTCAGGTGTTATTTGTACGTCAGACCCAGAAGAATTGGCACTCTTAAGTCTTGGGTGCGATCGTGAGCCTTTCACAATCTCAGGATGTCCCAAAGTGGCAGCCAATTTGTGCACAGCAAAATCTCACAAACGGAAATGTGATAATGACTGTATAATCCGTTCTGGTGATGTTGGTTGAGGGATAAATATTGGCCAGGACTCCTCTGCTGCTCTTCCAAAATAATGCCCTGGGATCTTTTTGTGTGCCTGATAGGCAGATAGGACCACAGTTTACTGTCTCATTAAAAAAAATACAGCAATTCTGACAGTGCAGCACTCCCTCAGTACTGCATGGGAGTATCAGAGTGGATTTTGTGCTCATGTCTCTGGAGTGTGACCTGAACCCACAACTTTTTGGCAGGAGGCAAAGTGTGCTACCACTGAGCCATGGCTGACACCTGTATGCAGCACCAGCTCAGCCAGGGGCAAGGTGTTCAGTTCGGGTCACCATACTACATTGTGGACATCCTGGCTTTGGGACAGCTAGCATAAGGCACCTGGCTATGAGGACAGACTATGGCATCTGGAAAAAAGATTCAAGGATTACCTTGTTGAGGATATCTGGATTCTAAGCCGCACAGATAAACTGCACATTGCTTGACAGAACCCAGAAATTCTGTAACTAGAAGAGATGGTGTCTAGGTCAGAAAAGAGATGGGGAACAGTCATAACGTTTCAAACAGGAGGCTGTGAGGTCATCAAATTTCTGTCAGTCTGAGATTAAGAATACCACATATCAAAAGCACAGTCTCACAAGGGTATAGTATTCTGTACTTTTTTCTGTATTTCTCAACTTGCTAGGATGCCATTTCTGCTGCTGTATGCCCATTAAAAACTGCAACATTAACATTTATTTCCTTTAGGTAGCACTGGCCTCATTATTTATCTAGCGAAGCTCCTGGCCTGGATTTGGCCTACCACCAGGAAGCTGCTAAAAAGGAGCTGCGGTAAAGGAACTGACATAGTTTCTTCAGGAGGCTGCAGTTGCCGTTAAAAAGGAAGTTAATTGTGTTGGAAGGTGCAGCACCCAGAGTCAAATCCTTCAATAATGCAGTTGGTCCTTCAAGGTGGGTATCACGCATACCGGAAGTGCAATAGTACAACAGTCATGGACTAACTCTGAAGAGTTATGAGAAACTGACCTTGTTTTTAAAAAATGAATCTTTATTTTAAGAAGTTAACAATGGTCCAAAACTGCTGCCAAAGAAAAGGGGATTGGCCTTTTGTGTATTCAAACTGTCTGACAAAGACAAAGAACAAATCTTCAAAGTCAAAAGGTGTTCATCTTACACCTATCCTAAAAACATTGCAAAATTGAATGTCTTTTTCTGAAACAAAGGAAATGTGAAGTAGCCACATCCTGGGCCATAGTGCAATCACCATGGGGAAGAGATGAGAATGTCTCCTACCAGATGAGAGGTGACACAATTTTACCTTCAAAAAAGACAGCCAGAGAGGCCGGGGTGGGGGGGTGGGGGGGGCGGTGCGGAGGGAGAGAGAGAAAGAAACAGAGCAAGAGAGAGAAAGAAAGAGAGCAAAAGAGAGACTCAAGCAGGAGAGAAGCAACTTGTAATAGCTTGCTTTTCCAGCAAGCCAGAAAGTATATGCCCTGCTGAAAAAATCTGGCATCTAACCTTTCTCCCCAACACTTTAAACCACCTTCCTTTTTCCCTTCTCTATCTGTTTCTTCTTGCAGGCGTGTGTGTGAGTGAATGCGTGAGTGGATGTGGTTGCGACAATTTTGGGATAAGGCGTATTGATTGATTAACAATTGATTTTCTGTTTTTACAAACCTACAAGAAAACCTGTCGGTGTTTGGTTATTTGAAAAATAAAACACCAAGGGGCTACACTCTAATACAAATACACTTGATGCAGTCAGGTGGGGAGTTGAACAGTGGGAACCACCCACGTCACACCACGTGGTTGTAACAGTGGGCCAGAGGAAGGTTGCCCAGTTCAACACCGGAGTGCAACGTCTCCACAGGGCAGCCACCTGGAGAAGGTAGCCCAAGGAGGACCTGGCAACCTCAAAAAGAATTGGCCACGGTTAAGACTGTCCAAGGTTTTCCTGCACAAAGTACATCAGCAAGCATCTATTTCAAAAAGAGTTTCCCCTTGATGTGTCACATCTTGACAGAGGTCACATGCAAAACACTCAACCTTACAGCTCTTTTGAAGCTTCACATGCAATTCCGCAGTACAGGAAAGCATCCATGCTACCTTCAACATCAGACTGGAACTAATGTCATACTAACATTTGTAAAGCTGAAACCCTAAAGAAAGCTTCCAACAAAATCCAACTGTATGATCAATGTTATACACTCTTCCACTCTGGGATTGCCACCTGGTTGTAACATTCCCTCTAATCTGCGCGGGTGCACACCCGCTCAGCAGTCCAGAACTTACCGCGCAGAAGACAAACAGGGCACGCACAAGAAGTGGTTCCTTTAAGATGTGCCCATGTGTAGCCGTGCAGCAATCTTAAAGGGACTGCTCACTGCAATAAATGAGCCACACACAGTGAAGGAAATTCGGGGAAACATTGCTTGGGTGTCATTCCGAGTGTACTCCAAACTTCCAATAGCAGAAAACTGCCATTCACCTTCCAGGATAAAGCAGCATACAACAGCAGCAAGCAAAGCTGCAAAGGACAAGGTCCCCGAAAATTTCTACATTTTGCATGTTTGAGGATGTCACATTGGAATTCCAGTGGTTTAATAATAAGTGTGGGACAGATGACGCTGGAAGCCTCCCTTAATCTCAGGGCTAATACTATCGTGTTTATTCACTCCCTACTCACACACACACATGCACTCAAGTACAAAACAGTATATAACCATGTAAGTGATATTTGAAGGGATGTTCTGCAGGCAAAATTCCAACATTGTTTCTATAGGAGTCTCTGGCTGAAAAGCAAAGCACAGCAGGAGGGTAAGCTAGAGTACACAGGGAAATCAGGCCAAAGAAGCAAGTACAATGAGTCTGGGTGATCCAGACTGCAAAAGAAATCCATTGGTAGACTGGGAATGGCTTGAGGCAGATCAGGACAGGCCAGCTCAGATTAGTAGGGTTGGTTCCTAGGAACAGCTCCCAGTCAGTCAGGTAGCCACCGCGGAAAATCGAATGAGCAGTGAGTGGAGTCATAATTTAGGAGGAGGGTCTTGCAGTGCTTAGCATGGACTGCAGTCATCTAGGAAGAGCCAAAGCTTTTGCAGAGAAAAAAACTTTCTAAAATTACAACTCAATAACAGAATCTCCAGCAAAGTAGTTCAACTTGAGCTCTGGGCTCCTGGCCCAGGAGCAGGATTTTCCAAGAAAACAATTTCCTGGGATTAATATCACCATACAGACAATTCTGGGTAAGAAGCAGCGCTGGATTCGGATTCTTATGTAACAAATGTTACTTTGGCAACTGAGCAAAAAATTCACAGTGGCAGTTCAAACCAACTTCATAAAGATTTTGGGAAGCAATTTAATTGGTCACTTCCTACTATTTGTCAATTTGGTATTAATAGCTTTCAAAAAGATTGAACAACTCGATTGCTCAGTTTTCTGTTGCGCACTTACTTGCTCTTTATTAGTATTTAGCAACAGAATTGAACCACTTTTGATTTGTTTGCATTTAAATATTTAAGCATTTGATTGACTAAGGTGAAGATTTGTCTCTTAAATCACTAAATCACGAACTTTTACCTCATGGATGTTTGATGGCCGGAGATGCTGTAGTTTTGGTTTTGCAGCTATCAAAGGCATGACATAACAGATACAAATGAAATGCAAGACTTTCCATTGTATATATTCAGTATTGATACTTATCAATTATTTCTTCTTCACTTTTTGTACATTGGCCTAGAGGGTGAGCTTCAGTAGGCCTTTAGACCACCAAGCATCACAAACAATTACAATCCTTTTCTCATTCAATATCCATACTTATTCACTACCTATAGGGTTGGCAAATTGTAGACCCCTAGTGCCAACTGACTTCAGCCAATTCAGCACAGCACAGACCTGAGATCTAACCCAGGACTTTCCTGGTTTGTACGTCTCAGCTACTCACTACCTTAACCAGCAGAGTCATCAAGGCAGCAACACATCATTTAACATTCATCAGTATCACATAATGTGCAACTCTCTTTCCCCTAAAGATTCAGAATAACAACAAACAATTAAACTCTTATGTGGATGCTGGGTCAATTGCAACTTTCAAGACTGAGAGTAATAGATTTTTGTGAGGTAACATATCAAGAGATAGGGAGGAAAGGCAGCTAAATGGAGTTGAGGTACATAAGAACTAAGAGCAGGAGTAGGCCATTCAACCCTTCAAGTCCGCTCCTCCATTCAATGAGATCATGGCTGATCTTCTACTTCAACACCATTTTCCTGCACTATCCCCGTATCCCTTGATGTTTTTAATGTGTGGCAATTGATCGATCTCAGTCTTGAACATGCTCAATGACTGAGCCTCCACAGCCCTCTGGGGCAGAGAATTCCAAAGATTCACCACCCTCTGAGTGAAGAAATTCTTCCTCATCTCAGTCCTACATGGCTTGCCCCTAATTCTGAGACTGTGTCCCTTGGTTCTAGACTCCCCAGCCAGGGGAAACATCCTTCCGGCATCAACCCTGTCAAGCCCTGTAATAATTTTGTTTGTTTGAATAAGATCACCTCTCATTCTTCTAAATTCCAGAGAATAAAGACCCAGTCTATTTAATCTTTCCTTATAGGACAGTCTCTCCATCCCAGGAATTAGTTTGGTGAACCTTTGTGTATCTTTCCTTAGGTAAGGAGATCAAAACTGCACAAAATACTCCAGGTGCAGTCTATATAATTGCTGTAAGACATCTTTACTCCTATACACAAATCCTCTTGTAATAAAGGCCAACCTACCATTTGCCTTCTTAATTGCTTGCTATACTGTGTATTAGCTTTCAGTGACTCATAAACAAGGACACCCAAGTCCCTTTGAAGTTCAACACTTCCCAGCCTCTCACCATTTATGCAATACTCTGTATTTCTGTTTTTCCTACCAAAGTGGATAACCTCACATTTCTCCACATTGTATTCCATCTGCCAAATGTTTGCCACTCACTTAGCCTCTCCAAATCACCTTGAAATGTCTTTGCATCCTCCTCACAATTCACACTTCCACCTAGTTTAGTGTCATCTGCAAACTTGAAAATATTACATTCAATCCCCACATGCAAATCATTGATATAGATTGTGAATAGCAGGGGCCCAAGCACTGATCCTTGTGGTACCTCACTAGTCACAGCCTGCCAACCTGAAAATGACCCATTTATTTCTACTCTTTGTTTTCTATCCATTAACCAGTTCTCAATCCATGCCAGTATATTCGTCCCCATCCTATGTGCTCTAATTGTTTTTACTAATCTCGTGTGTGGGACCTTATCAAAAGCTTTCTGAAAATCTAAATATACCACATCCACTGATGACCCCTTGTCTGTTATTTATTAGATACATATTAGCCATGATGTAAGTGAATGGCGTAGCAGGCTGAATGGCCTACTCCTGTTCTTACGTATTCTTCAAATGTATATATATGAAGCTGGTCTAAATCAAGTACCAAAATTATAAAACACAGAAGAGAGGGTAAATCCATTTCAAGAATTAAAGACATAGTGGTTAGATGTACTGTTATGAAGAGAAGTGAATGGAAGGAAGATAGGAGACAAAGGAAATACATTACCACTTTCTCGTTCAGTGGCATCTCCAAGGTCAGATGTATATGCAGATACCAATATAATACCATATACCTTGTGTGTTTCAGCATATCTAAAATAAATATATATAACATAATCAGCAAACATACCCAATGCTTTGTGGGAAAATACCTTATTAGTTTCCTACTGCATTTCCTTAGTTGTTAGCTCAGCAGTTTAAAGCCACTGGGGTTTTTAATTTTGGATAATGTTCAAAAATGGAGGCACTCTGATTTTTAACTCAAATATCCCACTATGTCAGGTGCACGTTGTACTTGCTAGGACTACTTTTTCACCAATATAAGGTTAGAAGCTATTCATACCATCCTGGAGTTATGTTAAAACCTGCTTAAACCTGCCCCAGGCACATTCACATGTACAGTAACTTAGGGTTCAGAATGCTAACATCACAACTCAATAAACTTTTATATTGAATTCAACTATATTGCTTAGCCATCTCTAAAATAAAAAGCCTGGATATAACAAAATCAATATTTCTTCCATCTGGTTTTTAACAATAACAGGAAGATAGAGTAATGCTGCTGGTTGTTATTTCTTGACTTATGGAAGATTTATACAACAACTTTTGAGTGGCTGAAAAATGATACACTAAATGAATCACTATTTTGTGCACTCAAACCCTACTTATCAACCTTTCACAAGCTCATACCTCATAGCTGCAGCGGCACCAGAACTGTGTCCAATGATAACAGTCCGTTCATCGCATTGCAGTGTTTTGTCCATAAAAGGAAGCCATATTGTTTTTCTAGCTGTAACTGAACATTAGGCATGGATTAAATAAAACAGACTATATCTTTCAATAAGAAAAAATAGTTTTATCAGTAATTACAAAGTCAGCTTTCAAAAATCACTTACTAGGATCTGGCATGTTTTGAAGCAAGCACTGAAAATCTGGAATCTGCAAAAATATTTTGAAAAATGTATTAAGGAAATATGGAATACAATCTGATTAAACAATTTCTCTCTACTGTGCATCAATAAAGTGCAGTCAAGTGTACTGGATTGGTACAGAGAATATTGTTACAATCACCTGGTTCATGGTTTGTATTAGTTTTCTAGAGGTAACTTTTAATTTGGAACTTGAATTTTTTTAAATGTAAGACAAATGAAAACACCTGGTTTGAGAAGCTGGCAACCTAAAACTTAGGGTGGTTACAAGTCAAATGGTGGCCCATGTTTATTTAATATGGTCATAATAGGAAGTGTGAAGACCCTGAACAATAGGAATCTTTGAATTTCTTGATGGAGACAGTGTTTCTGCAGCTGCCTCAATCAGGGGTTTAAATTATTCATATGATTTCCCAAAACAAAGAGAAGATTTGGTGTTGGAAATAATTCGTTTAAATTGCTATCTGGGACATCCCACATTGCTATGGTCATGATCCTGTCTTTTTTTTTTCTCTCCGGGAAATATGTGGAGTGTGTTTAAGACAGCAAAGGCTCAGTAGTGCTTGAAGAACAAGCAGGCCTCAGGAGTTACTGAGAAGGTGCATTCTCGTTGCCTTGGATACAGCCATTCGGAGACTGCGATTCAAAGGGTGCATTCTCATTGCCTTGGATACAGCCAGTTGGACTGAGCATCGAGAGATGCATTTGTTACAATTTAATTTTGAACTGGCATATTGTGCAAACAGCCTGTTCTAACAGGGGACACAGACAGCTGTGTGTTAGCACCTAAAAGAGCTCTCAGACCATTACAACTGAAGGAAGGGAATTTAGTCTGTTTATTTATTATTATAAGATCTCTCAAAATTCTAAACAAAAGTCAAACCAAAACAGAGATCTCTGAAAATTTAAACTGAAGAAAGGGAAGTTAGACTGTGACAATCTTTTATCCCTCAAAAACTCTAAAGTCAGATTGATTCTATTGAAAGTGTTTCCAAATTGTTAATTGTTGACCTACTGCAGTCATCACTGGAGAAGGAAAGCATCACTTACTGCTGGAATTAGACTACAGACTGTTCTACTGTTGAAGAACCTTTTTTCTCCCCATCGGACGGCTGTGAGGACTTCAAGCAACCTTGGACTTTATTCACCTCCGGCAGGAGCGTAAATTTGCAAGGACTCTAATTTTTCTATTTTAAATGTTGTTTATATCTTTGTAGTGTTTAAGAATTTCATTTTTCTAATTAAATAGTTAATTCGTTGATTTAAAGACACCTGGTTTGGCTAGTCGTATTCGGGGGTTAATAAATGGCACAATTTGGCTGGGTCTTTCTTTAATTTGGAAAGTTTCAAATGATATGTTAGGCGATCTGTGGAGGATCGGAATTGAATTAACAGTGCGTTTCTCCCACCACAATCAGAATCGTATATTTTGATTGGGAGCTTTGACTGGAGCGGTTGGTCGCAACACCATGGAGATAGATGGTGCAGGGGGTGCCTGTTGGTGTTTCGATTTGTGTGCTTGCTGATAGACAAGCTCATCCTTCATAGCTGCAGCACCACCAGAAATGTGTCCAATGATAACAGTCCATTCATTGCACTGCTTTTGGAAAAGCAGTTGGCTTTTGGAAAGCTGTTGGTTTCAGACAGGCTATTGGTCACAGAGAAAGCTATTGACTTCGAAAGCAGCTGGGCTCAGGAGCAAAGAGGCCATAAGGAACCAGGGGTGTTTCTGATTTGGGGCAGGCAGATTCGGGAGATATCAGACGTCAGAAGATGGCTGAGAAACTAAGGATATGTGAAGTGAATTTCTAAGAGCTGTGATACACTTTGGATTGGTCCCAGGAGAAGTGAATAAACCACCAAAATCCTGTAAAGTATAGAGGAACTTTTGGGGAGGAAATAAAAGTCAAACAGGAGTGTTCTGTTAAGATTTTAAGTTTAAAGAATAAGAAATTTCAAGTAGTGTTAAGTTAGTAGTGTTTTGCTTTGTTTAACTCAAAGTTTTTCATTTAAAACGTGAAATCATGCGGCACAATTCTTACAGTAATAACTGGGAATTCAACTTTCTCTTTTTAAAAGTTAATGGTCCCTAACGGGATTATAACAATATAGATAATAAAAATGCAGAATGAAAGGACACATATTTAAAAGTTGTAAACATATATTGTAAACTACTGAAACTCCTGCTTAAATCACCTTAAAGACTATGGCCTCAGGTAGGTTTTTCAATTGCATTAGTTTCATAGGTGATTTTTAGGACAGAATATTCTCAGTGAATGTGATTGTACCAGTGCCACATCAAATAGTCTATGCAATTTTTCCTGATAAAAGTAATGAATTGGGCTTTGAAGGCAAAGAATCGTTAGAGGAGGCTATTTGACCCATCCTGCTTGTGCTAGCTCTTTGAAACAGCTATCCAATTAAATCCATTTCCCTGCTCTTTCCTTTTCAAGTATATATCTAATCCCCTATTGAATTTGGTTCTACTACCTTTTCAGGTCATGCAATCCAGTTCATAATAATTCGCTGTGCAAAAACATTCTCATCTCCCCTCTGGTCCTTTTGCCAATTATCTTAAATCCCTCCTGCCAGTGGAAACGTTTCTCCCTATTTACTCTATCAAAACCCCTGATTGGAGATTCTGTGATGTTACTGAAATAGTCTATTCCCCTGCAATGTGATTACATCTACCAAGTTTGAAGATACCTGTCATCACATGCAAGACTGATCAGGGAACACTGCAGGGCAGTTCCTCTGTTTATTTGGGTTTTTTGACTGCTCATCTCTTTAACATTAGATCCCTTCCCTAATTAGTACCTCCTCTGTCACACTCGGGTGTAGGATGCACTATATTGTTATGATCCTGTGGGGTTTTTTTCAGTAAATATGCAGTGACTTATTTGGGGATTTAGATAATCCAAATGAGATGTTTAACAGATCTTCTATCATTGCAGCACAGCAAGCTGATCCAGAGATATACCAAATGGCGCAGATGGCTCTGTCAGAAGCTGAAGTGAAAGGAGTTCCAGAAGGCTCAGTGGTGCAGTGGCTAGCACCGCAGCCTCAGAGTTCCAGTGACCCAGGTTTGATTCTAGGTACTGCCTGTGTGGAGCTTACAAGTTCTCCCTGTGACTGTGTGGGTTTCCACCGGGTGCTCCGGTTTCCTCCCACAGCCGGTAAATTGGCCATTATAAATTGCCCCTAGTGTAGGCAGGTGGTAAGAGAATTGTGGGGATGGGTAGGGAATATGGGATTAATGTAGGATTAGTATTAAAAAAAATGGGTGGTTGATGGTCAGCACAGACTTGGTGGGCCGAAGGACCTGTTTCAGTGCTGCATCTCTAAATTAAAATTTTAAAAAATAAAGGCTATTATATGACAAAGGGGAGTTTGAAGAGGAAATGGAGACCGCCTCATAGACCTGCTGATGAAGACTGGACAGTTGTTGAACAGACAGTGGAATCACCTAAATATCGCCAAGGATTATTAAGGTTCGTACATGACATTCCTTTTGCAGGACATAAGGGAATTCATAAGCCAACATTATTATTAGCCAGGTCTTACAAAAGATGTGAAACAATTTTGTAGGATATGCCATACCTGTCAAATGGTGGGAAAACCACAACCTACCATAAAACCAGCAGCACTAGTTCCCATACCAGTGATTGAGGAACCATTTAGCATGGTATTAGTAGACTGTGTAGTACCAAAAACAAAAGCGGGCCATCAATACATACTTATTATCATAGATATGGCTACTCGATTGCCAGAGGCCATTCCTTTGAGGACAATTACTGCTATAGTAGTAGAAAGGTTAACCCAATTCTTTATGAAATATGGGTGGCCACTTGAAGTTCAATCAGATCAAGGTTCTAATTTCATCTCTAAAATATTTCAAGAAGCCATGGACAACTTGGGGATTAAACAGTTGAAATCTTCAGCATATCACCCACTGTCAGAGGGAGCTTTAGAGAGATTTCACAGAACTCTCAAAACAATGATTAGGACATACTGTCATGAATATCCACATGACTGGGATAAAGGACTAGACTTTCTTTTATTTGCCACCAGAGACTTACCGAATGAGTCTAGAGGCTTCAGTCCTTTTGAATTGGTTTACAGACATGAAGCAAGAGGTCCTCTAAAACTTATAAAAGACAGATTCTCGGAACAAAAGAATGAAACTTCGATACTAGGTTATGTATCTGTGTTCTGGGAAAGGCTCACATAAGCTTGTGGTGTGGCTCTGGAACACCTGAAAGCATCCCAAGCCAATACGAAAAATGGGCAGACAAGAATGCAAAAGCCTGCGATTTTCAATCAGGGGATGAAGTCTTAGTTTTGTTACCATTGCAGGGAGAACCATTAAAAGCATGGTTCAGTGGCCCATATAGAATGATCAAAAGAGTGGGTAAGGTAGATTACTTGATTGACACCCCTAATCGCCTGAAGAAGAACCGGTTGCATCACATCAATATGCTCAAGCAATATTACCACAGGGAGGAGGTTAAGCCAGTACAGGTATATCAGGTGATCGGGACTGTTGGGAAGGAAAAGGATAGTGAGGATGAGGCAGAACTCCAACTATCAGATTAACGAATACAGAATGGCTAGGAAAATTGGACAATATGCTTTACACTTAGAGGCAAAACAGCGTGAAGACCTGACCAGGCTTTGCACAGTATTTCAAAGAGTTTGTAGGGATAAGCCGGGATGCACAACCTTAGCTACACATAATGTGGGTATAGGGGGAGCCATTCCTTTAAAATAACATCCTTGCCGCTTAGGTCCAAACAGACAGGCCCAAGTGGAAACAGAGGTCCAATGCATGCTGAAGGGCAGCTTAGTTGAACCTAGTCAGGACAGCTGGAATTCGCAGGTGGTCTTGATGCCTAAACCTGGTGGGGCGGCTCAAACTTGCATAGACTCTAGAAAGGTCACTGTGGTAAAGAAGGCAGGCTCCTACCCAAATTCTTATTTAGAAGACTGTATGGACAGAATGGGCAACATCATGTATCTTAAAGAGATAAATGTGTTGAAGGGATACTGTCAAATTCCTTTGACACCCCAAGATAAGAAAAAAATCAGCTTCTGTTACACCGGACAGGGTTTTCCAGTATCAGGTGACGCCAGACAGGTTAAGGAGTACTCGAGAAACTTCTCAGAGAATAGTGGACCCAGTAGTGGGTCAGTGCTCCTAGCTGTGCAGTTCACCTAGCTGAGGTGATGCACAATAGGGACACTTGGAAGGAAAACATGCAACAACTGGAAGACAGTGCTTGGAAATTTGAAATGGATTGATTGGGACAACCTTGTGAAAATTTAAAGCCGAAAATGTTCTGGTGGAACTTGTTGCTATAGTCCTAACATTTTAGAAAATTGTATATCTGTAAATGCGGGAAAAAAATGTATTAGCGTTGCTTTTGCAATTACTATTTTTTGCATTGTAATGAAACGCATTTCGAGAATGGCATCTCATTCCGCCAAGGGCGGAGGTGTTATAATCCTGTGGGTTTTTTTTCGGGAAATATGCAGTGCGTCTTTAAGACAGCAACAGATCAGTACTGCTTTAAGAACAAGCAAGTCTCAGGAGTTACCGAGAAGGTGCATTTTGGTTGCCATTGGATACAACCATACAGAGAGGGAACCAACCAGCTTCAGAAAGTGCATCCTGGTTGCCTTGGATACAGCCATTCAGAGACTGAGGATCGATATACAATGTTGCGATCGACTTTTAAACTGGCTTCTTATTGAGACAAACTGTTCTAACAGGCAGCTGGGCCAGCATGAACTCATAGTCACAGAGTTATACAACACAGAAATAGGCCCTTTGGCCCATCGTATCTGTGCCGGCCATGAAGTACCTATCTATTCTAATCCCATTTTCCAGCACTTGGCCCGTAGCCTTGTATGCTATGGTGTTTCAAGTGCTCATCTAAATACTTCTTGAATATTGTGAGGGTTAGTGTCTCTAACATCTCTTCAGGCAGTGTGTTCCAGATTCCAACCACCTGGGTGAAAAAATTTTTCCTCAAATCCCCTCTAAACCTCCTGCCCCTTATCTTAAATCTATGCCCCTGGTTATTGACCCCTCTGATAAGGGAATAAAGTTTCTTCCTTTCTATCCTATCAATGTCCCTCATAATTTTGTACACCTCAATCAGGTCCCCCCTCAGCCTTCTCTGCTCTAAGGAAAACAACCCTAGCCTATCCATTCTCTCTTCATAGCTGAAATGCTCCAACCCAGGCAACATTCTGGTGAATCTCCTCTGCACCCTGTCCGGTGTAATCACATCCTTCCAAAGTGTGGTGACCAGAACTGTACACAGTAATCCAGCTGTGGCCTAACTAGCATTTTATACAGTTCTATCATAACCTCGCTGCTCTTATATTCTATGCCTCGGCTAATAAAGGCAAGTATCCCATATGCCTTCCTAACCACCTTATCTACCTCTGCTGCTGCCTTCAGTGATCTATGGACAAGTACACCAAGGTCCCTCTGAACTTCCTAGGGTCCTAACATCCATTGTATATTCCCTTGCCTTGTTAGTCCTCCCAAAATGCATCACCTCACACTTCTCAGGATTAAATTCCATCTGCCACTGCTCCGCCCATCTATATCATCCTGTAATCTAAGGCTTTCCTCCTCACTATTTACGACACCACCAATTTGCGTGTCATCTGCGAACTTACTGATCATACCTCCTATATTCACGTTTAAATCATTAATGTACACTACAAACAGCAAGGGTCCCAGCACCTATCCCTGAGGTACACCAGGAGTCACAGGCTTCCACTCGCAAAAACAACCCTCGACCATCACTCTCTGTCTCCTGCCACTAAACCAATTTTGGATCCAATTTGCCAAATTGCCCTGGATCCCATGGGCTCTTACCTTCTTAACCAATCTCCCATGCGGGACCTTATCAAAAGCCTTACTGAAGTCCATGTAGACTACATCAGCTGCTTTACCCTCATCTACACATCAAGTCACCTCCTCGAAAAATTCAATCAAGTTAGTTAGACACGATCTCCCCCTGACAAAGCCGTGCTGACTATCTCTGATTAATCCCTGCCTCTCCAAGTGGAGATTAATCCTGTCCCTCAGAATTTTTTCCAATAGTTTCCCTACCACTGATGTTAGACTCACCAGCCTGTAATTACCTGGTTTATCCCTGCTACCCTTCTTGAATAATGGTACCACATTCGCTGTCCTCCAGTCCTCTGGTACCTCCTTCTGTGGCCAGCGAGGATTTGAAAATTTGTGTCAGAGCCCCTGCTATCTCCTCCCTTGCCTCATAGAACAGTCTGAACAACTGAACAGAGATCTCTGTTAATTTAAACTGAAGGAAGAGAATTTAAACTGTGACTATTGTTCATCCCTCAAAATTCTAATGTCAGATTGATTCTATTGAAAGTGGTCGCGAGTTATTGATCTGCTGTGGTCATCACTGGAAGAAAAAGAAGTTTGAAGCTTCGGATGTCGGACTGTTTTCCTCATCGGACTCTGAAAGATTGCGAGTGGACTTTAATCAGAGGATTGTTCATCGGGAAGGGTAAATTTGCAAGGACTCTTAATTTTTCCTTTTTTAAAATGTTTTTATCTTAGTAGTGTTTAAGAATTTAGTTTTTTCTAACAAACAGTTAATTTGTTAATCTAAAGACACCTGGTTTGGTTAGCCTCATTTGGGGGTTAATAGATGGTTCAATTGTGGTTTTCTTTAATTTGGAAAGTTTAAAGTGATATGTTAGGCGATCTGTGGAGTGACGGGACTGAATTGACAATGCGCTATTCCCACCACAATCAGAATTATATATTTTGATTGGGGGCTTTGTCTTGAGCAGTCGTGTCGTAACAATTTGGAGAACAACACAACTACAAGTTGCATCCTCCCAACCCCAAAGCTACTGTACCATTCTTACTTAATGTCAGACAACCACTGGGAAAACCAAGAATGAAACAATATTTCCAGTGGCTGGCCTTCACAAACACATTTTGACCTTGGGGTTGCCACCTACTACATGACATCTGCACAGCAGGAGATGACAACACTAGCATGCCATAAAACCTTTATAGTGAGAATTTTAAATTTAAAAACATCTATAAATGGGACAGATCCTAAAGCAATGGATTCCTTGAGCATAAGTACAAGATGGCTTCTGAAAGTGACCTAGCCATGCAAATAGGCCCTTAAGGAAACTTGGTCTTCAGTTGCACTGACATTAAGATCTCTGTCGGTCACCATGAGTGGCATCTGCCAGTCACATCATAGGCAAGTTTGGCCTCTGTGAGTCTAGGTTAGAGAGAGAGAGTGAGAGTATGAATCAATTAGAAGTCCCCACAGAGTCACAGCCTTTGACTGGCAGAACAAATTTTTCTGAGCAAGAACAGCAGGAGAGGAAGCGGAAGCAAGATGTCATTTCAGCAGAGGGCCGAGTCCGCCTGCAGGATCCGCAAGCTCTCTCTCTCCCTCCGGCAATGTTTGCTGCCAGGAGCCGGCGCTCTCCCCTTCCCACCTGGAATAAATGCTCCCGGTTACTGACCTGATTCAGTTTATCCTTCACCCATTTGTACCAGTTACTGTCCTCCACGTCCCCGACCCCATTGCCGGGCACGATCACGGCTCTGTACCGCCGCTCTGCACCGCCGCTGAGAGCCATTGCAGAGGCGGATCTACCTCAGACCCAGAGGCTGCTGCTACTGCCAGGCACACAAAACCTTCGCTTCAATGGCTGTTGTACCACAAACCTGAATGCAAATCTCACTCCTTATAGATTATAGATTTTTGTTTTAAAAACAATCTATTTTGATTAATTTATTTTTAATCAAATTTGTCAAGACTTTTATCTCTAGGACTGACGTACTCAAATTCTGGGTTTAAAAAAATACACATAAAAAAAAACACGGACCCATTTATTGACCCAATCTGGCAGCATCTGTGGAAAGAGAAGCAGAGTTAACGTTTCGGGTCAGTGACCCTTCTTCGGAACACTGACGGGTCACTGACCCGAAACGTTAACTCTGCTTCTCTTTCCACAGATGCTGCCAGACCTGCTGAGTGATTCCAGCATTTCTTGTTTTTGTTTCAGATTTCCAGCATCCGCAGTATTTTGCTTTTATTGACCCAATCTGTCTGACTCTGATCATATATATCATTCCTAACATCTGTTCGATGTTCTGGCTTAATGCTTTTACCACCAAAAATATTGTATCCTGACATTGCATCAGCCTGTTCAGGTCACTGATATGATAGTGTCTATTCAAGGTCTTCAGGCAGGGCACATGCATCTACATGCACAATTCTAATTCAGTAATCTGCTCCAACCGTGCAGGAAGAGGCCAACAGCACGTTGCACACACGGAAGTCTGCAGTAGGCTTCCACAGTGCGGCTATAAACGGTTCTACACAACTCAATTTCAAGAGCTTCGCTATAAAAATGAGTTGCTATTTTTTCAAACATAACCCAGATATATTGATAGTTGGTTTATAAAAGTAATTCCTGGTTTATTTAATCTCCAACAGGTCAGAGCTCTTTACAACAAGTATTTTACTGCATCTGAAAAGGCTTGACAAAAACTTGTAAAAAGAGCCCTATCTCTTATCCCCACACATATTCCCCACCATTTTTCACACCAGCCAACGGAGAGAAATTAAGTGCCAGTCTTGCAATGTGAATTCAGCCCGACCAGGAACCTAAGCTCCAGGAGTCCAAGGCCATTGTTTCCAGGCTGGATTAAAATCCAGGTTCCAAAGGGTTAATAACCAATGCCTAACCTATTGCACAAAGCAGCTCCCCACCTCTTGCACGTCAAAAACTCTGCTGTCTCAGCAGATTTAAGACCCTAAAATAGGAAAGGTAGAATACCCCAGACTCAATGGGCAGAATTTAAAAATGCTGGAGTGGGGTGGTTAAATCAACAAAAAATGCCACCATGTTGGAAACCAGACATGTCCTGCTCACTATCCAACCTTCCGACACACCAGTGAGTTCACACTGGGGAGAGGCCATTCACCTGCTCAGAGTGTGTGAAGGGATTCACTCAGTCATCCAACCTTCTGACACACCAGTGAGTTCACACTGGGGAGAGACCATTTAAATGTTCTGACTGTGAAAAGAGACTAGCGTGCATTCAGAGGCTTACAACAAAAAACAATGATGATGTGGTGGGTCTTTTGTTTGATTATGTTAAACAGCAATTAATTTGAAATTTAACCCAGCATTTTGGCTTCAACATCCAGCCTACAGGTTTCCCGAGCAGTGTAAAACTGACCAGGGTCAACAAGGTGAGAGGACAGTGGAGATTGATGGTTTTGTGAAACGCGATAGGCTGGAAAGCCTTCAAACACTGATCCAGGACAGCTGCTTCCCTACCTAAGTGTAAGACTGTGCTCAGAGGACTTGTTTTGAGAGTGTGCTTTCACTGCTTTACAGGTAATTTCCAACATTTTGGAAGTCATTTCACCTATCTTGGACTTTACCCACCTTGATCTGATTTTCCCGGTTGTCAGCCTTCACTGCAGCATGGAATCATCTTATGCAGCTCTAGCTTGGACCTCTGATGAGGAACAGGAGGAGCAGCAACACCAAACACCAAAAGCACTAGCAGCAGCAGTAGAAGGAGCATCACCACCAGCAGCAGCAGCAGCCTTCTCCTCAACCACATGGCGCTCCACAGGACAGAGGAGATGGGCACAGAGCTTCAGCTTCAGTCGTGATACTCCCAGCACAGGGTATATAGACAGATGATCAATTTTCTCAGCATGACTGAGCAGCTGTAGCTCAAGAAGCTTAGACTTTCATGGCAGGTCATTGCTGACATCAACAGCTTCCTAGAATAGACTTCCTTGAAAGAGGGCCAGGTAAGCATGCATTGCCAGTGGCCATCAAGATCACCACAGACCACTTTGCCTGCAGCTCCTTCAAGGAATCTGCTTGTGACACCTGCAAGATTTCACAATCTGTTGTTCACAAGTGTATCTCCCAGGTGACCACTGCCATATTTGCCAAGACTACCACGTATGACCACTTTGCTACTGATGGGGCCAGTCAGAATGAGAAGCAGTCGTAAAGATGGCGCTAATATGTGGGCAGAAGCTCATCTCAGGGTCAAATATGACATCAAGGTTGCGAACAGTTTGGTTCAGCCTCGGACAGTTGCCAGGGAGAGGAATGGAGTTGGTGGCCGGGGAGCAGAGTTTGTTGCAGGAACTGAAGATAATGGCTTCAGACTTCCCATATTAAATAGCAGGAAATTTCTGCTTATGTAGTACTGGATGTTGGACAAGCAGTGGAAGGGTGAAGAGAGGTGATGGTGAGGTAGAGCTGAGTGTCATCAGCGTACATGTGGAAACTAACACTGTGCTTTTGGATGATGTCATTGAGGGACAGTTTGCAGATAAGAAATAGGAGGGGACTATGGATAGTTCCTGGGGGACACCAGAGGTAACAGTGCAGGAGTGGGAAGAAAAGTCATTGCAGGTGATTCTCTGGCCATGATTAGATAGAAAAGAATGCTTTAGACAGTCCAGCCAGTGGAAACAGCCTCTCAGCACCTACCCAGTCAAGCCCCCTTAGAAGCTTATATGTTTCAATGAGATCAAGTCTCATTCTTCTAAACTCCAGTGAGTGCAGGCCCATTCTACTCAATCTCTCCTCTTAGGACAACCTTCTCAACTCAGGAATCAATCTAGTGAACCTTTGTTGCACCCCCTCTAAGGCAAGGAGGGGAGACCAAAACTGTATGCAGTACTCTAGGTGTGGTCTCAGCAAGGCCCTTCCTTATTCTTGTACTCCAATTCCCTTTCAATAAAGGCCAAAATCCTATTTGCTGTCCTGATTGCTTGTTGTACCTGCATGTTAACTTTCTGTGTTTTGTGTACAAGGACACACAAATCCCTATGAACACCAACATTTAATAGTTTTTTCACCATTTAAACAATATTCTATTTTTCTATTCTTCCTACCAAAATGAATACCCTCACATTTCACCACATTATACTCCATCTGGCACCTTCTTGCCCACTCACTTTACCTGTCTGTAACCCTTTGAAGACTCTTTGGGTGAATTTTCAGGCCCCCCGGGTGGGAATGGAGGCAGGGGGGCACCCTGAAAATACTGGTGCCGGGCAGCATGGGGCAGAGAGCAGAGGGCAAGGCTGCCAATCACAATTTGGTGGCCACTTACCCAGAAGGAGGGCTACAGCTGGCAATGGGGGCATGACTGTCAGATATTGGGCCCAGTGGTGATGAGGGGCAACACTCTTTGCAGGAAGGGTGGAACCCCAAGCAGAAGGGGGGCACGGGAGAGGAAAGTGGGTCAGGAATGCAACAGAGACCATACCATCAATACATGATCTGCCACCAAAGGCGAAGCTACCTGGAGATTACCAAGACCAAGACAGGAGACTACATCTCCCCAGGCAGACGGTCACAAATATATGTGACCTCATCACCAAAGACCTCGCAGCACTGGTCACCACGCCCTGCCAGTAGCCATCAAAGTCACTGTGACCTTAAACTTGTTCACCTCTGTTTTTTTTTTCAAGGATCTGCTTTGGAGCTTGGTGCCATCTCACAAATGGCAGCATACCACTTCATCTCTCAGGTCACTGATGCTCTCTTTGCCAGAGCTGTGCAGTGCATTCAGCTCACGACAGACGTGACCTAGCAGGCACAAAGGACAATGGGTTTTTGTTGCCATTGCTGATTCCAACAGGTGCAGGGCATTATTGATTGCACCAATGTGGCCATGAAGACACCGATGACTGTCCAGTGAGATCTATCAACACTCACTCAACGTTCAGCTGGTCTGTGGCCACAACAAGAGCTTCCTCTATGTGTGCGATCACTTCTTGGTAGCTGCCATGACTCTTCCATCCTCTGCCAGTCCATGCTGCCTCAGATCTTCACTCCAAGCCCCAAAGTGTGTGAATGGATCCTAGAGGACAAGGGATATCCCTTGAAGAGATGGCTACTCACCTCTATATGGGAGCCCCAGTCAGTAGCACAGAGGTGATACAACCAAAGCCATCTGCTCACTAGGACAACCATTGAGCAGGCTGTTGGGCTTCTGAAGATGTGATTACGGTGCCTGGACCAGTCGGGTGGTACCCTCCAATATCCTCTTGGAAGGGTCTCCGACAATGTGGTGGCCTGCTGTGTTCTCCATAACATGGCCCTCCAGAGAGGTGTGCATCTTGAGAATGGTGAGGCCCTGGAAGGAGACAGCTCATCGGGGGAAGAGCAGAAAGTGAGAGAGGAAGAGGAGGTGGAGGGAGATGGCGCAGAACAGAGAGGTACCTCTGCTGCATAACAAGGTGGCTGAGCACAGCTCAGGGCATGAATAGCTTGCAAGGCTGCTATGAAGTTCAGGGATCTCCTGATTCAGGAACGTTTCAACTGAGCCCCTCTGGCCCAAGTTGAGAGGCTTGGCATGGAAGGGAGTCTGCGGTACCTGTGCTAACACATGCATGGAAGATGCAGCCTGGAACATCTAATCACTTACTGCTACTAACGGAAGCACATTTGACCAGAGGTTTTCCCCTCATCGTGGAGGCTCCTGTTAGATCTTTCCTCACCTTACACCACTTTTCCTGTCACAGCAACAATAAAAGTAGTCCCAGACATGTGCTTTAATGTGTCATTATTTATAAAGTATACAGAGAGGAAATCAGTTCACAGAGACAGTAGGAAGACACTTCAGTGCCCCACTCAGTGCTCTGCACTACACAGAGGCCTCTGTCCTTGGCCACTCCTATGCAGTGCTCCCCTTATGGTCTTAGGGAAGTGAAGGCAGCCTGTTCACTCATCTCAGCTTGTGGCTGAAATGCATGTGACGGTCGTTCTTGTCATGGAGGTACCCATCAGGGCATCTCCAGAGGCTGCTGCACCTGTATCACTGCAGGGGCAGCCTCCATCACTTGGCCCTGCTACAAGGATGGTCCCTCATTTGGAGGGGGCAAGGAGGCTGAGGATGATGAGGGTGCCCCGTGAGGGGTGTTACTCTTCAACCACCTCCATTAAGACTCAATCCTTGCCAGGCACACCAGATGCCTGGTGGAGGACACCAGCTGCTCCACAGCTGGCGTCCCCTCTGCGCCACCAGTGCCACTGACCAGTCCAGGATACCCAGCATCTCATGGATCCCATAGACATTAGTGTGCAATTCCTGCATCCACTCAGAGCGATGCCGCTTTTTGGTTCTCTAAGAGGTTGGCCACTCTCCCAGTGGAGGAGCTCATGCGCTCAAAGCTCTGAGCCATGGTGGCACACATGATCCAGATGGACTCCTTCATCTTCTGCCCACAACCCCACATGCCTTAGGGAACTCCATCTCCTGCTGTTGTTCAAGGTGTAGCCTTCTTTCTTGTGACTCCTGAGACTCTGCACCTGTCCTCCATTCTCTGAGGAGGACTGACCACAGCTCTTTCTGCCTCTGGCACCTCCTCCTGCACACCAGCACCATGATCATTGCTCTTTGCCACCATGGCCGGGATTTTATCCGGGCACCGGGGATTTCGACTGCCAGCAAAAGCGCCACCAAGAAACCCACGTTGCCCCTTCTGTGGGAGGCTGCTGAATCATGTGCCAATTAGGCACTTAACTGGACAGTGGCAGGCCTTCCACAGGATCAAGGGCCCTGGCAACAGAAGTCACGCCTTCTGAGAGCTGCCGGCCAGTCAGAGGCTGACAGCTCTTTAACTGAGCAGTGCCACTGGAGAGGCAATGGCTGCTGCTGGTATCACACTCACCTGAGGCCTAGGGGTGGCGCTGGATCCAGACCATAGGTAGGTCAGGGAGGGAGGGATTTAGAGGGGTTGGGGTCGTGGGGGAGGGCGGTGTAGGGGGGGTCCGTAGCAAGGTCAGGGATTGGCTCTCAGTGGGCCCCCCTTCCCAATGCCGGGTCCCTCGTTTTTCACCCCCACCCCCGGAGCCGGTTTTTTCTCACCGTGCTTCCCGTGCGGCGACAGTACTGCCTGTTGCTGGGTTAATTGCGGCAGCTGCTGGATGAGACCCTAAATTGGGCATTAATTGCCCACTTAAGGGCATCAATTGGCAGCGAGGTGAGAAGGCCATTCAAGGCCTTCCTGCCCCAGACTTAATTTTGGCGGAGGCGGGAAGGTGGTGAGGTCTTAACCGCCACCATCTCACCCGATTATATGCTCTCCTGCCTCCGAACCCGCCATGGGGGAGAGCATAAAACTCCCCCCCTCCCCCATACCTACACTTGGGTGAGGATCCACCAAGGTGAGAGTGTCTGCGCTGGTGGACGGTGCGGACGTATGGTGTGATGGTGCTTCTTCATCCTCGTGCAGCTCAGGTCCTGCAGAGGTAGCGGGAGAGAGTGCCCTGCGTTAAATGTCTGCATCTTTTTTTATTCTTTCATGGGATGTGGACGTCGCTGGCAAGACCTGTATTTGTTGCCCATCCCTAATTGTCTTTGACAACTAAGTGGCTTGTTAGGCCATTACAGAGGGCAGTTAAGAGTCACAGAATTACAGAATCGTTACCGTGCAGAAGGAGACCATTCGGCATATTGTGTCTGCACTGGCTCTCCGAAAGAGCAATTCCCTCAGTTCCATTCCCCTGCCTTCTCCCCAAAACCCTGCACTTTCTTCCTTTTCATATAACTGTAATTCCCTTTTGAATGCTTCAATTGAACCTGCCTCCACCACGTTTTCGGGCAGCATATTCCAGACCTTAACCATTCACTGTGTGCAAAAGTTTTTCCTCATGTCACTTTTGCTTCTCTTACCAAATACTGTAAATCTGTGCCCTCTCATTCTCGATCCTTTCATGAGTGCGAACAGTTTCTCTCTGTCCACTCTGTCCAGACCCCTCATGATTTTGAATACCTTTATCAAATCACTTCAGCCGTCTCTTCTCCAAGGAAAACAGTCCTAACTTCTCCACTCTATCTTCATAACTGAAATCCTCATCCCTGGAACCATTCTCGTGAATCTTTTCTGTATTCTCTCCAATGCCCTCATGTCTTTCCTAAAGTGCGGCACCCAAAACTGGATGCAGTACTCCAGCTGAGGCCAAACTGGTGTCTTATATAAGTTCAACATAATTTCCTTGCTCTTGTTCTCTATGCCCCTATTAATAAAGCCCAGGACACTGTATGCTTTATTAACCACTCTCTCAACCTGTCCTGCCACCTTCAATGACTTATGCACATATACACCTAGGTCCCTCTGCTCCTGCACCCCCTTTTAGAATTGTATCCTTTATTTTATATTGTCTCTCCATGTTCTTTCTACCAAAACTAATCACTTCACATTTCTCTGCATTGAACTTCATCTGCCACCTGTCTGCCCATTCCACCAACTTGTCTATGTCCTTTTGAATTTCTACACTATCCTCCTCACAGTTCACAATGCTTCCAAGATTCATATCATCTGCAAACTTTGAAATTGTGCCCTGTACATCAAGGTCTAGGTCATTAATATATATCAGAAAAAGCAGTGGTCCCAACACTGATCCCTGGGGAACTCCACTGCAAACCTTCCTCCAGCCAGAAAAACATCCATTAACCATTACTCTTTGTTTCCTGTCCCTCAGCCAATTTTGTATCCATGTTGCTACCGTCCCTTTTGTTCCATGAGCTACAAGTTTGCTCACATGTCTGTTGTGTGGCACTGTATCAAATGCCTTTTGAAAGTCCATGTACACTTCATCAACAGCATTGCCCTTATCGACCCTCTCTGTTACCTCCTTAAAAAACTCCAGCAAGTTAGTTAAACATGATTTTCCCTTAAGAAATACATGCTGGCCTTCCTTAATTAACTCACATTTGTCCATGTGACTGTTGATTTTGTCCTGAATTATTTTTTCTAGAAGTTTTCCCATCACCGAAGTTAAACTGACTGGCCTGTAGATGCTGGGCTTATCTTTACACCCTTTTTTGAACAAAGATGTAACATTTGCAATTCTCCAGTCCTCTGGCACCATCCCAGGGTCTAAGGAAGACTGAAAAATATGGCCAGTGCCTCTGCAATTTCCACCCTCACTTCGCTTGAATGCATCTCATCTGGTCCTGGTGCTTTATCCACCTTAAGTGCAGACAGCCTATCTAATACTTCCTCTTTATCAATTTTAAACCCATCTAGTGTCTGACTTACGTCCTCTTTCAACATTGCCTGGGTTGCATCTTCTTGCTTGGTAAAGACAGATGCCAAGTATTCATTTAATATCTCAGCTATGCCCTGTGCCTCCATGCGTAAATTCCCTTTCTGGTCCCTAATCGGCCCCATTCCTCCTTTTACCACCCTTTTACTCTTTATATACCTATAGAAAACTTTGGGATTTTCTTTAATGCTAGCTGCCAGTTTCTTTTCATGCTCTCTCTTTGCTTCTCGTATTTGCTTTTTCACTTCCCCTCTGAACCTTCAATATTCAGCCTGGTTCTCAATTGTATTTTCTACCTGGCATCTGTCATAAGAACACTTTTTCTCCTTTATCTTAATTTCTACCTCTTTTGTCATCCAGGGAGCTTTGGATTTGTTTGCCCTACTTTTCCCATTCGAGGGAACATACCTTGACTGTGCCTGAACTATCTCTTCTTTGAAGGTAACCCATTGTTCATCCATTGGTTTTCCTGCCAGTTTTTGACTCCAATTTATTCACTCCAGCTCCATTCTTGCCCCAATGAAGTTGGCCTTACCCCAGTTAATTATTCTTACCCTGGATTGCTCTTTGTCCTGTTCCATAGTCAACCTAAACCTTATTATACAATGATCACTATCCCCTAAATGCTCTCCTACTGATAATTGATCCACTTGGCCCACCTCATTCCCAAGAACCAGGTCTAGCAGTGTTTCCTTTCTCGTTGGACTAGCAGCATACTGTTGTAGAAAATTTTCTCAAACATGCTCTTGGAACTCTTGCCCCTCACTTCCCTTTACACTACTATTATCCCAGTCTATGTTTGGATAATTGAAGTCCCCCATTATAACTACCATATAATTTTTGCACCTCTCTGTAATTTCCCTCCATGTCCTTCCCACAAACTGGTGGCCTATAGACAATGTAACTGCACACTTCTTGTTCCTTAGCTCTAGCCAAATTGATTCTGTCCTTGACCCCTCTGGGACATCCTTTTTCTCCAGCACTGTAATGCTCTCCTTAATCAATACCGCCACCCCTCCAACTTTTTTCCCTTTCCTATCTTTCCTGAACACCTTGCATCCAGGAATATTTAACACCCAGTCCTGCCCTCCTTTGAGCCAGGTCTCTGTTAAAACCATATTTCCACATGGCATTCTGCACCTGTACTTCACCAGTCTTATTAACCACACTCCATGCATTCACATACGCGCACATTAACCCTGATTCAAACTTTATTACTTTCTCCCTTACTCTAATCCCACCTAATAACTGACTATTCCCTACTGTTGTGCTATTTATCCCCTCCAGTATTCTGTGCAGCTTGGTATTCCTCTCTGATACTTGCTCCTGGCTCCCACACCCCTGGCAAATTACTAGTTTTGCTTCCCTCCAATCTGAGCTCCCTCTCAGGTTCCCATCCCCCTGACAATTTAGTTTAGAATATCCCTGCGAGGATATTCATCCCAGTCAATCATATTGCTGTGGGTCTGGAGTCACATGTAGACCAGAACATGTAAGGATGGCAGATTTCCTTCCCTAAAGGACAGTGAATGAGATGGGTTTTTACAACAATCGACGATAGTTTCATAGCACCATTACTGAGACTAGCTTTCAAATTCAGGTTGACCTATTGACCTGTGGGAGACACAAGAAGAGATGATGAAAGTTAGCCTAGGAGAGTGAAAAACTCTGCAGTGCTGAAGCTACCCAATATTACTCTTGTGTGCGACATGCTATTGGATAGACGGAGTGCACTGCACCCCCTTAATGAACACTTTGCCTTCTGTATTCACACTCACCTTGCCAGAACATATGAGGTCGTTGAACCTTTTCCAACACTGGATTCAGGATCTCTGTGTCTCACTTCTGCTGCTCACCATGGCAGCAAACTGGTGCCAGGCCTGCTTGGTCTCATCTGGTGGCCTCTTCTAGCCACCCTCCAGGTGTCCTGATCTGGGTGCTAGTCCTTCGGCTCTCTTGAATCATCTCACCTCCCCTTGGATCCGTTGAAGGCTTTGGCACGAACCACAGTCCTCTTCTTCAGGACAACCAGAAGTCTCAGTGATGGCTGCTTTGGGGAGCCTAAATCAGTCCCACACTTAATCTGACCCGTCTCCGTTCCTGCCCCCACTCGCAATAATTGGACAGAAAGCCTGTCTCCATACCAATTACAGGCTTCCCCACATGAAAATCATGACTTTAATCAGTTTCCCATCAGAATCAGGTTTCTGCCCCAAAAACAAACCCAGCTCCCGTTTCCCACCGCCCTGGCAATAATTCAGCCCTTTGTGTCCTCCTCACAGCTTGCTTTCCCATCTAGCTTTATATCGACAGCAAACTTGGATACATTTCACTCTGTCCCTTCATCTAAGTCATTACTGTCGATCGTAAATTTCTGAGGCTTTAGAACTGATGCTTGCAGCATCCCACTCGCAACAGCCGACCAACCAGAGAATGACTGTCTATTTCTACTCTCTGTTTTCTGTCCTTTATCAATCTTCTATCCATGCTAATATACCAATCCCAGGAGCCCTTATCTTGTGCAACAACTTTTTGTGTGGCACCTTGTAGAATGCCTTTTGAAAACCCTAATATACTAGGTCCATTGGTTCACCTTTATCTACCCTCCTGGTTACATCCTCAAAAACCGTTAGTAGATATGTCAAATGCAATTTCTGCTTCATAAAACAATGTTAACGCTGCCTAATATAATGATTTTCTAAGTGCCCTGTTAACACTTCCATAATAATGGATTCCAGCAATTTCCTGACTACTGATGTCAGGCTAACTGGCTTATAGGTCCCTGTTTTCTCTCTCCCTCCTTTCTTGAATAGCAGTGTTACATTTTCTACCTTCCAATCCATTGGGACCATTCCAGAATCTAGGGAATTTTGGAAAATCACAACCACTGCATCCACTATCTCTGCAACCACCTTTTTTTAGAATCCTAGGATGTAGTAGGCCATCAAGTCGGCTTTTAGTCCTGTTAATTTTTCCAGTACTATTTCTTTGCTCATACTGAAATGCTTAAGTTACTCATTTTCACCAAATCCTTGCTTCCCTATTACTTCTGGAATTTTATTTGTGTCTTCTACTATGAAGACTGACACAAAAGAATTGTTGAATGTCTCTGCCATTTCCTTATTCCTCAGGATTTCTCCTGTCTCAGCCTCTAAGGGACCCATGTTTACTTTTGTTACTCTCTTCCTTTTTACATACTTGTAGAAGGTCTTAAAATGTGTTTTTAATTTCTTGCAACTTTATTCATTCTATTTTCTTCATCTTTATCAATTTTTTGGTCATCTCAATTCTCAGGATTACTACTCTTCTTGGCAATATTAGCCTCTTCCTTTAATCTAAATATTATTTTTAACCTCATTAGTTAGCCATAGATGGATCACTTTTCCCGTAGGGATTTATTTCTCAATTGAATGTATATTCATTGAGAATTATATTTCTTTAAATACTTATCTACCATCATACCTTTTATTCTAATTTTCCAATTTACCTTAGCCAACTCACCCTAAAATCCTAAGTAATTGGTTTCATTTAAGTTTAATACTCCAGTTTTGGACTTGTGTTCATCATTCTCAGACTAATGTAAAATTCCTATCAGATTGTGACCACTCTTCCCCAGTGGATCCCTTACTATGAGATTATTAATCAACCCTGTCTCATTACACAAGATCTAAAATAGCCCTTTCTCTGGTTGGTTCCATGACATATTGTTCTAGGAAACTGTCACAACTGCATTCCATAAACTCATCCTCCCAACTACTTTTGCCAATTTGATTTGTCCAGTCTCTATGAAGATTGAAGTTCCCCATGATTGTTGCATTGCTTTTGTTACAAGCTTCTCTTATACCTTGGTTAATACTCTGTCCAGCAGTACTGTTAGGGGGCCTATGAACTACTCCAACCAACATTTTCTGCCCCTTGTTATTTCCTATCTCCATTCACAGTGATTCTATTTCCTGCTCTTTTGAGCCAAGAGCCCTTTTCATTCCTGTCCTTATGTCATTGTTTATGATCAAGTATATACTTTCCCCTTTCCCATTTTGTTTGTCTTTTCAAAATGTCAGTACCCTAGAATATTTAGTTCCCAACCTTGGTCACCATGCAACATCTCTGTAATGGATATTAGATCAAATCCATTTATCTTTATTTGTCCACCTTGTTATGAATGCTTTGCGCATTCAGATAAAGTGTCTTTAATTTTAACTTTTTACCATTTTTCCCTGATTTTACCTTGTTCACTGATGCACTATTACTATTAAACTCTTTGTCCCTTGGTATCACACTCTGCTTATCTGTACCAAAGTTGCTACACTGCTCTATCACCTTGACTTTTCTCTTTAAGTTTATAAATTTCTCCTTACATGAACCCTTCCCATTTCTCTTTTTAGTTTAAAGCTCTATCCACAGTCCGAGTTATTCAATTTGCCAGAACATTGATCCCAGCCCAGTTAAAGTGGAGTCCATTCCAATACAGTAGTTCCTTCTTTCTCCAGTACTGGTGCCAATGACCTATGTATTGAAACCCTTGTCTCCCATACTACTCTTTGAGCCATGCATTCAACTCTCTGTCTGTTTGACCCTCTGCCAATTTGTGTGTGGCTCAGGTAGTAATTCAGAGATTATTACCTTTCAGGTTCTGCTTATTAATTTGGACCCTAGTTCCTCAAACTACCTCAGCAAAATCTCATTCCTCATTATTCTTATGTTATTGGTTCCTACGTGGATCATGACAAATCGACCTCCCCCTACCACTTCAGATTCTTCTCCAGCCAGAAGGAGATGTCCTTAACCCTGGCATCGGGCAGGCAACACAGCCTTCAGAACTCTCGAAAAAAAAACAGAAAATGCCGGAAATACGCAGCAGGTCAGATTTCCAGCATCCACAGTTTTTGTTTTGCTTTAGAACTCCTGATAATGACTGTAGAGAACTGTGTCTATCCCCCTGACTATACTGTCTCCTACTAGTACCACATTTCTTTTTACTCCCCACACTTGAATGGCCTCCTGTACCATGGTGATTTGATCAGTTTGCTTATTTACCCTGCAGATTTGCCCCTCATCCACACAGGCATCAAGAACCTGATACCAATTGCATAAGGGAAAAGACTCCAGCATTCAGGTTGTGTGATGACTTTGTACAGACAAGCATTTTGACGGGCAATATTTGTACCATGGAATCTGGATTGTCCACATTATTGGATGACCTCTGTGGATTCACACAGTGTCAAGAATGCAAATTTATCCAATAAACCAAGAAACTCAAGGAGAGGATTGTTATTGTGGTTATTGAGGTAAGGCAGTGGAAAAAGCAGCAGTAGGAAGAAGGACCATTTCTCACACTGCTGTTGTCACAAGCGAATGTTTGTGCAACTTCTCCACCTGCTTGTAATATGTGCCTGAAGATAGGGCAGCCAACAAAAGGGCAGTGATCTCCAAAATCGGGAGAATTTTATAGGATGGAACAGATAGTACTTCAGAAGAGTCATGAAAAACAGAAGAGCAGACTGGGACAGGAAGGGACAGAGAGATTAACGGTAGGTAGCCAAGACTAGTTTATTCATCATGACATTCTGTTAAACTAGGTCCTGGATTCTAAAATACAGAAACAACAGAATCTCTCATGGACAAGATGTCATTTGCTCACCATAATTCGTGACAAAATTAGATAAACACAATTACAAATGAAGAGCACCCTTCAGTTCCTCCAATGATGCAGTTCTCTTACATTCACTCATGCCTATTTTTCAGTCTATCACTGTCGATTCCAATTCAGCTGACAAGATAATTAACAAAATACTTTTCTGCAAAAGGTTGAGTTGTTGTTACTATATGTATCATTCAATTACAAAATATTTAGTCACTATCTGTAAGATTGTACACCAGAATAATCAATTTATGCCCAAGCCAAATCTCTTACCTGTTAGCAAAGATGCACTTATAACATAATTTAATTATATAATGCAGACAACTTTCAAATGGCATTGGCCACTCAGGTTACCTGCCTTAAACTGGATAGTAACTGATGCACATTGCAGTTACAATGCAGTTTACATTGCAAATCCAATTTGCAGCAAAAGAAAATCAGTAAATGACTGTTTTTACAATGGTCATTGAAACATAATGCATTTTTACTATGTCTTCCCCGACAGTTTCTAAAATTTCAAATTCAGAATGAACTTTGTTAAGGATTCATAGACAGTTCATCATAGATTAAGCTTTATTAAAGCTATCCATTACATTGTATTTACTAACTATTGTATATGGGTCAGCAGTATCCTGTTTTTGCCAATATCACTCAACCCCATTACACCGTACTATTGTATTCATGAGGAACTTACAGTGCTGACGTCTGGAGATTCCTTGGATTTTCTTGCCTGTCTTTGCCTCAATAGAAGCTCTGGAATAATGTTATTCCAAATGGATAGCAGCAGAATTGTGACATTTATATTGAAATAAAAGTCCACTAACTTGCAACATGTCACTGAGCTTGTGTCCCAAGTGAAAGTAGTGCCAGAGTGTAGAAATCGAGACATTCCCTATGTGACTTTTGCCATTTTAACATGAGTTTACATAACACAAGCTGTTAAACTTGTGTTTTAAAATAACCTAACTGATCAGTTATTTTAAAACACAAGGTTAAAGGCTTGCAGCAGGGTTGTCCAACCTTTTTTAAGTGGAGGGCCACATTACAATTTTTGTCTTACATAGGGGGCCAATGAGACAATTTATCTTCCTATTCATCAAAACACCAAATGTGCATTTTTATGAAGAAGCATTAAATGAGAAGACGAATTTATTGACCTACTTTCTCATCACCATGTTGGACACTGATTGAGTAAAATACCTGGCATTTCTTTGCTTGCACAAGTAGTCAATGTCTGTCCGCACACTTGTTTAGTGATGCGGAGTATTCTGGATAGATGTCCATTTGTCAGGAGTGGTCATGATTATTCTCTCTCCCTCCTCTCTCCCTGTCTGTCTGTGTGTGTGTGCGGTGTGCATGTCTCCCCCTCCCTCTCCATGTCCCCCCCTCTCTGTGTTCCCCCCTCTGTGGTGTTCCCCCCTCTGAGTTGCTCCCTCCACTCTCTGTGTTGCTTCCCCCCTCTCTGTGTGATATCCCCTCCCCGTGTCGTCCGTGCATTCTCTATCCCCCTCTCTCTCTCTGTCCCCCCCCTTTCTCTGTCCCCTCACCTCTCTCTCTCTGTCCCCCCACCTCTTTCTCTGTCCCGCCTCTCTCTCCCCCTTCTCTCTCTCTCTGTTCTTCCCCTCTCTCTCTCACTGTCCCTTACCTTTCCCTCTCGCTGTCCCCTGCTGTCTCTCTGTCCCCCCTTCTCTTTCTCTCTGTTCCCCCACTCTCTCTCTCTGTCCCCCTCTCTCTCCCCCATTCTCTCAGTGGGGCGGGGGTGGGGGTGGGGGGTGGGAAATGGAATGCTGGCTTGTTACCTATTCAATGTCTGGTGATCAAAATCCATTAGGGATAATTGGATCAGGGAGAAGTTCCATTGTCTCTCCAGGCAACTGTCTCTTAGCATGCAAATGTTCCCATCCGCTGCTGTTATCTCTTTAAACAAGTCATCTTTTCAGTCCAGCAACAGTTTAAAATTAATGTTCATATGATGAAATTAATATGCCTCATTCTTGGCAGGTAGGGTCTACATGACAAGAGAGAAACAGAGTTAACATTTCTGGTTGATGACCTTATGTCAGAACTGGAAAAAGTTAGAGATGTAACAGGTTTTAGGCAAATATAGAGGCAGGGATGGGGATGAGGGGGAAGAACAAAGAGGAAGGTCTGTGATAGGTTGGAAGGCAGGAGAGATTCAATGACGAAAAGGGGTGATGCAAGAAAAAAGGGGGCAGTAATGCGACACGTAAGGAAACAAAAGATCAGTCTAGTTGAGGTGTAAATGGGAATAGCAGAATCATCATCAACAGCTGCCATCCAAAAATGGGGCGGCAGAGATATGATCTGAGATTGTTGAACTCAGTGTTGAGCCCATAAGGCTGTAAAATGCCAAATCGAAAAATGATGTGCTGTTCCTCAAGTTTCTTTGGAAGAGTGTAGGAGGGTGAGGACAGAGAGGTCAGAGCAGGAATGGGACAGACAATTAAAATAACAGGTGACTGGATGCTCAGTGTCACACTTGCAGGCTGAGTGGAGGTAGTCTGCAAGGAGGTCACCCAATATGCGTTTGTGCTGCCCTATGTAGAGGAGGCTGCATCGTGGACAACAAATACAGTATACTAAATTGGAAGAAGTACAAGTAAATCGCTGTTTCACCTGAAAGGAGTGCTTGGGGCCTAGGATGGTGAGAAGGGAGGAGGTAAAAGAGTAGGTGTTGCATCTTTTGTACTAGAATGGAAAGGTATCATGGGAAGGGGACGGGGTGTTGGGGGTGTTTGAGGGTGTCGTGGAGGGAGCAGTCACTTCAGAATGCTAAAAGGGGAGGGGAAGGTGTATTTGGTGGCGACATCACACTGGAGGTGGCGGAATACAGAGGCTGTTGGGGTGGAAGATGAAGACAAGGGGAACCCCATCGTGGTTCTGGAGAGAGAGGGGAAGGGGTGAGAGCAGAAGTGCAGGAACTGGAACAGATGCAGTAGAGGGCCCTGTCAACTATGGTGGAGGAGAATCCTTGGATAAGGAAAAAGGAAGACATATTGGAAGCACTGGTATGGAAGGTGGTAGAGTTACAACAGATGCAGCAGAGACAGAGAAACTGGAAGAAAGGATTAGAGTCCTTACCGAAAGTAGTCAAGGTAGCTGTGGGAGTCAGTGGGCTTATAGGGGATATTTGTCAGCAGCTTATTCCCAGAAATGGAGACAGAGAAGTTAAGGAAGAGTCAGAGATGGAACATATGAAGGCGAGGGAAAGTGGAAATTGGCAGCATAGTTGATGAAATTTTCCAGTTCGGGTTGAGAGCAGGAAATGGCACCATTACAATCATCAATGCACCGGAAAAAGAAGTGAAGGAGAAGACCTGAGTAGAACTGGAACAAAGGATATTCCACATATCCCACAAGAAGGCAGGCATAGCTAAGACCCATAAGGGTTCCCATAATAACAACCTTTTATTGGGAGGAAGTGAGTGAATTTAAATGAGAAACTCTGCAATGTGAGGATAAGTGCCGTCAGGTGGTCATCGTCAGCTGTCATTCGATTCAAGGTCACTCTTGGCAAATGGACCTTGATAGAAGCCTGCACGTGACTTTGTTTAATGTGGGAACCGTGGGGCACCATCATTACCCACATGATCTTGACAGATTGGTGGTCAGATTTTGGTGACGTTTTGAACCACGATGACTGGGACCACCTTGCCACTGCAGCCTTCTTCCTCCTTCACAGCCAGTGAGACGTATACTTTTTCTTCGCCTGTTCAGCTGTTGAGGATTTTTGGACTGCACTTTGTCTGGCACATCCCTCTGACTTTGCCACCATGGGTGGCCCTACCAGGAGGAAGGAGCTCCCGACGGCATCGCTCAAGAGTTCGTTGGAGCACACAAGTCTCTCCACCGCATCAAGGTGGCAATCCACGGAGGGAGGTGGAGGAGGGTGGTGGTGGATAGGGATTGTTTGGGCCTCTATTCAAAGATGTAATGGAAAGCCCTCAGACCATCCTAGTGGGGGATGGATGGAAGAGTTGCAGATGTAATAGGAAGAGACTGGACAAGAGGAGAAAAAATAAAATCGAGATAGGAAGAAATCAGTTCTGTGGGGCAAAAACAAGTTGAAACAAGCACCTACCAGGGCAGTCCCTGTTTGTGGATCTTGGGAAGGAGGTAGAAGCAGGCTGTGCGAGTATGGATGACTATGAGGTTGGAGGATGTGGAGGGAAGATATCCAGAGGAGATGAGGACAGTGACAGACCTGGAGATCAGTGGTGAGATTATGGTCCATAGGGAGGCAGAATGAAGTGTCAGAGAGTTGTTCAGCCTCCACTAGCTAGAAGTCAGTTCACCAAACAACAACAACACCACCCTTGTCAATATGTTAAATTACAATGTTAGGGTTTGGCCTGAGAGAACAAAATGTTGCAAGTTCACCGGGAGATACATTAGAGTGAGTGAGGGAAACAGAGAAATTGAGATGGTGGTGTCACACTGGCAGTTCTCAATGAAAGGATTTAGAGAGGTTTGGAAGCCAGAAGGAGGAGTCCAGATGGAACAAAAATTCGAAAGATGGGAGAAAGGGTCTGCTGTGTCGGGGAAGACTCCTGGCCAAAGAAGTGGGCATGGAGTTGAAGGCGATGGAAAAAGAGCACCGCATCATACCGAGCTCAAAATTCATTGAGGTAGGTCATAAGGGGATGAAGCTGACGCCTTCTCTGAGGAGTGATTGTTCGGGGTCAGAGAGGATGGTGAAAACACGGCAAGAGGTGAGATTGCAAGAAGTGTTGGGGTCAAAGGAAAGTGAAGCATAAGAAAGATCTGGACGGTTGTGGGTATTGTTATGGAATTTCCCTTTTGTGTTAAAACTTGGGAATATATATTTTTGAAACTAAAGAAGAGATTTCAGGGATTCATCTGGAATCTATATTTTTAAATTGAAGGGACTGAGCTTTGGGTGTTTTTTTTTTAAAGGAGGTTCGGCAGGAGGTTGACCAGTGGACAGGTTTTTACTGAAGCACATGTGATTTCGAGTAAACACCATGGGGGATTTGACTTAAGAGCTATTTCCTGTTGTGACAAGGCAGAATTTATGATTAGCATGGGACTAGCCTGGAAAGTTTTGGTTTCACTTTGAAGTGTTGAAAGCCATCTTCTTTTTTGGACTAAAGAGGCAATTGGAACTTTTTTATAGACCTGCCAGGAGTTCAGAAGAAAATCGTTACCTCTCTTTGAAGAATCCCTGCTCTGGAAAAGCAAAAGCTTGTATGAAGTTGTACTGTTTCCTCCTGCATTTTGAAGAAATCCTGAATATTTGCAGATACCTTGCATCTTCAAATGAACTTTGCATTGAATCTGTGAGAACTGAAACCTCTGTTGCTACGCACCTGCTGTAAGACCTATGTGAAGCCTTCTGCAGTTGAATTTCTTTGAACTTCTACCCAAACAGACTGTTTATCAATCTCACCTGGAAAGGTTCCTAGTGGCAGCCAACTATTTGACTTTGGGACATCTTGCCAAAACAAAGGACTTCCATCTCTTCTTTTAGTATAAGTTATTTTTATTTCTTCCATTTCTTTGTAACAGCTGTAAACAAAAAACCCTTTTTTTCCCAGTTAACCAGTTTTTGGATATATGTGCATGTGAGGGCTAGGATAAAAAAATACTGGGCTTTACTATCTCAATTTGCATATATATTTACTTTGTTATTGGTTAAGACTTGGTTTATAATAAATGGATAATTTTATTGTTTATTAAAGAAACCTGGTTGGTGTGCTTTATTCTGGGGACCAATAGAATATCTAATTGCCTGTTTTGGTAAGTTGGAAAATGTATTGATATGTTGTGACCTGTGGAGAAGTGGGACTGAATTAACAGTGCACTCCTCCCGCCTCAGTCGTAACAGTACCCAAGAGTTATTGAAGCTTGCAATCTTTGACACCTGAAAAGAAGAAAAAATGTTGTTAAAGCACCGGACGAAGCAAAGGATGAAATCAAACTATGGGCCAGGACAAATTTGAGATAGAATGAGTCAGTGCTGCTGAATAGAAAAGTTGAGGGTGTGCATGTGGCAGCTCTGTAGTTTTCTTTTGCATTGGATGCCTTTGTTTGCTTGCTAAATAGATTTACCTAGAGAATAGTCTCTCTATTTGGACATATGTAGACACTGGGCTGAATTTTACAAACCCCACCCCCCCCCCACCGGCCCTGCCGAGGTCAGGGTTTGTGGCAGCATGGACCAGAAAATGCCTCTGGGAGAGGGACTCCATGTACCCCGACGCTGGGAAGGCCCGGCCCAATATTGTCGGTAGCAGCACAATATTGTGGCAGCCCACCCGCCACTTGGCAATTTGACGCCCATAAACATACCTAAATAAATTTTAATTAATTGATTATACTTATGCCGCTGCCTTCTATCCCAGTGCAATCTTCCTTCCACTGGTCGGCACTCCCATGCCTTTGAATCCCTGTCCGGGGAAACAAGGCAGAATACTGATGGGGAGGGAGGGAGGAGGTAAGTTCCTCAGTGTGGGAGGTGGGCAATGGGATCAAAGTGACATCATTGGTGTAGAGGATGGTGGGAAGGGTTATAGTGTAAAGTTTATGCACTTTTTGGGAGGGAAAGGTCAGGTGGACAAGGTAAGTGTTTTGTGGGGGAGAGGGCAAGTCATTAATTTAATTGTCATTGGGGGGTGGGAGAGGGGCAAAATAAATGTATTTAATTATTTTTTATTCCTTTTGGCTTCAAATATTTAAATGTAACAGTAGGGCTCAAAACCCTTTAAAAATGGCATCAGCACCTGCGCACAGGCAGCTGACGCCATTACCACAGATGGACAGCCCACCCCCTCCACATGATTGGGTGGGGGGGTGGCCCACCCCGACTACTTAAATGAGCTGCCGTGCTTAGGATCGCGGTGGCTCTGCGACATGCAGCTCGCACGGGCAGGTCATTATTGTTTTTGCCCGCCGCCAATTTTGGCGGCGGAAATATAAAATTCAGCCCACTGAGGGAATGAATTACCTCCTGCGACGTCATCAAAATTTTTTTGGATGCTGGAAATCTAAAATAAAAACAGAAAATGCTGGAAATATTCAGCAGATCAGGCAGCAATGCATGAGGACAGAGAAACAGAGTTAATGGGCAGATATTTAGCTGGCCAGGGTGGGGTGTGGCAAGTTTGGGTGCAGGCTGGGGTTAATTCCCCAAAAAGTGCCAGCATGTCAGAAACCTGAAATGACCCCGCTCACTTCTGGCTTTAACTGCTGCGTGTTCGGAGGCGTGCAGGAAAACCTTGTGGAGATGCTGGGTCTGTCATTTAAATATGTCGAGGCAATTCATTCTAAATTTAACCCAACATTCTGGTTTTATCAGGCAGTGCATGGGTTTCTCCAGCTCTGTGAAACTTGCCGTGGTTAACAAGGTGGGAGCACAGTGGAGATTGATGGCTCTGAGACATTGAAAGGCTGGACAGTCTTTAAAGACTGAAACTACACAGCTGCTTGCTTGCCTAAGTGAAAAAGGCTTTTGCTCACAGCATTTATTCTGAGAGTGTGCTTTCACTACTTTATAGGTGATTTCCAACATTCTAGAAGTCATCTCACCTATCTCAGTCTTTACTCACCTTAATCTCCACTTCCCTGCTGTCAACCTTCACTGCAGCATGGGAGCAGCTTATGCAACTCTACTTTAGACCTCTGATGAGGAACAAGAAGAGCAGCAACACCAACAACACTAACAGAAGCAGGAGAAACAGGAGCAAAAGCAGCTGCCTTCTCCTCATGGCACTCCACAAGGCAGAGAGAATGGACACAGAGCTCCAGCTCGAAGGAGGTGATACCCCCATCACAGGGCACACACACAGAAGATCAGTTTTCTCAACATGACGGAGCAACAGTGCCTCAGGTGGCTCAGGCTTTCACAGCAGGTTGTTGCTGACATCATTAGCCTCCTGAAACAAGACTTCCTTCTCAGTGGACGTCATCATGATCACCAGAGCCCTGAATTTTTTCACCTCCAGCTCCTTCCGGGGATCTGCTGATGACATCTGTAGGATTTCACAATCTGATGAGCACAAGTATCTCTCAGGTGACCAATGCCATGTTTTGCCAAGGCTGCTACTTGTGTCCACTTTGCTACTGATGAGGCCAGTCAGAACGAAATGCTTTTGCTGCAATGGCTGGATTCCCACAGGTACTGGGAGTCATAGACTGCACACATGTGGCAATTAAGACACCCCCAGATCAACTAGCCATATTTATTAATCGAAAGAAATTCCACTCCCTCAATGTTCAGCTGGTATGTCAGCACTGGAAGGTTTTCATGCAGGTCTCTGCAAGATATCCTGGAAGCTGCCATGATGCCTTCAGAATGCACTAGTTGCATGTCCCGCAGGTCTTCGCACCGTCACACAGAGTGAGCAGGTGGCTCCCTGGAGCCAAGGACTACTCTCTAACAGCTGATGACACCTGTGAGAAACCCAACCACTGATCCAGAGGAAAGATATAACTGGAGCGACATTAACAAAAGGGTGATCATTGAGCAAGCTATTGGGTTGCTGAAGATGCAATTCAGGTGCCTGGACAGATCTGGGGGTGCCCTTCTGTATGTACCAGCAAGGGTGTCCAGAATGGTAGTGATCTGCTGTGTGTTGCACAACATCACACTGCAGAGAGGAGTGGAGCTCCAGGATGAGGAAGGTGAGGACCGCTTTGCATCCTCAGAGGAGGAGGAGAGTGGGAGGAGGAGAAGGAGTGAGAGGAGGAGGAGGAGCAGCAGCAGCATGAGGAGAAGCCTAATGTAGGCATGGTGCCTGCAGCCGCTCACCTAGCTGCCAGAGAAGCCCACTACGGACTCATCAAGGCATGTTTCAGATAACCTGAGTGTCTGAAGCCTGATGGCACAATAATGCTTAATTCAGTGCCTACCCGCACCCCCCACAACCACCACCACCCCACCCTAATCCTCCACTTTGGTGATACCATTCTCCTCAAGGCTAATCTGCATTGGAAAGCAGGAGGCAACAATGAAGATGACTGAACAATGGAGACTTGAAATAAAGTGTATGATTCATTTATATTTTCCAATACATTAAGAGAGTGATGTTTTTATAATCACCCAAGTGAATCACCTTGTGCAATTAAAAAATCTTTGTTTTCCTTTTCCTATTACTTCTACATGGCTTCAGCTGAGCTGGAGGCAGGCGTTCCTTTGCTCAGCCAACTGAGATGCCCGTGGTGGATATTCTCTGGGGTTTGGGACCCATGAGGGCCTGCAAAGACTGCCCAGATGCACCTGTGCAGGGTCAGACTCAGTCATCAGGGCAGGAGGCAGCATGTAGGGCTCTGGCTGAAGAGGAGGCAATGGAGGAGGAGTGGAAGTGTCTTGAGCAGAGCCCCCACTTCAATGTGCCCTTTCTCCATCTTCACTCTCATAGTCCACCCATACCTCCCTGCTAGCCAAGATCTGGAGAGCACTTTTCTGCACTCAGTGAGGCGCCAAATGACCAAACAACCTATTTAAAGGGGCAGACTGAGTATGCAGCCCATTGGTCAGGTACCTGCACTGGTGGATGGTGTGCATGAGTCGTGTGACGGTGCTTCCTCAGAGTGTGAAACATTCTCCGAGGACTCCTCAGCCTCCTTCTGCTCCAGCTCTTATGCCAGGCTTGAAGGACCTGTAGGAGATGAAAGACATGGATTAAAACTGACATGAGGAAAGGGTTCAAAGTCATCATTACACAGGTGTTAACATTTCAGTTAATGCTGACAGCAAATCAGCATTAGACAGTGTTCTTTGCCATGTGGCAGTGTGATATGGAATTCTATCACCAGGTATCTAGGAGAACCTCATCTCTCCATCGTCAATGGTCATGCACTCAGTCACTTTGCCAATCCCCATGGCCTCCTCTTCCACAGTGGTCAGGGTGGTTATCACCGAAGGCCCACCCTGCCCCGACACCCCCTCTTCACTGTCTCTCCCTGGTGTTCTGTGTTCTCTTCTGCAAGCAGAGAAAGCAGAGTTATGAATGTGAGAAATGGATTGTGTGGAGAGGATGGAATGACAACATTTATGGAGGATGACTGAGAGATGGGTGTGGGATGGCAATAAGATGAGGGTGTGTCAATGTTGGCTGTTCAGTGGGTGGGGGGGGGGGTGCGGGGGTGGTGAGTGAAGGTTCCTGGAGAGAAAGGAATGAGTGGAGCTGCAAGGCGTGCTGGTCTGAGGAGTGCTGTGCAGGAGAATGCTGGGCAGTCAGAGTATGGGGGTTTCCACCTGAGAGTGGGACTCCACTCACCTTTCCTGCCCTCATGAGGTCAATAAACCCCTTACGGCACTGAATCCAGGTACGAGGGACCACACTCATCCTGCTCACTGTGTCAACCATGCCTGTTTGGTCTGAGAGGCTGGCCTCTTCCTCCTGTTCATGGGAAACAATACTTCTCTGCAGGTCCTCACAGCCCAAAGTAGAACCTCCAGGGGAATCAAAGAACCAGAGGGCATTCTTCCCACATTGTGCTTCCATTCTTGTGGTTGTTGATGTCTCAGGAACCAAGCTTCAGTGCAGCCCTGCTGGCCCTTACTGAGGTGCCTTTACATAGAAATCTTTCCATTGACAGGTGTGGGTTACCATCACGCCCACACTCTGATTGCACGGGAAACCCGGAAGTGGGATACTAATGTCTAATGTACCCTAATTTTTTTCGAAGTGCGTGGACGATTTGTTTAAGTGTGCAGCCCCTTTAAATGTATTTGCATGGCCACCCATGTGTGGTAACCTGGAGGGGCCGACTTGTGCACAGCCTGGGCAGGCACCTACAGGTTGCTGCGCAGCTGCTCACCTTAGAGAAAACATTGCTAATGCCACAGCTGAATTGAACAGCCACAGCTAAGCCTGCTTCACCAACAATCAGATTCCCAACCATTGCTGCACACCCCATCACCCCCCACCCCCCACCATCACCACTATGAGCGGATTGGGTTCTTTAAAATTCTGCCTATTCTTTCAGGTTGATGACCTTTCATCAGAACTGAAAGATGCTGAAATAGCGATTAAATCCTCTGATTATCTTAATGGACACAAACTGTATTGTAGACAAGTCAGCATTTCCAAAAGCAATCTGTAATCCTGCATCCACAGCAGTGAAGCAGAGCATTGAGGAAGCAAATCCTTTCTTTACCCAATTAGGTTTTTAGTTCTTTTAATTTTGAACTACTCCTCTTGGGTGGTTGCTTGCCAACTGGCTTATTCAAGTACAAGCCGAGGATTGTTCGTTAGTGCATTTGTTTTCTTTCAGTGTCTTTACACAGCTAGGTTAGGTATCCAGTCTGAAGCCAGGTTCTGCAAGTTGCTGTGGTGATCTGTTTTCTCTATGTGGTCTTTGAAGAGGTGTATTAACAAACCTCGTGTTACAATTCCTTCAATCAGGTTTCTGCCCCTGCCACACAGCTCTTACCAAAGACACAATTGACATCATAGTTGACTGTGACAAAGGTAACCTCTCCCACCTCAGGGTTCTCAACCTTTCTGGGGCCTCTGACATTGTTAACCATGAAATCCTGCTCCAACATCTCTCCACCATTGTCTAGCTTGGTGGGACTGCACTCACCCGGTTCCATTTTTATCTGTTTAGTCACAGCCAGAGAATCATCTGCAATGGCTTCTCTTGCCACTCCAGCACCATTATTTCTGGTGTCCCTCAAGGATCTATCCCTGACCCTGTCCTATTTCTCATCTACTGCTGCCCCTCTGCATCATCATCTGAAAACAGTCAATTTCCACTTGTATGCTGATGATACCCAACTCTACCTTACCTCCACCTCTCTTGACCTTTCCACTGTCTCTAAATTGTCAGACTGCTTGTTTGACATCCACTATTGGATGAGCATAAATTTTCTCTAAATATTGGGAAGACTGAAGCCATTGTCATCGGTCACTATCTCCGTTCCCTTGACACTGGTTTCATTCCTCTCCCTGGCAACTGTCTGAGGCTGAACCAGACTGTTCCCAACCTTGATGAACTTCCTACCGCACTGTCACTAAGGTTGCCTATTTGCACCTCTGTATCATCATCTGATTCTGCCCCGCCTCAGTTTCTCTGCTGCTGGAACCTTCATCCATTTCTTTACTGCCTCTAGGCTTGATTATTCCAACGCAATCTTGGCCTGCCTCCCTAGTTCTACCTTCTGCAAACTTGAGGTCATTCAAAACTCTGCTGCCTGTGTCCTAACTCGCACCAAGTCCTACTCACCCATCTCCCCTGTCCTTGCGGATCTCCATTGACTTGCAGTTAAGTAAAGCCTCAACTGTAAAATTCTCATCCTTGCTTTCAAATCCCTCTGTGGCCTCACTCCTCCCTATCTCAGTGATCTCCAAACTTACAAACCCCCAAATCTCTGCTCTCCACCAATTCTGGTCTCTTGAGCATTCCCAATTTAATCGCTCCACCATTGGCAGCCATGGCTTCAGCTGACAGGGCCTTAAGCTCTGAAATTCCCTCCCTAATTCTCTCTGCCTCTCTCCCTCTCTTTCCTCCCTTAAGGCAGTCCTTAAAACCTACATCTTTGACCAAGCTTTTGGCCATTGGCTCAATACCACCTTATGTGGCTTGGTGTCAAATTTTGTTTGATAATGTTTGTAAAATGCCCTGGGACATTTTATTACTTTAAAGGAGCTATATAAATGCAAGTTGTTGTTGTAATTTAACTGTGATTTTGTTTCAGCCTGTGTGAAGCTAATTGATCATTTATATAACTTTTATTTATCATATGTATTTTTTACTATAGATCCTCAATCCATAGGTGTTGTTTCCATTATGTCCTGCATGATGGGGAGGTTCATGCTGGTGGCTATATTTAACTAGCTGGCTCAAATCTCACTTCCCTTAATCTCAAGGAATCTTCCACATCTAAGTGACAAATGTAGGCCCAATATTTACGGGGAGCTGGGGAGGGAACAGGGACAATAGTTTGCAGTGGATGAAACCTGGAAAAACTGGGAACGCAATGGTCCACTTGAATTTAACAGCTGAACGTTATTATTACTTTTTACTCCATTTCCCACCTGGCAACCAGCCAGATTGAAGGCCGATGGGAAAGACAGCAGCAGCCAGGGACTACTCAGACAGTCTCCTGGCAATCGGAAAATATCGAGGAGCACAGCAGCAAGGAGGGAGGGAAGGATTGAGGCATAGTTGGGAAACCCAGTCGATTGTAGGGAGTGAGGAAAAGGTCAATGGGCAGAAGGGGGGTGGGGGTCAGACTGGCAGTCATGATAGTGACTCCTGTCTGGATCCTGCGCACAGCTGCGATGTTGGCCTACTATGAGAACCATGCTGCCACAAGCAATATTGTCAAGCAAACAATCAGCTTGCTCAAGCAACACATTTGCTGCCTGGACAGTTCCAGAGGAGCTTTGCAGAGCACCGCTGAACGGGTCTCCAGACTTGTCATTTCTTTTTATTCATTCACGGGATGTGAGCGTCACAAGCCAGGCCAGCATTTGTTGCCCATTCCTAATTGCCCTTGAGAAGGTGGTGGTGAGCCACCTTCTTGAGCTGCTGCAGTCCATGTGGTGTAGGTACATCCACAGTGCTGTTCGGGAGGGAGTTACAGGACTTTGACCCAGCAACAGTGAAGGAATAGCAACATAATTCCAAATCAGGATGGTGTGTGGCTGGGAGGGGAACTTGCAAGTGGTGGTGTTCCATTGTGCCCTTGTCCTTCTAGATGGGAGTGGTCATAGGTTTGGAAGGTGCTGTCGAAGGAGGCTTGGCGGCTTGCTGCAGTGCATCTTATAGATGGTACACAGCTACCACTGTGCACCGGCAGTGGAGAGAGTGAATATTTAAGGTGCTGATTAAACAGGCTGCTTTGTCCTTGATGGTGTTGAACTTCTGTGTTGTTGAAGTTGCACTCGTCCAGGCAAGTATGGAGTATTCCATCAGACTCCTGACTGGTGCCTTGTAGATGGCGGAAAGACTTTGATGTGAGTTAGTTGGCACAGTATCCCCAGCCTTTGTCCTCTTCTTGTAGCTACAGTATTTATATAGCTGTTCCAATCATTATCTGCTGTGTGCTCCGCAAATTCAAGAGAGCTGAGAAAGCTTTAGACAAGCCAAGAAAATCAGAGCTGCCAGTAGAATGGTTAAAAAGGCAATTGAGTAAGTCAAGTAAAATTAATGAGGGATGATGTGGTGTGTTCTTTATTTTGTACCATTATGAATAGAAAAATCCCCTTGTGTTTCTGAGATGGATAAGTAGGGACTTTGAAGAAAGGGAGAAAAGAGACAGAACAGAGGCAATGAGCCAATTTTTAACCTAACTTGCCCATTGGCAAACTGAGGGGATTGGGTGCTGTTTTGGCATCCTGTCCGATTTTACTCTCCATTGAATATTGGGCAGGGTGTAAAACTGCAATCCACCTGATCCCATAGTTTTTCTGCCTGACAGGTTAGGTTAAAATGACCTCAATGTTTCATCTGAATGATGTCACCTCTGACAATGCAGCACTTTCTCAGTACTGCATTGATGTTTCAGACTAGATTTTATACTCAAGTCCCAGGTGATCATTTTGACTTTGTGCGATAGTGTAAAATAGATGATAACTAATCAGCAGCCCATTTTACAGCTCTCCTGATTTGCCTTTCTATTATCTTTAATGCAAAGGGAAATCAATATGTTGGACATCCTAGAGAGTTGTACATTGACCATTTTAGGTAGTTAAGGGTTAATAGTCAAATTTCCTTGTATCTTGGAGCAACAGACTCCTTTTCTATGCTGACAATGGCAACTGCTGCAGGAGCACTGATCTGGCGACAGATGTGGTACCCCAAACCTTGAACAGATGACTCTTGCTCATGTGCACATTAAATACAGTGTTACGACTGAGGTGGGAGGAGTGCACTGTCATTTTTAGTTCCACTTCTCCACAGGTTACAACATATATTTAAATGTTTACCCAGTTACCGATCCGGTCAATCGTATACTCTACTCTTTAACCCAGAATAAAATACACCAACCAGGTTTCTTTAATAAACAACTAAGTTATCAGTTTATTATAAAACAAGTCTTAACCAATATGGAATCAAAGCATTTAACATACCAAATGAAATATGAAAGTTCTCTTTTTTACCTTAGCCCCTCATACACATACATTGGTTAACCGAAAAATAGAGATTTTTTTCTTTAGAGTTGTGTTTAAAAAAAAAGAAAAAGAATACGTTGGCCAAATACTTGCTAATTCTTGAACATAAAAGAGAAGATATGGAAAGATGTCAGATGTCCTTTTTATTGTTTTTTCTGGCGTCCAAGGATACGATGACGGGTAACAGGAATCCTTTTCTGGAGCAATTTGTTCAGGGCGATGTCTTTATTCAGCAGGTTTTTCCAGCATCTCAGGAGAAATGTGGCAACAGGGGTTTCAAGCAGGCCTTTCAGGAAGAATGCAGCATCAATTTCTCTATTTCGTACACTTCTAAGAGCTTCTCAAAGAGATGGAAAAACTGGAAGCCTTTTCAAAGAGATGGGAAAGGCTGAGTTGGGGTTTTGTCCTTGGCAGGTTGATTTATTTTTTAGCTCCTTTTCAAAACACTGTCCATACCCCAACTGGCTGTCCAAAGTGAAACCAAAACAATATCTCAAGATACAAGCCTCCTGGCCGCTATAATGTTGACCTGTCACTTCTCTGTAAACATCTTCCACAAGAGAAAAAGTCCCTGCTGGGTATTTATCTGAAGACAGGTGACTTCTAGTGCATGTTGTTTGCAAACAAGACCTCTCAGTCCTTTCAATGACCCCAGTGAAAAAAGCATCCATGGAATCCTTTTCAGTTTTCCCAAATAATACACATCCTCAAAATTTAACAAAAATTGGAAGTACTTTTTAAACAGCAGTTTCTACATGTTGCCGAATATGCAAAATTAAAATGCTGTTATCTTTGAGTAATGGTCTAAAACAGGTGATATCCAATTTATCTCCTGTCATACACCAAGCCCTGTTTTTCCCTCCATTGGCTTCAGTGGAAAGGATAATCAAGCCTGGTGTAAAATGTGTAGCTAATTCAATCTCACCCATTTTATATCACCACCCAAAGTTATAATGACCATCCTGGAGCCTTATCCACTAGATGTGGAGAATACCTTTACCCCACTCCCCCACACAAGAAATTAAGTCATCACATGTTTCAGCTTGAAACTCTGTGGTTTCATGGGTGCACTGAAACATGTTGCAATCTTTGGCCCTGTTGGATATGATGTAAAATGAGCAAAATTGTTCTGTTCATCCGTTTTGCACCCTACTCAATTTTCCTTTCTGAAGTCAGTGCAGGGGAACATCAGTGGCTAGATTTTATGGGCTCTTTGAGGAGGGTTAAGAGGTGGGGGGGGGGGCATAGAATCATGACAGGTGGCAGAGGGGGCGGAGGGGCAGAGGGTCCGTCGTCACCCAGTTGTCGAGTGATTTCCCTGGGGGTGGGATAGGCCACCGATAGCCTTCCTGCTCAGAGGCCAATTGAGGCCCTTAAGTGGCCGATTAAAAGCCTTTTCCACCCACCCTGGGGGTCTTTGATGTTGTGGAAGGCCAGCTGCTGTCCACTTAAATGTCTTATTGGTACTAAATTGGGCGGCGCAGTGGTTAGCACTGCAGCCTCACAGCTCCAGCGACCCAGGTTCAATTCTGGGTACTGCCTGTGCGGAGTTTGCAAGTTCTCCCTGTGACCGTGTGGGTTTTCGCCGGGTGCTCCGGTTTCCTCCCACAGCAAAGACTTGCAGGTTGGTAGGTAAATTGGCTATTATAAATTTCCCCTAGTATAGATAGGGGAATATAAGGACAGGTGGGGATGTGGTAGGAATATGGGATTAGTGTAGGATTAGTATAAATGGGTGGTTGATGGTCGGCACAGACTCGGTGGGCCAAAGGGCCTGTTTCAGTGCTGTTTCTCTAAATAAATAAAATAAATTCAGCAGGCCTTCCAGAGAAGAGGCATTGTGGGGATCTGTCACTTTTTCCAGAACGTTGGGGTCCCCATCGCCAGAATAAAATCCCAGCCGTAATGTTTGTTTTCCAGCAAGAAATGCCTGTGAAATACATGAAGAGAAACTTCCAACTTGGTCATTGATACTGATAATTATTTGTACATTTGTGCTAGAGGTGAATATTAATTGCAGTTTGAATGTCACCTTGCATATGCATTAGTGACGGGTGAAAGATAACATGTAGGGTTGCTGATAGAACCTCTGGTAAATATTTAACTAAACCGCTTGAAGCTCAATGAATGTACAACATGCGTTATAATTTGCTTAAGTTTTAATATATTTCATAATACAGCTACTTTTTACGTGCCATGAGTATGATTGTGATTATTTTAAATGATTCTTGTGTCTCACAGTAGTGCAAACTCAATTTGAAAGAATTGGAGATGCAGAAAAATTGGAATACAGTAGCAATTAACCCTAAAAGTACACATTGTGCAATTGTTTGCTGCAGGTTTACAGTAAAATTAAACAGTAAAGGTTTATGACAGTCATTTGCTGGTACAGTTCCTTTTTCTCCTTTAAGAACTATAAAGAATTTGGTCCAGTTGCAAGTTGTGGGGAGAGGGAGGAACTCATCAAGCTACTGCAGAGGTGTAAACTGTGACAATGAAATTCTATTTTTAATTTTAATTGATTTACTAAAAGCATTGACTTGTGCTTTAAAAAGGAATATAAGGCAATGAAATCAAGTACTGAATGTATCAGGTTTGGAAATGAACCACATTGGTGTAAAACCTGGGACTTCCTTAAAACCAAGTTTCTTAAATAAAGTGTAAGATGAATGGTTAGTTTTTTCAATGGTGCAATACACAGGATAGCCAAGGTCCTGCATTTTTTTTGCAAGTGTGGTTACCAGCATTTCGGCATATTTCTTCCTGCGATGCTCTGGCACTGTGTACAGCAAACCCATTGCACAGTACGGATAGGTCAATATCCAGGACACGGGATTTCCAGCTTTATCCAGAAGACAGCAGTTAGGGAAGTTTAGAATGGCATTTTCCACAAATCGGAAACCAGTATCATCACCTCCAAACTTCCAGTTTCTGTTTACTAACTCCGCATGTGACAAGTGCAAATTACTTATTCTGGAAGCAAAATCAGTCCTTGAAAAAAAGAATAAAATTTCATTTATAGTAACTGTAATTTGCCCTATAACTACAGTTCAAGAGATATCTGGGCAGATTTTTCTGCTCTGCCTCCCAGCCAGCGCTGGACACGAGCCCTGTGATTTCCTGTCCCAGGCTATTAACATGGCCCCTAGCAGAGCAGAGCATTGGCTGAAGGGGCAGACCTTCATCTGCATCAGGCCTTCCAGATTGGAACCTTCGGACTGTCTATGGAGATTGATAGCCAGAAGTTCCTGGTATGACTGTAACATCTGGGCTGGGTTTAAAAGTGTGTAAAAAGTTACAGTGATGATCATCATATCTGCTTGGATTTCAATGTCCTGGTGTCAGGTCCTCTGAACAGCTTCGTTGACCTTTAGCCTGTCCCTGGGATACCAACAGACCCTTCATTTTGTAAGAATACAAACTATGTTCCGATTAACTTATCCATGCACATGTATCAATCAAGTATATTTTGAAATCTTGCTGCCATATTTCTATACACCATATCTTTACATACATTGTTATACATCCTACTTGTTATATGAACTGGTTTTGTATTAGTTTTGAAATTATGTAACTTTTGTCATGGTTGAAAACATTATTCACCCTTAATAATTTCATTTGTAAAACAATAGGAGATGTGCAGACCTTTTCCTGGAAAGCACATGATCCCCTCAGAGTTCAGATTCTGGAAATCATGTGGTATGCTCAGTTTGCAGTGATCAGCAGGATTCCTGGGAATTGCACGACCCTAATTCCTGTAAAACATGTGACCACTTATCTCTCGAGAGCAAAGGGGCCATTTAATGGGTGGCGCAGCCTTAGGTGACTGTCACTTTAACAAACCAGTGAGAAAGTGATCACTTGCACCTGAGACCAATGAAAAAAACTGGGGAGAGTCATTCATTTGGGAGTATAAACCTCCAAGAAAGGGTTAAAAGACTATGCCTAGTAGCCTTTGGCACACAGCTTTGCTGAAGAAAGAAAAAGAAGAAAGAAGTAAGATGTGGCCGGAACTAGTGTCAATTTGTGTCCAAGCATCTGGAGAGTAAAGGCTGTGTGTGATTTGTAAACTATCGCCTGGTTGTTAAGTATAATTTTGCTTCTAAATAAATCTTAATTTGTTGCACCGGAACCACTGTCTGCAACTGTTTTGTCTTGTCCAAGAACCCAAATAATGTTCATAATTGCCCAGAACCTTTGGTTGAAGGCCCAGGGCAGGTCATGGTACCATTTCTTTTGGGTGCCCATTAGTTCGTGTCACAGGGAAATGAGGTAGGAGTCTGGGAATGCCATTCCCATCTCATCTAAAAGCCTTCAACTGGCCTGCAGCTACTGTAAGTGTAGTCCAAGCTTGCCTGTGGTTCACCTCAGCCCCCAGAAAGCCCCTAAAGTGCTAAGGCAACGTGCAATGGACTGAGACATGATTCTCTCGACCTCCTTCCTTTCTCCTGACCACTATGATCTGGGCAAGAGTCAGAAAAAGGATCCCCGTAAATGCATTTATTTTAGCAAGCAGAATTTATATAATTAGATATGTGCTTCTGATTTAAATATGATTCTGCCACTATCATTTACCATTGGTGTGTTGGTGCACCAGGAAGAAAGGGTCCCTAAAAACTAATCTTTGATCAAATTAATTCATTCCCAATGATTTCTTTGGATGTTTTAATATTGAGTATATTCAGTGGGCAGAGATTTGAACCGATAACCAGGAAGGCCCATTTGTAAGGCTTGAGTTGTTCTTGGGACTTGTCTTTATATTTTTAGAATGAGTTCCATTTCCAGAGTGATTCACTTGCTGAAGTTATTTTTCTGGCTTGTGTTTGGCAAATTCTGACTCTTCCAGCTTTTTGATTATATTGATTCTAAGTTTTTTCTCCCAACGTCCCCATTATGCTCCTTCTCTGTTGAAGCTCTGCCTTCTGCTGGGGTACAGTTCCACAGATGGTGGTGCCGTCTGGTACCTTACCCAAGTGGTCATGTTTCATTTATAAACCTGAACAGTGACTGGCAGTGCACTGCTTGGACACTGCCAAGTGGGAGACTTTCATAGCTGTGCCTGATTCCACCCTCACCTACCATCAATGGGTGTGCACACACTCACATGCACACATTCATGCGTACACAATTTCCAGCAGGGATCACTGAATGGCGATCCAGAGTGGAAATACCAGCTTATTTAACTTTTACTAGTCCACCCCATTTTAGGTATACCTACCTCTGTGGTGGCATGTCACTAGGATTCTCCAACATCATAAGGTAGCTTAGTTCTCCATCCAGCTCCAGTGTAGCGTTTCTGCAGCATGCAGCTTTTTGTATCAGATCCATGAAAGACCAATTGATTCCTTCAGTTGAATTAACATAATTCTATATCAGATATTATCAGAAAAAAATACTTGGACATTGTATTTACGTAGCTAAAGCCCAGAAATCACACAGTGATTCTTGACAACACAGCAAGCCGTTGATGTCATCAGACTGCGCCAAGTTGCGCACATGCGCAAACAGACTCCTGCTGTGCCAGTGCAGCACCACTTAGCGGTTGCGTTGTCAGCAAATGCAGCCTAATAATGGGTGCCTTTTAGAAAGAACTTACATTTATATATTTCTTAGGGTTTCCCCAAGTGATTTACAGCCAATGATAATGTGTCACCCATAGCTCAGTTGGTAACACTCATACCTCTCAGTTACAAGGTTGCAGGTTAAAATCCCACTCCAGAGACCTTAGCACAAACACCTAGGCTCAGGGAGTGCTGCACTTTTAGATGTTCTGACTTTTGGATGGGACATTATACCAAAGCCCCATCTGCTGTAAAAGTACATGTAAAAGCTCTCAGGGCACTATTGCAAAGAAGAGCAGGGTAGTTATCCCCAGTGTCCTGGCCAACCTATATCCTTCGATCAACAAAAGAAATTATCTGGTTATTATCACATTGCTGTTTGTGGAAGTTTGCTGTTTGCAAATTGGCTGCTGTGTTAACTGCATTACAACAGCAACTACACTTCAAAAGTACTTCATTGGCAGTGAAGTGTTTTGGGACATCCTGAGGTTGTGAAAGGTGCTATATAAATGTAAGTTCTTTCTTTTGAATTGTAGTAATGTGGATAAACACAGATAAATGACCAGATAACCTCCTTTGGTGATGTTGGCTGAGGGATAAATGTTCACCAGAACATTGGGAGAATGCTTCTGCTTTTCAAATAGTGCCATGGAATCTTTTATGTCCACCTCAGCAAGCAGACGGGGCCTCAGTTAAATATCTCATTCAGAAATGACCAGTACTGCATTGAAATGTTGCCCAAGATTATGTGCTCTGGAGTGATGTTTGAACCCATGACTTTCTAACTTAGAGGCAAGAGTGCTGCCACTGAGTCAAGGGTGATATTTTAATTAGCTCGCAATATACAGAGTTAAGAGTAATCGAAGTTGCAAAGAAGGGAAGGGAGTTCTAATAAAGACTGTTATCTGGATTAGTATGTTTTTAATCCAAAAAGAAAATCTGCAGTGCAGGATCTCATTCTAGAAAATGAAGTGCGACAAGTATTGTAAGGTTTGGAAACTACAAGGAACAGAAAGCAGAGCATAATTAGATTTGATATAAAAATTGAACAAGGGAGGAAACAGTCAATGGTAAAGGTAATTGACCAGAAAAAGAGCAAATTTCAGTAAGATAAAAAGGAAACCAGCCCAGAGTGTGTAAAGAATTAGAAATGTTCAGACAGGAGATAATGAAGGTACAGACTACACTTATTCTCACAAGAAGTAAAGATATTGAGGCAAAAGCTGGAGCTCACTGTATAAGTGAAGAAAATAAAAATTAAAATGAAACTTAAAAAGAGATGAATGACAAATCTAGGGCTAATAATGTGGGAAAAGAATCAAGCCAAATATAGAAAACATAGACAGTACAGTAAAAAGGATTAGAATGATTAAGAGAAGGCAGGAGGAAGAATGGCCAGTAAGATATAAGAAAATAAAAAAGGGTTTTATAAAAACAAAAAAAAAAGTTGAAAAAAGGTTAGGGCTGATGAAGGAATGGTAGTGTCATGTAGGCCCCCACCTACCAAGAATGAGGCACATTAATTTTGCCTCATGGACATTAAATTTTAAATTGTTGCTGGGAAGAAGAGAAGGCCTGTGACAAGGGGTTGCCAGGCCCCTGGCTGGAAAGACATTTTTGCATATTAACAGACAGTGTTTGGAACAAAGGAAGCTATCCCCTGCTCCAATACAATCCACAAACAGACATGGTCAAACTAGTTAGTCACATGACTAACCTACTTGGCAGTCTGGGTTTTTTTTCTGAATTGTACAGTTTGAACTGAGAGTCTGCAGAAAGCTATTTTGCTCCTGGATTGAAAAGAACTCTCCTGGCTGGCTCGCCGCAGCCTCTCCTGTCTGCTCCCATCTCTTTATCACGGAACTCCAAAATCCACTGAAAACACATGAACCCCAAGAGAGAAAAGTCTCCTACAGTGAATAAGGTTTAAGAAGAATACTGGGCCCCAATGAAAAGCAAGATCTATCTACAATCAAGGACTCTACAGTGACCTCGAAGCACAGTAATAAAAACCCTCTTCAGAGATTGCCTCAAACTTTGCCACTTTATTTTTTTCTGCTCTTTTCTGTCTCTATTTGCATGTGTGTATCACGTATGCATGCTAGTGTGGGTGTGTTGTGTATCTGTAGGCGTTAACCGAATTAGAGTTTAAGTTTAATAAATTTTCAATCTTTCTTCTTTAAACCTGAGAAAATCTGTGTGGGCTGGTTTCGTTGCCTTATAATTGGAAAGCGGTGAACAAGGATTCATCAAGGGGTAGCTAAAAACACAGTGTGTAAAAAATTAAACCCTGTTACTGTAAGACCAAGTGAAGGCTGAAAGGGAACCCTAGACCTCTTTCTCACCTGGTCATAACAGAAATTTGAGTGCTAGCATCCAGAATTTTACCCACAGACAAACAAGAGAACTTAGAAGTGGGAAGCCAAATTGTTCCCAATCAAAAAAAAAGAGCAAAATTAATATAGGTTTTCTCGTGGTTGTGTGTGATTGAATACTAACATGTCTGCAACTGAAGCTAGTAGCTCTCCAAGACAGGGTGAACTAACTTGGGATAAGTTAAAAGCACTGTCTATGGAGGTTTGAGGAAAATGGCTGAGCAGTGTGGGATCACTGTACGTGGCAAGGCTAGGAAGTCTGAACTCCTAAGGCTAGTGGCCAATCATTTTTCCCTTGAATCTGAAGAAGCAGAAACAGGGTTAGAAGCAGACCCAGACAGGGTACTGCTAGCAAAGATCCAATTGGAACAAAGGAAATTTGAATTAGAAGACAGGGAAAGAGAAAGAGAGAGACAGGGGAGGGAGTAGGAGAGAGCCATCCAGAAGGAACATGAAGAGAAAGAAAGAACCTTCCAGAAGGAACGAGAGAGAGAGGAGAGAGAGAGGGAGAGAGGGAGGGAAAGAATATTCCAGAAAGAATGCAAAGAAAGTGAGCTGAAGTGGCTTGAGTTAACTAGGGGGTGACAGAGTAACCCCAGTGAAAGCATGGGCAACATGGAGGAGCATGATTCAGCATTGGGTACAGAATTGTTAAAACTAGCTCATCTAATCCCGAAATTCAATGAGGAAGATGTAGAAGGGTTTTTGTGTTTTTTGAGAAACTGGCAAGGCAGCTAAAATGGCCAGCTGAGACCTGGTCTCTTTTACTACAAAGCAATCTAACTGGAAAAGCCCATGAGGTTTATTCCCTGTTGCCAGATGAAAGTTCATCAAATTATGAACTGACTAAAAATGCTATCCTCGAGGCATATGAATTAGTACCCGAAGCCTCTCACCAAATGTTTAGAACCCTCAAGAAGCAAGCTAATCAAACTTATCTGGAGTTTGAAAGAAGTAAGCAGCTGGCTTTTGACCAGTGGCTGAGGGTTCTTAAAGTACAGCTCAGCTATGAGAATTTCAGAGAAGTAATTCTGTTAGAGGAATTTAAACAATCTCTCCCACTCTCCATAAAAACCCATGTAGAGGAGCAGAGGGTTCAGAGAGCCTGGCAAGCAGCCGTTAGGGCCGATGAGTTTGCTTTAAATTTATGTCAGTTTCCCAGGGAAGAACCTTTCCTAATCACCCCCCAAAAAGGAAAAAGGGTGGGAGGGTGATCTCCGCCCAGGCAGTCCTGGGAGAGAAAAGAAAGCAGGAGACACAGGGAGCCCTCCCCCAGCTTAAAAGGAAGGTGCTGTGAGCAAGAGTGAGGCCCAGAGACCTGTGTGTTTCCATTGTAATAAAGCAGGGCATTTAAAAGCTGACTGCTGGAAACTAAAGGGAAAACGTGTAGGGTTAATCATAGCACATCCACTCAGTGAAGAAGAGACCCTGATGGAAAGCACAGCAGAACAAGCTGTGGCTTTAACTGCAGTAAGAGTGAGACCCAGGAAGCTCACGGATGCAAGTGCAGGAAAATTTAATAGGATTCCTGAAGGTTATCAAGGTTTCGTGTCTGAAGGGAAAGTAACGCCATACCCCTCGAGTGGGGCAAGCAAGCCCAGAGTGATTCTTAGGGACACAGGGGCCACTAGATCCCTTTATTGGGAAAAGGCCTGACCTTTCCCCCAGAGAGTGCAGTGAACACCAAAATGGTATTGGAGGGCAGTGTATGCCTGCACCTGTAGACCGGTTGCACCTGGAGTGTGCAGGTTTCAGGACCGGTGACCGAAGGGATTGTCCCTATTTTGCCTGTGGATGGGGTTGACCGGCTCCTAGGTAATGATCTGGCGGGGGTGAAGGTGGTAGCCCCCTCAGAGTGAAAGAAAGACTGCAGGAGGTCAGAGAGACAGGACAGTGGCAGGAGACGGACCCCTGCAGTTTCCCTGAATGTGTAGTGGATCAGGCGATGATCAAACCAGTTCCCCCAGAGGAGACTGCATTGGCACTGCAGGCAGATGACCATGAGGTCTGTCTGTCTGAGGCTTTCTTTGGAAAGTTAGGAGACCCAGCGAAGGAATTAAATGGATTTTCCCCTAGCTGAAGCTCAGAGAGTCGACCCAGTATTGTGAGAGTTAGCACAGGCTGCCCAGTCTGAAAGTGAAGCAGAGGGACTCCCTGATTCCTACTATTTAAAGAATGAGGTACTGATGAGGAAATGGAGTTCTCCTCAGAGACCTGAGAGCAAGGAGTGGACAGTAGTTCACCCGTTAGTGGTGCCGCAGAGGTACCGGAGAGAAATATTAATAAGGGCCCACGAGACTACAGTGGTTGTACATTCCGGTATACAAAAGACCAAAGCCCACATTAGACAGCAGTTTGACTGGCCAAAACTCCACAAAGATGTGATGGAGTACTGCAAGAGTTGCCACATGTGTCAGGTTGAGGGGAACCCTCAACCTACAGTGAAACCTGCATCCCTATGTCCTGTACCAGTGTTAGGAGAACCCTCCAGCAGAGGGCTGGTGAACTGTAAGGGACCCCCACTTAGGACAAAAAGGGACTGGCAGGCACAAGGCTGGCAAAAGGTTAGACAGGGAAGGGGAAAAAGTGACTAAGAGAGCAGGTTAAAGGAAGTCCTGGAGGAATCCCAGATGAAAACCCCTATGGTCCAGTAAAGGCCTGCTCGGGTCTGCAATTGAAACCCGACCTGAGCCGAGCCCAACAGAACCACATCCGACCTGAGCCCGACCCGGCCTGAATCCTTTGATTTTGTCCCGTGCCCGACCTGACCCGACACAACCCGACCACCGGAATGAAGTTGATTATATTAAAGGGGTTGTGCTCTACCTTGGATGGAATTGCTCACTGCAGACTAGTGCGGAGTCCAGATACACATTTCCAGCCTTGATGTCCTGGCTGTCAATGTGTCTGACCCGGCCTGACCTGACCCGAGCCCGAATGCCAGACCCAGAAGAACGACCCAACCCAACCCAAACCCGACACGTCGTCGGGCCCAGTCTGGTTCAGGTCGGGTAGCCATGCTGTACTATCCGATCAGCCAACCTCGAAAAATTTGAAATGTTAGACCCCACATCATCTGGCATAAATGCAGACTCTAGAAGCACACCACCAGAGTTGCTAACAGCACTTACAGGAACCTGCAGAGACAAACAAAGATCTCTATGGGGCTGAGAAACCATGAGGATGAGGCCTCACCTAGTCAAAGTGGACTCTGAAAAGTCTAGTTGTGGTCTCACCCACCCATTCTGCACCAGAAGTCTGCCTGCACCACTTTGAATCAGGCCATGTCTGAGGCGTTCCAGCACACCTGCTTGAAATCAGCAGGCACCTATTTAATAAACAAAGTGATTCCTGACAACGCTGGCCACCACTGATGTCATCAGGCTGCGCCGCGGTGCACACATGCGCAGACGGTCTCCTGCTCTTTGCGCATGCGCTGCGTTCCGGCTTGCCAGGACTGGTTAGCGCATGCACCGATGACGTCATTGCGTGACATGTGCCTCTTCGGGCAACGCGCCTGGTCGGCCTCTGCACATGCGCTTTATACAACGCCAACGTGTATTCACGCATGCGTCAAGCTTCAGCGCGAGTTTCTGAAAGTGGAAGGAGGAGCGGTTTCGTCCAGCATTTTCTCACAATTATTTAGTCGTTTTGGAGATTTCAGTCTGTTTCATTTTTATTAGAAAGAGGAGATTGCTCTAAGGTAAGTTATTCTGAAAACATTTCCATTGTCTGGGGCACTGCATGTGCTCCAGTCCACTGCACTGCACTAAAACCCTTTCCATTGTCTGGGGCTGTGTGCAGGCAGTACATGTGCTCCAGTCCCTGTTGTAAGTTGCTCTGTTCCTGCACCCATCAGAGCAGTGCACGTGGACACACAGCCACCCGTTTCCCCATCCGCCCTTGAAACAACCATGCAGAGCCTTGTGAGACTCCGCAATTGCCAGCTGCTGCCTGTCAAGCAGAGAGGGCGTCCAAAGGGATCAAGCACTTGGGGAACATTCAGCAAGAAGAGACTGAGCACGAAAAGAAACAAGCATGCCGTGTCCAGTGGTAGCACAAATGTGAATGCTCTTGCTGTGTACACAACTGGTGAGGTGAGAGTGCAGCCACACCATTCTCCATCCTCAGTGTTGCTTTAAGGCAAAGGTAGATAAGAGCGAAAGAAATGGAAGGTGATGCTGATAGTAGTAGGCTGGATTAAATGGGAGCGGATGGGAAGACGCACGAGTAGCATAACCACTAGCAGGGAATAGCTGGACTAAATGGCCTGCTTTATGTTCATAGTCCAAAAGAAATGTGCTTCTTTTTCCAGCACCCTCACATCATTCATGTTTTCCCTGAGAGCAGCATTGAACCATCACGAGATAGGGGCAGTTACATCATCCTGACTCCTACAGCTGAGGTGGGTACTAAGTGATTCATTGGCAGTGTTATCAGTACATGCCTTTACTGCAGAACATTAAGCATGTTCAACAGTAATTTCATTGGAGGGAGGAAAGCTCTGACACTGAAGTTCCTTCCTTATTTCTTTTCATGTAAAACATGCCGTCGAGAAAACAATCCTTGAGACTTAAGGTCAGCATTCAAGCAACGGAAGCAGTGCAGGAGAGGACGCAAGGATGGGTTAATTCCTGCATCTGAGGTGGGTAATAAGTGCTTCATTGGCGATATTATCAATTGGTGCCTTCACTGCAGAACCTAAAAAGGTGTGCACAACAGTAATTTCAGTGGATGGAGGGAGGCAAGCTCTGACACTGATTTGCTTTATTTCTTTTCATGTAAAACATGACTTCGAGAAAACAATCCTTGAGACTTAAGGACAGCATTCAAGCAACGAAGGCAACTGGATCATGCTGCGGAGCTTGTCGCGATGTGGAAAGGAACCTTGCATTTATGGATATGTTTGGGGAACATTCACCAAGAATAGACTGAGCTCAGACTCTTGTGACTTTGCCTTCTTCACATGGACAATAAAGTAGTGAAATAGAGAGCCAAGCGTTCATTCACCACAAGGCTCTCCAGGAACAATCTCTTTAGTTCTGCATAGCAGAGACTCAGCCTGTTTGTCTCATGGGAATGCTGGCGACACAACACTCATGTATCCATGCACAGCAGTGCCTCAAATGCTTAATGTACTTAATAAAATTTCTCAATAATTAAACTCGGAATTGTTGAGGTTTTTGATGCAATTTTCCCAACGTTGCAACTGCACCAGATATTCAGGAGGTGGGGGGGGGGGGCGTGGGGGGAGAGGGGGAGAGGTGGGAGGGTGGGGGGAGAGGGGAAGGTGGGGGGAGAGGGGGAGGTGGGGGGAGTGGGAGGGAGAGGGGGAGGTGGGGGGGAGAGGGGAGGAGGGGGAGATTGGGGGGTGGGGGAAGAGGGGATAGAGGGGAGTGGGGGAGGGTGGGGGTGAGGAGGGTAGAGGAGTGTGGGGGGGAGAGGAAGAGGGGGGAGGTAGAGGGGGTGTGGGGGGAGATGGGGGAGGTAGGGGGTGGGAGGTAGAGGGAGATGGGGGGAGAGGTAGAAAGTGGGTGGGGGGGAGAGGGGGTGTGGAGGTGTAGTGGGAGGGAGTTAAATTCAGAAGTTCCTGAAGAGGGGGATGCAAAAGGCAGGGACCAGACAGCTGCAATGCCGGCAGTACAGTTGAGAAGTAGGGGAGAAAGTGGCTGGATGGGGGATCTGCAGCTGGAGGGAACGGCTGGATGGAGAGGGCCGGAAACGAGAGGCCGTAGAGAGCTGCGGGGACCTTGGTGTCGCCGGGTGCGGGGACCAGCTGGTATGTCTTTTGCCGTTGCAAGTTTAGGGCGCATGCGCAGAAGAACGCACTCCTCCTCCCTTCCCCCCCGCCCTCGCTGCTCTCTCCGGCCGCTCCCCCCCCACCCCCCTGCTTCTGTCTCCGGCCGCTCCACTCCCCCCCACCCCCGCTCACTGCTCTCTCCGGCCGCTCCACTACCCCCCCAGCCCCGGCCCATTCGCTCGCCCACTCGCCGGCCGCTCCACTCCTCCCAGGCCTGCTCTGCTCCCCACCCCACTCCCCGGCCCGCTCTGCCCCGCTCCTCTCCCCTCCTCGGCCCGCTCTGCTCCCCTCCCTCCCCAGCCCGCTCCTCTCTCCCACCCGTTCCCGGCCCCGGCCCTCTCGTTCGCTCTCTCACTCCGCCATTGTGTGCTGCCATGTGTTTGTTAGGTTGTCTCCGTGTGATTATTTGAGCAGCGCCATCTTTAGTCCTGGCAGCTGCCTAAAGTCGCAGTGTGTGACGTTTTAGTGGTACATGCTGGATTTGTGCATGTGCCACAGCAGCGCCACCTAGTGGTAGCATTGTCAGCAAATGCAGCCTTTAATAAATGAAAATAAAGACCCAAATGCCATTTTCAATCACTTTAGCATGCTATTCATCAGTTTGACAATAGATCCACAACTCATGGGTGGGACAGTTGGGGGGGATGCCATTTCTAACATTATTAAAGAAATCCTCAGCTGCTCAGTGTTTTGCGCAATTTGACTGCTAATGTGCAATTGCTGCCTTTTGGGCTGTTGTACCTGACATCAAGTCTTCCCAAAAGTTATCTGGCTGAGTCTGCATTGAAAATTCAACTGGTAGCTTCTGGCAGATTTCAGCTTTCTGGTTTTGGTGACTAAGATGCCAAATTAGCTAGGAGGAGAAGTAGGAGCAGGAGACAAGATCCAGAACCTGCAGCTGCAGAGACAAGAGAAAAGCTTGCAGGAGACCTTACCCCACTAGACTGCATAGGCTTAAAACTGCAGTTCATTGAGGAGCAGTGTCTGAGACAGCCTTGCTTCACAAAGGACCTATCTCAGAGATACATCACCTTCTGCAGCCCAGTATCATATCACAATAGTCCTTGCCCTCGGTTCTGAAAGTCACTGTAACAATGAAGTTTTGTGCCTTGAGGTCATTCCTGGCTGCAGCAGATAACGTTAACTACAACTGTGCATGCCTGAATCAAGCAATTGATGGATGCATCATTCCCATCTTAGGTGAATCACCCCCATCTTTGATGCCCTTGTCCCCTTTAAAATCCTGACTCTCTCTCACCTTCATTGTTCCCCCTAGTACAGCCCCTATCTCTGCTCCCTCATGTCCTAGGAACACAGACTTGATCCACCATTGGCAGCTCTGCCTTCAGCTGCTTAGGTGTTAAAGTTTGGAATTCCCTCCCTAAACCTCTCTGCCTCTCCACCTCTCCCTCCTCCCGGATTAAAATATTCAAATTAGCAGAATGCCAACATTTAAATAAAATTGGGTCCAATCTTACTGTCAGGCTGCGATCTTCAGAACAGTGGCCGGCACTCATGCGCCTTCACTTTCCCGTCTGAGGAAAGCAGGTGCTGCAGTGATGGGGAAGGTGGGAACTTAGATTTTTAGTGTGGAGTGAGGGGAACAGGGTCAAATTTACATCATTAGTGCTGGGGATGGTGGGAAGGGGTGACCTGTGCACTTTGTTCAATTTGTCGGCAAAGGTGGGAGGCGGGGTGCGGAGGGAAGGTCAAGTGCGGAAGGCGAGTGCTTTTGGGGGAGGTGGCAGGGTGAGGGCAAATAATGAATTTTATTGCTATTGGAGGGAGGGAAAGGGGTGGCAGATTTTTAATCAGTACAGTGGGGTGGGTATAACTTAAAACATTTAGATTAGCTGGCAGGGCTTTAAAAATGGGGGCAGTATCTGCGCACAGGCAGCTGACACCATTGCTGGCGTCAGGGAGCCTGCCCCCACCATATGATTGGGAGGGGACAGCCCATCCAGCATATCATTGTGGGCTCGCAGCGACATGGCGGTGCACAGCACAGATGTGCGGGCCACCATTCCTTCGCCCTCTGCCGCTCCCGGCGGTGGGTGCATAAAGTCTAGCCCATAGTGAGTGAACATCATTAGTTTATTCCATGTCACACCAAACACACTACTGCCCATTTCAACTGCATCTTCACCAGTGATCCCGTAACTGCATTAGGTGCTCTTCTTAAATCTTTTCTGGGTGATCCTACATGGTGTTCCACCTGCACTGACAGCTGAGGTGGAAGCAGGATGCTGACCTTGCTTCCCCCTGGCTTGGGAAGAACTTGGCGGCCGTCCTCTGGCTGCCATAGACCTGGAGGGGTCCCTGCAAAGGTGCAGGGACAACCTTCGTAGGTGGAGATGATGGAGGCACTGGCATCACTAACAAGGGGCTGTGGAGCACCCCAAGAGGAGCCCCCAGATGTGGTAGACAGCCACTCCTCCCCCCCTTATAAGGCACATTTGTACCTTCCTGCTGACCTGAGAGGGAAATGGACCTGGAGGAGACTCCAGGTGCCTCGGCCACCTCTTGTATTGCCAGTGCTGCATGAAGCTCATGAACAAAGTGTTGGAGTGCAGGTCTGCACACATCTCTAGCATTGATTGGCAAGTTTCATGGAGAAGCACATCCAGCAGATCTATCTCTCAATGGAGGAAGTCAGATGCACAATCAGCAGAGACCGTGCAACACCCAAGGCCTGGATGGACTGCTCCATTGTCTGCGTTGTGTACACAGAGCTTCTGTCACCTCCGCCAGCTGTTGCCTGACCTCTCACTGCAGCTGCAGCATTTCTCGTGTTGCCACCAACACCAGAGGCACGTCATCAGCCTGGGCCTGACCTCCCAAAGTTCTCCAACTGCCAGTGGCCTCAGCTGTCACATCCTCCATCAGCTGCCTGGGCATGTCTGTGCTGTGCTCACCAGGTTGTGTGAGATGTGTGCGACTACCTACCGACCTGAAAGTATCTGTGCAGGTGGAGAGTGCAGAGGAATGATCTGACATTGCACCCTCTGAGGTTCCCTCCTCCTCAGAGGTGGCCGGCTGTCCTCCAACCTCTTCAGCTCCTCTCCCTTGTCGTTCATCTTGACCTGCATGAGAAATCAGACATTGAAGGATTGGGTCTGCCCATCATGACATTCCAACCACACCAACTGTGCAGCTCTATTGATGAAGTGGTGATCATGTGTGCAGCATCGCTCTTTCGTACCAGATACACACTTGTGCCCCAGGAGATGCTCACTCACTCTTTTGGAGAGGCACCCCTGCCTCCCCATCAGCTATAGTGTGGCCACTTTGTTGCCCTGCCAGTTCCATAGCCTCTTCCTCCATCGGGATGAGGATATGAGGATAAGGCCCTCTACCACCAGTCTTGGCATGCTTCTTCCCATTGTGGGTAGTCTTCTCCTGCAGACACAATGATGAACAAAGTTAGTCTCCCAGTGTGGAAAAGCCCCAGATCTCTGATGGTGATAGTCCAGCGGGCCATGATGGGGGCATACATATGCCTCCTGGATGCAGGCTGTCTCTCAAGGGGCTGTGCATAGTGTAACAATGACTGACATGCACTTCTCACTGAAATTCAGCACAGCCACTGGCAGCATGTCCGAATGCCCTACTCCAATGAATGTTACTGGGTGACCTCTCCTTTAAAAACAACTGTTCCTTCTCATTGAGCCAGTTGCAATGTCCAAAGGGTCTAAAGTGTTTAGAGTTCTCACCTTAACAGCCCGGATGAGGTCATTGACCCACTTCCTGCACTGAATCCATGACCTGGGTGTGACCACATAGCTGCTGAGCTCTTCCACAATCTCTGTCCAGGCTAGTTTGGTCAGGCGGGCAGGTCTCCTCATCCTACCCCTGGGGAAGATGACCTCCCTCCTTGTCCTTGCCGCCTGGAGGAAAACTTGCAGGGAGGCATCGCTGAACCGAAGAAGCAAGACTGGCCGCGAGGGATGACGGGGCGCCGTAGGAGAAGAGTAAGAGGTGACTTGATTGAAGCATATAGGATCCTGGGGGGTTTTGGCAGAGTGGATGTGGAGAGGGTGTTTCCCCTTGTGGGAGAGTCTAGAATTGGGGGTCACTGTTTGAAGGTGCGGGCTGCCCATTTGGGACAGCGATGAGGAGAGATTCTTTCTCTCGGAGGGTCGTGGATCTTTGGAATTCTCTTCCTCGGGGGGCGGTGGAAGCAGAGTCTTTGAATGTTTTTAAGGCAGAGATAGATAGATTCTTGATAAGCAAGAGGGTGGAAGGTTATCTGGGGTAGGTGGAAATGTGGACTAATCAGTTCAGCCATGAACCTATTGAATGGCGGAGCAGGCTCGAAGGGCCGAGTGGCCTACTCCTGCTCCTAATTCATATGTTCGTATGTTTCTAACTGTGGGGCCACCCTGAGTCTTCCCTTCAGTCATGGCCAGTGCAAGCTTTGACCGGCACCTTGCCTAGTATGTAGCAGACCAGGTCCAGGGGCAGTGAAGGCAGCAGGCAAGGTCCAGGGGCACTGAAGGCAGCAGGCAAGGTCCAGGGGCAATGAAGGCAGCAGGCAAGGTCCAGGAGCTGTAGAGACAGCAAACAAGGTGCAAGAGGAACAGAGAGCACTTAGAGTTCTGTTTCCCATTCAGGCAGGAGTGAATGCAGGGCTGACAGCCCTTTAAATATGGTGCCAGCACCTGCCATAGCACGAGATGACGGTGCCATCGGTGTCCCCTTCCCCGCCTCAGGCCCTTGATTCCACGGACCTCACGCCTCCACTCCCTTAATTGGCCAGCCGCCGCAAGATAGCGGTCAGTCAGCCGCATTTCCCTTGTGTGGCGACAGCACCTGCTTCTGGTGTCACCACCGAGAGCCTCACTGCCAACTTAAAATTCAGCATTCGCAAAGATACAAGGGATTTACATTCCAGTTACCGCTAAAATACTTTATTCCAGCTAATGCTTTGTTAGCTAACAGACAGAAATTACTGATGCTGTGCATCTATGAAAAGTACTGAAAATATATTTAAAGGACCTAGTAAACCTATTTTTAAAAAATACCTTCAAAATTGATGATTCGTTTCCATTCAACCATATTGGTGTCCATCAGCAATGGCCTCACCTTGTTTGGGTCCTTTGTGAAGAATGAGCATTTGTAGGGATACTCATTTGTCTCTTTCTGAATTTTAAATAGAGGAATTAAAAAAATGAAGTAAATCATCTTAATTCATTCATGATAATTCTGAGGCCTATTAGTTGTCATTTTCAGGTCAAAATGATATAATTTGTGGTAAAAGTTCCAGGTAGTCCTGTGAGCAACATGAGAACTCACAGGCTACACTCACACATGAAGAATGGAGACTCAGATGCATTATCAGAGCTGCTGCCACAGTAAAGCTGTACTTTGTAGAGCAATCACCTTCCAGAGAAAGGAAACAAGGGCAGAAAATAAAGGTTGAAATTGGAAGGAGAATAACAACATATTCCCAATAAGCATTCTAGAAGTAGAACATGGCTTTTGAATACAAAGAGAAAACAGTTATCTAAATAATCTAGTTAACAATTCAATTCAGGTTTAGCAGAATATATTATTGCATGATAAATATAACTACAAAATTTTACATCATTACTACTTTTAATTTTCTCTCCTCCTTTCTTACTTGGTGTTAAAAATATAAAAAGCAAAAATATATTTTGGGCAAGATCTTCTCTGGTCACCATGCATTATGACACTTAAACATGTTGTGAAGGTTTCCTATATTCATTATTTCCTATCTTCATTATTTCCAATGAAATCATAATTCCTTCTTTCAGAATGCGTTTACAATTTTACCAGAAAGAGAACCTCTCACTGGGTATGAATTTCATCTTGATTTTCCTCTCTGTCTGGCTGATTATCATTGGATTGTGCTCCTGCCAACTGACCATTGTGGCACAAGTCAGGAGGTGGGCTGCCTACTGGGGACAAGTTTTGTGCTGGCAGCTTACCCACTAACTGACAGCAATAAATCCGAGGCCATCCCCTCTGGGTGACTGCTGCACTTTGTCTGCCCAATTACTGTGCGCAGACCTCCACCGTGTTTACAATGTTGCTAAACAGAAAAGCCAGAGGAAATCTTTCACTCTTGACAAAAACAAATAGAGGATTATATTGGGCTGAAGATATAACTTTAGAAATGGATAAAGGTAGGCTGGAACTGGAGTGCTGCCTTTATAGGGATGGTTGTCATACAATATACACCTTAATGCATTCTGTTTGAATTTGAATAATGTAGAAAATTCATACAAGCCTTTGGACACTGTGCCTGTGTTGATCACTTTTTATTTACTCATCAACAATTTTGCAGTTGAAGAAAATATTAATGATGCCTGGACTGTGTAATCAGTAATGCTAAAGGACCATTATCCGAGTGAAATTACTCACTGAATGTTTATTTTTTGATTGGGGAGAGAGAGAGAAGCAGTGTGTCACCTTCATTACAATGACACTGCATACAACTGAAATGATGATTCATCACAAAATGGTTTGCCTCATAGGTGTTAAAAGCTTGTGAATAAATCTCAGATATATATTTGCCAAACCTTTGTTGAAGCTGAATATTCCTTTAAAAATGTAGTACTTCACTTTGTTCTGTAATCCTGAGTTGTATAAAACCTGTTCAAAAAGTAAGTTTACTCACTTTTCTTTTCGATTGATACATTACAATGCTGAAGTCAGGAAATGAATCCACAGCAATCTCATATTCAAACAGTTTTCCTCTGTTGATACTTAGAATATAGCCATAAATCTGGAAATAAACAATTTTCAGTTACAAAGAGGAAGATTTTAGCATAACATGAAACAAAGCAGATAAGGACAGAAAGCATGCAGTGAGATTGCATCCCTACATTCAAGACAATTCCTTCCAAGGGACCAGTGGGTAAAGGAGAAAGGCAGGGTAATAAGGATGGGGAGGAGGGGAATTGTTAATCTGAGTACATTAATTGTCAGTGTCAGCACTGAGAGGTGATGCCACCAATTGAAAGTCAAATTCCCCCCATGTTATTAATAAAATGAATGCCATTGAAGTGATGGATACCGTTGTAGTGATTTTGTAGCTGTCATTTATATATTATCACCCGTTAATTCAATTACTGAGTTGTAGTTACTCCCTTATCCCAGCCTATTCTCAATGATGTATTGGAATAGTAAAACTCAAGTTGACAGCAAATTATTTGACCCTCTGTTTTATTTGTACTCTGTCATTGTTCCACTTGACAGCAGCTTCAACCACATGAACAAAGCTCCTTGATAAACTTTAGGTGCTCTACAAACACAGTTGTAATGTAGGAACATACAGGACTGGAATGACCCTTCCAGTCCATCAGACCGGCCGCAGAGTTTTCAACAACAGAGACAGTTGACTGCCTATTATCTCTCAATTCATTATCTCATCAAATGCTTATTCCCACTTAAAATTATTTGGAAAGGCTTACTTGTACTGCTTGAGGCAAGTACTTTTGAATATCTCTCTCCAAAGTGATCAGGTCCTGTGCAGTTTGTAGCTGTAACATCTTGTAAAAATGAATAGTTTCTTCAAGTTCCGGTGTAACCAGTTATCAGTTCTTAGTATAACATAGGATTGAAGTAGTTCTCTGTATACAACCACTGTTGTTGTTAATGCGAAAAATCTATTAATATTTTAGTTTTCTTTCTTCTGGTCGAATTGGCTTCAATTAGAATCAGTTATTTTTGCTCTATAATTGTGGTGACTTTGCAGTTTGATGGAGTCTTTCACTTTTCCTGTACTTTGTAAATGTAAAGGTTTAAAGTTCACCAAATGCACTGCGTCAAATAAATTCAGATAAGCAGCAGGTTAATATTTAACTACACAAAATGATTTGCTGACATTACAATTTAAATAAATACCTCATAGTAATATTTAAACAAGAAATATGATGATTAAAGTGCAATGAATTAATTATTGAATTTTATAAAAATCCAATAAATATAGGTATTAAAAAGTACATAGATCTGAAAATGTATACCTGTATAAACAAATCTTAACATCTATTTCTCAGTACTTTATATACTGCACTTCCTTTCCAGAAAACTCTACTCCTTATTGTGGTGCCTGAGGACTGGAGGATTCCAAATGTTACACCCTTGTTCAAAAAAGGGGACAAAGATAAACCTGACAATTATGGGTCAGTCAGTTTAAGGTCAGGGAGAAAATTAACAGACCCTTGGTCAAGCATGAATTAGTAAAGGAGAGCCAGCACAGATTTGTTAAGGGCAAATTATGTTTGACTGACTTGATTAAGATTTTTGATGAAGTAACAGAGAGGGTAGATGAGGGCAGAGCAATTCATGTTGTGTATATGGAGTTTCAAAAGGAGTTTTGATAAAGTACCACATATTGGGCTTGTTAGTGAAATTGAAACCCATGGGATAAAAGGGGCAGTAGCAACATGGATCCAAAATTGGCTAAGGGATAGAAAGTTGTGGTAAGTGGCTGTTTTTCGCACTGGTGGGAGGTATATAGTGGAGTTCCCCAAGGTTCAGTACTGAGACCACTGCTGCTTTTGATATACATTAATGACTTGGACTTGGGGGTACAGGGCACAATTTTAAAATTTGCAGATGACATGAAACTTGGAAGTGCCGTAAACAATGAAAAAAATAGTAATAGATTTCAAGAGGACATAGGCAGGATGGTGGAAGGGCAGATGAAATTCAACACAGAGGAGTGTGAGGTGATATATTTTGATAGGAAGAATGAGGAGAGGCAAAACTCCTTTTGAAACTCCATATACACAACATGAATTGCTCTGCCCTCATCTACCCTCTCTGTTACTTCATCAAAAATCTTAATCAAGTCAGTCAAAGAAAAATGAGGAGAGGCAAGATATGCCAAATGGTACAATTTTAAAGGGGGTGCAAGAAGAAAGAGAGTTCGGTGGGGTATTTGTGCACAAATCTCTGAAAGTGGCAGGACAGGTTAATAAATTAGTTAATAAAACCTATGAGATCCTGAGCTTTATAAATAGAGGCATAAAGTACAAAAGCCAGGAAGTTATACTAAACCCTTAAACAACACAAGTTCGGCCCCAGCTGAAGTATTCTGTCCAATTCTGGACACCACACTTTAGGAAGGAGGTGAAGGCTTTTATGAAAGGTACTGAAGAGATTTACTGCCATTGTTCCAGGGATAAGAGATTATTGTTACAGAGATAGATTGGAGAAGCTGGGGTTGTTCTCCTTCGAGCAGACAAAACTAAAAGGAAATTTGATAGTGGTTTTAAAAATCATGAATGGTTAGATAGAGTAAATAAAAGTTTCCAACGGCCGAAGGGGCGATAATGAGACGACACAGATTTAAGGTGATTGAACATGAAGAAAACCTTTTTACGCACTGAGTGGTTAGAATTTGGAATACACTTTCTGATAGGGTGGTTGATGCAGATTCGATAGCAGGCTTCAAAAGGGAATTGGATAAATACTTGAAGGATAAAGAATTGCAGGGATATGGGGAAAGAGCAAAGGAGCGGGACTAACTGGATTGTTCTTCAAAAGAGCTGGTGCAGACTCAATGAACCTTCTCTGTAGTATTATTCTATGATACTATAAATTGCACCCAAAATACCTCCAATTTTGAGAAGTGTTTTTTCTTGAGTTTCCACTCAAACTCAATTGCACATCATCAAATGCAAAACCTACCATGGACCAGCACAATTGTATAGCGTTTTAGAATAAAACATTTTAAAAAGAATTTTGCTTTAAAAAATAGCCTTTAAAATATTTAAGAGTGATAAATAGCTGCAGTTTGACTAATATGGCTGAAAATGGGTTTATCACAATAAAATAAGCATTTTAATCAGAGTGTCTCAAGTCCACCACCTGTGAGCAACCCCATTTTAAAATAACACAATTACTGGAGAAAATTACTATATTCTGGTAAAGTCTATTTTTTTAATAAAGAAAACAGACTGTATGCCTGTTTATATGTGATATAGAGTAAGGGAAATATGAAATGATTGCATATTTGTTGCAACTTTTGTTTTGTAATCCATAAATTTCAGAAAATTAGCCAGAGACTAGAGACAGAGAGATAGGGCAGAATTCTAACCGCCAAGGGAGGGGTGGGTTTGTCTGCAGGCAAGAGCGTGGTTAAATCCCAGTGTTATGGTGAGGGGTTTTTCTTGTAGGTTTAAAACAGAAGATTAATTAATTATTGAGCAAAATGCCTTATCCCAGAATTGTTGCGACCTTATCCACTCACACATTTACTTGTGTGCATGCGCTCACACACAAACACACACACACACAAGAAGAGACAGATGGAGAGGAAAAAGAGTAAGTGGTTTTAAGTGGGGTAGGTTTTGGGGGTCACAGTAAACCTGTTACATTCTCGCATAAGTCAAGTTTTCATTGGTTGCAGGCCTGAGGTTTTGTAGGTTTCTCTCTTGGTTGAAAGTTCAGTCGAAGACAGTGGATCACTTCTAATTCACTCCTGCATAAGAAGGGTGCTTCCCTTCTGGCTTGCTCAATTTCTCCCAGCCCCTTAGCTGAAAACAAGCTTCTTGGTGATGCTTATTTCCGAGTGTCTCTCTTTCTCTCTCTCTTCAGGGAGCTACTGTTACGGTCAAAAATGGTTTCATACCTTTGCCTCTGTTGGGAGATGTGGATTTCCCTCCTCGTGATGACCAACAATGGTCTGGGATGTGGATACCTCACACCTTCTTAGTTTCAGAAGAACCCATTCAATTCAAAAGTGTCTCTTGATGGGTTCAGGATGAGAATAATCCATTTATGATGTTTCCACTTAACGCCGTCTTTGTTTCAGAAGAACCCATTCAATTCAGGAATATTTCAGGATTGGTGTAATTGACCCCTCCCAGCTCAAAAGGTATTCCTTTGTCCCTGTCAGACCATTTGAATATACGAAGGCCAGGTCGTTCACCTTTGGCTGCCATTTTTAGCAGCATTGTCCATTTTGTAAAAAGGTAAAATCGACATTTATCACTGTTCAGTTTTAGTCTGTTTTTTTCATCGTCGCACTTTTTGTACATGTGACACCCAGAAAAATGCTAGTGTGTCTAAAACCCAACATAATCCAGCTCACTTCTGATCTGTACTGGGACGTATTTGGAGGTGTGTGGGAAAACCCCGTGGAGCTGTCACGTCTGTCATTTAAATATATAAATATCCAATTAATTGTTCTATTAACCTAGCATTCTGGCTTTCACAGCTAGCACATGAGTTTCCCGAGCTCTGTGGAACTTGCCTGGATCAATAAAGTGCAAGCACAGGGGGGAGACTTTGGAAAGCCTTTAAAGAATGAAACTGCGTTGTTGCTTCCATGCCTATGTAAAAGGCTAGGCTCACAGGACTTGTTCAGAGTGTGTGATTTCACTGCTTTACAGGTGAGTTCCAATTTTTTGGAGGTAATTTCACCGACCCGGGACTTTGTTCACATTGATCTGCACTTCTCTGCTGTCAGTCTTCACTGCAGCATGGGAGAAGCTTATGCAGCTATACCATGGACCTCTAATGAGGGACAAGAGGAGCAGCCAGACCAACACCAACAGCACCAGCACCGGCACCAGCAGGAGTAACAATAACTTGGGAAAAACATACTTGATCTCATCCTCATCAATCTACCTGTCGCAGATGCATCTATCCATGATGGTATTGGTAGGAGTGACCACCACACAGTCCTGTGGAGATAAAGTTCTGTCTTCACACTTGGGACACCCTCCATTGTGTTGTGTGACACTACCACTGTATTAAATGAGATAGATTCAGAACAGATCTAGCAGCTCAAACTGGCATCCAGGAAGCGCTGTGGGCCATCAACATCAGCAGAATTGTATTCCACCACAATCTGTAATCTCATGGCCTGGCATATAAAGGCCTGCTCAGGTCGGGAAAAAGAACCCGACCGATCCACAGCGGACCCCAGCCCAACCTGGCCCAAGACCCTCCAATTTCGCCCGACCCCACTCGGCCCAACCCGAGCTCAACCCAACCATCCCTTTACTTACCTTCCAACTGGGAAGCTTCACGAAGCTGCAGCACGTGCGTGATGATGTCATAGTGATGGCACTCGCTCACTGTGCAGACTCAGTTTCGTCCCAGACTCCCAGCTCAGGTAAGTTTTTTTATTTTTAATACTTACCAGCAGAGCATTTACCGTGTGTGTCCGGCCCAACCCGACCCGAGCACGACCCGGACTCGGCCTGACCCAACCCAAGCCCGAAAGCCAGACCCAGAAGAGGGGCCCGATCCGACCCGAACCTGACACGTTGTCGGGTCCCGTCGGGTTCGGGTCAGGTAGCAGGCCTTTACTGGCATATCCCTCACTCCACCATTACCATCCAAGGGATCAACCCTGGCTCAATGTGGAGTTAAACAACTAATAAAAGGAGGAGACTCAGCGAACATCCCTATCTTCAATGATGGCGGAGCCCAGCACTTGAGTGCAAAAGACAAGGCTGAAGCATTTGCAACCATCTTCAGTCAGAAATGTCAAGTGGATGATCCATTTCAGCCTCCTCCTGAGTTCCCACTGTCACAGATGCCAGTCTTCAGCCAATTTGATTCACTCCAAGTGATATCAAGAAATGGCTGAGTGCACTGCGTCATGCAGGCTCCCACCTGCCAAGAAAGAGGAATATTAATTTCGCCACATGAACATTAATTTTAAACTGTTATTGGAGTGAAGAAAGAACTGGTTAAAAAAAAAACCACAATGGATCCTTGGCTGAAAAGACATTTTTTGCATATTAACAGACAGTACTTGGAAAGGACAAAGGGGCTACTCCCTGCACATATTTAATCCACAATGGACTTTTGATAACCAGACATTGAGGGTGGAGGAGCTCACATTCCAGGTTAACTGTTAAGATGGCCGAATACACAGAAAACGTGGTCAGACCAGTTTAGTCACATGACTAACTGGCTGTTGCAGTATTTTGAACTTGCCACAGAGTTTTGAACTGGCAGAAAGCTCCTGGCTCCTGGATTGAGAACATCTCTCTCCTGCCTGCTCCCATCTCTTTCTCACGGAACTCCAAGATCCATTGAAGACAAATGAACCCCAAGAGAGAAAAATCTCTTACAGTGAACAAGGTTTAAGAAGAATACTGTGACCCAACGAAAAGCAAGACCTACCTACAATGAAGGACTCTACAGTGAGCTCAGAGCACAGTAACAAGGAACTCTTCAGATATTGCCTCAAACCTCTCCACTTTATTTTTCTTCTCTCTTTTCTGTCTCTATTTGCATGTGCGTATGCATGCTAGCATGGAGCGCAGGGTGCGTCCGTAGGCGTTAACCAAATTAGTGTTTAAGTTTTAATAAATTTAACTTTTCTTTGTTAAACCTAAGAAAGCCTGTTTGTGCTCATTTCTTTGCCTTATAATTGGAAAGCGGTGAACAAGGATTCACCAAGGGGGAGCTCAAAACACGGTGTGTTAAAAATAAAACCCTGTTGCAGTAAGACCAGGTGGAGGCTGAAAGGGACCCCTAGACACCTTTCTCACCTGGTTGTAACAACTGACTACAGTAAAGGCTATGTGGCCCAATGACATCCCAGCTGCAGTGCTGATGATTTGTGTTCCAGAATTAGCCACACCCCAAGCCAAGCTGTTCCAGTACAGCTACAACACTGGCATCTACGCGACAGAGTGGACGATTGCCCAGGTATGTCCTGTCCACAAAAAGCAGGACAAATCCAATCCCGCCAATTAACACCCATCAGTGTATTTCCAATCATCAGCAAAGTCGACTGTGCTATCAAGTGGCATTTACTCAGCAATAACCTGCTCACCAATGCTCAATTTGAGTTAGAACCCATCACAGCCTTGGTCCAAACATGGACAAACGAGCTGAATTCCAGTGGTGAGGTGAAAGTGACTGATATTAACACCAAGACAGCATTTGACCGAGTGTGAAATCATGGAGCCCTAGTAAAATTGAAGTCAATGGGAATTAGAGGGAAACCTCTCCACTGGTTGCAGTCCTACTGGGGACAAAGGAAAATAGTTGGTGGTTGTTGGGAGGCCAATCAGCTATGCCTCAGGACATCACTGCAAGAGTTCCTCAGGGCAGTATCCGAGGCTCAACCAGCTTCAGCTGCTTCCTCAATGGCCTTCCCTCTATCATAATGTCAGAAATGGAGATGTTCCATATAAGGTTTAGTTCGGGAGTCTCCCAAAGACAGGGTCGAGCTCATAATGTGATTTTAATGTAATTTATTAAGAAGCAACAGCTTAAATATAATGTACAGGTTAAATAGACTGAAAAAGCATACAACTGTGACAGGTGAGAATGGTTTACTAATCCCAGGGAATGAACAATGAATGGACGGATGAAGCTGATTTCTGCCGCTTGGAGGTGGCGATCTCTTGTCTGTTCTGTTTGCAGCCTTCTTCTCTTTGTCTTTGTCTTCTCAAGCTGACCGAAGTGACAGCAGGTTCTTTCCCAGTCTTTTTCTGCCTGTCGAAGACTTCCCCTTTTGCCTCTGAGCACCTGTTTATATACTTTATTTCTAGGGATTGGTGGTTTACCCTATGTCAATCACTTGTTTGATCCCATTTGGCCAATCAACAGAGGATAGGTAACCAAGGAGATGTAACCTCCCCTTATCCATCACTTTGACTCGAGGTCATTTTACAACTTACCTTTTTCTGCGTGCCATTTGTTAACCCCTGCCAGACACTTGTATAGATAAGAGGGTACAGGGCTGCACAAGACTCCCTCTTATCAGCTTAGGAATGTCTATAGTGTCTACTGCCTTCTATATGGCCCCCTCAGGAATATCATTCTCCTTGGCCCTTATCTTTGTTTATACCAGTCATGTCCCTGGCTGCTAAGAACTGTTTCTCTGTCCCTTCCTGAGAAAGAGAGGAAAGAAACAAAGAAACAGCTTTCTGCCAGGCAATCACAGTACCATGCCTACTAATTCTATAATAATTCTTAAAGTTGCCATTTCTTACAACTCCCCACACTGAGAGATTTCACACAACTGATTTCTAGCTAACTCAGTTATTTCTAAACTACAAACTTATTTCCCTAATTTCTTGATTACATATCTTGGATAACATACTAAAGCTACTAAAATTACCAATACCAACCCCTGGACGATTACCAAGAATAGAGCCAGCATCCTCAACCAGGGATAAAAGCAAAATACTGCGGATGCTGGAAATCTAAAATAAAAACAAGAAATGCTGGAACCACTCAGCAGGTCTGGCAGCATCTGTGAAAAGAGAAGCAGAGTTAATGTTTCGGGTTAGTGACCCTTCTTCGGAGGAGGGAGTTTGAATGAAATTATAAACTAACTAATAACAGGCGCACTCTCCTAATTTCTGGATTTTCTGTTCTATTTCTTAATTCTGCTGCACCATTTTAACCAGATGTTTTTCTGATGTGCTGGTTCAATCTAGGATCAAGTTAAGGTTTAAAGATAGTGGGAGAATCGGGTGGTTGAACTGGGATATGGCCTTAAGAGCCTCACTTTGCATAAAGATGTTAACTTTCAATCTTGTGACATTATGTATAGATATAGGGAACAGGAGATGAATTCTCACATTGAACAACTTCTCCTTCAACTCCACGCACTTCCTTCAAGTAAAAGGTGTCGCTATGGGTACCCGCATGGGTCCTAGTTATGCCTGTCTTTTTGTGGGATATGTCGAGCATTCTTTGTTCCAGTCCTACTCAGGCCCCCTCCCCCAACTCTTTTTCCGGTACATTGATGACTGTATCGGTGCCGTTTCCTGCTCCTGCCCCGAACTCGAAAACTTTATCAACTTTGCTTCCAATTTCCACCCTTCTCTCACCTTTACATGGTCCATCTCTGACACTTCCCTTCCCTTCCTCGACTTCTCTGTCTCCATCTCTGGGGATAGGTTGTCTACCAATATCCATTATAAGCCCACTGACTCCCACAGCTACCTCGACTACACTTCTTCACACCCTACCTCCTGTAAGGACTCCATTCCATTCTCCCAGTTTCTCCGTCTCCGACGCATCTGCTCTGATGATGCTACCTTCCATGACGGTGCTTCTGATATGACCTCCTTTTTCCTCAACCGAGGATTTCCCCCCACTGTGGTTGACAGGGCCCTCAACCGTGTCCGACCCATTCCCCGCACCTCTACCCTCACCCCTTCCCCTCCCTCCCAGAACCGTGACAGGGTTCCCCTTGTCCTCACTTTTCATCCCACCAGCCTCCATATCCAAAGGATCATCCTCCGCCATTTTCGCCACCTCCAGCGTGATGCCACTACCAGTCGCATCTTCCCCTCCCTTCCCCTGTCAGCATTCCGAAGGGATCGTTCCCTCCGCGACACCCTGGTCCACTCCTCCATTACCCCCACCACCTCGTCCCCGTCCCAGGGCACCTTCCCTTGCAATCGCAGGAGGTGTAACACCTGCCCATTTACCTCCTCTCTCCTCACTATCCCAGGCCCCAAACACTCCTTTCAGGTGAAGCAGCGATTTACTTGTACTTCTTTCAATGTAGTATACTGTATTCGCTGCTCACAGTGTGGTCTCCTCTACATTGGGGAGACCAAGCGCAGACTGGGTGACCGCTTTGCGGAACATCTCCGCTCAGTCCGCAAGCAGGACCCTGAGCTTCCGGTTGCTTGCCATTTCAACACTCCCCCCTGCTCTCATGCTCACATCTCTGTCCTGGGATTGCTGCAGTGTTCCAGTGAACATCAACGCAAGCTCGAGGAACAGCATCTCATCTACCGATTAGGCACACTACAGCCTGCCGGACTGAACATTGAGTTCAATAATTTCAGAGCATGACAGCCCCCCACTTTACTTTCATTTTTAGTCATTTTTAGTTAATTTTTCTTCCTTTTTTTTGCATTCCTTTTTACATTTTTTGCATTTATTTCATTTCATGTTAGTTTGTTCAGTTTGCTTACCCACTGTTTTTTTCAGGTTGTTTTTCTTCAGGTTTGCACTTGCTGATGTTCTATATTCAGTATATTCACACCTAATCTGTACTAATGCTTTGTCTTTCAAAACACCATTAACATATTGTTTGCCTTTGCTCCGTGACCTTTTGGTCAGCTATGTGGCCTGGTCCAATCTGCACCTTCTCCTTTGTTATCTCTTGCCCAACCCCCACCTCACTTGTTTATAATCTGTGACTTTTCTAATATTTGTCAGTTCCGAAGAAGGGTCACTGACCCGAAACGTTAACTCTGCTTCTCTTTCCACAGATGCTGCCAGACCTGCTGAGTGAATCCAGCATTTCTTGTTTTTGTTTCTAATACCTCTGTGTTCGCCAGCTTCACTGCAGCAGGCTCAATCTGGGAATACTCAGTCTCAGACTCATCCTTTGGTTCATCAAGTGCACCAGTATTACCATCTACATTCTCTACCACCTGTGCTACACCTACTGACTGACTATGCTCATGGTCATAGTACCTGTTCAGCATATTCACATGGCACATCCTTTGACTTTTCCATCTGTCTGGGGTACTAACTACATAGATTCACCTTACTGAATTTCCTTTTGATACAGTATGGTCCACTAAACCTAACTTTCAATGGTTCACCAGGCAAAGGCAACAAAACTAGCACCTTACCTCTGGATTGAAAACTATGTGCATTAGCTGTTCTAGCCATTTGGGCTTTCATCAGCTGCTGAGAAGCCTTGAGATGTTCTCTGGCCATCTCACGTCTCTCTCGGAACTCTGACACATAATCCAGGAGGATAGTTTCCTCCGGCTGTGCCAAAAATATCTCCTTAATGAGTTTAAGGGGGCCTCTAACCTGATGCCCATAGACCAATTCAAAGGGACTGAAACCAGTTGACTTATTTGGTGTGTCTATGGTAGTGAATAACAAAAATGATATCCCTTTATCCTAATCCTTGGGATACTCAAAACAATAAGCCCTAATCATACTGTTTACAGGTGACGTCCTGAATCATACAGGTGATAAGCAGACGACTTGAGTTGCTCCACTTCCAAATTACACATGACATCCTGAAATATACCTGACATGAAATGTGACCCCTAGTCAGACTGAACTTCTTTTGCCAACCCATACCTAGTGAAAAACTGGACCAACCCCCCAATCGGAACTTTTGCTGTGATTGTCTTCAATGGTATTGCCTCTGGAAATTGAGTGGACAAATTAATGATGGCCAGGATTTCGATATGACCCGACTTAGTCGGAGGTAAGTATCCAACACAATCCACAAGAACCCTACTAAACGGTTTGTCAAATGGAGGATCAGTATTAATGGGGTTGGCTTAATCGAAGGCTGGGGCTTCCCAATCATCTGACACGTGTGACATGTCTTCTAGAAGTCAGCCACATCCCTGTGCAACTTTGTCCAGTAAAAATGCATCATTACCCTAGCCTGTGTCTTCTGAATACCCAAATGATTTGCAACTGGAATCTCATGGGCAATTCTCAAAATGTCACTGCGGTAGCAAGGAGGGACAACAATTTGATGAACTGCCACCCAATCTTCATCAGTGGACCTCTGGGGAGGTCTCCACTTCCTCATCAAAATATCATCCTTGACAAGGTAACACTCAGGGACCTTTTCATTCTCTGCCTCTGAACACGCCCTCTGAGGCAAGCTCCTCAAGTCTGGTTCTGCCTGTCGTGCTTCAATCAAGGAAGATCTGCTGAACAATTCACCATTGTTAGCCTTAGACCCTTTATCACCAACATCCCTATCCAAATCCTTGAAAAAGGTTTCAGCAAACCAAACAACCAAATTGTCCTCCACAACAACTGAATCCTTCTCATATTATTTCACCCTATGAGCCCTGGGCATCGTCACAACACAATCTGGGACTATTCCAGGAAATTCTTCCTGCAAAACCTCAGTTTCATCAGCCTTAGTTGGCTTCGCCAAAACCACTGGTGATGCCAATACCTTGTCCCAGCCAAGTAATTCCTGAACAGAAAGTCTACACCCTCTACGGGCAAACCAGGAACAACACCAACGGTAACAGCGACCAAGTCACATTTTAAATCAACCCTATATAAGGAAACGAGTAAATAAGTTCCATCAATCCCCTGAACTAACACCATTGCATTCAGCGAACTACTGGGGAAGAAATTCATGTCAGCTGTCAACAGTAGTGACTCTGTTTCTCTAAGGATAATAATTGGCTTGCTTGTCTCACCAGATGACGATGGAGATACTTCCCCCTCAAACAAAAAACTACGATAGCCTTCTGCAACCTGATTCACTTTATCAGTGAATGTGGGAGAAACTACCTGCTTGTCATGAACGTTACCCGCTAGGAAAGTATTTCCTGTGGAGGACACCTTGTGACTGTACACATGCAATGGACTTGTTTTTCCACTTCCAACACTCAGCCTTCAATGTTCTTTCTTAGGACAAAAATAGCATGTCGGTATCCTCGAAGCAAACTTTTCCTCCTAGCTTTCTCTTTTATTAACCTGAGGTATGTTTGTGTCTTTGTCTTTGCCATCTTTCTCAATAAAATCAGATCTCTTTTCATTATCAAACTTCTGATCTCTCCAATTTCTCTGAAAGCTTCCAAATTGGGGCCTATGACTACTAGTGTTGTGAATCAATTTATAATCATCTGCCACTACTGCGGCATCCCTAATTTTACCAATTTTATGTTCTTCCAGATGGGACCTTATTCATGAAGGGACACTATTTTTGAATAATGGGGGAGACAGTGGCGTAGTGGTATTGGTACTGGACTAGTAATCCAAAGGCCCAGACTAATGCCTTGGGGACATTGGTTCAAATCCCACCATGGCAGCTGGTGGAATTTAAATTCAATTAATAAATTCAAATAATTAATGAAAAAATCTGGAATTGAAAGCTAGTCTCAGCAATGGTGCCATGAAACTATCATCAATTGTCATAAAAACTCATCTGGTTCACCAATGTCCTTTAGAGAAGGGAATCTGCTGTCTTTACCTGGTCTGGCCTATATGTGACTCCAGACCCACAGTAATGTGGTTGACTCTTAACTGCTTTCTGAAATGGCCCAGCAAGCCAATCAGTTGTCAAGGGCAATTAGGGATGGGCAACAAATGCTGGCCTTGCCCGCGATGCCCAGATCTCATGAAAGAATTTTTTTTTAATTCCTTCTCTCTAGCAAATTCCACATATGTCTGGCCTTGTTTCCGTTTTTAAATTTTTAGCTGTAGGCTTCTGGTGTGAACTCATAGGCATTGAGAATAACAGTCTTCACTTTGTCATAGTCTTGTGAGTGATTATCTGAAAGAGATGAGTACATCACCAAAGCTTTCCCAATGAAAACGCACTGTAGGTGCATTATCCAAGATGATTTTGGCCAATCCAGATTCATGACAATTTTCTCAAATGACACAAAGTACATTTCTACCCCCCTCTCACTAAATTTAGGTACCAAGCGCACATTATTTGTCAAATCAAAACTACGAGGAGTTTTCTCTTAGCTTTTACCTTCAATTCACATCAAGGGCTTTGAGCTTTTCCTTTTTCAATTCGAATTCTAATTCAAATTTTCGCATTTCTCTTTCTAATTCAAGTTTGCCCTTGTCCTTTTCTCATTCTAACTCAAGACGTTTTCAGCAAAGATAGCACTAGTTACAGCCACAAAGTCCTTCAAATTTGCAAACTTTTCAGGTAGATCTCCAGGACCCATCTTCCAAGATGCAGACACAGATGTGATGCCTTCTGGTCCATAGCAAGCATTGCAGTCTTTCCCTCAATGTTTTGGTCCTGTTGCCTCTCGAACAACCTCAGCCCTGTTCAGGACAGTCTTGATGGCATGGTTCTGCTAGTAACTCTTTAAGGTACTGAAAACAGTTGTAGCAACTCATATTTGCCAAGGGCCAGCTCCCAGAAAACATGTTCCAATCACAGCAACTTGTCTTTCTTTAAAAACAACAGCTTGCTGCTAGCTTCACCACTGCAGTCTGTAATCTGAGCTTGAATAGCTCTGGTCACACCTCTGATCATATGACTCTGTGTTCTCTGTTTTTAACTGGTCCTAACCAGTCCTGTTTTCCCAGATTTCTGAAGCTTTTGGTTTTATTTTCCAGTAAAGAACTGTCTCAGAAAAAATACAAGCTTTGAATCCAAGGTCAGTGCACCTAGCAGTACATTCAATAGATTAACTGTGCAGATAGCAGTCTGTATACGCGGACTCCATCACAATATTCTATCATCCCTTTGTGCCTTTTGTTCATTTTTGTCCACTTTCGTGTCTCCTTGTCCCGTTCTAACTATGGGATTCCTATGATTTTTGGGATGATATTGATGAAATACATGAAACCAAACCCTGGTTCTCTCTATTCCTCCGGCCCAACTGGATCTTTGGTGTTATCCTTATGCCATTCTTGGCACATTGGCATGCTACCTTTAATCCTTCCCCCTCTTGTGCCCATACCATGAACGTTCATTAGTATCAGGCTTTTCCCATCTACACTGATCACAATAGACCGTCATGTCATACCCATCCCCTGAGTTGAAACTCAACAGTTTCTTTTGATCTGGTTTGTCCTGTGAGGTTGTGTTTGTGTACAGTAGAACTGATCCTTGCCTTATGATGCTGGCTATGCCTGGGTGATATTGATGAGTATTATCAGTCCTAGTATGAGTCTGGATGTCATCTTTCTGTTGATATGAAAGCAGAATTCGTGAAGCATTTACTCTTTCCCAGTTTTTAACTGATTAATATGAAATCATTTGGGTCTCTTCTCTTTCTTATCTGGAAACTGGACCAGATACACTGTGGGTCTTGCTCTATCAACTGTTGGGTATGGTCCCATCCATTTGGGTTTGAAAACATGTTCTTTCCTCAAGTAATTTGGGACCATAACCACTTCTCCCACTTGGTACGCAAATGGCCAGAACTTCTTGTCAATTTTTTTTAAATTTGCTGCTGGCTTTTCCCGATGCATTGGGCCACGAGCTCATTCGTTTTTTGAATGTGTTCCACCATTGACTTTAGCCATCTTTGGTTGATCATCTCTTGCAGGAGTGGGTGAGAGATGGCGTGAGTAGGTGGACAGGTATCCTTATTAGCCGGCCCTTCGTGGCTTGATAAGGTGAGATATCCATGTTGCAATGTGGAGTTGCTCTCAACACCATCAGGCACATGGGTAACACGTTAACCTATGGTGTGGGGTGGTCTGCACAAAGCTTTTTTAGCATTCTTTTGAGGGTTTGGTTACCCTTTTCAACTACCCCGATGACTGTGGGTGATGTGCCACATGTAACTTATCATTGATCTTCATAAGGTGCTGCATATCCAAAAGACTTTCCCAGTGAAGTGTGAACCCTGGTTGCTGTCAACTTGAAGAGGTAATCCCCACCTGCAAACCACCTCACACAGTTGTAGTTTTGCTGCTGTGAGGTTCGTGTTATTCTTACAGAGGGAAAGCCTCTATCCATTTAGTGAATTTGTCTATTAAGACTAGACAATATCTCTAGCCTGAGGACGCTGTGATGAAATCTATCTGAAGGTGTATCCAGGGCCCATCTGGTGGGGGCAGTGTATGTAACTGTGCCCAATTAGAATGGTTGCTTGGGTTATGCTGGAGGCAGGGAAGACACCTCTGAATCTTGGCCTCAAAATCTGCTTCACAGCCCGGATACCAGGCCATGGTGGAGAGCTTCTTCAGGATGACCTTTGCTAAATAGTGCCCTCTGGTGGGGTGAGCATGCAACAACTCAAACAATTTGTCTTCCATGGTCAGGGAACACAAGCAACAGAGAACCCAGAGATACTGTCAGACATGAGGATGAGAGCTGACATACTAGAGTCGGTCTGATTGTGTCCAAGAGGTCGTGGTCAGCAGGGGCAGGCCTTTCTGGTTTCCCCAAGATTGCAGTGGAAAAGGGATTGTATGTGGCCTGCAAGGAAGCTAGATCGTTGACTGGACTACCTACTGCTACAGGTAGTAGGACAGTTTCTCGGGGTTTTACCCACATGGGGGCTTCTATGGCAGCGTGATTTGTGGCCTGTTCTGCCTTTGGCAAGAGGTTCATTGGGGCAGGAGTGTGCTCTAACCTTGCCTTTATAAACAGGCTCTGTGCGGTCTCGCAATACTGCATCAAGAATTCGAAATAAGCCAGCATGCAATAAAGGTTTAGCGTCAATCGTTAAAAACTATTCTGCACATACAGTGGTAAAGACAGAAAAGTGTAAATGGCATAGGCACTGTTGGACCACGTTAACACTTTGGGAATTAGTTACCCGAATGGCAGCAGGAGTAGGCCATTTGGCCTGTCGAGCCTGTTCCACCATTCAAACAGATCATGGCTGATCATTTATCTCTATGCCATTTTTCCCCACTATCTCCATATCCCTTGACGTCATTAGTATCTAGCTATCTATTGATTTCTGTCTTGAACATGCTCAATGATTGAGCTTCCACAGCCCTTTGGGGTAGAGAATTCCAAAGATTCACCACCCTTTGAGTAAAGAAATTCCCTCTCATCTCAGTCTTAAATTGCCTGCCCTTTATTCTGAGACTGTGACCCCTGGTTCTAGATTCACCAGGAAACATCCTATCCACATCTACCCTGACACGCCCTGTAAGAATTTTGTAAGTTTCAATGAGATAGCAGAAGAGAGAGAGGTCACATGGTATAATGTTTCCACTTACTTGTGTAAAGAACGTCTGAAACCAGTTTTGAGAGACTCTCCAGCAAAGCGTGCTACTGAAGAGAAGAGCTGTCTATTCTTTCTCAGCAGAAATTCTACAAGGAGCTACAGGCCAAGTTAATTGCCTAAGGAGAAAAAAAGCCCTTTTCTTTACTGCCAAACCAGCAAGTATTTACTTCAATAAAAGTAAAATACTGCGGATGCTGGAAATCTGAAATAAAAACAAGAAATGCTGGAATCACTCAGCAGGTCTGGCAGCATCTGTGAAAAGAGAAGCAGAGTTAACGTTTCGGGTCAGTGACCCTTCTTCGGAACTCAGTTGCTGCCAGACCTGCTGAGTGGTTCCATCATTTCTTGTTTTTATTTAAGTATTTACTTCAAGATTGAATCTCTCTTGACTGATTGTGTTTGCTGGAATTTGAAGTAAAGTTTTGACTGAGAGACTGTGGGTTTTAAAATTCAAGTTGATCTAATGCTGTGCTTATCGTTGAAAGAACTGTTTGATGCCTGCTGCAGCCGAAGTGTTTTGAATGCCTATCAAGAACAGACTATTTCATCAAATCTGCATGGAGATTTTGAGTGGCATTTGATTATTTTCACATTATAATACCTTATCCATCAGGAACGTAACCCACAAAGACTTATTTATTTATTCTTAAGAAACAGCTAATTTTTAAAAGCACTTTGTAAAACCAGTTAACTGTTAGTTTTGAATGTATGTGTGTGAATGGGGGAGTTAGGTTAAATTATGAAGTTATAAGGTCTTTAGACATAGGTTTATCTTAATAGTATTTAAAAAAACTTTTTAAAAAATAAATAGTTAATTTGTTGTTGTCTAAAGATACCTGGTTTGGTCGGTTTTATTCCGGAAAGTTACTAGAGTGTTTAATTTGGCTGTTTTCCAGTTGGGTGGGAAAACTTTAACAATATGCTGTGACCTGTGGAGTGATGGGACTGAATTGCAGGTGCATTGCTCCTGCCTCAGTCGTAACAATAGTCATATAGATAGGGGTCAGGACTGTGACTCGGATCCCATCTATGTTTAGCTGTAAGAGAAGGGATCCTTGCATTGATGTTTGAGTTGAATTATCAAACCCTGTTAGAACTTGGGGCACACTCTTCATGGGGTCGGGGTGATGGTCGTAGATGATGGTAGCAGAGGAGCCAAAGTTGACTAAGAGTAATTGTTAACGGCCTCCGTTATCGATGGTGCAGACTGCCAGTCTTCCCCTACCATCATATCGGAGAAGGGAAACCACCTCTCCCTGGGAGGCTGGTAGGAGTCACTGGGGTGCCTGGTTTACTGGCCTGGTGGAATGAGACATCACGGCCGCCAGTGGCTGGGATCTGGTGTGAATTCTCATGGCCTCCATCGCTGACTCCACTCTCTAGTTGCTTCTCGATGGGGTCAGGACTCATCTGTACAGGAGGAGGAAACAAGGGTCACTGTTCCTGTCGACCTCCACAATGCGCCTATTGCGGCAATAGCGGGCATAATGCCTAGGCGGTTACAATTAAAACAGCCCCTTCTCTGCATGGAGTTCCTGGATGGTCCAGATTTCTGGTTAGGCAATGGGCCTTTAACAGCTCCTACCTTAGCCTTCATGGGTGCATGGGAATGCTACCATGAAATTATTCCCAGATCATACAGGAATGGGGAAGCAACTCATCCCAGGGCATTGTCTTAGTGTTATAAATGCCCAACCCGCTATGGACTAATGGGTGGAGGCCAATCAGAAAGAGGCTTTTGAAGTTTGGTGTGTCAAAATGGTTACCCCCTTCACCTCCTGCATGCCGGTAGCAATCATGGAGCCCATCTGCGAACGTGCTCAGGCTTTCGTTGGGAGTCTGTTTGATGTTAACTAGAACCTGGTGAAAGTCAATATTTTCCTCCCCTGGGGCCCTCATAGTCATCCTCTATTTCCTGAGAAAGCCTTTGATCAAAATGTCTCGGCTCAGTTATCGTCTTAACTCTGGGGAGCATGCAGCTAGGAGGACTTGTTTAAGGTCATCCTTCTCCAGCTCCGGGTGTGAGATTTCAAAAATTTCCCATTTGGGTGTAAGGAGGAGGGGGTCGGTGTTCATATCCAACGTCACCCCCAACTTCTCTTTCAGAACCTTAACCTCGGTAGGGGAAGGGGGCCTGTGCGTGGTTGTGGTGATAACGTCTTCCCTGACCTTAGTGGACATGGATGTCTCCTTCCCCTTCAATTTTGGCCTTGGCCTGTCCTGTGACTCTACCTTGGGTGACCACATACACCATAGCACATGGGAAAGGTGGAGCAGAGTGGGTAACGTTCTCAACTATATTGTCCCAACAAGGGCCAGGGTCGCCTGCTCTGATTTTGGAGACAGAAGCCACCACTGCCCGCTTTTGGCTGATTTGTGCCTGGAGTTGACAGATTTTCGCTAAACATGGGGCGTGGTCTGCTTCAGGGGAGGCAACAGTTTGTTGCCGAACTAACTCCCTCACAGCGCCCCTTGCATCTTCTAACTCTGGTGTTTTCTGCCTGTAATTCATTATTTTGTTCCAATATCTGCTCTAGTTTTTTTCCTTGTATAGTGTGCTCTGTCACGTGCTTTCTGTTTCCAGTGTAACTGATTGTGCAGGATGGCAATGCTGTCCTGCCAACCTTCGCTTTCTTTTTGTAATTGATCCATTTGCTTTCCTTAGTTCTTGTTTTATTTCTGTTTAACTGTGAGGCAAATAAATGTGCCCCATAGGCCAACTTATCCCAGTCCTTTTTTAACTTAAGTTTGCGCTTCTGAACCTTCTCAAACAGCCTACCGAGAATGCACTTGTAATCCCCATCATACTCCGGATATCTTTCGCCCCAGCTGCACCTGCCTTCTCTGTCAGACTTTCTATCGGCTGTTCCCTGTGATATGCCAATGCCATTGTACTTCTGGCTTTGTTTAGGAACTCTCCCTTAACAACATCTGGAATTAAATCGTTGTTTCTCACAAACTCAAGCCCATGATTTGGACCACCATGAATTCCACTTCTGACATCCCTGATGATTCCACAGTGTTCCATTTTCAACTTCTCAGGTCATGAGGCAGTCCCTGCCCATATGCAGTAAGACCTGGACAACATTTGGGCTTGGGCTGATAAGTGACAAATAACATTCATGCCACACAAATGCCAGGCAATTACCATATCCAACAAGAGAGAATCTAACCATCACCCCTTAACATTCAATGGCATTACCATTGCTGAGTCCCCCACCTTCAACATCCTGGGAATTACCATTGACCAGAAACTGAACTGGACCAGCCACATACTGTGGCTACAAGAGCAGGTCAGAGACTGGGAATTCTGTGCTGAGTAACTCACCTTCTGACTCTCCAAAGCCTGTCCACCATTTACAAGGCATAAGTGTGTGTTGGAATACTCCCCACTTGCCTGGATGAGTGAAGCTACAGCAACACTCAAGCAGTTCAACACCATCTAAGACTAAGCATCCCACTTCATTGGCACCCACCCCATCCACCACCTTAAACATTCACTCACTTCACCATCAGCGCACAGTGGCAGCAGTTGTACCATCTACAGGATGCAATGCAGCAACTCGCCAAGACTCCTTTGGCAGCATCTTCCAAACCCATGACCTCTACCACCTAGAAGGACGAGGACCAGCAGGCACATGGGAACACTGCCATCTGCAAGTTCCCCTCCAAGCCACTCACCATCCTGACTTAGAACTATATCACCATTTCTTCACTGTCGCTGTGTCAAAATCTTGCAATTCCCTTCCTAACAGTACTGTGGGTGTACCTACACCACATGGACTGCAGCAATTCAAGAAGGCGACTCATCACTGCCTTCTCAAGGCAATTATGGATGAGCACTAAATGCTGGCCTTGCCAGCAATGCCCACATCCCAAAACGAATAAAATAAAACAACAGCATCTGCCTTCTCTGCAGCCACGTCACTCCACAAGACAGAGGGGTTGGACACACAGCTCCAGCTCGCAGAAGGCGATAGCTCCAGCACAGCATATAATGACAGAGGATCAGCTTCCTCAACATGATGGAGCAATAGTGTCTCAGGATACTCGGGCTTTTGTGGCAGGTCGCTGCTGACATCTGGAACAAGACCTCCTTCCAAGTGGACATTCATTGCCAGTTGCAGTGACGGTCAGCACAACACTGAATTTCTTTGTCTTCAGAACCTTTCAGGGATCTGCTGGTGACATCTTCAGAATTTCACAATCTGCTGCCCACAGGTGTACCTTGATACCATGTTTGCCAAGGCTGCCATTTATGTCCAATTTGACAATGGTGAGGCCAGTCAGACACAGAGGGCTCCTGCATTTGCTGCAATGGCTGGATTCCCACAGGTACAGGAAGTCATAGATTGCACACATGTGGCATTCAACGTGCCTGTAGTGTGAGGGTTTGAAAGGGTTAATCTTGAGAGTATGTAAAGATTACCTCCTACCATTATGATGTAAGAGAGCACATGAGAGAGAGACTGGAAGCTGGATGCAGTGTGGCTTTTGGTGGAGTCACACAGACTCGTGTGAAGATGTATATAGTTCTAATATAATAAATATCAGTGTTCTAATTAACCCAGACTGATGTATCTCAATCAGCTAGATTAAGTAAGTTGGCAGCGTACCAAACCAACAAACAACATGGTGATCAGTGGTGAGATCGAGAACGAGTTTCAGGCTACACCCAGAAGAAGAATTTGAAAGAAGTTAAAAAAGCTGACCTGACAAAGAGGAGTAAAAAGCTGCAGGACTCGAGAGGAGGCTGTAGAAAAGCTCCGGAGCTCCAGACACAGTGAGTCGGGGAATCAGCGATGGAAATCCAGTCCGGCAAGTGAAGACTTGAGTCAGTGAACCATGCAAAGTTCGAGGATCTGGTGAGCAACCCTGAAAGAGGGTTAAAAATCTGTCCATCACGTTTCTAGGCAGGCAGCACTGGGAAAGTCCATGGTGAAAGGCTGATCCGAAATAGACGCCATTACACGTAGTGTCAGGAGAAAAAAAAGCAAGCGTCGAGGCTGCAAATACTTGATTCTCCACGAGAACAGAGTTGAAAGAGATAGCAGTAAAGCTATAAAACAGAATTTAAAATAAGGGAAACGATAATCCTTAGTCTAGCGGCGAGATTTGAAAGCTGAAACGGTCATAACAGGAATCAGTGTGGAGTTGAGAAAAAGCACGGGAAACTTCCGATAGTGGAGGGAAGAACACGAAAACGAAAGCAAAACTAATTAAAGCAATGGAGATTAGATTTTCGAATCTAGAGAGATTTGGACACATGGAAGGTCCAAATTAAACCCAAAATTGGTCACTCTTGTAGAAAAGGTTCCTCAGATACAGAATAACTTCTAAACTGGACAGCCAGTCTGAAGCAGAACAAGTTAACACTTTATTATATTCAATGAGGGTTATAGCAGATGACATAATTGGAAGACAAGGTATCAATGAAACATCTACCAAATTTGGAGAAGTTTTAAAAGATTTTCATTCTTATTTTTATTTGTGAAGCAATAAAATTTTAGAAAGAGCAAGGTTCAACAGAAAGGTCCAGAAACCAGGCAAAACAGTTGATTTTTTCATCAATAACCTATACAGGTTTGCAGAGGGATGTGAATATGGAGACTTAAAGCAGAATTGATGAAAGACCACATTGTTGTAGGCATTGCAGATGAGTCCTTATCATAACTATTGCAGTCTAAGCAAGACCTTACCCTGGATAAAGCTATTCAACTGGCAGAGGTCCGGAAGAACAACAGATCAATCCTGAGAGGTGAAGAAAGACCTTAGTTCAGGAAACCTCCAGCAACTGTACAGTTCCGTAACAAGAGGGCTGTGGAAGAGGCAGCAGGAAAAAAGGTACACTGAGTGGTGTTACAGCTGACTGCTCCAGTCAAAGCCCCCAATCAAAATATACGATTCTGATTGTGGAATTAAAGAAAGACCCAGCAAATTGTACCATCTATTAACCCATGAATGAGGCTAACTAAACCAGGTGTCTTTAAATCAACAAATTAACTGTTTAATTAGAGAAACTAAATTCTTAAACACTACTAAGACATAAACAACATTTAAAATAGAAAAAAATTAGAGTTCTTGCAAATTTACAGTCCAATGTTGCTTGTAGTCCTCACAGCCATCCGATGAGAAAAAAAGATTCTTCAACAGTAGAACAGTCCATAGTCTAATTCCAGCATTAAGTGATGCTTTCCTTCTCCAGCGATGGATTTCAACAATTAACAACTTGCAAACACTTCCAATAGAATCAATCTGACTTTAGAGTTTTTGAGGGATAAAAGAGTGTCACAGTCTAACTTTCCTTTTTTCAGTTTTAATTATCAGAGATCTCTGTTTTGGTTTGACTTTATTTTTAGAATTTTGAGAGATAATAATAATTAAACAGACTAAATTATCTTCCTTCAATTTAAATGGCTGAGAGCTCTTCTTTCAGGTGCTAACACCAGCTGTCTGTCTGTGTTCTGTTAGAACAGACTGTCTTCAACTAAAAAGCCAGTTCAAAAGATAATTGTGACAAATGTATCGCTTGATGGTCAATCCAAGTGGCTGTATCCAAGGTAACAAGAATGCACCCTTTGAATCACAGTCTCCAAATGGCAGTATCCAATGGCAACCAAAATGCATTTTCTCTAACTCCTGAGGCTTGCTGGTTCTTAAAACAGTACAGCTCCTTTTCCAACCTTAAAGACACACCACATATTCCCCGGAGACAAAAAAACTACAGGACCATGACAGCAGGGAAAGCGAAAGATGCCATTAAACCCTGCCAGCGATGTGGCACCAAAAGTAAGCACAGATGCAGTGTCCTGCAAACAAAGCAGAATGCTTCTACTGTAAGAAGATAGGGCATTTGGTAAAATGTGTAAGACAAAAATATCTACTTCCACAGATGCAAAAAAAATCATTGAAGAAAAGAGTAGGCAACGAAGTCAAACAACCTTCTTCAGAAGAACAATCAATATACTTCCTTGGAGAGATCCATGATCCTAGTCAGGGATTTTAGTCTGCAGGTATCTATGTCAATGAGCATATCACTAATTTTAAACTCGACTCTGGAGCGAGTGTAATAGTGTTATCAGATAAAGAGCCGTGCAACCAGCAGAAACCCAATTGCATGGCCCGGGAGTGGGTGAACTCGAAGTAAAGGGGAAACTACAGGCAACACTCCAATACAAGGGAAAGCAAATATTAGAAACTTTGTATGCCCTAAAGAACCAAAAGTTCTGTCTTGTAAGTCAAAGATCTTGTATTGATCTTCATCTTATAAAGAAAGTAGAAGACGTCAAGCAATTGAGAATCCAGGAGTCACTTCCAAGAGAAATTTCCAAAATTGTTTACCAGTCTAGGCAGACCGAAGACTGAAGTGGGAGTTTAACAGTGGGAATCACCCACACCCCTCACCACATGGCTGTAACAAGTACCTTTCACAAACTCAGGACATCATAAAAGACTTTGCAGCCTATTAAATAATTTTGTAGTTTATGTTGCAATGTTGGAAATAAGGAATGTATGAAGGAAACAGGGTGAGGGAATCTATGACCCCTGCGAAGCAATCTCTAGTGGGGAGGGGGAAATAGAGGTTTGAAGCTGAATAACAGCTGAGGGAAGGGAAGGATACAGGGCTCAATGAGTAGTTCAGCAATGAAGAGGGGTAATAATATAGTGAGTGAATGGTAGGAAAGGTAAGCATTCGTGAGAAAGCAAAAGGGTAAGGCACGTAAGCATGATTGTTGGGATAAGAGAGCATCTTTATTTTTTAATCATTCTTCAGGATGTGGTTGTTGCTGGCAAGGTTAAAGGTTACATATGAACATATGATTTAGAAGCAGAAGTAGGCCATTTGGCTCTTCTAGCTTGCTCTGAGATTCAATTAAATCATGGCTGAACTGTCTGTGTCTCGAATTCCACACTCCCATCTACCCCCGATAACCTTTGATTCCCTTGCCTAACAAGAATCTATCTATCCCTGCCTTAAAATTATTCAATGACCCTGCCTCCACCACTTTCTGAGGCAACCAAAGTCTACAACCCTCTGAGAGAAAAAATTTCTCCTTATCTCTGTCCTAAAAGGGCGAACCCTAATTTTAAAACAGTGCCCCCTAGTTCTGGACTCCCCCACAAGAGAAACATCCTTTCCACATCCACCTTGTTAAAACTGTTCAGAATCTGACATATATCAATCAAGTCTCCCCTAACTCTTCTAAACTCCTAAACAAGCCTAGTCTGTCCAATCTTTCCTCGTAAGACAACCTGCTCATTCCAGGTAGCAATCAAGTAAACCTCCTCTGAACCACCTCCAATGCATTACATCTTTCCTTAAATAAGGAGACCAAAACTGCACACAGTTTTCGAGATGTGGTCCCACCAAAGCCCTGTATAACTGAAGCATTACATCCTTACTTTTATTTTCAATTCCTCTCGTAATAAAGGATAGCATTCCATTAGCCTTCTTTATTACTTGCTGTACCTGCATACTAACTTTTTGTGACTCATGCACCAGGACACATAGATTCCTCTACATCTCAGATTTCTGCAGTCGTTCTCTGTTTAAGTAATACTCTGCTTTTTAATTCTTCCTGCCAAAGTGAACAACTTCACATTTTCCCACATTATACTCCATATGCCAGAATTTTGTCCACTCACTCAACCTACCTACATCGGTCTGCAGCTCCTTATGTCTTCTTCACAACATATTTTCCTACCTTTCTTTGTGTCATCTGCAGATTTAGCTACCATGCCATTGCTCCCCTCCCCCCCCCCCCACTCATCTAAGTCATTGATATAAATTGGAAAAAGTTGAGGCCCTAGCACAGACCCCTGCGGGTCTCCACTCGCACATCCTGCCAATCAGAAAAGGACCCATTTATGCATATTCTCTGTTTTCTGCCAGCCAGACAATCTTCTATCCATGTTAATATGTTACCCACTACACCATGAGCTCCTACTTTGTGCAATAACCTTTTATGTGGCACTTTGTCAAATATCTTCTGGAAATACAAGTACAGCACATCAACAGGTTCCCCTTTATCCACAGCACATATTACTCCTTGAAAGAACTCCAATAAATTGGGTAAACATGACCTCCCTTTCACAAAACCATGCTGACTATTCCCAATTACCTTGAGTTTTTCTAAGTGCCCAGCTATAGCCCCCTTAATAATCAATTCTAACACCTTCCCCACAACAGACATCAAGCTACCTGGCCTATAGTTACCTGTTTTTTCCCTCCCCCACCCCCCGCACACTTCTCAAATAGAGGGGTTATATTAGCTATTTTCCAGTCTGATGAAACCATTCCAGAATCTAGCGAATTTTGAAAAATTAATACCAACTCATCTACTACCTTATTAGCCACCTCTTTTAAGACCCTAGGATGAAGCCCATCAGGACCCGGGGACTTGTCAGCGCACAGCTCCATCAGTTTGGTCAGTACCGCTTCCCCGGTGATTGTAATTTCCCCAAGTTCCTCTCTTCCTTCTACCCCCTGAGTTACAGCTATTACTGTATTACATTTATTGCCCATCCCTGGTTGACTCTCAGAAGTGGGCCTTTGCTTGAACCACTACAGTCCATGTAGTGAAGTTACTCCAAAAATAGATAGTGATTTCCAGGATTTTGAATAAGTGATAATGAAGGCTGAGTTTAGGGAGTTAGGGAAGTGATTAGCAAGCAGAAGCTCAAAGGTAGTTATCTCTGGATTACTCCCAAGGCCACATGCTAGTGAGTATAGAAATAGAAGAATACACCAGATGAATGTGTGGCTGGAGAGATGGTGCAGGAGGGAGGGCTTCAGATTTCTGGGGCATTGGGACAAGTTCTGGGGAAGGTGGGATCTGTAGAAGCTGGCCAGTCTACACCTGAGCAGGACCAGGACGAATATCCTTGCAGGAAGGTTTGCTAGTGCTGTTGGGGATGGTTTAAACTAGTTTGGCAGGGGGATGGGAATCTGAGGGAAGTTTCAGATAGGACAAATTCAGGGCAGGGAACGGGAGGCAGAAAATTAGTGAGTGACTCTGAAGGACAGAAAAGGGAAAGGTTAAAAATTGTGCAGTGTTTTGGCAGTGTTAAAAGATATTTATTTAAATGCAATGAGTATAGAAAATAAAGCTGATGAGCTGAGGGCACAGATAGACACATGGCAGCATGATATCATTGCTATAACAGAAACTTAGCTTAAAGAGAGGCAAAAATGGCAGCTCAATATCCCCAGATATAGAGTTTTCAGGCAGGATAGAGAGGGGGATTAAAAAGGTGCAGGTGTAGCATTATTGGTTAAAGAATCAATTACAGCTGTGAGGAGGAATGATATGGTAAACAAACCATCAAATGAGGCCATATGGGTTGAGCTTAGAAATAAAACAAGGGGCAGCTACACTACTAGGAGTGTACTATAGGCCCCCAAATAGTGAGAGGGAGATAGAAGAACAAATATATAGGCACATTTCTGAGTGCAAAAACAATAGGGTAATAATAGTTGGGGATTTCAACTATTATCGATAGGGTACTAATATCAACTGAGATACACACAGTGTGAAGGGCACAGAGGGTACAAAATTCTTGAACTGCATTCAAGAGAACCTTTTTAGCCAGCACAAGTAACAAGCCCAATGAGAGGGGGCGCAATTCCAGATTTAGTCTTAGGAAATGAATCTGGGCAAGTGGATGAAGTAGAAGTGGGAGACCATTTTGGAGATAGTGACCATAATACAGTTAGATTTAGCATTATTATGGAAAAGGACAAGAATAGAACTGGAGTAAAAGTTCTAAATTGGGGGAAGACAAATTTTACGAAGCTGAGAGGTGATCTGGCGAAGGTGGACTGGATTCAACTACTTGAAGGAAAATCAGTGGCAAACCAGTGGGGGGCATTCAAAAGTGAGATTCTAAGGGCACAGTGTATACAAGTTCCCAAAAAGAAAAATGGTGGTATTGCCAAATCTAGAGCCCCCTGGTTATCCAGAAGCATACAGGGTAAGATAAAGCAGAAAAAGAAAGCTTATGACAGTCACAAAAATCTTAATACTTTAGAAAGCAGGTGTGATGTAAAAAAGGAAATTAGAATAGCAAAAAGAGGGAATATAAAAATATTGGCAGGTAAAATCAAGAAAAACCCAAAGACGTTTTATCAGCACATTAAGAGCAAGAGCTTAACTAAGGAAACTACAGGGATGTACAAGGTAACTTATGCGTGGATCCAGAAGATGTGGGCAGGGTTCTTAATGAGTACTTTGTCTCTGTCTTCACAAAGGAGAGGGATGATGCAGACATTGTAGTTAAAGAGGAGGAATGTGAAATATTAGATACGATAAGCATAATGAGAGGAAGTACTAGAGGGTCTGACATCAGTGGATACATCACCTGAGCCAGATGGAATGTATCCCATGTTGTTAAAGGAAGCCAGAGAGGAAGTAGCAGATGCTCTGAGGATCATCTTCAAATCCTCACAAGATACAAGCGAGGTACCATAAGATTGGAGGTCTGCAAACGTTGAACCATTATATTAAAAACGGTGTGAGGGATAGACCATATAACCATAGGCTGGTTAATCTAACCTCAGTGGTGGGTAAATTATTAGAATCAATTCTGAGAGATAGGATAGGTAAATTGTCACTTAGAAAGGCACGGATTAATCAGGTCAGATTAATTAGTCAGCATCGATTTGTTAAGAGAAGGGCATGTCTTACTAACTTAATTGGATTTTTTGAGGAAGTAACAAGGAGGATTGATGAGGGTAGTGCAGTGAATGTTGTCTACATGGATTTTAATAAGGATTTGACAAGGTCCCATTTGGCAGATGGTCAGAAAAGTAAAAGCCCAGGGGAATGTGGCGAGTTGGATCCAAAATTGGCTCAGAGACAGGAAACAAAGGGCAATGGTCGATGGATGTTTTTACGAATGGAAGGCGATTTGCAGTGGCGTTCCACGGGGCTCAGTGTTGGATCCCTTGCTGTTTGTAGTATATATTAATGATTTGGACTTAAATGTGGGAGGCATGATTGGGAAATTTGTTGATGACACAAAAATTGGCCGTGTAATTAATGAAGAGGATAGCTGTAGACTCCAGAATGATATCAATGGTTTGGTTGAGTAGGCGGAAAAGTGGCAAATGGAATTCAATCTGGAGAAGTGTGAGGTAATGCATTTAGGGAGGGCAAACAAAGGAAAAGAATACACAATAAATGGGAGGATATTGAGAGGGGTAGAGGAAGTGATAGACCTTGGAGTGCATGTCGACAGGTCCCCGAAGGTGGCAGGACAGGTAGTTAAAGTGGTGAAGAAGGCATATGGAATGCTTTCCTTTATTGGCCGAGGTATAGAACACAAAAGCAGGGATGCAATGCTGCAACTGTACAAAACGTTGGTTAGGCCACAGCTGGAGTATTGCGTACAGTTCTGGTCACCACATTACAGGAAGGACATAATTGCTCTGGACAGAGTACAGATGTGATTTACAAAAATGTTGCTAGGGCTTGAAAATTGCAGCTATGAGGAAAGATTGGCTAGGCTAGGGTTGTTTTCCTCAGATCAGAGGAGGCTGAGGGGTGACTTAATTGAGGTGTACAAAATTATGAGGGGCCTAGATAGAGTAGACAGAAAGGACCTGTTTCCCTAATGGAGAGGTCAATTACCAGGGGGCACAGGTTTAAGGTGATTGGTAGAAGGATTATAGGGGACTTGAGGACTTTTTCACCCAGAGGGTGGTGGGTGTCTGGAATTCACTGCCCAGATTGGTGGTGAAGGCAGAAACCCTCAACTCATTTAAAAGGTACCTGGAACTGCACCTGAAGTGCTGTAACCTGCAAGGCTATGTACCAGGTGCTGGAAGGAGGGATTAGATTGGGCGGCTAGTTTTTTCAGCTGGCGCAGACACAATGGGCTGAATGGCCTCATTCTGTGTAGTACCTTTTCTATGGTTCTATGGAATGGCAATATATGTTCAATTCAGGGTGTTGTATCTTGGAGGGGAGCTTGGTGATGATGGTGCTCCCATGTACCTGATGCCCTTGTCCTTCTGGGTGATCAAGGCCATGGGTTTGGAAGGTGCTGGCAAAGAAGCTGTGGTGACTTGCTGCAGTGCATCATGTGGATGGTACATACTGCCGTCAAGGTAGGCTGCTAGTGCAGCCAGTGGAGATTTAAACTAGTGGATGGAGTGCCGATCAAGTAGACTTTATTAAATTCCTTCGGGGGATGTGGTCGTCACTGGCTCGGCCAGCATTTATTGCCCATCCCTAATTGCCCTTGAGAAGGTGGTGGTGAGCTGCCTTCTTGAACTGCTGCAGTCATTGGGCTGTAGGTACACCAACAGTGCTGTTAGGAGGGGAGTTCCAGGATTTTGACCCAGCGACAGTGAAGGAATGGCGATAATAGTTCCAAGTCAGGATGGTGTATGGCTTGGAGGGAACTTGTGGTAGTGTTCCTATGCATCTGATGCCCTTGTCCTTCTAGGTGGTAGAGGTCGCAGGTTTGGAAGGCACTGTTCAAGGAGCCGTGGTGAGTTGCTGCAGTGCATCTTGTAGGTGGTACACAGTGCTGCCACTGTGCGTTGCTGGTGGAGAGAGTGAATGTTAAAGGTGGTGGATGGGGTGCCAATCAAGACTGCTTTGTCCTGGATGATTTTGAGCTGCTTGAGTGCTTTTGCAGTTGCACCCATCGAGGGAAGTAAAGAATATTCCAGCATCCTCCTGACTTGTGGGGAGGCTTTGAGAAGTCATGAGGTGAGCCACTTGTCACAGAACACCCAGCTTCTGACCTGCCCTGGTAGCCACGGCATTTATGTGGCTGTTCTAGTTGAGTTTCTAGGCAATATCTCCCAGGATATTGATGATGGGAGAACTCAGTAATGAACCCTTGAGGCTTTCTCCTGTTAGAGACGCTCCCTGCTGTTTCGATACTTGCAGACGCTCCCAGGCCATCAGTGACGTGGCGCTGCCTGGCGGGTGCTGAGCTGTACTTCCTGTCAGTGACGTCAGGAAGGGGCTCGAGAGCCAGATCCTGCTGTGAGAGTCGGTGCCGGAACCGGGACTTTGCAGGTATGTGAACCGTTCACCTCAAGCCTCAACTCCTCGCGGTCCAGTAGGGGTACGGCCTTTCCCCCGATCCGCCTGACCTCCGGCCGAAGCAGCGAATGGTTGAACTGTGCGGCCTGTGTGATTGACCCTCAGCAGTCTCCGCGGCTCAGAGCTCTGGTCATGGACGGTGTGTAAATCACTGGGCGGTTGGTCACAGACGATCTCAGTCTGATGTGGACTGGTGGTGGGTGTGATTGATTTGGATCCATTGGCACCTTTTATTAAGCAGTTGGATTGATACCGGTTGAGAGTTATGGTGAAAAGACGGGAAGGGCTGGGATTGATCTATGGCAGAAGATTGGCCGCCTTGCTTATTGTTTATTTCCTATTTGGACATTCTTATGAAAGTAGTAAACTGGATGATGCACCTCATAAGTATTAGCTTATCTGCTTTCTGATCGCTATCCATGCAAAATTCATCATGTTCCATTTCTTGTCCTCACATTACTAATCATGATGCTGCTTTGTGCATCGTTATTGATTCATAGTGAAAAGTCAACTCTAATTAACAGCAACTTGCATTTATATAGTGCCTTTAAAATAGTAAAATGTCCTGAGGTGCTACACAGGGGTATTATACAAAATTAGCCACTGAACCTAATGAGATATTAGGAAAGGAGTTGATTGAAAAAGTATGTTTGAGGAGTGCCTCAAAGAAGAGGGGCGGCGCAGTGGTTAGCACCGCAGCCTCACAGCTCCAGCGACCCGGGTTCAGTTCTGGGTACTGCTTGTGCGGAGTTTGCAAGTTCTCCCTGTGACCGCGTGGGTTTCCGCCGGGTGCTCTGGTTTCCTCCCACAGCCAAAGACTTGCAGGTTGATAGGCAAATTGGCCATTGTAAATTGCCCCTAGGTAGGTTGTAGGAGAATGGTGGGGATGTGATAGGGAATATGGGATTAGTGTAGGATTAGTATAAATGGGTGGTTGTTGGTCGGCACAGACTCGGTGGGCTGAAGAGCCTGTTTCAGTGCTGTATCTCTAAATAAATAAAATAAAGAGAGAGAGTTGGAGTGGTTTAGGAATGGAATTTCAGAGTTTAGGACCCAGATGACTGAAGGTACGGCTACAAATGATTGAGCAAAGAAAATAACATAAAGTATACCATTTGGTCGCTTGGGTCTGTTCAGCTATCCAATATGATCATGACTGATGATCTGCCTCAACTCCACTTTCCTGCCCACTCTCCATATCCCTTGATTCCCTGAGAGATCAAAAATCTATTGATCTCACTCATGAATATACTCAATGATAGAGCATTGACAACTCTCTGGAGTAGACAATCCCAAAGATTCACAACCATTTTGAGGTAATTTCTCCTCATCTTTCAGTCCTAAATGATCGGCCTTTATCCTGAGACTGTGCCCCGTGTTCTAGATTCCACAGATGGGGGAAACAACATCTCAGTGTCTACCCTGTCAAGCTCCTTCAGAATCATGTATGTTTCAATGAGATGACCTCATTCTTCTAAACTCCAGAGAGTATAGGCCCAATTTAATCAGCCATTCGTCATAGGACAACTCTCATTTCGGAACCAATCTAGTGAATGTTTGCTGTACTGCTTCCAAGGCAAGTATATCCTTCCTTAGATAGGGAGACCAAAACTGCACACAGTACTCCAGGTTTGGTCTCACCAAATCCCTGTACAATCGTAGCAAGACATCCTTATTCTTGCACTCCAACCACCTTATGATAAAGGTCAACACACCATTTGCCTTCCTAATTGCTTGCTGTACCTGCATGCTAACTTTGTGTTTCTTGTGAATATACTCAAGTCTCTGAACATCAACATTTAAAGTTCAACATCTTTTAAAAAATATTCTGCTTTTCTATTATGACCAAAGTGAATAACCTCATACTTCCCCACACTATACTCCATCTGCCACCTTGTTGCCAACTCACTTAACCTGTCTATATCCCTTTGCAGCCTCTTTGTATCTTCCTCACAGCTTACATTCCCATCTAATTTTGTATCGTCAGCAAACTTAGATACATTACTCTTGTTCTCTTCATCTAAATAATTAATGTAGATTATAAATAGCAGAGGCCCCAGCACTGATCCTTTGTGGCTCTCCAATTGTTACAGCCTGCTAACTTGAAAATGCCCAGTTTATCCCTACTGTCTGCTTCCTGTCCATTAACCAATCTCCATCCATTATCCCCAACTCCATAGGCCCCTATCTTGTGTATTAACCTTTTGTGTGGCATCTTATCGAATGCCTTTTGGAAATCCAAGTATACTACATTTACTGGTTCCCATTTATGTACCCTTCTAGTTACATCCTCAATAAAACTCTTAATAAATTTGTCAAACACAATTTCTCTTTCGTAAAAGCGTGTTGACTTTGTCTTATAATGCTATGATTTTCTAAGTGCATTGTTGAGACTTCCTTATTCATAGATTTCAAGATTTTCCCGATGACTGATGTTAGGCTAACTGGCTTGGAGTTCTCTGTTTTCTCTCTCCCTCCTTTCTTGAATAATAGAGTTACATTTGCTAACTTCCAGTCTGCTGGGACCATTCTAGAATCTAGGCAGTTGTGGAAAATCATATGCAGTGCATCCACTATCTCTGCAGCTACCTCTTTTAGAAATCTTGGATGTAGGCCATCAGGTCCTGGGGATTTATCGGCTTTTAGTCCTTTTAAGTTTCTTCAATACTGCTAATGTTAATTACCTTATGTTTCTCACTCTTACTAGCCCCTTGGTTATCCTCTATTTTTGGTATATAATTTGTGTCTTCTACTGTGAAGACAGACACAAAATGTCTGTTCAACATCTCATTACCTATGATTTCTCCTGTCTCTGCATTTAAGGGACCAACGTTTAGTTACCCTCCTTTTTATATACATGTAAAAGCTCTTACAATCTGTTTTTATATTCTTGGCTCACATTCTGTTTTCTTCCCTTTTTGTCAACTTTTTGGATGCCCTTCACTGGTTTCTAAAACACTCCCAATCCTCAGGCTTGCTACTATTCTTTGCAACATTATAAGGCTCTCCTTTTAATCTAGTGCTATCTTTAACTTCCCTAGTGAGCCACGTATGGATCTTTCTTGCTGAGTTTATGTTTTTTATTGGACTGTATTTTTGTTCAATATATTGTTCCAGGAAACTGTCACAAAAGCATTCTAGAAACTCACCTTCCAGACTACCTTTGCCAATTTGATTTGTCCAGTCGATATGAAAATTAAAGTCCCCCACAAATATTGCATTGCCTTTATTACAAGTCCAATTATTTCTTGCTTAATTCTCTGTCCAGTGGTATAACTATTCTTAGGGAGCCTATGAACTACTCCCACCAGCATTTTCTGACCCTTGTATTTCCTGATCTCCACCCATACTGATTCTACTTCCTGATCTTCTCAGCCATGGTCCTTTCTCACTAATGTCCTTATGTCATCCTTTGCTATCATGGCTACTACTCTTCCTTTTCCATTCTGTCTGCCTTGTGGAAATGTTTTAATTTTAATTTGGGCTCAAACTCTCTGAGAACTTCATTCCTAGTTCTACCTATGTAATTGGTTCATATGTGAATCAAAACAACTGGATTCACCCCTTCCACTGCAAGTTCACCTCCAACCACGAGGCGATGTCCCTAAATCTTGACGAGGGATGAATGAAAGGCCAGAATTGGAGGAATTGCAAGTTCTGAAGGTTGTAGGGCTGGAGGAGGTTAGAGATAGGAAGGGGTGAGACCATGGAGGGATTTGAAAACAAGGATGGAAATTTTAAAAATCAAGATGTTGTCAGATGTAGATCGGGGTGATGGATGAACAGGACTTGGTGCAAATTTGGATGTGACCAGCAGAGTTTATGGATGAGCTCAGATGTATGGAAGGTGCAAGGTGGGAAGCCAGCCAGAAGAATCTAGTCTAGACATAGTTGAGTCTAGAGGTAACAAAGACATGGGGGAAGATTCAGCAGAAAATGAGCTGGGATGGAGACAGCTGTTGTTATGGAGGTGGATGTAGGTGGTCTTTGTGATGAAGAAGATAAGGGGTCGAAAGCTCAGGGTCACATAGAATGCCACAGTTGCTAATGCTCTGGTTCAACCTAAGACAGTGGCTAAGGGAGAGTGATGGCTAGGGACCAGAGGTTATAGAAGGAACCGAAGTTAATGGCTTCATAATGTAGTGGCACCTAGTGCTGATGTAGCCCTGGATGTCCTCAGCGTATGTGGAACCTGATGTGATTTTGGATGATGTCATGATGGAGAGCATGTAGACAAGAAATAGGAGAGGCCCAAGGACAGATCCTTGGGGGACCCCAGAGGTAACAGAGCAGGAAGTGAAAGCTATTGCAGATGATTCTCTGGTTATGACTTGATAACTAGGAATGGGACCAGGCCAAGGCAGTCCCACCCAACTAGATAACAGGGGAGAGGTATTGGGGAGGATTATGTGGTCAACTGTATAAAAGGCTGCAGACAGTTCGAGAAGGATGAGGGATACTTTACTACCTTCACAGTCACATAGGATGTTATTTTTGACTTTGATAAGGGCCATTTCAGTGTTGTGACAGGGGCAGAAACCTGAGTGGAGGGTTTCAATCGAGGAGATGCAGATAGATGGCATGCTTTTGGGAGGTGACATCATGTTAAGGACTTTAGAGCGGAAGGGGAGGTCGGAGATGAGGCAGGAAGTTGCAAGGATAGAGGGGTCATCGATAGATTCCTTGAGGAGGTGGGATGATGATGGTAGATTTGAAAGGAGGGGGGGGTGGTGTTGGTGGTGGTGGGACAGGGCCTGAGAAGACGGATCCATCAACAATATCAGCTAACATGGGTACCAGAACGGGAAGTTGGGTGGCCATCAGTTTGGTGGTTATAGAGCTTAGGGATCAGGTTGTGGGTCTCATGGACAAGATTAATTTGGAGAGGGCATGAGAGACGAAAGGAGAGTTTAAGTTAGGGTGGGCAGGATCTTAGGGGAAGGGAGGGAAGTGGCAGAGGCAGCTGAATGAATGATCTCAGTCTTACTGACAAAGAAGTCCTTGAGCTCCTCGCTCCTCTTCACAGAATTGTTACAGTGCAGATGGAGGCCATTCAGCCTATCATGTCTGCACTGGCTCTCCTAGTGAGCATTTCGCCTAATACCATTCCCCCGCCTTCTCCCCATAACTCTGCACATTCTTCCTTTTCAGATTACAGTCTAATTCCCTTTTGAATGCTTTGACCCTGCCTCCACCACGCTCTCAGGCAGTGCATTCCGGACCTTAACCACTCGCTGCGTGAAAAAGTTCATTCTCATTTTGCTTTTGCCAAATACTTTAAAACTGTGCCCTCTGGTTCTTGATCCTTTCACAAGTGGGAACAGTTTTTCCCTATTCACTCTGTCCAGACCCCTCATGAATTTTAATACCTCTATCAAATCTCCTCTCAGCCATCCCCTGAAAAACAGTCCCAACTTCTGCAATTTATCTCCATAACTGAAGTTCCTCATCCCTGGAACCATTCTCGTGAATCTTTTCTGTAATCTCTCCAGTGCCCTTACAGCTTTCGTAAAGTGCGGCGCCCAGAACTGGACACAATACTCCAGCTGAGGCCAAACTGATGTCTTATATAGTTCATTATTAATAAACCCTAGGATACTGTATGCTTTATTAACTACTCTCTCAACCTGTCCTGCCACCTTCAATGACTTATGCACATGTACTCCCAGGTCCCTCTGCTCTTGCACCCCCTTTAGAGTTGGAAGTGAGGGTTGAGGAGAAAGCTGAGAGGGGTTTAAGAAGACAACTGTGGGTTCTCATATGACTGTCCATATTATGCTAGGAATGTTTCTCAACACAGCACACTAGAAGTCAGATTGACCCGAGGCTTAATATTTTCTTGGTTTCATTTGGGCTCTCTTCTTGGACTAATCAGATACGACATGCTTCCAGCTTTGTTATGTCATTGTGAATCACTTTTTACCACTTTTCCCTGTTGCAAGCACCATGAATCAGTTGAGATGACACTTTTTGCCTTTTTTATTTTTAGCACTGGCCTGTAGATAATTATTATATGTTTTGAACGGACCACCATGAGAGCACCAAGCTTCTGCTCAGCATAGTATACCTTCTTGGGTAGTTTAGTAACAGGCATTCAGATTAAGTGACCAGTCCACCTTAGTTGTGCCTTTACTCTCATTGACTCTGGCCTTCGCATATTTGCTTTTTTGATGACAGTGTCTCGCATCTTGTTCCACTGGAGAATTTTCGTGACTGTTCTGAGGCAACCTTGATGGAGGTGGTTGAGTTTTCTGATATGGTAACTCTAAGTGGTGCAGCTATCACGCACATATAGTCAGGATGTTATAACTATTGCTTGTTGACCTTAAGGTTTAGTTGCCTGTTTAATGCTTCTGTTGTTCCATAACCTCTTTCTTAACCTTTCCAAAGCACTATTGGCTTTAAACAGTCTGGTTCCTCTCATCATTTAGGAGTGCATCATGTGTCATGATGCTTCCTAGTTAAGTGAACCTATCTACTGCAGACGAGGTGCATCTTTCAATGGTGATATTGGGTGGCACACAAGGTTTCCAGGTGCAGGGTGGTGTATAAATAAATCTGACTTATTTCTTAAAACATCTTAGAGTTGCTGAGGGTAGTGCAGTTGGTGTTGTGTATATGAACTTTCAAAAGGTGTTTGGCAAAGTACCACATAATAGACTTGTTCACAAAATTTAAAGCCCATGGGATTAAAGGGACAACGGCAGCATGGATTCAAAATTGGCAAAGGAACAGAAAGCTAAGAGTAATGGTGAATGGTTGTTTTCAGACTGGAGGGAAAATACAGTAGTGTTCCCCAAAAGTTCATATAAGGACCACTGCTTTTTTTGATATAAATGACCTGGACTTGGATACATGGGGCATAATTTCAAAGTTTTCAGATGGTATGAAACTCAAATGTAGTAAACATTGAAGTGGATAGTAATAGACTTCAGGAAGGCATAGACAGACTGTTGATATGGGCAGGTAAATGATTGATGACATTTAATGCAGGGAAGTGTAAAAAAGTTAATTTTGGTAGGAAGAATGATAGACAATATGAACTAAATGGTACAATTTTAAAGTGGGTGCAGGAACAGAGCGACAAATCTTTGAAGGTGGCAGAAGGCTGTAAAAAGAGCATATGGGATCATTGGCTTTATTGCTCTATCAATGAAGCCAAAACGCAAGCAAGGAATGCTAAATGTTTAGAAAATACTGGTTAGGCCTCAGCTGGAGTATTGCATGTGATTCTGGGAACCACACCTTGAGAAGGATGTCAGGCCTTAGAGAAGGTGCAGAATGGGGGTGGTGGGCACAGTGGCGCAGTGGTTAGCACCACAGCCTCAAAGCTCCAGTGACCCGGGTTCAATTCTGGGTACTGTCTGTGCGGAGTTTGCAAGTTCTCCCTGTGTCTGCGTGGGTTTCCTCCCACATGCCAAAGACTTGCAGGTTGATAGGTAAATTGGCCATTAGCAATTGCCCGTAGTATAGGTAGGTGGTAGGGAAATATAGGGACAGGTGGGGATGTGGTAGGGATATGGAATTAGTGTAGGATTAGTATAAATGGGTGGTTGATGGTCGGCACAGACTCAATGGGCCGAAGGGCCTGTTTCAGAGCTGTATCTCTAAAAAAAAAAATAGATTTACTGGAATGGTACCAGGATTGAGGAACTTCAGTTACGTGGAGAGACTGGAGAAGCTGGGGTTGTTCTCCTTGGAGCAGAGAACATTAAGAGGAGATTTGATAGAGGTGTTCAAAATCATGAATAGTTTTGATACAATAAATAAAGAGAATCTATTTCCAGTGGCAGAAGAGCCAGTACCCACAGGACATGGATTTACAGTGATTGGCAAAAAAAAGTTTTTATTTACATAGTGAGTTATTGTGATCATAAACGCAATGCCTGAAAGGGTGGTGGAAGCAGATTTGTTAGTAATGTTCAAAAAACAATTGGATAATTATTTTAAGGAAAAAACTTTACAGGCCTGTGGGGAAAGAGCTAGGGAGTGGGACTAATTAGTAGCTCCTTCCAAGAGCCAGCACAGGCATGATGGGCTAAATGGTCTCCTATGCTACTTCATTCTATGATCTGGGAAATGGCCCATGATAACTTGGAGGTCTTTTTCTGTGTAGGCAACAAGGGCACCCAAACAAGTAATTACATAGAATCTGCCACACACAAACAGGCCATTCAGCTCAACTGTGTTTGTATTCAACATGAGCCTTAATTACCTCTTCTCAGTCTGTCCCCATAGCCCAATCTTCCCTTCTCCTTCATGTATGCATCAAGCCTGTCCTTAAATGCACCAATGCCATCTGCTTCAACCACTCCATGTGATAGAGTTCCACATTGTTACTAGTCTCTGTGTCAAGAAATTCTTTCTAAATTCTTCATTTGATCTATTAGTAGTTATCCTATATATATGCCCCCCTTTTTTGGACACCCCCACAAGTTGAAACAGTTTCTTCACGTCCATTCCATCTTTGAAGAACTTTATTAGGTCTCCTCATAGTCTCTTTTTCAGAGAAAATAGGCCCAGTCTGCTCAATCTTTCTTGATAGTCCTCTCAATTCTGGTAACATTCTTATAAATCTAGTCTGCACTTTCTCCAATGCATCAATATCTTTTGTAATATGGAGACCTGAACTGCACACAGTACTCACGTGTGATCTAATCAAGGTTCAATATAGATTTAACATTTCATCCCTGCTTTTTTTATTCTACTCATCTAGAAATGAAACCCAGCACTTTATTTGCAATCTTTATGGCCTTATCAATTTCTAGCTGGTAAAATAACAACAATCTTTTAATACATATCTAAATTCTGAAATGAGATCCAGACTAATCTCATCAGAATTTTTATTTGCTCATATGATAGCCAGTTACGGATTGTATTTCATTCTTGTATTTGGTGAAAAATTTTTCCTTTTTTAAAAAAGAATTGTTCTAGGTCTGGTGATTAGATTATTTTGCCTTTACATGTAGCATTTTTCTTCTCTTTCTGCACCCCTACCTCTGATTTCAACTCCTCTTTTTCCCTCTCCTTTCCCCTCACCGCACTGTGCAGTGTGCGTACGTGTACAATTCTCTTTGGTCAAGGGTGTTTGATGCACTCTGGGGTGCCTCATCAATTTTGGTTTTCAGAGTCTATAATACTCATTCAGTTCATATAATGGCAAAGCCTTCTGTGTAGCCTTGATTCCTGGAGCAAGCTGCATTCTAACATATTACTACATCAAACTAACTTTTGCTTTAAGAGAAGTTGAATAGTCCAGACCAGGGTCTTTACTATACCTTTCCGGCGCACCAGTGGTGCTTTTCTATAGCATATTTCCTTTCCTGCATTCTGAGATGGCATGCTGTACTTCTACAACTTATTCAAGCGTGCAAGCCCCGGAGTGGAGCAACATGCCTAAAGAGGGCAAGGACATTAAAATGTTAGTCAAACCAAATTGAACAATTGCAATTTTTATGAAAGGAATCCAGTTGTCTTGCAGTGCACTACTTGGCAGATGCCGGTATACCACAATTTCTGTGTTTGACATGGGAGCTGTTCTTCCTTTTCTTATATCAAAAAGGCACGGGGTAATGGAGCCATTCTGCAAAGGCACTGGCTAAAGGAGACGCTCAAAATGTTTGTTATAAAACCAAATTAGCTACTTAGTTCTATTTAAGGCACACTGGGAAATTTTCATGGAGTTGTTTACAGGAGCAATGTAATGGCTGACACACAATGCATTATCCTACTAAGATGGAATTGTGTTTAATGTTGTGAGAACTAAACTCAGCTTGAAGTTAATTGCTGTTTGTTTAGGGAAATGTTCAGGTTGGTGGTTGGTTGTGAATTCCTGGTGTCAGGTCAAAAAAAAGAGTATGAAATGACTGCATTCTTTATACTTTTATATATTTCTGTTTAATATACTTAGGATACTCTGTGTTATCTGAACTGTGTTGAATGCTTTGTAAACTTTAGTATTTTCAATGATTTGGGTAACTGACATTCACAGTGTTATGTTTAATATCAAGTAATACAGTGCTATTTGCTTGCTGTCCAGATGATGGACTCCTGAACTGCAGAATTGTACAATGTTGGGATTGAGCCGAGCCAATCCCACACATTTGGATTGTGTGGATTGATTTCACTTTTCAATTCTAGGGCAGCAAGACACTGCTTCTACAAATGCAGTTAATGTTATGCTGTCTAATCAGGTGTCTTGAATAATTTAGCTTAGTATATATTGTGGAATTTAATCGTTTCATAGTATCTATTGTTAAATATAATGAACAACAATGTTGTATATGTGAAGAGCATATTGTCAGAAAATTGATGTGTATTCGACTCTGGGCTAATATTGTATGTGTACATGGAGAAAGATATAAAGCAGCATGACCCTGTTGTTAAGTCACTTCAAGAAAATGGGAAGGCATGGAAACGGGAAAGAGGGGTGTGACCATGTCTATATATACTTCATTTTAATAAAAATCTCCTCTCCAGGAAACCTACATAAGAGGGTGGTACTTTTTAATATATCAGACTTGAATTATGCTAACTTCATATTTGCAGTGTATATGTGAGGCGTTCAGAGCAACTCACTGTTCTTGAATTTAATAGAGTGTCATCTTCCTTTTTTTATTACAGAACTCCCCAGTGGTCATGGCAACGTATCAGGAATTCATTCAACAGAATGAAGAGCGTGATGGTGTTCGGTTCAGCTGGAATGTGTGGCCGTCAAGTCGACTCGAGGCTACGCGCATGGTGGTTCCTTTGGCTTGTCTCTTAACTCCTTTAAAAGAGCGCCCAGATCTGCCACCAATACAGTATGAACCTGTGCTGTGCAGCAGGGCCACCTGCAGGGCTGTTCTTAATCCGCTGTGGTACTGTATCTGGAATCTCACTATTGGTATACTTGTTTTAAAAGACACAAACTGATTAATTTTAAAATCCGTTTTATTATTTATACATTTATACCTATTTTCCTTCCTCAATAAACCTATGGCAATGAAGTTAGAATCGGTAATGTTTCAGCGTGAACCTCATCGCATGTCAACACTGATTGCACTGCCAGCCATTACTGGAAGAAAACAGTCCCAACAACGAACAAGACTATATAATACAATTTAATAATTTTAAAAGTACGCAGTAGCCCCAGGTACCTGAAATGGTTACAAGGCAGTAATATGATCTTAGGTTTGCGATGACAGTTAAGAGCCATGAAAAAGCTTTGTTTTCAATGTTTTATTGTAGACATCTGAACTCCTTTTGGTTAGATTACTCCCTTTTGGCCAGTTTATCCATTTCATCTGATCTTATTACATTTACAAGTTTGTTTTTAGCTCCTGAATTTGTAAGCTTATTTATTGCAAGGTTCTTGTGCCTACAGTGTTGTCTTGGGCCAGTTTGTTAATTAACACTATTGCCACAAAATTCACATCACAGTGCACCTTGCAGCGTTTTCCAACATGGATTTAATTTTGGTTAATAGCACAGGAATATGTGGTAATTTCCCTTTTTGTACATGTGTTGAATTTGATGACTAGTGCATGAATCTCATCTTTTCTTCATAGATCTTTAGACTAATCTTTGGGGAGTCTCAATTTACACTAGAGGTTTTCATTTTCACATTAGAGGCTGTTGATAGTCTATCCATCATTTGTTCTACATTTCAAGAGTGAGTGTTAGTGTGATTGAGGTGCTGTCTTATTTGAAACTGAATGAAAGGATGGCCACTCACAGTGCTAATGTCCTTGAAGCAACCAGAATTGATTATATTCAGCTTCCTTGCATTGCCAGCTGCAGTAACTCTTGTCAATTTCCCTGATTTTTCAGTCAAGAAAACTGTAATGGATGAACCAAGAATATTTTTACAAATGTGTATTCTTACTTGAACAAGATGTGGTACTGTCTCAACATTATATACATTGAGTAAAAACAGCTGAAAATATTTTAACTGCTCTTGAAAAATTTTTAATTCATGGAAAGCTTTGCTTTGAAATAGTGAGTATAGCATACTTTGTATGTTTTTATGGAGATTTTAATAAAGATTAAATCACTCTTTTACTCCTGATAATGCAGTTTTTACATGGAACATAGGAACAGGAGTGGGCCATTCAGCCCGTTGAGCCAGCTGTACCATTCACTTAGATCATGGCTGATCACCTACCTCAATGGCACTTTCCCGCGCTATCCACATATCGCTTGATGTCATTAGTATCCGGATATCTGTCGAATTCTGTCTTGAAAATGCTTAATGATTGAGCTTCCACAGAACTCTGGGATAGAGAATTCCAAAGATTCACCACCCTCTGAGTCTAGAAATTCCTCCTCATCTCAGTATTAAATGGCCACCCCTTATTCTGGGACTATGGGGTAGCTACGTACCTATAGCGATAATGACCCAGTATGTTCCTGCTTCATTGATATAGTGCCAATATAGTAGACTTGGTGTGATGCCTGCCACTATTCAAATTTGAAGATGATTTTGGAGTATTATGATATCGGCTGTTCTTGTGCTAGCTGTAAATGCATCAGGTAGAAAGAATGCAGACTAGAAATCAACTCTCCATAAATCTCAAAAATAAAAGCAAAATACTGTGGATGCTGGAAATCGGAAATAAAAACGAGAAATGCTATGGAAGTACTCAGCAGGTCTGGCAGCATCTGTGGAGAGTTCTGAAGAAGGGTCACTGACCTGAAAAGTTAACTCTGCTTCTCTCTCCACCGATGCTACCAGACCTGCTGAGTATTTCCAGCATTTCTTGTTTTTACTCCATAAATCTCATTCACAATGAGGACAAGTGAGTCTTACCATTCAAAATAGTGGACTGGTACATCTCAATAGAGCACCAACATAGCATGTGGTGACAGGGATGCCACACAAAGTCAGTGTGTCATTCCTCCGAGTCCAAAATCTCAGCTGAGATGTTGAGTGGAGACCAGGCTCTGTCTTAGAAGTAGGAATGAAAATTCAGTTATCCGTTGAAAGCATGCAATGACTGATCAGACTGGACTTGGGATGGCAAAGGAAAGACAAAATATGTTCAACATTCCTTTTATTTTAAATTATAACATTAAGCACAAGTGGCAGATTAGGAGAATACATGATTACATTCACAAGTTTCACCCGTCCCAGTGAGTTTTGTATGTACATGGGGAACTGAAGTGACAAGAGGTAACATTACCCATTTTAGGAATGTTCAAAACAAATAAAATGATTAATATATGTTAACATAATGAAAACATAAAGTTGTTTTCCAAAAGTAATTAAAATAAAATGTTGATTTTTGTCTTTTTATTTAAAAACAGTCAAGTGGACTACAGAGCAAAACTATGGGCATGCAATTTTTGTTTCCAGAGGAACCAGGTAAGGTTAGAGGAGTTTTAACATTGTACTGTGCATGTTATAATATGTAAGCTATTAAAAGAAAAAGTAAGAGTTGACTAGAAAGAAATGAAAATAATGAACTCTTTTTAGCTTTTCATTTCTGTGTTCTTCATTTAATGTTTCATATCTACAATCCCTGGAATGCTGTGGATATTGTTATGAAGGTACTTCCATTTCTTGTTAAATATTTTTTGTGGACTCCTATTTAAAGTGTGGATGGATTCATTTTGGAAGATTTCATAGATGCTGAACTTTGTTTTTTGTTGAAAGTTCTCTGAGAGGTCTTGTTTGAAAGCAACCTTTACTGGAAATCACATGCTTTAAGCTCAATAAACAACAGAAACCTTGGTGACTTGGAGAAGATGTTTACAAGAGAAGTGACATGTCAATATTTGTGATGGTCAGGAGGTCGCTTTTGGGATATTGTTTTGACTTTCTAGTTGGGGTGCGACAGTGTTGAAAAGCATTTGGAGGTCAGCCTGCCAAAAAAGAAACCCCCAGCTCATCTTTCCTACACCTAAGAGACCTGGAGAAATCCAGTGCGTCAGCTCTTCTTTCTCTACCTCTTTGAAAAAACCCTGCAAATCTAGAGTGTGATAACTGAAGCCCCTGATGCCACATTTCTCCTGGAAAGCCTACCAGACTATTTCTTGACATCTCCAGAACGAACTGTTTTGGAAAAGATCCCAGTGACCCGTCTCCGTATATCCGGACACCAAACCAAAAGGGACAATTGACATCCTTCCATATCTCTTCTTTCTTCAAGAATTAGCAAGTATTTGGCCTAAGTATTCTTTTTTTATAAAAGATCTCTGCAGAGTGAATTTCTTTATTTTTTTCAGTGAGTGTGTGTGTGAGGTAGTTAAGAGGGAACTTTCATATTTCAATCTGTGTTAATGCTTTGCTTCGTTACTGGATTAGTCTTGTTTTATACTAAACTGATAATTTTGTTATTTATTAAAGAAATCTGGTTGGTGTATTTTATTCTGGGATAGAGTATATGATTGACCATATTAGTAACTGGGTAAACATTTAAATATATGTTGTGACTGTGGAGAAGTAGAACTAGAAAAGACAGTGCACACCTTCCGCCTCAGTCGTAACAATATTTCAGGGATAGGGCACTACAGCAGAGTTTTGCAGAAGAATTTCTATTCAGTGGAAAATGTTGGAATAATTCTGTTCAAAACAATTGCAAGCACAGAAAACTCACTTTGCAAACTTCAAGGGCTTCACCTAGTGAAAGGTTATGTTGCTACTTTGTTGGCTGCCTTTGCGTATCCCACTTGTTTACTACCTAGGCTGAATCCAACAATGCGCAATCTCTGCACCCTTTTTATCCAGAGCTAAGCCGTTAACTATATATCCAGTTCATCTCTGCTGTCTTTTGCCAAAGGAACGTTTCTCACTTATGCCTTAGGCCTTCTGCTGCTGAATCCGTTATCAACCCACCAGTCAAATTCTCAAGTGCTCTCCTTGCTGGTATCCATTCTTCATAAGCTTCAGCTAATCCAGACTCTGACCCAAGTCCTCTGCTGCATAATCATCATCTGTCCCCCTCCATAATGCTGGTTATGTGAAATATTAACACAGCAGCAACTTGCGTGTTTTTACACCCACCCCCCCCCCCCCCCCCCCCACAAAAGACCTAAGTAAAGTGTAACAGTGGAATTTTCCTGCTATGCCTCTTTAAATTATGGAAAATACCCATTGGTACAGTTGTAAATTTTGTCCTTCCACACATTGGGCTGGATTTCAAGAAGCCCTTGACGTCATGATCTGTGGTGGGAGGTGGCCTGAAGATGGCTCCGGATGAGGCCCACTACAGACCTTGACGCTAGCAGGGCCTAGCCCAATCCTCCCGGCGGCGGTGAGGTTTTGTGGTGGCCTTCCGCCGCTGGGCAATGGGACCGCAATTTGAATATTCGAATCAAAATTAATTTACATACACTTACCTTGGATCTTGAGGGCCCGCGGCGATCTTCGGCGCAGCAGCCGGCACTCCCGTGCCTTCAGATCCCTTTCTGGGGAAACGAGGTGCGACACTGATGGAGAGGGGGGAGGAGGTCAGTTTGTCAGTGCGGGGGGAGGGGTGGTGGATGGGGTTAAAAAAATGTAATGGGTGCGGGGAATGGTGGGAAGGGATGAACCTTGAACTTTGTGCAGGTTGTGGAGAAGGGAAGGTCAGATGTAAAAGTTAAGTGTTTTGGGGGGGAAAGGGCAAATCGTTATCATTGTTATTGGGGGGATGGGAAAGGGGCAAAAGAAATTTATTTAATTTTGGTGTATATTTCTCTAAATATTTAAATAAGCCAGCAGGGCTGGCTGCCCTTTAAAAATGGCACCACACCTGCGCACAGACAGCTGACGCCATTGCCGGGGACAGACAGCCCGCCCCGTTCATGTGATTTGGGGGTGGCTACCCAGACTATTTAAATGAGCTTAAGATCGCGGTGGTTCTTTGGCATGCAGCCTTCACGGGTGGACCGCCATTTTTTGAGCTTGCCGCTGAGATCGGCAGTGGGCTCATAGAGTCCAGCCCATTATTTATGCTCGGCGGAGGAATTTTATACTTTGAAGTGAATTGAGTATTAGTATCATATAAGTGTATCAGCACAACCTTAAGATATATTGAATTAAGTGTGAGATTTCCTGCAATGCACTACTATTACTATGCTAAAAAAGCTTAGTGACAAAATTACTGTGTTATCTTTAATTATCTGTTCTGCAGTTTTCACCATCTTACTCGGGCATTTCTGAAGTAAATCAGCCAGCTGAACTACTGCCACAGTTTTCAACTATTGAATATATTGTCCAGGTAATGTGAGGGACATGTCTTTTCATGATGTTGGTATTACACTTGCGGAAGTGTTCTATATATTACATTGTGATAACTTGCTTCGTATAAATTGAATTCACTGGGTGATTCGAGTCATATTGACTAATTGTTAATGCCTATGAGTGCATTAATTCTGCTAATGGTCTTCTAATTGTGTGTTGAGCAGCGAGGTTCGCCTGCCCCTCTCATCTTCCTGTACGTGGTGGACACTTGCTTAGAGGAAGATGATCTTCAGGCCCTCAAGGAATCCCTACAGATGTCTCTGAGTCTGCTCCCTCCCAATGCACTGGTTGGTCTGATTACTTTTGGTCGAATGGTGCAGGTCCACGAACTGAACTGCGAGGGGATTTCTAAAAGCTACGTTTTCAGAGGCACAAAGGACCTAACAGCAAAACAAATTCAGGTGTGCTTGGGTGGTTGTTGGAAAGTTCAAAGTAGATGACATTCATATTATTTAAAGTAAATCTCTTTACGAAGCAATGTGAACATTTCAGCTTTCAGGCATTTTTACATACAAACCTGCAAATTAGTAGCAGGAGTAGGCCACTTGGCCCCTCAAGCCTGCTCCACCATTCAATAAGATCATGGATGATCTGATTGTAACCTCAACTCCACATTCCCGCCTACCCCCCATAACCTTGCACCCCCTTGCTTATCCAGACTCTATCTATCTCTGCCTTAAAAATATTTGAAGACTCTGCTTCCACTGTCTTTTTAAGGACGAGAGTTCCAAAGACTCACAACCCTCTGAGAGAAAAATTTCTCATCTCTGTCTTGGTCACCTCATTACAGAAAGGATGTAATTGCACTAGAGAGGGTACAAAGGAGATTTACAAGGATGTTGTCAGGACTGGAAAAATGCAGTTATGAGGAAAGATTGCATAGGCTGGGGTTGTTCTCCTTGGAACAGGGACGGCTGAGGGGAGATCTGATTGAAATGTACAAAATTTTGAGGGGCTTGGATAGAGTGGAGGTGAAGAGTCCATTCACCTTAGCAGAGAGGTCAATGATGAGGGGGCATAGATTTAAAGTGATTGGTAGAAAAATTAGAGTGGAGATGAGGAAAAACATTTTCACCCAGACAGTGGTGGGGGTCCGGAACTCACTGCCTGAAAAGGTAGTTGAGGCAGAAACCCTCAAATCATTCAAAAGTAGTCTGGATATGCACCTCAAGTGCCGTAATCTGCAGGGCTACGGACCAAATGCTGGAAGGTGGGATTAGAATAGGTGGTTTGTTTTTTGGCCGGCACGGACACGATGGGCCAAGTGGTCTCTTTCTGTGCCTTAAACTTTCTATGATTCTGTTCTATAAATGGGCGACCCCTTATTTTTAAATAGCGACTCCGATTCTAGATTCTCCCACAAGGGGAAACATCCTTTCCACATCCATCCTGTCAAGACCCCTCAGGATCTTATGTTCATATGTTCATTGAATTCAGCTATGTGAAAATATGGTATTTGCGTATAGTTCAATGTATCAATCTGCAGCACTGTTAATACTTTCTCTACCAACGTTAATTCAGCTTCCTCACACTACAGAAACTTTTGAAGTGTGATCAGCATTCATTGTGCAATTATTTTATATAAAATGAAAATTGACTTTTAATGATTCAAATTTTATAAAGACATCCTAATGAGGTTTTTCCTTGCTGAAGAAGAAGAATTTACGACTTCCTACAGAGTTCACAATCTTCAGACTACTAATATATTGTAACTTTTGTTGTGGTACAAGAGCTTAGGACCAGAATGATTTGATTGAAATAAAAACAGAAAATCACAGACCTGAAATGTTAACTCTGCTTCTCTCTTCACAGATGCTGTCAGACCTGCTGAGTATTTCCAGCATTTTCTGTTTTTATTTTGGATTTCCAGCATCCGCAGTATTTTGCTTTTATTTTAATGTTTGATTGAATTTCAACTATCTCCATGTTGTCAAACTACTTTAAGTGCTAGATTAATTTCTTGTATTGAAATACAAGTGTTTAATTTTAATTTTCCCCCACATCAAACAGGATATGTTGGGTCTCACAAAGCCATCTGCAACAGTTCAAGGAGGGGCCCCTCAACCACAGGAACATCCTGGCATATCCAGCAGGTATTATGGCTGCAGCCAGATATGACTTTTTTCAAGCAACCCCTAGCAAAATATTTAGAATTTAATGGACAAGATATTTCTAAATATAGTTTGGGTATTTTTTTCCTATGTACCACCCTCAGTTGTTAGTTTTTTTTGTCAAAATTAAATCATTTCAACAGTCAAGCTTCTGTTGTCTATTAAATGCAGGTTCAACATTAATTTGCTAGAGTTTAAATGATAATCTCTGTTAATGTTCATTCCTCCATGAACAATCTTTTATCAATCTGACAGTTTGGGATTCCAAAGAGTTTGGCTGTCCCATCCCATTTAAAATAGCATCACAGTAACACTTCATCCTCAGATCTGCTTCTCAAAGATTCACCAAATGACTCCTTTTATTTCTGACTAAATTTTATTAGAATGTATAGTATGTTTATTCCAAAACACAGTAGTAGGAGTCTGTCTCTGGCCACTCACTTTATACTAAACTGATAAAAAACCTACTGTTGAGTTTCTTCTGATCCCTTCCTTCATTTCCAGTATCAGTTTGTTAGGCCTTGGTAGTGAGGTTTTTTCGATTGTCTCAAATGCTCTTCTTGAGTGGATCCATAATTAAAACCACTCATTAAAAAAAAATCAAATCCCCAGGCTCTTATTCCAAATTCAGTTGATTTCAGATAGTAACATTTAAAGCAAACATATCCCAATTGAATCCTTTAGCAATTCCTGACATTATTTACAGAATTAAATACCTAACTGCCTGGCAGATTTTGTGATAACCTTTACTTATTTAAGAAGACTCCAGTTAAATCAGTAAGATGATATGCCTATTTTCTTTAAGGTTCTTGCAGCCTGTTCACAAGATTGACATGAATTTGACAGACCTGCTTGGAGAACTTCAGAGGGACCCATGGCCTGTACCTCAAGGAAAAAGACCGTTGCGATCTAGTGGTGTGGCCCTATCCATAGCTGTTGGTTTGCTGGAGGTAATGAGCTGCAGCTGCATATTTGTGATTTTTTTTGGGGAGGATATTAAATGACCTAAACAAACAGAGGCTTTTCCCTCTCCCTAGTGATTTATTGCTTGACATTTTGTCCTTTTTTGAGAACTTTGTGAATTAATTTCCTTCAGACAGTACCTATGCTGAACAGCTTTTTATTGATATCTAAATAAGGAGGTATATACATATGATGTAAAACTTCCTGAAACAGTAAAATATTATGGTCAAGAGGTGTGGTTGTCACAAGGGATGGTGAGACAATCTCTCCAGCTCCTCTTCTATGTGGAGGGAAAACATGAACACACAAGTTTGGGCTGCCCTCATTGAACAACTAGCAGTTGTTGATGGAATCAGATTAAGAGAGGCTTGGGAACAAGTCATCTCTTCCCCTTTGGAAATCCTTGAGTGGAGGCAGATATCAGAAAAAGAACATTTATTGTATCTAATACAGTTTTTTGATGGATACATTGCTGTCTTTATATTTCACCTCTTTTATTCTGGAACAGAGGGAAAGGTGGCTGCTTGTTCCTAAGTCTTTGCCACCTTGGATCTTCCTCCACTGTCAGCCACTGGAAATCTTGTTGATCAACTTCTAAGCTAGCAATCAACAAGTGTTCCAGTCAGCAACGTTCAGTGCTGGCTAGATGCTAATCTATGGGGTATTCAGTGGAGCTATTCATCTTGAGGAAAGAAGATTCACACGAGAATTATAGCTGATAGTTTTCAGAATACCAAAAGTTGGGAGAAAATATTGAAATTATTTATGTACAAGAAATTTTTAAACTATGCCTAGTGCTCATGCAGTACTGTTGCTACAAGTTGGCCTGTGAATTGAAGAGGTTTTGCTGAGAATGTACTGCCTTTATCTCAGATCATTCATTGGGTTATCTTGATCTCTTGTTGGGTGAAATAAGTTATTAATATTTGAATGCCTTCCTTCAGGGTAGCTTTCCTAATACTGGAGCTAGAATAATGTTGTTCACTGGAGGACCACCTACCCAGGGCCCAGGTATGGTGGTGGGGGACGAGCTGAAAACGCCCATTCGCTCCTGGCATGATATAGAAAAGGACAATGCACGATTCCTGAAAAAGGCAACCAAGGTTTGTCATTGTTTCTTCTTTTGTTTGACATTGCATGGAATGTAATATGGACCAAATTTAATTATTTGAATAGTTTTTTATATGTAAAATCTCTTGGGATTTAGAGGAGTGAATAATCTATTTATATTTGCCAAGAGTCTTTCACTTTGAGTGACAGTCCAGTCATTTTGGGTAATAAATATAAATCTATTTTGCTATTTTGAGCCAACTGTGTAACAGCCCCGACAAACAATTTCTTCTGCAGCGCCTGCGGAAGAGTCTGTCACTCTAATATTGGCCTTTATAGCCACTCCAGGCGCTGCTCCACAAACCACTGACCACCCCCCAGGCGCTTACCCATTGTCTCTCGAGACAAGGAGGCCAAAGAAAGAAGATTTTGCTGTACATTACTCTTCAAAATAAACACAGGTTGTGGGTAAAGATTATCTTTGTCCATTATATTTAACAAAATTGTGAACCTGTTTATAAAGGATATATAGTTACAAATGTAGTGCACAGAGGAAATCCCCCTCCTAGCTCTGTTCATTCTAGCTTTATCTCTTTTGACCGAGACAGTTTTATACATCTGTGGTTCATTTGCTTTGCTGGTTTTGTATAAATGATTGATTTATAGCTGCCCTCTTATCTTCACTGCTTCTTTTTGGGAATAGAGAAATGTAGGGACAATTAAACTGGGGGGAAAAAAGTTCTCTTGTATTTATTTCTGAGATTATTTGACAGAATCATACAGCACAGAAGGAGGCATTTTGGACCCTTTTGTCTGTGCTAGCTGTCTTGAAGTGCATGTCCACAGGTCCCTGAAGGTGGCAGGACTGGTAGACAGAGTGGTGAAGAAGCATATGGAATGCTTTCCTTTATTGGCCGAGGTATAGAATTCAAAAGCAGGGATGAAATGCTGGAACTGTATAAAATGCTGGTTAGGCCACAGTTGGAATATTGTCTATAGTTCTGGTCACCACATTACAGAAAGGACATAATTGCTCTGGAGAAAGTACAGAGGAGATTTACAAGAATGAATATTTTTCGTCAGTATTTACAGTAGAAAAAGAAAATGTTGTCGAGGAGAATACTGAGATTCAGACTACTAGGCTAGATGGAATTGAGGTTCACAAGGAGGAGGTGTTAGCAATTTTGGAAAGTGTGAAAATAGATAAGTCCCCTGGGCCAGATGGCATTTATCCTAGGATTCTCTGGGAAGCCAGGGAGGAGATTGCAGAGCCTTTGTCCTTGATCTTTATGTCGTCATTGTCGACAGGAATAGTGCCGGAAGACTGGAGGATAGCAAATGTTGTCCCCTTGTTCAAGAAGGGGAGTAGAGACAGCCCTGGTAATTATAGACCTGTGAGCCTTACTTCGGTTGTGGGTAAAATGTTGGAAAAGGTTATAAGAGACAGGATTTATAATCATCTTGAAAAGAATAAGTTCATTAGCGATAGTCAGCACGGTTTTGTGAAGGGTAGGTCGTGCCTCACAAACCTTATTGAGTTTTTCGAGAAGGTGACCAAACAGGTGGATGAGGGTAAAGCAGTGGATGTGGTGTATATGGATTTCAGTAAGGCGTTTGATAAGGTTCCCCACGGTAAGCTATTGCAGAAAATACGGAAGTATGGGGTTGAAGGTGATTTAGAGCTTTGGATCAGAAATTGGCTAGCTGAAAGAAGACAGAGGGTGGTGGTTGATGGCAAATGTTCATCCTGGAGTTTAGTTACTAGTGGTGTACCGCAAGGATCTGTTTTGGGGCCACTGCTGTTTGTCATTTTTATAAATGACCTGGAAGAGGGTGTAGAAGGGTGGGTTAGTAAATTTGCGGATGACACGAAGGTCGGTGGAGTTGTGGATCGTGCCGAAGGATGTTGTAGGGTACAGAGGGACATAGATAGGCTGCAGAGCTGGGCTGAGAGATGGCAAATGGAGTTTAATGCGGAAAAGTGTGAGGTGATTCACTTTGGAAGGAGTAACAGGAATGCAGAGTACTGGGCTAATGGGAAGATTCTTGGTAGTGTAGATGAACAGAGAGATCTTGGTGTCCAGGTACATAAATCCCTGAAAGTTGCTACCCAGGTTAATAGGGTTGTTAAGAAGGCATATGGTGTGTTAGCTTTTATTAGTAGGGGGATCGAGTTTCGGAGCCACGAGGTCATGCTGCAGCTGTACAAAACTCTGGTGAGGCCGCACCTGGAGTATTGCGTGCAGTTCTGATCACTGCATTATCGGAAGGATGTGGAAGCTTTGGAAAGGGTGCAGAGGAGATTTACTAGGATGTTGCCTGGTATGGAGGGAAGGTCTTACGAGGAAAGGCTGAGGGACTTGAGGTTGTTTTCGTTGGAGAGAAGGAGGAGGAGAGGTGACTTAATAGAGACATATAAGATAATCAGAGGGTTAGATAGGGTGGATAGTGAGAGTCTTTTTCCTCGGATGGTGATGGCAAACACGAGGGGACATAGCTTTAAGTTGAGGGGTGATAGATATAGGACAAGATGTTAGAGGTAATTTCCTTACTCAAAGAGTAGTAGGGGCATGGAACGCCCTGCCTGCAACAGTAGTAGACTCGCCAACTTTAAGGGCATTTAAGTGGTCATTGGATAGACATATGGATGAAAATGGAATAGTGTAGGTCAGATGGTTTCACAGGTCGGCGCAACATTGAGGGCCGAAGGGCCTGTACTGCGCTGTAATGTTCTAATTCTAATAATTCTAATGTTGCCAGGGCACGAAAGTTGCAGCTATGAGCAAAGATTGGATAGGCTAGGGTTGTTTTCCTTAGAACAGAGGGGACTGAGGGGTGACTTAATAGAGGTGTACAAAATTATGAGGGGCCTAGATAGAGTAGACAGGAAGGATCTGTTTCCCCTAGCGGAGAGGTCAATTACCAGGGGGCACAGTTTTAAGGTGATTGGTAGAAGGATTATAAGGGACATGAGGGAAAACCTTTTCACCCAGAGGGTCTCTGGAATTCACTACCAGGAACAGTGATGGAGGCAGAAACCCTCAATTCTTTTAAAAGGTACCTGGACATGCACCTGAAGTGCTGTAGCCGGCAAGGCTATGGACCAGGTGCTGGAAAGTGGGATTCGATTGGGCGGCTAGTTTTTTTGGCCAGCGGGGACGCGACGGGCTGAATGGCCTCCTTCTGTGCCATAATTTTTCTATGGTTCAATTGGGCTCACCCGCCACTCTTTACCATAGCCCTGCAATTTTTCCTTTGTAAGTAGAGATCCACTTCCCTTTTGAAAGTTTGCTGTTGAATCTGCTCTATCAATGTTTCAGGCAATGCATTCCAGTCCATAGCCTGCTGAACTAAAATATTTTCCTTGTTTCACCCCTAGCTTTTTTGCCAATTATTTTAAATCTTTCTCCTCTGGTTGCTGACCCTTCTGCCAGTAGAAACAGTTTCTCACAGCCTACTCTATCAAAATCCCTCAGACGATTTGATTAATACTGTCTTGTCTATTCAACTCTCAACTGCCCCTATCAATTTTTTCACTTTGGATCATGCACAAATTGGCTGTAAGAGGCCATTTTAGTCCAAGCCCTCAGCCAGTTCAATTCTGGGATGGGCATTAAGACACGTGCAGTAGCACCCCAAAGAAAAATTGCCTACTGATTTTCTTCTCTCCAGCAGTGTCTGATTACTGTTTGATTCATTTCAGAGATAGGATTGAGATAGGAAATTTAGTAGTTGGGAAGTTTGCAATTTAAATTGTGATAGTGAATAATCATTGCACTCCTAAATTATTGATTATATCTTGTTGAATTGTTAGCGTAGCTCAGCTGGTACAATGCTTCTGACTTGGAAGCTTGTTGGTTCAAGTCAAACTCTTGTACTTGAGCATATAATCTGAATTAACATAGATATAGTGCTGAGCAAATGTGCACTGTCAGTGGTGCCATCTTTTGGATGAGATATTAAACCATGGCCACATCTGGCTGCTCAAAAATTGACCTACAAGATCTCATGGTACTGTTTGAAAAACAGGAAGTTCTGATGTCCTGTCCAAACATTCTTCCCTCAATCAACACCACCAAAAATAGATATTTGATCATTCATTTGCTGCTTTTGGAACCTTGCAGCACACAAATTGGCTGCTGTGTGACTGCACCTAAAACAACAGTCATTCTTGATATACTGAGATGTAATAAGAGATCATAAGAAATAGGAACAGGAGTAGGCCAGTCTGCCCCTTTAGCATGCTCCACCATTCAATAAGATCGTGGCTGATCTGATTGCGGCCTTAACTCCACTTTCCTGCCGGCCTGCCATAACCATTGACTCCCCTGTAGATCAAAAATCTGTCTAACTCCTCATTGAATATATTTAATGACCCAGCCTCCACTGCTTTCTGGGGAAGACAATTCCAAAGACTAACAACCCTCAGAGAAGAAATTTCTCCTCATCTTCATCTTAAATGGGAGACCCGTTATTTTTAAATTGTGCCCCCATTCTACATGCCCCCACGAGGGGAAACATCCTCTCAGCATCTACCCTGTCAAGCCGCCTCAGAGTCTTATACGTTTCAATAAGATCACCTCTCATTCTTCTAAACTCCAATGAGTATAGGCCGAACCTTTCCTCATTAGGCAACCCCTTCATCCCAGGAATCAACCTAGTGAACCTTTTCTGAACTGCTTCCAATGCAAGTATATCCCACCTTAAGCAAGGAGACCAAAACTGTACACCGTACTCTAGGTGTGGTCTAACCAATGTCCTGTACAGTTGTAGCAAGACTTCCCTACTTTTATACTCCTTCCCCCTTGCAATAAAGGTCAACATTCCATTTGCCTTCCTAATTACTTGCTGTACCTGCACGCTAACTTTTTGTGATTCATGTACAAGGCCACCCACATCCCTCTGTACCGCAACATTCTGCAATCTCTCTCCATTTAAGTAATATTCTGCTTTTCTATTCATCCCGCCAAAGTGAATAGCCTCACGTTTTCTAACATTATACTCCATCTGCCAAATTTTTGCCCACTCACTTAGCCTAACTATATCCCTTTTCAGACTCTTTGTGTCCTCCTCACAACATGTTTTCCTACCTATCTTTGTATTGTCAGCAAGTTTGGCTACAATACACTTGGTCCCTTCATCCAAGTTATTACTATAGATAGTAAATAGTTGAGGGCCTAGCACTGATCCCTGTGGCACTCCGAGTTACTGTTTGCCAACCTGCATATGCCCATTTATCCCAACGCTGTTTCCTGTTAGTTAGCCAATCCTCCATCCATGCTAATATATTATCCTCAACACCATGAGCTCTTATCTTGTGTAGTAACCTTTTATGTGGCAGCTTAGGGAATGCCTATTGGAAATACAAATACACTGCATCTGCTGGTTCCCCTTTATCCACCCTGCTTGTTACATCCTCAAAAAAAGCCTAATAAATTTGTCAAACATTATTTCCTTTTCATAAAACCAAGTTGACTCTGTCTAATTGAATTATGATTTTCTAAATGTCCTGCAACTACTTCCTTAATAATGGATTCTAGCATTTTCCCAATGACAGATGTTAGATTAACTGGCCTATAGTTTCCTGCTTTTTGTCTCCTTCCTTTCCTGAATAGAAGTGTTACATTTGTGGTTTCCAATCCGCTGGGACCTTTCCAGAATCTAGGGAATTTTGGAAGGTTGCAATCAATGCATCCACTATCTCTGCAGCCACTTCTTTTAAGACCGTAGGATCCAGGCCATCAGGTCCAGGGGACTTGTCAGCCTTTAGTTCCATTAGTTTTCCTCGTACTTTTTCTCTAGTATTGTTTTAAGTTACTCCCTCCCTTTTGCCTCCTGATTTTCTACTATGCTTGGGATGCTTTTTGTCTTCTACTGTGAAGACAGATACAAAATACTTGTTCAAAGTCTTTGCCATTCTTTGTTTCCCATTATGAATTCCCCATCTCATCCACTAAGGGACCAATGCTTATTATAGCTACTCTCTTCTGTTTTATTTACTTGTAGAAGCTTTTACTGTTTGTTTTTATATTTCTTGTTTTTTTACTCTCATACTCTAATTTCTCTTTTTTTTTAGTCATCCTTTGCTAGTTTCTAAAATTTTCCCAATTTTCTGGCCTACCGCTAAACTTTGCAGCATTGTACGCCTTTTCTTTCAATTTGATGCCGTTCTTAACTTCCTTAGTTAGCCACAGATGGTGCATCCTTCTCAAAGAGTCTTTCTCAATGGAATATATTTTTGTTGGGAGTTATGAAATATCTCCTTAAATGTCTGCCATGTAAATTACGTAAATGCTCTCTTTTTCATTCTATCATTTGTTCCTTCTTTGAAAGACCACTTGCTTTTATTTCCATCATTAAAGCTCTTATGCATGACTTTGTCATCTCCAGACTTGACTATTCCAGTGCTGGCTTTGTTGGTGGGTTTGTTCTTTTTCAGTTCCATTCAATTCAGATATGTTTCTGTGATTTTCAACTATTTCTTCCTATAGCACTATGAGGCTTTAGCGAACCGTGCAGCAGTAACTGGACATTGCATTGACATCTATGCTTGCGCTCTGGATCAGACTGGACTTTTGGAACTGAAGTGTTGCTGCAACCTGACCGGGCAAGTGATTACCAAAAAATCAAATACTGTGAGGTCTAATTAACGCAAAGAATATCTCTTGTTAATTGAAACAATGCAACATGCTTAATACAGCATAGATTGTAGTTATGTAACTTATAGATCAACTTTTTTTTTTCCAATTCCCCTAACCTAATGAGATGTGTATCTTTTTCTCCTGTTATGAGACCCATCAGGGTTCCTGATGAATCAAACTACTCAGGCACTTGTTTGGCATGAACATTCAGAAAAGTGATGGGATGAAATGCAAACAATTTTTACCCATTTTAACCTCCTTAAATTTTAGATTCTGAGGCCTCAGAATTTTGTTTAAAATGTTTTGCTTGTCAAGATGAGATATATTATGCTGTAAAATGGTACACATTCTGATTGTGGACGGCAGATGGCCGCATCAAGCATACCAAATAAGCAGCGACGTGGGGCATGGCAGGCACCTGACAGCCACCAGTAATGTGTGACCACCTGCTCCACTGGGAAGGAGGTTTTGTTCCAGGAGGCTGAAGATGGCAGCAATGACCTGCAAGACCCTGAGGCACTGGTGCTTAGACATGTTGATAGAACTGATCCTCTGTCTGTATGGCTTATGTTGAGGATTTTGTCTCCTTCCAGCTGTAGCTTGGTTTCTGTCCCCTCTGCCCTGTGGAGGGGTATGTGGCTGAGGAAGCGGCAGCTGTTGCTGGTGTTGCATCTGCTGCTGCTGGAGCTATTGGCAATGGTAAGGCTTCTGCTGTTGCCTTTCAGTGGAGGTAGAACGTGGAGCTGCATAAGCTGCTCCACTGCCCTGATGAAGGCTGGCAGCAGGGAAGTGCTACACAGGTGAAGGGCCTTCCAAGAATTGGCAATCGCCTGTTAAGAATGATTGCACTCTCTGAGAGGAGTGCTTTGAACAGCAGTCTCTTAATGGCCATGGCTGGAGCTCTTCAATGTAACTGATGAAAGGCTTTTCAGCTTGTCAGTTTCACTGAAGACGCTCTTCCCGCTGTGTACTCACCTCACTGACCCTGGCGAGGTGCAGACACAGCATGGAACCCATGCGGTGTTAGGAAAGAAGGATTCCATGGTTTAAAAAGCTCTTAATTGCCTTTTTTAATCACCTTAATTGCTACCCACCAGCCCCATGGGGGCTCCCTACTGGACTCTGAACCTGCCCAGGGAAAACCCGGAAGAGGGTGGGATCACACTGGGATCCTGACCCGATGTGAATTTCTGGGACTTTCCCACCCTGCACGCTGTGGACCCACCTCCACCTGACAGGGAAAATTCTGCCCTAGGTTTCTGCTAAAAGGTATATGCATGATCGCGAATGTAAAATCTTTTATGAACCACGGCAGTCAGTCAGAAATAGGATGTAATTGGTTGTATTTTTTCTTAGCATTATAAAGTATTGATGTATTTAAGAGTGGTAACTTGGTACATTTTTGTTACTACAGCTGAAAATGGGCATACCACAAAAAATAAACATTTTTGTTAAGAGTGTCAAGCCCTGCATCTATGCATAACCTGATTTTAAATCACTGAAAATAACTGTTTTTAAAACTATGCTGAACCACTTATTAGTTTCATTGGTATACACTAGTCGCAAGCAAATTGCTTGTTTTAATTTGTAAATATTTTAAAATGTGCCTGTTAGTGTCTGTGCACCTTGGAAAATGAGCTCTATTTGAAGAGCCTCCTTGAATTGCTGCAAATAGGTACAATCAGTGGAAATAGTCATTCACATTATTCCAATCTGGGGAGTTGCCAGTTTTGTGCGCACAGCAGGCTTTGCGCAAAATGATTTTCAAACCAGCATTAAAGATCATGAATACTTGATTAACGCTTGACGTAACTGCACTTGAGTTTTCGTGATATCTTGTAATGGCTCGGCCGATTTCACCTGGATTGCACTGATAAAACTAGTGGAAATTCTACCCCTACTCGATGGTGGCCCCAACAACATATTTCATCCACTCGGCGGAGTGGCCCTTTTTTTCAACCTCACACCTGTTTTTGCAACAACTTTCAGTGAGATTATTAAGTAATGGCAAACATAAAGTTTACATGCTCGAAATCTGGAACAAAAAGAGAAATTTCAGGAAACATTCAGAAGGTTGGTCAACGTCTGTGAGGAGAATAGTAAACAGTTCAGGTCTGGGCACTTGGTCAGGACAGAATGTCAAACTACCATTTTGTTACATGGGCCATTTCCCATTGGAAACTGGGTTGGAGATTCCCAAATTCATTTCATGTGGGACCCTTGCAGACAGTAGAGACATGCATCCCCTTTCTCTGAGAAGGATTTGAACCCAGGTTCCAGCAGCTAATGGACTGTATTATTACTGCTGTGTGCCATTGTCCATGGTAGCTTCCAACATATTGGCTCAACCCAATAGAAAAAATTAATGGGGTAAATTTTCAACTTGCCACCTGTGTGTGGAACTTGTGTTGCAGATGGGCCAATGGTTATTGAAACAGGCTGGTTTTCAATTTCGTCGCGTTTGATGGATGCTAAATTCATGATTTCTATAATGAGCAGCCAATCCACAACACCAGTTTTACCCCCCAGAGGCAAGTTGGAAATCTACCCCACTGCGTAGATTAAAAACTCAGTCGTCAAGTAGATAAAGATATCTTATCAATATAGTGGATGCCTGGCTGAGATGTTTTCATAGGCAGATTTGATTACAGGCTTCCATCTGCAACTGGTTGTCAGCACTGTGAGGGGAATAACAGATGTGCTTCTCATATTAAGTATTGTACTGATGGATGTCACATGGTGTGTTAAATAACTTTAGAATCTGTGTCCACCTTTATAAATCTAGAGGTTACATTGTGATGGGGGACTCCTTCAACACTTCCCTCTTCAAGCAAACATTCCAAAGGGTTTTCAGTAAAGGTCTGCAGGGAGATTTCAGAATGTCATTTGGTGCTACTTTAGAGCTTAAGGTAAGCAGGTACCTTTAATTTAAATGTAATGTTTAAACTTTGCTGAGTTAATTTCTCATAGTCAACCAGGTTATCACTAGGATTCTGGTATCACTGTCTGGTATGTGAAGTACTTGCTTAGTTTTTCTTTCTCTCACTTGCCTTCGTTATCTAGTTCTTCTATCTCCACTAATTGAGTCAATGTTGTACTAATTACAAAGTGATTCTTGATAACGCAGCCGGCCGCTGACATCATCAGACTGCGCCAAGCTGCGCACATGCGCAAACGGGCTCCTGCTCTCTGCGCATGCGCTGCATTCTGTATTGCCAGGACTGGTTGGCGCATATGACGTCATCACGTTACGCGGGGAAGCAGGGAGACAGTAGAGGGGAGAGCGGCCAAAGACCTTAGTGGCGGCAGGTGCGGGTACGCTCTGCTCCTCCCCCCACCCCCACCTCTCTCTCCGCCCCCCTCCCTCGCTCCCTCTCCGCCCCCCTCCCTCGCTCCCTCTCCGCCCCCCTCCCTCGCTCCCTCTCCGCCCCCCTCCCTCGCTCCCTCTCCGCCCCCCTCCCTCGCTCCCTCTCCGCCCCCCTCCCTCGCTCCCTCTCCGCCCCCCTCCCTCGCTCCCTCTCCGCCCCCCTCCCTCGCTCCCTCTCCGCCCCCCTCCCTCGCTCCCTCTCCGCCCCCCTCCCTCGCTCCCTCTCCGCCCCCCTCCCTCGCTCCCTCTCCGCCCCCCTCCCTCGCTCCCTCTCCGCCCCCCTCCCTCGCTCCCTCTCCGCCCCCCTCCCTCGCTCCCTCTCCGCCCCCCTCCCTCGCTCCCTCTCCGCCCCCCTCCCTCGCTCCCTCTCCGCCCCCCTCCCTCGCTCCCTCTCCGCCCCCCTCCCTCGCTCGCTCTCCGCCCCCCTCCCTCGCTCGCTCTCCGCCTCCCCTCCCTCGCTGGCTCTCTGCCCCCCCCCCTCCGCCCGCTCTCCACCCCCCCTCCGCCCGCTCGCTTGCTGTTTCCAGCCATTGTGCGCTATCATGTGTTTACTTTGGCTTGGTGTGATTATTTGAGCGGCGTCGTCTTTAGTCCTGGCAGCTGCCTGAATGTCGCAGACTGTGACATTTTAGTGGCACAGGCTGCATTTGCACATGTCCTTGTGCAGCGCCACCTAGTGGTTGCATTGTCAGCAAACGCAGCCTTCTAATTAAGGCAGCGCTCACCCATCTTCCTTGGTGAAAACAAAACTACTCTATTATCATAGTGTGATCTTGTTCTGGCTCCATTGGTGTGAAACTAACACTCTCAACTGATGGCAAGGAAGCAACAACTATTATACTGCATCATTCTTCATGCATAGGGCCACATGTGGTGTTGAATGTACCTTGTTGAATCTGACATTCTTTTTGAGCCTTGTGACAACTAGGTTATATTTTATGGTGACTGTCTTTAGTAAACCAGATACTTTGCCAACCATCACTGTGATTGTGGTTATGTATCATCTAAATTTTATTTTGGTTAACAGTGCTGTGTAAAGTGATTTTATTCAGATGAGAGTAATTAAAATTTACCTGCAAATCAATGTGGTCAAATTATGCTTTTTAATAGAAAGAAATCAGTTTTTGGAAGTTGCCATTTTTGTGGCAGTTCGTTCACTTTATTATTTAAACACTTGTTTTATTTCAAATTGATTTTAAATTCTTGACTTACCTCCTGTTAATACAACTGTGCATCATCACTTGCAAAACCTAAAATTTTTAAATCAGAGACATTAATCCTTTAATGCAGGTCTGCTTGTTCATCAATATATGCACTATGAAATCAGTTCCTAGCACTACAATGCCCAAAACACACTGCACAGTGTGTGTGAGCAATACCCAGGAGTGATCATAAGGCTGTAATCTCATTTTGGTTCAGAATACAGTTATATATGTTTGCAACTTTAATCTTACAGTTTGTGATATTGTGTGATCCTGTCAATGAGATTGGTGCTTTTTGTTCAATGCCAGATATCTGTTATTTGATTCAAAAGCTGTATACCAGCAGAACAGTGGTAGAAGAGTGACAACTGACCTCATTATCTTTGGTTTGAAGGAGAGGAAAATTCAGCCAGAGTTCCTACTCCTGATTTGCTGTCCAGTGACCTCTGCAAGAATCAATCTGGCTGTCTGATGACAGGCCCAGGCTTGGTTCGCACCCACGAAATACAGTATGCTGACAGAGGTCATACGTGACTACTTGGCTGAGGTGATGGATAATTTGCATCACTGTGGAATCCAGTCAGGAGCATTACCTGTAGGACAACAGACAATGGAGGAAGGGTCCACAAGCTGGAATAAAAGTTACATTATATAGCCACGCACTTACTTCAGAATTCCAGCGCAATTCTTTCTATCATGGGGTTTTAAAGTTTGTGAATGTATGGTATCTGATTCACTGCATCATTTTTGTTACTGCTGAAGATTTTTTGGTAATACAGTAATTCAGTAGTTCAGCTAATAATTCAACTGTTGCTGATTTGAGTCAGCAAGCCCACTGATGAATTTGGATCCATTGTGATGGGGATTATTTTTATTGGTCGATTGATCCATCTCAGGGAGAAGTAAAAACATAGTGCCCATGTTGTCTACTATCCCAAATACAAGGTTAGTGTATTGATAGCAGCCAATGCTACTCTCCTGCCTGAAGGAGTTTGTAAAGACATTTGTCTTGGATGATAGCTAGCTGCTTTTGAAGTTTATCTGCCAACCAAAGAATTGTCTGACCTAATACATTTGAGAATAATGACCGACTACTTATATTCCAAAACTTTGCATTTTATCAATGTTCTTTCAGGAACAGATGTGTGAGAAAGGATTACGTAGATTCACGAAACTGACTCCCATCTCAAATATTTCATTTCTTTTAGACAACCAGAGAACTGAAGATTGCTGGGGCAATTGGGACCTGTGTGTCTCTGAACACGAAAGGCCCTTCTGTGTCTGAGAATGTAAGTTTGAGGTTATTCTATATAGGTACATGGAATATGTAATTATCTGGCAATTTTTAAAAAGTTAGTTAAAATTGAGCTAATATTTTGTTCTTAAATGACCAGCTGATGACTTTGAGTAGGAAAAAAGTACATAATCAACAAAGCTTTTAATTTATCTGTTGATTTTTAAAAACCCACAGTTTTGAACATCAGGTAATGACAATCGGTGATGGAGCATGTTAATCAGAAAACATTTCTTAGTCTTCCTATGAATCCAAGTATCAATCTGCAAATTCTCTAGACATTGTGTAAAGACGGGTTATAATTAGCAACCATTTAAGACTATTTTACATTTTTTCTGAATTTTTTTATCAATGCAAATGTTGCTGTACTTGATTATTTGAAGTGACTAATCTGTTTTTTGCAGCAGGTTTGATGTGCTCCAAGGTTTTATTTAAAACTGAATTTGAAATGTATATGGACAATTCAAGCAAACATGTATTTGAATAAGTTTCACAGTCTTTTGTTCCTTTAGGAGCTGGGTATAGGTGGTACATGCCAGTGGAAAGTTTGCAGTTTGGATCCCTGCACTACCCTGGGAATCTACTTTGAAGTAGTAAATCAGGTGAGCCTTGCTACGATTTCTCTCTCTCTGTTAATGCAAAAATATCAAGATGGAAATTCCTTCCATTCACAAACCTTGCTGAAGTTTCTCATGAAAGCCTGCTACTAAACTGAAAGGACTGGGAATCCAGGGCAAAACTCTGATGTGGATAAGAAATTGGCTGAAGGAAAGAGCACACTGTGTTCTTATTATGGAAGTGATGTCAGAGTGAAGTAATTGAGTGAAGTGTCAAGTATCTGTTCCTCATATATTCAAATATTAAGGGGAACAGATAGGGTCGATAAAGAGAAACTATTTTCTCTGGTTGAGGAGTCTAGGATTAGGGGGGAATAGTTTAAAAATTAGAGCCAGGACTTTCAGGAGTGAAATTAGGACACGCTTGTAGAGACAAAGGATAGTAGAAGTTTGTAACTGTCTTTCACAAGTGGCTAAATCAATTGTTAATTTTAAAACTGAGGTTGATAGAGTTTTGTTAACTAAAAGTGTCAAAGGATATGGGACAAAGTTAGTTGCAGATCAGCCATGATCTCATTGAATGGTGGAATAGCTCGAGGGGCTAAATGGCCTGTAGCTGCTCCCCTGTTTCTCTACGTACAATTTTGATTCCAAAAGCCAGTGCCAGCTGGTTGAATCTGCAGTTGATACTAAATTGGTTATCCATTGCCTGTTGTTCATTTAAGAAAAAGGAATCCATTCATTGTCTCTGTTATTCTGTATGCAAATGTGGTAACTAATTCGCACATAGCAAGGTCCCAACAACATCAAGTGAGTGACTAGATAATCAATAGCTTGAGTACTGTGCTCAATTTTATTCACAACATCAGGAAAGGTAGTGCAGAGAAGAGGCATGAAACTGATCACTTGTGTCCAAGGAATGAGTTAGTAGAAAACACTGGATAAACTCAGGTTTTTTGGCCTTGAAAGGAGGCAACTGATGAGATCTGGTAGAAGTATCCGAGATATGGAAACAATACAAATAAGGTAAACCTGCTTACCAAGACACAAAATTAAGGAACTATGTGCAATTGGTTTAGGAGCAATTTAAGATAGATGCAAAGAGTGATCAACATTTGGAACAATCTTGCAAATATGGTAATAGTAGTAAAATTCATTTTAAGATATAGTTCAATGATGCAATACAGAGACTGGGAGGATTTTTGGATGATCTGTGATCCCAGCTGTAGTGCTGAAGACTTGAGCTCCAGAACTAGCCAAGCTGTTCCAATACAGCTACAGCTCCGGCATCTATCCGACAAAGTGGCGAATTTCCCAGGTATGTCCTGGCCACCAAAAGCAGAACAAGTCCAATCCGGTCAATTACCACCCCATCAGTCTACTCTCAATCATTAGCAAGTGATGGAAAGTATTGTCGACAGTGCTATCCAAGTGACACTTACTCATCAATAACCTGCTGACTGATACTCAGTTTGGGTTCCACCAGGAATACTAGATTCCAGCCCTCATTACAGCCTTAGTCCAAACAATAGAGCTGAATTCCACAGATGAGCTGAGAGTGACATGCTCTTGACATCAAGGCAGCATTTGATTAAGTGTAGCATCAAGGAGCCTTAGAAAATTGAAGTCAGGAGAAATTAGGGAAAATTCTCCACTGGTTGGAGTCATACCTTCGTGTACAGGGTACAATTTCAAAGCTGGCAGATGATACGAAACTTGGAAACATTGTGAACTGTGAGAACGATAGTGTAGAACTTCAAAAGGACATAGACAAGTTGTTAGAATGGGCAGACAGGTAGCAGATGAAGTTCAATGCAGAGAAATGTGAAGTGATTCATTTTGATAGGAAGAACCTGGAGAGACAATATGGAATAAAGGGTACAATTCTAAAGGGGTTGCAGGAACAGAGGGACCTAGGTATATATGTGCATAAGTCATTGAAGGTAGCAGGATAGGTTGAGAGAGTGGTTAATAAAGCATACAGTATCCTGGGCTTTATTAATAGGGGCATGGAATACAAGAGCAAGGAAGTTATGTTGAACTTGTATAAGACACCAATTCGGCCTCAGCTGGAGTATTGCATCCAACTCTGGGCACAGCACTTGAGGAAAGATGTGAGGGCATTGGAGAGAATACAGAAAAGATTCACGAGATTGGTTCCAGGGATGAGGATTTCAGTAATGAAGATAGATTGGAGAAGTTAGAACTGTTTTCCTTGGAGAAGAGAAGACTGAGAGGTGATTTGATAAAGGTATTCAAAATCGTGAGCGGTCTGGACAGAGTAGATAGAGAGAAACTGTTCCCACTCGTGAAAGGATTGAGAACGAGAGGGCACAGAGTTAAAGTATTTGGTAAGAGAAGCAAAAGTGACATGAGGAAAAACTTTTTGATGCAGCAAGTGGTTAAGGTCTGGAATGCACTGCCTGAGAAGGTGGTGCAGGCAATTACAATTGAAGCATTCAAAAGGGAATTAGACTGCTATGTGAAAAGGAAGAATGTGCAGAAACGGGGAGAAGGCAGAGGAATGGAACTGAGGGAGCTGCTCCTTCAGAGAGCCGGTGCGGACACGATGGGCCGAATGGCCTCCTGCGCTGTAACAAATCTGTGATTCTGTGGAATAAGGAGCTGGCAGCGAAACAAAACAAATATTTTGGGCTGGATTTTGTTCCCAGCCCGACGTTGGGTTCCATGGCAGGAGGTGCCGGAGAATCTGAGTGGCAGCAGCTGCCACGGAACCTGACGCCGGGATTGCTGGACCTGATTCTCCCATGTGCAGGATAGGCTGATATCGGCCTTCACGCCCAGAGGCCAGTTGTGGCCATTAAGTGGCTATTGACGGCCAATTAACAGCCTCTTCCCGCCGCCACTAGGATCTTACCAGCGGCGGGGGGGGGTGGGGGGGGGGCCTCCGCCACGTGGGGGCGACACCTTGGAAAATGAGGCACCCTTCCTGCGGGCTTTGGGGATGGGGATCCCTCCTTGTTGGGCAATTTGTTGCCCATAGAGTACCCCCCGCCCCCCCCCCCCCCCCCCCGGAACCACTGTAACCCCCAGGCCTCCTCCCCCTGGACCGAACCCCCTCAGCCGGATCCTTCTGGGCAGACCCTGGCAACCCCAGCCCCACTTACCTGCATCCCGGGGTCTCCTCCATCTTGGCCACTGCAGGCCTTCTGCAGTACCAGAAGTGGCCACCGCTCCTGGTGGCACTGCCAATACTATTGAACTTCTGGCCTTGTGATTGGCCGGCAGCTGTTGCGGTGGGGTGGGAGAGTAGGATCACTGTCCCCATTAAGTGTTTAAAGGGACGGGGTTCCTGCCTCTTTCAACTTTGACCTCAAAAGACTGGAGGATTGTTCCGGGGTCAGAAAAAATGCAGAGCCAGGGTTCCCCCTGCCTCTCAGCCCTGTGCCAACCCCCACTTCCTGCATAAAATCCAGCCCTTTGTGTCTGTCTTCATGGAGGAAGATACAAAATCCTCCTAGAAATACTGAAGAACCAAGGTGTGAATGAGGAATTGAAAGAAGTTAGTATTTATTTAAAAAAAAATTAGGACTGGATAAATCGCTTGGACCTGATGATCTACATCCTAGAGTGTTGAAAGAGGTGGCTGTAGAGATAGTGGATGCATTGGTGATATTATTCCAAAATTCTATAGATACTGGAATGGTTCCTGAAGATTGGAAGGTAGCAAATGTGATCCCACTATTTAAGAAATGAGGGAGAGGCAAAATGGGGAACTACAGACCTGTTAATCTGGCATCAGTTACAGGGAAAATGCTAAAATCTAGTATAAAGGATGTGATAACTGGACACTTGGAAAATAATGGTAAGATTGGACAGAGTCGACATGCATTTATGAAAGGGAAATCATGTTTGACAAACCTGTTGGAGTTATTTGAGGATGTAACGAGCAGAATAGATAAGGGGAACCAGTGGATTTGGTGTATTTGGATCTTCAGAAGGCTTTCAATAAGGTCCCACATAAGAGGTTAATAAGCAAAATTAGAGCACATGGAATTGGGGGTAATATTTTGTTCCCAGCATGGATTGAGAATTGGTTAATGGACAGAAAACAGAGAGTAGGAATAAACGGGTCATTCTCAAGTTGGCTGGCTGTAATTAATGGGGTACCGCAAGGATCAGTGCTTGGTCCCCAGCTATTCACAATCTATATCAATGATTTGGATGTGGGGACCAAATTTTCAAGTTTACTGATGACACAAAACTAGGTGGGAATGTGAGTTGTGAGGGATGCAAAGAGGCTTCAAGGGATCTAGACAAGCTAAGTGAGTGGGCAAGAACATGGGAGATGGAATATAATGTGGAAAAATGTGAAGTTATCCACTTTGGTCAGAAAAACAGAAATGCAGAATATTTCTTAAATGGTGAGAGGTTGGGAAGTGTTGATGCCCAAAGGGACCTGGGTGTCCTTGTTCATAAGTCACTGAAAGCTAACATGCATGTGCAACAAACAGTTAGGAAGGCAAATGGTATGTTGGCCTTCATTGCAAGAGAATTTGAGTACAGGAGTAAAGAAGTCTTGCTGCAATTGTATAGTGCCTTGGTGAGACCACACCTGGAGTATTGTGTACAATTTTGGTCTCCTTACCTAAGGAAGAATATACTTGCCATAGAGGGTTTGCAACAAAGGTTCACCAGACTGATTCCTTGGATGGCAGGATTGTCCTGTGAAAAGAGATTGAGGAGGCTGGGCCTGTGTTCTCTGGACTTAAGAATGAGAGGTGATCTCATTGAAGTATACAAAAATCTTACAGGGCTCGACAGGGTTGATGCAGGAAGGATGTTTTCCCTGGCTGGGGGGTGGGATTCTTGAACTAGGAGAGACAGCCTCAGAATAAGTAGTAGGCCTTTTAGGACTGAGATGAGGAGGAATTTCTTCACTCTGAGGGTAGTGAATCTTTGGAATTCTCTACTCCAGCAGGCTGTGGAGACTCAGTCATTGAGTATGTTCAAGACTGAGATCGATAGATTCTGCATATTAAGGATATCCAGGGATATGGGGATAGTGCAGGAAAATGGTGTTGAAGTAGAAGATCAGCTATGATCTAGTTAAATGGTGGAGCAGGCTCGAGGGGCTGAATGGCCTACTCCTACTCCTATTTCCTATGTTCTTATCTAAAAGATGCACTGACTTAACTCACCAAGCGACCTTCAACAGTACCTTCCAAACCTGACCTTTACCACCTAGAAGAACAGGGACCGCGCACACATAGTAACACCAGCACCTGCAAGTTCTCCTCTGTGTCTCACACCATCCTGACATAGAAATACATTGCCATTCCTTCACTATTGTTGGGTCAAAATCCTGGAACACTATCTAACAGCATTGTGGGTGTACCTGCACCATAAGGTCTGCAGCGGTTCAAGAAGGCAAGTGGTTCACCAGCACCTTCTCAAGGACAATGAATGCTGGCCTGACGCCCACATCCCACAATTTGTAAAACATTCTACAATAGGTGAAATCTAACACCCCCTCTGTCCCACCCTCGCTCCCATACATATATTTTTTGTGATTATGCGAGGTTAAGATGCCGTATTTTGGTTTGGTTGTTAGAGCTGTTGATTGATCAGATTTACACCAATTTATTGGTTATTTTTAAGTGTCTGATCATTTAAATAACTCCTCTCGTGCTGGGTACAGCACTTGTTACTGACACTTATTTACCATTAAAGTATTAGCATGTTTTCCTTTTTGATAGTAAACTCACTATCTTTTTCTGTGATGCACTAGCTGAGGCAAAACTGTTCTGTTCAAATTCAGTGATAAGAGGTGAATACATTTCGCATAGGGTGTACTACTTCTCAAATGTTTCTCTTTCCCCAAAGGAAAACAGTTGCGATTAAGATGTTGAGGGTAGCATGTAACCACTGTTATGGGACCATGCATTAGTGCTTCAGTGGATTGTGTTGTCTTGCTGCAATTTGCAGCCTCTCTTTTTGCTCCCATGATTTGGAAAAACAATGATAGATTATTTAAGTTTCAGATACTTGAGGTAAGATTGAAGTACAAAACCATAAACAGAAAAAATCTGCAAGTTACATTGCATTTTCTGCCTTCCCACTATTGGCTCTCCATATACTGTGTTTTGGTTGAGAATAAGTGAAGGGTTCTTGTGCTTCTGTCAATGCTGCTGCTTTTAACTAGTCAAAAGGAGGTGAACAAGAGTGGCCAAGTATAATTTACCCTATAAATTTTGATCCCTTGCTTCCTGCGGAAAAGTGCCCAGCTTCAGCATTGGGAAAATTAGCTGAAATAGGAACTTTTCAGAAGAGAGTCATGTAAGGTGGCACTAGTTTAGGATTAAAGAGCTTTAAAGTAGTATATTTTTGGAACTGTGTGAACATCAAAAGTGTTGTGCAGTATTTCAGTGCTCTCCTGGCTGGTCTCCTATCTTCCACCTTCCTTGTGCCCATATCCTAACTCACACCAAGTCCCGTTCCCCATCACCTCTGCTTACTGATCTACATTGGTTCCCAGTCCACCATTGCAAGTTCAGAGAGAGACAAGTTAGAGTGAGCATGGGGAGCACAGAAATTGAGACGGCTGAAGTCACGCTGGCAGTTCTCAATGAAAAGATCTAGAAAGGGTAAGAGGCCAGAGGGAGGGGTCCCTGTGGATTGGGAATTCTGATAATGGGAGAAAAGATCTGCTGTGTGGGGGGAAGATTCCCAGCCGAAGAAGTTGGCACAAGGTTGGCATTTGTTAAGGTGGTGGCATAAGGGAATGAAGTTGAGGCCTTTGCTGAGGATTGAATGTGCAGGCTGATGAGATGGAAGGTGGGGACCAGGGTAAATCTATTGTGATTCTGCAGAAAGTTGGTGACAAGGAGGGGCAAGGCAATGGAGAGATTTTAAGACGAGAACAAGAATGTTAAAAATCGAGGACTGATCGCTCGCTGTATTTGCTGTTGAGATATGGTGACCATTTTGTGGAACACTTCCGTTCAGTCTGCAAGTGTGACCCAAGCTTCAGGTCGCCTGTCATTTTAATTCTCCATCCCACTCCCACTCTGACCTCGTCCTCCTCTACTGTTCCAATGAAGCTCAACATAAGCTTGAGGAACAGCACCTCATCTTCAGTGAGGCAGTTTACAGCCTTGAAAATTCAACATTTGAGTTGAATAATTTCAGATCATAAACTCTGCCCCCATTTTTTCAGATGGCGGTTGTTGATTATTCTGCTACTTCTATTTACAGCTCCTACAGACCAATCTTTTGTTTCTTGTCCCATGACTATCTCCTTTTGCCTTGAAGCATCATCCCTTTTTGTCATTTAATCTCCTTCCTTCCACCCTATCACAGACCTTCCATTTTGTTCCGGGCTGATTGATTTCACTGTGTATATTTAAGGTTAGTTTGTTAGTAATGAGGGCTATAAAGTTGTCAAATGTCCATGGGTAGTTTTCATTTGATATAAATTTACCAGCTTTTGATTGCGTTCCCAAGATCTTGTCCTTTCAGATGTGGATGTCTCTAAAGATATCAGGTAGAACAATGATGCAGCTTGGAACGCTGGTGATAACATGCTTGTCAGTAGTGCTTACAAAAGTGAAGAATTAAGAATATCATAAGCATATTATTTATCATTCAAGTGGAACTTGTTATGTAATGGTTCAATTGATTGTGTGCATCAGTATGCTAAATAAGCCCAGGAGCAATAATGAGTTCTGTGTTGTTTCTGGTAGACATATTTAAGTGCATTATTTACAAGTAATCTGTTTGATTTACCCTGATATAAACATTCTATTCAGCTTCTGTTATAATTTTGCAGCATAATGCACCAATTCCTCAGGGTGGACGAGGTGCTATTCAGTTTGTCACCCACTACCAGCATTCCAGCGGTCAGAGACGCATCCGAGTTAGTACAGTAGCCAGAAAGTAAGTTTGTTGCAGGTCCTTTAATGCATAAGCAGCTTTAATTTTATCATACACTATTTGGATTAAGCTTTAAAATTCACTTTTCTTTTCAACAGTAATGCTTTAATTCAAGTTGCACTCAGATTTGTTAACTTTGTACTTGTCTGTTACTCTAATAACCTACAAGAAACGCTGGAAATACACATCAGGTCTGGCAGCATCTGTGGAGAGAGAGGCAGAGTTAACGTTTCAGGTCAGTGACCAGTTCTGAAGAAGGGTCACTGACCTGAAAAGTTAACTCTGCTTCTCTCTCCACAGATGCTGCCAGACCTGCTGAGTATTTCCAGCGTTTCTTGTTTTTATTTCAGATTTCCAGCATCCGCAGTATTTTGCTTTTACTGTAATAACCTACTTCGATCTATGTTATCTATTTCTCATCATTTTAAAGTCTTCAAATCATTTTTTCTCAGATGAAAGCCTGTTCACTTCTGTAAATTAATCTTTCTAAATTGCAGCCCAAAATCCCAGAATCATCCCTGCTTTTTTGGACGGGCTGTAACACATTCTAGCTAACATTGTGGGCAGTTTTCTAAATGTGACCAGTTTGGAATTATAATTAAATGTTCTTGAGATCTTGTCCAATATTTTTAGTTTCCTAACTTTTCACACAGATTAGATGGATTAATGCTAAACTATCTCTATTGTGGATGTGCTTGTTGTTTCCAGTATTGGTGCAAATAATTCTACATCAAAAATATGTACCATTCCTTAGCCCATTATATATTTCTGAATTATATCAGTCTTCCTTATGTTTGTCATCTGGATTGATATTAGTAAATCTATATAATTATAGTCAAAAGTTTTATGTCTAGTGTACATCTGTCGTCCATTGGGAATCTATACACCACATCTGAAAGTATCACATGGTGCTCTTCTCATGCAAAGTTTCCATTTACACCTGATTGACTCAAATATCATTCATCATAAAGTGATATAATCTGATTAAACAGTACTGACTGCCTCAAATATTAATAACTAGGTAGGAAAGCAACTAATTTAAAAACTAGCATGGAAGTAAATTACCAATGAAGAAACTGCAAGCAAATGCCAATAAAGAATTAGCAAGGAGGAGAATGACATTGCTCACTATATTTTTTGAAAATGCTTTCAACTGCCATCTTGTTTAGTCAGTATTTTATGAATGTAGTACTAAAATAAGGCTTGTAGTATAATGAAGACCTAAAATAATTCACGCAAAAAATTCAGATTTACCCAGAAAATTGTCTATATTTGTTCTTCCCAGAGATGTACCCTCTCCCAGGGGTCTGGGCCTGAATTTTGCTTCTTTCCTGCAACTTTCATTGTTCAGCTGACTCCTGACGTTTTTCAGGCCTCTGCACAAGCACAACCTCAGAATGAAATGTCAGTCATGCAGCAGCTGCTCCAACCATAGAATTTTAAAAAAAAGAAAGCAAAATACCTACAGAACTTTGGAAATCTAAACCAGAGCAGAAAATTCTGGAAACACTATGCAAGTCGGGCAGCGTCTGTAGAGAGAACAAATCAGTCAACATTTCAGATATGGACCTTTTATCAGAACTGCAACATTTAAAGATGGAGGTATTTTAAAAGGAACAAAACAAACAGAATAGGGAGGGGAAAGTGCACACATACAGGTGCACGCACAGACATATAAATAAAATAGTGTCAGCTGTGGCTCAGTTGGTAGCACTCTTACCTCTGACTCACCAGGACTTGAGCACATTTATCAAGGCCAACGCTCCTGCGCTGCACTGTCGGGGGTGCTGTGTTTCAGTTTCAGATGAGATGTTATACCAAGGTCTCATCTGCCTGCTCTGGTGGATGTAAAAGATTCCATGGCACTATTTCAAGTTATCCCCAGTGTCCTGACCAATATTTATCCCTCAATCAACATCACAAAAACAGATTATCTGGTCATTATCATATTGCTGTTTGTGGGAGTTTGCTGTGCGCAAAATTGGCTTGCCACATTTCCTGCCTTACAACAGTGATTACACTTCAAAAAAAAGTACTTCATTGGTTGTAAAGCACTTTGAGACTTCCTGTGGTTGTGAAAAGCTCTATATAAATACAAGTCTTCTTTTTAGAATGACCTATAAAGTGCTTGATTGGAGAACAGGAGATGGTTAAGTGGCAGAAATGATCTTGGCATGAGACAATAGACTTAATACAAGAAGTCAAATAAATAAGGCAACTACAAGACATGGAGAGTGTGAAAAAAACTTAGAGGTGGAGGTTAGGCAGGTAGAGAAGCAGCAGCCTTAAAGTTTGATAGAAAAAAAACAGATCAATGCCAAGGAAACTCCCCATCCTAAGCTTTGCCAGAGATAGATATGTGTGTGTTTTAATATCCTTCTTCCCCTTGTTCTGTTCCATTTTCAGTGCCTAGATGGGATGCCCTGATAGGTTGCTCCCACCCAAGTTCAGTATTTATGCTCCTAGTCTAAACAGGCCTGACAGAAGACTGGACCCCTGGAACAATGGGCTTGCCCTAGCCTAAGTAATCCAAATCCATTCCCACCTGGTGCCCAGAAGGAAAACCACAGAAACCTAATTTTATTATGTACTAGAAGTATCTTCTTCCATATCATTTATGAATAATGTTGGGGGATCAAAACAAGACTTACAGAACTCATCTGAACATTCCCTCCCTGTCATTGCTATCCACTTTCAATTTCAGTGAGCGTATTTATCTATCGTTAATTCCATGAGCCTTAATCACCTCTAAAAAGCTTGTATCTGAAACTTTATAACATGGCTTCTAAAAATGCATGGAAATTATATATCCAGTGGATAACTCTCCACGAAATCAGTTCCTCCGCAAAGCATTTTACTTGTTGATGCACCATCTATTGCTTCAAAAAACACATGCTGGTACATTCTCCTATTGCCTCTGCTCTTTTACTGAATATTTGTGGTAGTCCTGTAAATCCTCTTGAGCATTTTCCCCACTATAGATGTTACATGTACTAATTCCTTGCTGTTCTACTTTGGCCAACAATAATGTAATCCAGTTCACAAAAGTTTCCTGGCTGTGTGGACTGTTTCAGTGCAGCAGGGTTGATTCTGGGATTGGAGGGGAGAGTGGAGAAAGAATGGCCATTTTAAACTGACTTGGCTTCTCTTTATTTTCCAATATAAAAACATTGGATTCCTAGTAATTACATGATGAACTGTACTTCATAACTGAAACAATTATTAGAAACAGAGGGGTCACAATGAGATTTAGCCTACTGCTAATATTTGCTTTGATTCTTAGCTGGGCAGATGCACAGAGTCAACTTCAGAACATAGAAGCTGCATTTGATCAGGAAGCATCAGCTGTGCTGATGGCAAGACTGGGAGTTTTTAGGGCTGAGTCTGAAGAAGGCCCTGATGTACTTCGTTGGTTGGACAGGCAGCTTATCCGACTGGTAAGGACATCAAGTACCTGTGTTCAATCTAAAGACAGTTGACTAGTTTTAAATGGATTCTGTACCAACTTTAAACCTACTAACTACTTTCTCCCCCTTTTTCCATCAGTGTCAGAAGTTTGGCCAGTTCCACAAAGATGATCCTAACTCCTTCAGACTTTCAGAAACATTTTCCCTTTATCCACAGGTAAGTAGAATAACAAAATGAATTGCTTGGAGAATATATAAAGTTATAATCCTAAATTGTTTAAAAAAAAAGTGTTCTGCAGGTTGATAGGATAATCTGTGAAAATGGCCTCAAACAAGGAAATACTCTGCAGTACCTTCACAAAACCATTTCCTGAAGATTCAGTTGCAGCCATCTTCAAATAGATGGAGAGTGTATTGTGACAGCACACACAAATTGCTTCTAATAATGCTTTTCAAGCTCCCTTGTTGCCTCAGTTGGTAAATACATTGTATGACAATACTGAATACTACAGACTTGGGATGACCTAGATTCAATCCCTGGGCAGTGCTGCGTTAGCTTATCTCAGTCATAGGTGTAGTGGGATGCTACAGTTATCCTAAAGAAGGGTATAAATCAGCCAGAGGTTCTACTTCTAATCAACTAGTGGCTCTCCTGTAGAGTTTGTGTCATTGACTACACTTCAAAAAGTACTTCATTCGCTGTAGAGCACCTTGAGACTTCCGGTGGTCGTGAAAGGCGCTATATAAATGCATGTCTTTTCTTTTTGAACATCTGGTGGGTAAAGGAATGGTCTTGGGCATGATTTCATCCCCTCTCAAAGTGTGTGAATGGCCTATCAAAATTGTCCAGGCTCACCCATGAAGAATCGCTATTTGAGAAAGGAACTGTAACACAATAGGGCGGCACAGTGGTTAGCACCGCAGCCTCACAGCTGCAGCGACCCGGGTTCAATTCTGGGTACTGTCTTTGTGGAGTTTGCAAGTTCTCCCTGTGTCTGCGTGGGTTTTCTCCGGGTGCTCCGGTTTCCTCCCACAAGCCAAAAGACTTGCAGGTTGGTAGGTAAATTGGCCATTATAAATTGCCCCTAGTATAGGTAGGTGGTAGGGAAATATAGGGACAGGTGGGGATGTGGTAGGAATATGGGATTAGTGTAGGATGAGTATAAATGGGTGGTTGATGGTCGGCACAGACTCGGTGGACCGAAGGGCCTGTTTCAGTGCTGTATCTCTAAACTAAACTAAACAATATAAGTCAGGAGAATGGGGAAAAAATAGCAAGCTCTATCGACTGTGCCTATGCAGTAGGGTCAATTCTGGTATTGGAGGAAGTGCTCAGCAGTGATCTATAGAATTTATTAATAGCTTAGAATGTCAGTAGGAAATGCTTCTGTATCCATTGAGAGTTAGTTGTGTTTACTTCCTTCTATAATTCAGCAACAGTCAATGTCAAATAGATCTCAAGGAAAGCATTCTGAACAGGAGGCTGCCTTTGAATGAATGTCCTTTAGAAAAAAAGTTCTACTCAGGAAGGCACTTCAAAAAAAAGAAACCCTGCAAGAGAGATTTCTATGTATTTCAGTCCAGAAACTGCATTACATCACATCTCCTGGACAGAAGGATCTGCTCAACTGACATGCTCAGGTCCTCTACCAGCCATTGGGACAGGCATATTTCTTCCTCCAGGATGCTAATTATGTCACTGAAGCTCAGCCTGGGGAGCTTTCTTCTGTGGGATTTGATAGGGCACAAATGTATTCTGACTTAGCCTGTGATGTCTTGAGTAACTTTTTATGGTATCATTTTAGTTTATGTTCCATCTGAGACGATCCCCTTTCCTTCAAGTTTTCAATAATAGCCCTGATGAATCGTCATACTACCGCCATCATTTCATGCGACAAGATCTAACGCAGTCTCTCGTTATGATTCAGCCTATTCTCTACTCTTACTCTTTCTATGGACCCCCTGAGGTGAGCCATAAATAATACATTAAAAAGTTGTTTTACCAAGTTTATTCCACAATTGAAAGATACTGCATAACTGAGTTCTGAAGTTTTTATGCTCAAAATGCTTGCCCTAATTATGTCTTACATGACTTTTATGTGGCATCGTTTTAAAGCAAATTAAATCTGGAAGATCCTACTTTGTGGTTTTTAACCTATCTCAACCAAAATGGCAGTGTGATGTATAATTGGTCTCTGCACCTGGGTTGTTAAGGGAAAATAGCATTGTTGATCCTGATTGTTACCCATCAGCTCATGCTAGAACTGCTTGTGTATTGATTGAAGCCTTTCCCTGTAGTAGAATAGCCTGTTGTCATTCATTGTTGAGGCAAACACATCACAATGGCCACTTAGGCAAGATACTTAAGGGGACTAGGGCCCGTAAACTGTAGTCCAACAAGAAAACAACCCCTATGTATCCTGTTGCATACTGTATTCTAGTGAGAGTCTGTATATCTCATGTTTTTTTCCCCCTCAGTTTATGTTTATGCTCTTTTCTGGTTCCTTACACTTTTGTGTTGTAAGTACAGTAGCCAAATGTGGACACCATGCCCTCATCTTTATATTCTACAATACATTTATACAGTTTTATATACTACTCGTAATTTATTTCCTGCCTTGAAAAATGCAAACAAACAGGAGCTCTAAACTAAAAATAAAACGCTGCAGATGCTGAAGACCAGAAACAAAAATAGAAAACCCTAGAGACAGTAAGCAGGTCAAGAAAACATGAGTCACTTGACGTTTCAGGTGTAAACCCTCCCTCAGAAATGAAAGATATTAAGAAGGAACCAGAAAAGAGGAAAAAGTGGGAATAAAACACAAAACCAGACACAGGAAATGAGAGTGACCAGTAAAATGCTGTGGTGGAGATCAGGAAATGATTAAAGGGCAGAGCGATGTGCACAGGGAATCGAAGGAGGCATAATGAACACTATAAAAAGATATGTACAAAACACTTGGGATGGGAGAAGAGCTAAAGGGACATGGGTAAGTAGAATGGAAAGCATGAAACATTGAAAAAGTGGAACAGACAGCAGTGGCCCTGGTGTCTGGTGAAAGAAATAAGTAAGTAGGTTGATGCCAAGGGTGTAGACCACCCCGCCAGCAGTGTTCCAAGGGGGAAAATGGAGGTGCCCACCCCAGCACTCGCATCCTCCATCTCCACTGGATGGTGCTTGGGAGCTTATATATGTTCTGCAGAAATAGTATCAGTATTTGTGTAATAGAGGTCTTGTTTGTCTTAAGTAATGGTAATCATTTGTTCATCCTTGCCTTCAGCCAGTTCTTTTAGACAGTAGCAGCATCTTACCAGACCGAATACTCCTCATGGACACTTTCTTCCAGATTGTTATCTATCATGGAGAGGTTAGTGTTCAATGAAATAGTTTTAGAAAATGTAATTCTGTCTATACTGGTAGTTTTCAGAAATACACCAGAAAACAATCAGTTCCTCTAAAGTTCATCATTTCACATCAGCTTGATAGGCCAGGTGTCACTAACTTTTGGTGAGGGTCTTAACTCCCAAACAATAATCAGCACAAGGGCGAATTTCACAGATCTATCATAAGACAATTCCATGTCTTTATTTTTATCAGTAGTATGTGTGGTTGGATATATAATTAAATTGAAGTACATGGAATTGCTTTATACATATATTGACAGAAAAAGCAGCAAATCATGAACATAAATCTTTTTATTTATCATTGAATGCAGGACACTAAATATATATTACTACTTTTAACTTTTTTGTGAATTAGAAAAGTCAACATTGTTTTTATAAGCAAGTCATTTAAATTTTGATTGTAGATCAGGCATAGCCAGTGTCATGTGTCCTATGCCATGCACCTTCGCCAACTATGTGCCAAGACAAAGGATTAGCAACCTGATCCTCAGAGCTGTGCCCCAACTGCATGCTCCCAGCAACAAGGGGTTCAATAAATTTACATGCCATTCTGTAGGTCAATCAATCCATGTGAGTGGCCAATAAATAGCCTTAGCGTTTTGTATAGGCTTCTTAAATGTTCAGCCAACAATTTTCATCTGTACTCCTCAGAAAAGATTGGGGATGAATCAGCAGCAGAGAAAACAGGGAATGCAGGACTGACCAAACGTTGCAACAAATTTACAGAGGCTGCATTTGTTCAAGGAATGATATAATGAATAACAAAGGGCAAAAATAGAATGAAACTTCTCATCACCTACTGAATTGTATTTAGAGGAAAGGACACTTAGTAACTGAAGTACATTGATCTTACTGAAAGCTTCAGATGATGGGTATACTGGAAAACACTTGTATGATTTCAGCTGAGCCCCTATCTGAGAGTGTTGCCTTGTATTCCTTATTCTTCGTATAATAGCTAATCAGTCTAGCAAATGCTATCTCTCAGGAATTTTATTTTAATTATTAGAGTATCTTATGTAGTAACATGTTCCAAGATGATCCAGAGTTTAGAATAGGTATTAATAATTTGCTGAAGTTCTTTGGGATTTTAATGGCACTTGAGACAACATAAATTAGTAGTAGATACATTTCTGCAAGCTCTCCTGGATGATGCACAGGAAATCCTTCAGACCTGATTCATAACTGTGTCTTATTCAAACACTTTCAAACTGGCTGGATAAATATACTGTCCCCAGTCCAGGGGAGAGTAGCAGTCTCTAATAATTGATCTAATACAGCACAAAAACTTTCAAAGTATGCAAACTAATAATGTTTGATCAAATATAATGTTAATTTACATAGTTCTTTCAAACTGATGCAGACACTTTTGTATAATGAGTTGTAATGAACTATGGCCCAAAATCCCCGTAATTTTTTATTAATGGATCTACCAGTAGTATCTCTAGTAATGGCACAGACGCGCCAAGTGGCCTCTTTCTGTGCCGTAAACGTCCTATGATTCTAATGTGTAAGTATTGAACAGTGATTAGTAGTTGGTCGCACTATTTTTTAGTTTGTTTAGAAATGTCACGCATGCACTAGACAATTATTTTTTTCCATTTTTTGAAGTAAATATTAGAAATCTTTTTCTAAGTGTGCTTAAAAAAAAAAATTATTTGTATATTGTATGAAGGTTTTGCTCTTTCTTTAGACTATAGCTCAGTGGCGGAAGGCTGGCTATCAAGACATGCAGGAGTATGAGAACTTCAAACAGCTTCTGCAAGCTCCCCTGGATGATGCACAGGAAATCCTTCAGACTCGATTTCCAATGCCACGTTATGTTGACACGGAACATGGTCAGAGTCAGGTGCATGAATCATATTTAATACTTATCCATCTAAAGGGCACGCCCTTGAAGAAATGCTGAAACAAAACTTTGGGAAAGAAAGAAACCATTTGATTACCCTCCATTCTCTTCTAGCTGACAAAAAGTGAGGTCTTGTCATATCCATTTAAAAGGATCGTGTGTACAAGTTGCTTTTAATGTTTCCAAGTGTAACTTCTAACAGTAAAACACTGTGCTAATATTGTAGCTTGAGATTTTTCCCTCTAAATTATTCATATAACTATACTTTAGGCAGTTCAAAAAAAAGTTACTAGCAGTGTCTCAAATCTGGTGTGTGCTGATTTTTCTCATTTGGTCAAACCTGGTAAACATGGTAAGTTGACTGAGAGTTTGTGGGGGCAGGCAGGATTGCAGATGCTTTTGCTTTCATTTTCCACCTATGTGTTCACAAAAAAAAACTCTGACTGACCACAGGATGTTACGGCTTTGCAGATGTGCCTAGCTCAATCCAAAATTTGCAATGTGAAAAAGAGAAATGTTTTTTAAAATATCTTTTGAAGTTGACCCTAATTGGCTTTTTTTTCCCTTTAGGCTCGATTCCTTCTATCGAAAGTGAACCCATCACAGACTCATAATAATTTGTATACGTGGGGGCAGGTTGGTATCCTCTATGAAGATTTTATTAAATATGCCATATTTTCATGGTAAATAGCTACCTGCCAAACAGTTTTTATACCCAGAAGTCCTGCTTCTGTTTCTGCACAGTCCCCAACCCATTCATGTCAGCATCATTGGGTAATTTACTGTCTCTTTGGTAGGAAAAGATACAGATTAGTACCCTGGTATGATCTCAGTTGGGATTGCAGTATCATTTCTGCAGGTGGCCACAGTGACCCTATATTGGCGGAGTTGTGGGGTGGGGGGGGGGGAGGGGTGCGGATAAAGGCAGAATTCCTCCTCACTATCTACTGAGCTCTGCTGAAACATGTGTATGTGTGGGTATCCAATGAAGAAAGGATTGGGTTCATCTGTTTGCTACCCATGGTTAGATATCCTGCTAGTCCTCTCTATCCAGGACGTGAAGAATGAACATTTGACTGAATTACTAGAAAAGTGCGGATCTGTACTTTAGCATGAGTCAGCATCTTGGACAAAATTGGAAAGAAACCTAAAACCTAATGTTTGATATTAGTGATAATACAAATATTGGAGCCACTAAAATGTCTGTCATTGGCAAGAGACATGTTGAATTACCTGCCAATATTTCCATAATTGGTGTTTAACTCATTTAGGGAACATAAAGCCTAATTGTTTAATAATTAACAGTACTGAGTACAAGAATGGATGTAAAAGTGTTACCTAAACATTTATAGATATTAGCCTGGAAGTTATCAGTCAGCAACAAAGCAAGGGTGTTTTCCGCTGACCTCAAAGAAAGTTGTGCTGAGAGACCTAGCGATCTCTGTAGCAAGAACGTTAACAGTCTTGATGGGAATTGATTGCAGCATAGTTTAATGGGGATTCCCAGTGTCGAACTGCAATGATGTCATCAAACTAACCAGCCAGCCAGTCACATTAAAGAATTTCCACAGGCAGCCAACCAAAAGTGTCAGCTGTGGCTCAGTTGGTTATATGTTCAAGTCCAACTCCAGGACTTGAGCACAAAAATCAAGTGCAGTACAGGGGTATTGCTACATTACTGGAGGTGCCATCTTTTGGATGAAAGGTTAAATCTGTCTGCCCTCTCAGGTGGATGTAAAAAATCCCATGATACTATTTTGAAGAGGAGTAAGGGAGTTATTCCCGGTGTCTTGGCCAATATTTATCCCTCAATCAACATCACAAACAGATTATATGGTCATTATCATATTGCTTTTGTGGGTGCTTTCTGTGTGCAAATTGGCTGCTGTGTTTTCGATATTACAGCAGTGACTACACTTCAAAAAGTACTTCATTGGCTGTAAAGCACTTTGAGATGTCCTATGGTCGTGAATGGCGCTGTATAAATACAGGTTTTTTTTTTAACCAGGAAATGAAAAGCACTAATCAAATCACTAAAAGATTTTACAGAGTGCAAAATAAACATTGGGATATAAACATAGGGATACAGTAGAAATTGAAATATCATGAACAAACTTCAATTAAAAAAAGGTTTAAAATATCTAGTAATTAATCATCATGGAGACATTAGACAACATTCCACAAATATAAAATTGTTTTTTCAGGGCCAGATCGGTTGTTCAGCAGCTATTACTCAGGTTACTGTTAAAAACCCAGTTACACCTCACCGAACAAGGCTTAACTTTTTATGGGATTTTAAACAGTGATTTGAGAGCGGTTGCTTTCACTGATTGATGGCTCTGGGAGAAAGTCCACAGTGTAGCCTGTGGTGAAGCAGTGAATGACAGACTGCAACTTCAGGATTTCCAAGTTAATCTCCACTTGTGCTGAATCCTAAAGTTTGCAGTCAGGTTTAGAGGGGTAATGATGACGAACACTGAGTTTGTCATCAAAAAACCCACAAATTCCAGGCCATTAAGATACTGCCATGACCACTTTTATCCCTTAATATTTTACATTTTGGTTGCACTGTTAGAGAAATTGTATGTACTAAAATGTATTAGTAATAGGAGGAGGGGGAAAGGAGAGGATACTTTTTTCTTAAACTGAATCAGCCATTCAGTACAATCATGATTAGATAAAAATCAACTGTGAAAATTGATTTGGTAATATATTTTTGTAGGCAGAAAGAGTTTCTGCAAAAGAACAGCAAATTATGTAAAACAGTTTTATATGATTTTGGTTCACAGACTTATCCTATTTTAATAAGCCATGATCGCATTTTTATTTGGCCTATTTCTTCTCTAGGAATCTGGAGCACCTATCTTGACTGATGATGTTAGTCTTCAAGTTTTCATGGACCATCTAAAAAAGCTAGCAGTGTCTAGTGCATCATAAATCAATCTAACAATGGAAGAGCACAAGAAAAATGCTGGAAAATATTGAATGTTACATTTTTTTCTTTATTTTGGATTATAACAGTCTTGTGTCTCATCTTGCTTATGTTTGGTTACTTGGTATTTGATTGTGTTTAATTATTGATCTCACTCATTCCCAAAATCACTGCATTCTTAGAGAAACTTTGTTTTCTGGTAACATTATGTTCCTCTTTATTTTATCATTCCATCAAATATCTTCTATAAATGCAACAGCTAGTAATAAATAACTTAAGAATATTGACTGTGTATCTGTCTAAACTACTTTACAAGTTATTTACACAGATAATTGGTTTCTTTAGCCTGCTTTAAAATTATAATGTTTTAGGGTGCCTGTTCGTTAAAAGTAATTGTAAACGTATGTAGAAAGAATACTAAATTTGAAGACTATTTATGTTGCAAAATTATTCAGTGTAAATTTTCCAATAATTTGGGAAGATCATTTATGGGTAGCCTGTCATTATGTAGTTTATCTTTAGTCTGTTAGATACATCAGCTATGTAGAGATGGGAATCAGTTTGGGTGCAGGATCATACGAACTGGATTTGATTTTCCCTTTGTTTACACTTCTGCCTATCTGTGTAGACTTTAAGTTTTCAATCTGATCTTTCAATATGTAAATGGATTTGACTCTGACTTCTTGAACCTGAACTATGTAAAGTTAACCATTCTCATTTTTCTGGTAAAGATAAAGATCTAACTGCAAAAATATGCAGTGATGAAAATGGAATACACTTTTAATATTTGTGCATTTGTTAGCTAGTTCACAAGAAACAAAGTTACAAAATCAACGTAAAAGCATTGACACATTTATACATTTTTCCACAAGAAAATGCAAGTGAGATTTCAGTTGTATATTTAGTCAACCTTAAATGCTGGGTTATTTTTGAGTCAGTATGTTCTGCCACTGTCCTAATACCTTATTTTCTTACATTCAGAAGTGTGGCTTTCTGTATCTTAAATTGACTTTAATCAGTTATTCACAGACCCAAAAAGGAGCTCTGTCATCAGACTCTTGGGTCCTAATGAAATGACATCAGTGATGTATTTTATTCATTTAATAGCCAGTTAATTTTTGGACAGCCACTCTTTATAAAAAAAAAACCAGACAGCTCCAAAATGGGGTAGGCGCCCAAATAGATTGTGTGCCAGATTGAAAAGGTGAAGAAAAAGTGGAGTGTAATGTACCAATCAAGTTATCGCGGTTGAAAAATACTAGCTATTTAGGGTAACAAACTATGTAGGAAGGTGGCAGACAGGGGTCACAGAAGGAATGAGCAGACTCAAAAGCTAAATGATTGCAATGATGATGTAGAACTGTTAAAAAGATAACCAGCGAAGGCACTGAACTGGAAATACAGGAAAAGGGCAGTAGATTAAAGTAAATAAAAGCATTTTGTTTTATTCTTTCATAGGATGTGAGCATCATTGGCAAGGCCAGAATTTGTTGCCCATCCCTAATTCCCTTGAGAGGGTGGTGGTGAGCTGCCTTCTTGAACCGTTGCAGCCCATCTGTTCTAGGTACACTCACAGTGCTGTTAGGAAGAGAGTTCCAGGTTTTTGACCAGCGACAGTGAACGGCGATGTAGTTCCAAGTTAGGATAGTTTGTGGCTTAGAGGGGAACTTGCAGGTGGTGGTGTTCCCACGTGTCTGCTACCCTTGTCTTTCTAGATGGTAGAGGTTTGGAAGGTGCTGTCGAAGGAGGGTTGGCGAGTTGCTGCAGTGCATCTTGTATATAGTACATACTGCTGCAAACACCGATGGTGAAAAAGCAAGTCAGGATGATAGTGTGCTGGAACAGAACATACCTCCTGAATCAACTGGGAGAGGCAGTCTTTGACTTCTGGCTGCACTTCCTGAATTAGTTGAACATTTTTCTGCTGAATTTTTGAGTTCTGAGGCAGGATTGGCAAAAGGAAAATACATTTGACAGCTGAAATTAAGAAATGTACAACTGAATTGGCTGCTAAAATCTTGCCAATTTTCTTAATTGTAGCTTTTTCCCAATTTTCGTCACAGATCTGGCCTTCAACTCGGCCACAGTAAAAATATCCATGCAGTCCCTGTGGCCAAGAAGGGGGGGAAATGAGAAATGCAAAACAATTTGTATTTATATAGCAGCTTTAATGTAGTAAAATATACCTACGCACTCACAGCATTATCAAACAAAATTTGAGACAGAACTACATCAGACATTAGGGGCGGCACAGTGGTTAGCACTGCAGCCTCACAGCTCCAGCGACCCGGGTTCAATCCTGGGGACTGCCTGTGTGGAGTTTGCAAGTTCTCCCTGTGTCTGCGTGGGTTTTCTCCGGGTGCTCCGGTTTCCTCCCACAAGCCAAAAGACTTGCAGGTTGGTAGGTAAATTGGCCATTATAAATTGTATAGGTAGGTGGTAGGGAAATATAGGGACAGGTGGGGATGTGGTAGGAATATGGAATTAGTGTAGGATTAGCATAAATGGGTGGTTGATGGTCGGCACAGACTCGGTGGGCAGAAGGGTCTGTTTCAGTGCTGTATCTCTAAAACTAAAAACAATGAGAGGACATCAACCTGAAAAGTTAACTTTGTTTCTTTTTACTTATGATATTCAGACATGTAATTAAAAGCTTAGTCAAAGAGGTAGGTTTTAAGGAGCGTCTTAAAAGAGGAGAGAGGCAGAGAGATTTAGGGAGAGAATTCTGGCGCATAGGGCCTGAGCAGCTGAAGGCATGGAATAGGGTGCAAGACAATAAGATTTGAGGGGAAAGAAAAAGCCGTGGAGAATGTCTGAAACAGATGGAGAAATAGAGAATAGACAAATAGAGTAACAAATGAGAAAGGTCACTTCAAATGATGGGAGGGGGGTTCTCCAGCAAATAGAAAGAAAAATTATTTGCATTTATTGTGGGGATGGGGAAGGAAGTTTCTTAGCTTTTCCACCTGAAACAAAAACCAAAAAAAGGAACCCCTTATCATGTGTTTTATTGAATTATTGTAGATAACTTGGAATCCAGTGAAGTAGGCCAGTCACTAACCTTTTTACATAGTGTTTCTATATTAAAGTTACAGATACAACTACTTCAGTTTAACTTTGTAAGTGCCTGCCTATGGCTAAACTTTTCTCAACTCCATGATCTCCCCTGAAAGCTACTGGTTTAGATTTCCAAGTTAAAAGTTAAGGATATCATATAGCCCCTTCAAAAACCCAAATCATGCTGTCCATCTCATGGCAAATAAACAGAAATTTAATGTTTGGTTTGTCACAGCAAGTGAAGAACTTTTGTTTAAATAGAATATAGTATTGATTCTGCTATGATACTGTGTAGAATTTGGGGCATAAATGGATATGGCACACTTTGGACTTATTGCTGAGATGTTATGCAATTGTGTCCACTCATTCTTTAAATATATCAGCACACTGGGGACGATTTGCTATCATCTACGATAGTTTCCAGAGTAGGTGGAATCGATGCTAAACAGTCCATTATACAAGTTTTTGTAGCTAAAGTAATGAAGGTTGGTGATGGTGACTGAAAAAATATTTATATAGCACCTAGTCAGATTAAAACATTTTACAAACTTAGGAATTAGGAGCAGGAATAGGCTATTCGGCCCCTTGAGCCTGCGCTGCCGTTCAATAAGGTCATGGCTGATCTGATTGTAACCTCAACTCCACATTCCCGCCTACCCCCGATAACCTTTCACCCTCAATAACCTTTTATCCCTTTGCATATCAAGAATCTATGAACTATTTTACAGCACTTTCAGCAATTAATTACTTTGGTGGTGCATTAACTGTTTTGGAAGCAAACTTCTGACCCTCTGGTTGGTGCAGCCCTCTGTTTTATGGGTGAAGCAAGGAACAACCTCTTTTACAAGGTATTCAATGAATGATCCTGCACGTAATGCATCTTTCAACTATGTTATGCTCTTCAGATGATGGCAGCTCATGGTCGCAGTGTTGTCCTCCACTGCTCTTCAGACACAGCAGTTGTGGTTTCCTTGGAATTGTTGAGTGAACTCACCTATATAGAGGAATCAACTATGTGGATATGGAGGTCTGCATTATAAGCACAGTTTTGAAACTGGCAACATGTGGAAATATTTTAAAACCCAAGAGTATCGTGTAAGACTATGAAGTACTTCAAATGTTGATCAAAGTGGTTACTGACCTGCACAATTGTTTTGGAAGTGTCTGTATCTTGTTTACATCCATTGTAGAATGTGAAATTATGTGTGATCAATTATGGTAAAATAATAAATGCCATGTTAGAATATAAAAGGAAAAAATGCAACGTGATTAAATCTAGAGGATTAGCAAGGTATCTTCTCCTTGCTTACTTTATGGAATAGTAAGGCAAACCTGCTTTCCACAGGTAAATATAATTATTCAGAATGATCCCTTGCTGTTACTTCTGAAGCTACGGATCTGGACAACCTTATGCTTTCAATTATCATGACTCCTTTTAGTGCAACTTTTGCTGGGATCTTGCTGGTCATGGTCTGGTGTGTCTATGCCGGCTCTCGACAAGAGTAACACGGCTAGTCCTACTCCCCCACCATTACCCCGTGGCCCTGCAAATTTTCACTCTTCAGGTGTTTATCCCGTTCCCTTTTGAAAGCCACAATTGAATCTGCTCCCATCACACACTCGGGAGTGCATTCCAGATCCCAGCCCTTACGCTGCGTAAGAAGGTTTTTCCTCAGGATGATATTGGTTGTTTTGCCAGTCATCTTATATCGGTGTCCCCTGGTTCTCAACCCTACTGCCAATGGGAACCGATTCTATCTACTTTGTCTCGACTTCTTGTGGTTTTTAACACCTCTATCAAATCTCCTCTCAACATTCTCTAAGGAAAACAATCTTCAATCCACATAACTGAAGTTTCTCAGCCCTGGAACCATTATTGTAAACCTTTTCTGCAGCCTCTCTAAAGCCGTCACATCCTTCCTAAAGTGCAGTGTCCAGAATTGGGCACAATATTCCAGTTGACGTCAAACTATAGTGTTCTATAAAGGTTCATTATAATTTCCCTGCTTTTGTACTGTGTGCCTCTATATTTATAAAGGATCCTGTCTGCCTTAACAGCTTTCTCAACCTGCCCTGCCACCTTCAATAATATGTCCTCATATATCCCTACATTTCTTTGTTCCTGCACCCCCTTTAGAATTGTACCCTTTATTTCCTATTGCCTCTCCTCATTCTTCCTAACAAGATGATCACCACATTTCTCTGCATCAAATTTCATCTCCCATGTGTCTTCCCAGCCTGTCTATGTCCTCTTGAAATCTATCCCCATCGTCACCATTCACAATACTTCTGAGTTTTGTGTCATCTGCAAATTTTGAAAGTGTGCCCTGTACACCAAAGTTGAGGTCATTAATATATATCAAGAAATGCAGTCGTCCGAGTATTGATTCCTGAAGAACCCCACTGTATATGTTCCTTCAGTCTGAAAAGAAGTCACCATTACTCTGTTTCCTGTCACTCAGTCAACTTTGTATCTATGCTGCCATTGTCCCTTTTATTCCATGAGCTTCAACAATCCTATTATGTGGCATATTATAAAACACTTTTTGGAAGTCCATGTAAATCATTATCATTCCCCTCATCAACCCTCTCTGTCACCTCATGAAAAAACTTAAATCAATTTAGTTAAACATAATTTGACTTTAACAAATCAGGCTTTCCTTAATTAATCCACACATGTCCAAGTGACTATTAATTTTGTCCTGGATTATAATTTCTAAAAGCTTTCCCACCACCGAGGTTAAACTTATTAGCTGTAGTTGCTGGGTTCATCCTTATCCCCCTTTTTGAACACAGTAAAATGTTTGCAATTCTCCAGTCCTCTGTGACTACATCTGCATCTAAGGAGTATTGAAAGATTATGGCCAGTGTGTCTGCAATTTCCTCCCTTACTTCCCTCAGTGTCCTTGAATGCATCCCATCTGGTCCAGATAATTTATTAACTTTAAGTACAGCCAGTCTTTCTAATACCTCCTCTTTATCAATTTTTAGCCCACCCAGTATCTCAAATACCTCCTCCTTCACTACGACTTTGGCAGCATCATCTTCCTTGGTAAAGATGGATGTAACATACCCATTTAGTACTCCAGCCAAGCCCTGTCTCCATGCATAGATCCCCTTTTTGGTCCCTAATTGCCCCACCCCTCATCTTACTACCTTTTACCATTTACATGTCTATAGAAGACGTGAGCTAGCAGTCTCCTCTTATACTCTATTTTTGTCTCTCCCTTTTTCACTCTTACCGCCCACCCCCGAACTTTCCATATTTAGCTTGGTTCTCACTTGTATTACCCTGTCTTACCCTCCCTTTTTCTGTTTCATCTTACTCTCTGTCACTTTTGTCATTCAGGGAACTCTGGCTTTGCTTGCCCTTTCTTTCACCCTCATGGGAATGGACCTCGACTCCACCTGAGCTATATCCTCTTTAAAGGCAGCCCATTGTTCCATTAGTTTTGCCTGCCAATCTTTGATGCCAATTTACCTTGGCCAGATCAGTTCTCACTCTATATAAATTGGCCCTCCAATGTATTTTTACTTGTCCCTTTGCATAGCTAACCTATGATCACTATTCCCTAAACTATTCTACTGATGCTTGATCAACTTGTCCTCTCTCCTGCACCATCTCTTCAGCCATGCATTCATCTGCTCTATCCTCCTATTTCTATGCCCACTCGCCTGTTGCACCGGCAGTAATCTGGATGTTTGAGGTCCTGCTTGCTAGTATGCTCCCTTGGAGCTCATTCCTATTAGGTCTCACAGTGCTCTTACTCTCCATCACTCCTTTTATCCCCGCTGTGCTCTCCGGGCTCCCACTGTTCTCACAATGCTTTCTAGCTCAGCGCCAGTCTATCTCTGCTGTTCTCACAGTGCACTCTCTCTTCCCGCTGCTCCTTTTATCCCTGTTATGCTCCCGGGCCTCCCGCTATTCTCATTGGTGATGATATGTGCCTTTCCATTCCATATTTAGATCTTTTGCTTTTTACAAAATTGCTTTCTTAAATCATGATTATGTTCCATGGTTTTAGCAAGGCTTTTCTGATGCCTCCATCAGTAAATATACCATGATAACTGAGCCACATACACCAGAAAGATCCATGTTTGATTCTACGTCTTTCCCACTAAACAAGGCGTTACGCGATGACATCATCTACACATGAGCCAATCAGTCCCGGCCATGCGGAATAACTCATGCGCAGAGCTGTCTGATGACATCAGCTGCCGGCTGAGTAGTTCAGCCACTCATACAATCCAGTTAATTGTAGTAACCAGAGGAGGAGTGAGATGAAGTAAAGTTCACTCCAATTAAATTGCTTTAACCCCGGAACAATAATTTCAGATCCTAGTAATCCTGCTGTGAGATAGATAGCTGTTCAGGAACAGGTAAGGTTACCAGCTTTTGCAAAATTTGAAACTGTTGACAGCACCTGGCTTTTAACAACTTGCATTTCAATAGCGCCTTTAATGTAATAAAATGCCCCAAGGCGCTTCACAGGAATATTATCCAACAAAGAAGGAGGCAATCGGACAGGTGACCAAGAGCTTTACCAAAGAGGTAGCTTTTTAACGGGGGAGAGAGGTTTCGGGAGAGAATTTCAGAGCTTGTCCGAATGGGCTGAAGGTATAGTGACTAATTGAGGAGTGAAGGAAATGGGGGACTGACTGAAGGTCAAGGTAGAATTCCTGGAGGATTGTAGGGCTGGAGGAAGTTATAGGGAGGGGAAAGGCCATGAACACCTATCAGCACACACTAAGGTTTCAAAGTAATGTCATTTGGACGGCCTCAACATTTCCTCCATTCAGTGTTTTTGTAATAATTCTGTGTTTGCTGCAGGGAGCGAACCTCCGAACCACTCATGCGTCTTGCAGTAAAAGTGGAGGTGGTGAAGAAGAACGGGAATTGACCTTTTAAGCAGTCAGAAGGGTCATCTATATTCATAAATGTGTGTGTGATGAGTAAAAAAATGAATAAGTAACAGGAGATTGGTCAGTAATAATTTGAAATAATATGTATCCACAATAACGTTTATGGCAAACTGCAAGTCGTATCAAGTAACTTATAATTTATACTGTACATTGGCAATCAGTAATATACATTTGTACTACTTGGTTGGCAATTAACGAAGCCCAAAAACATTAGGTGCTTTTAGAAAGCAGTAATGATTTCAGTGAAACATGTGGTTTGATACATTGTAAGCAATTGCACGAAATGTCATGGGACAAGAATCAACAGTAAAATATTTAACAATGCCTGCAGTCAGTGCAATTTTTTTGATAGTGACGTGCGTAGAGTTTTAGTCGTCGTCTTTGGCCTCCTTGTTTCGCGAGACAATGGGTATGCGCCTGGAGGTGGTCAGTGGTTTGTGAAGCAGCGCCTGGAGTGGCTATAAAGGCCAATTCTAGAGTGACAGGCTCTTCCACAGGTGCTGCAGATAAAATTGGTTGTCGAGGCTTTTACACAGTTGGCACTCCCCTTGCACTTCTGTCTTTTTTTCCCGCCAACTGCTAAGTCTCTTCGACTTGCCACACTTTAGCCCTGCCTTTACAGCTGCCCGCCAGCCATAAAAGTTTGAGTTTTAGTGCACATCTGTTAAATAGGAGATTGCAAGTCAATGTCAGAACGACAAAACTTTTTTGCACAGATCGTACACGAGGATGCAAGGGATATTTTGAAATTCTAAAATGAGTGAAACTTTTTTAAAGTTTACGCAGTCAGTGCACGCCACGTACATTTGTTAGCGTCAGGAACAAGATGTAGATCATACTCTACAAGTTGAACACTGAATTGTTTCGAGATCTAACTGTTTAGAGAGGAACAGCGTGGGAGGGTGGTCTGGCCCCGATTGATTTGGCGACTGCCGTTCTATGTAGGAAGGCTAGTTGGATGAAGATGTCATTAGAGGGATAGCTTCACTCCAAGGGCATACAGACAAAGGAAGACATTCATTAATTTTTAATGCAGCAGCAAGAGAAACAAACAGTTTCAGCTTACCATAGGATTTTGTGTAAAAAGAAAAATAGACCTAATGAGAAGTTCCCAAAATGGTCCATACACACTATATTAAATTTAATGAAATAACCTACAGATGTGATGAATGTGTAGAATCACTGCAGTACTGATTTATCTCTTCACGTGCAGATCATAGAATGGCCTCCTTCGGTGCTATAACCATTCAGCCCAGCGTGCCCATGCCAACTCTCTGCAAGAGCAATTCAGGTATTCTCTTTCCCCGAAGCCCTGCAAACTTTGAATCTTCAGGTGCTTATTCAATTCCTTTTTGAAAGCCACGATTCACATGTGCCTCCATCACACACAAGCAGTGCATTCCAGATCCTAATCACTCACTGTGTTTTAAAAAAAAAAGTTTTTCTCATTTTGCCTCATTAACCCTCTCGGTTATCTCGTTGAAAAATTCAATCAAATTAGTTAAACATTATTTTCCATGCTGGCTTTCTCTAATTAATCCAAAGTTGTCCAAGTAATTGTTAATTTTGTCCTAGATTATTGTTACTAAAAAATTTCTCACCACCAAGGTTAAATTGTCTGACCTGTAGTTGCTGGGTTTATCCTTACAACCTTTTTTGAACAAGGATGTAATTCTCTAGTCCTATGTATCTAAGGAGGACTGGAAGATTTTGGCTAGTTACTCCACAGTATCCTCCCTTACCTCCCTCAGTATCCTCGCATGCATGCCATCCGATCCTGGTGACATATCAACTTTAAATACAGCCTACCTTTCGAAGACCTCCTCTTTATCACTTTTAGCCCATCCAGTGTCTCAACTACCTCCTTTTTCACTATGACTTTGGCAGCATCTTCCTTGGTAAAGACAGATGCAAAGTAGTTATTTTGTACCTCAGCCAGTGCTCTGCCTCCAGGTGTAGATCCCTTTTTTTAATACGTAATTGGTCCCACTCCTCATCTTAGTGCTCTTTTACTATTTATATGGCTATACAAGATTTTTGGATTTCTTTTTATGTTAGTTGCCAGTCTCTTCCCATACACTCTTCCTGCCTCTGTCATTCCCCTTTTCACTTCCCTTTGGAACTTTCTATATTCAGCTGCTTCTCATTTGTATTATCAACCTGACACCTGTCATACACACTTTTATTTTTCTATTTCATCTTACTCTTATCTTTTTCGTCATTCAGGGAGCTCTGGCTTTGCTTGCCCTACCTATTCCCCCCCCCCCCCCCCCCATGGGAATGTACCTCTACTTTATTTGAACCACCCTCACTTTAAAGGCGAAAGCTGAGAAAGGCGGGATAAGGAATTCAGCTGAAGATGAACTGAGGTATGGTGGAGGTGAAATGCAAGGTTTACCGAGAAAACTCCAGAGCTTTGGGGTCCAGGGCTGAAGGTACGGCTGCCAATTGGGGAACAGTCAGGGATGCCCAAGAGGTCAGAATTTGAGAAGTGCAGTTCTCGAAGGGTTGTTGGGTTGGAGGCGGTTATAGAAATGAGGGGCGAGGGCGTGAGGGACATTAAATGTTTAACCAACCACCTTCATCTCGTTCACTGTCCTAGATGACACATTTACTTCCCTTTCCCAATGCTTAGGTCAGTTTGATGTGTGTTCACTGTCCAGGAATGTTTCAGGCAAAGCTGGCAAAATATATGCCACAGGCTTACTGACCTTTGCTCTGGCATGCAAGATCTCAATCTTGTACCAACCCACCCTTTATGGGCGGGAGAGAGTCTTGTTAGAATCGCAGGACTTGAGTACCATGCTCTATTCCCATCCCTGAGTCATAGCATGGGGAAAAGGAATGGGATTGGGCTGCCCGCTGTGGGACAAAAATATATATTTAGAAGAATGACAACCAGCATCACACTTTAGTATCGAAATAAAATAATTTTATTTTTCACAATACAGCTGAGTTTGAAGTAGACATTTCAACAACAATAAAAAACTTGTATTTACATAGCACCTTTTTAAAGCAATAAAATATCCTAAGGCGTAAAAAACAGGATGAGGTCCTACAAGCAGAATTTAGGGAGTTAGGAGCCAAGTTAAAAAGTAGGACCTCAGAGGTAGTAATCTCAGGATTGCTACCAGTGCCACGTGCTAGTCAGAGTAGAAATGAAAGAATAGTCAGGATGAATGCGTGGCTTGAGAGATGGTGCAGGAGGGAGGGGTTCAGATTTTTGGGACATTGGGACCGGTTCTGGGGGAGGTGGGACTATTACAAATTGGACGGTCTACACCTGGGCCGGACTGGAACCAATGTCCTTGGGGGTGCTTTTGCTAATGCTGTTGGGGAGGGTTTAAACTAATGTGGCAGGGGGATGGGAACCAAATGAGGAGGTCAGTGGACAGTAAGGAGGTAGTAACTAAAGCCTGTAAGGAACTAGATAATGAAGTCAGCGTGACTAAGGGGAAGAGTAGGCAGGGAGCAGATGATGAACGCAAAGGGACTGGTGGTCTGAGGTGCATTTGTTTTAATGCAAGAAGTGTAGTAGGTAAGGCAGATGAACTTAGGGCTTGGATTAGTACCTGGGAGTATGATATTGCTACTACTGAGACTTGGTTGAGGGAAGGGCACGATTGGCAACTAAATATCCCAGGATATCGATGCTTCAGGCGGGATAGAGAGGGAGGTAAAAGGGGTGGAGGAGTTGCATTACTGGTCAAAGAGAATATCACAGCTGTGCTGAAGGAGGGCACTATGGAGGATTCGAGCAGTGAGGCAATATGGGCAGAACTCAGAAATAGGAAGGGTACGGTAACAATGTTGGGGCTGTACTACAGGCCTCCTAACAGCGGGCGTGAGATAGAGGTACAAATATGTAAACAGATTATGGAAAGATGTAGGAGCAACAGGGTGGTGGTGATAGGAGATTTTAATTTTCCCAACATTGACTGGGATTCACTTAGTGTTAGAGGTCTAGATGGAGCAGAATTTGTAAGGAGCATCCAGGAGGGTTTTCTCGAGTAGTATGTAAATAGTCCAACTCGGGAAGGGGCCATACTGGACCTGGTGTTGGGGAATGAGCCCGGCCAGGTGGTTGAAGTTTCAGTAGGGGACTACTTTGGGAATAGTGATCACAATTCCGTAAGTTTTAGAATACTCATGGACAAAGACGAGAGTGGTCCTAAGGAAGAGTGCTAAATTGGGGGAAGGCCAACTATACCAAAATTCAGCAGGAGCTGGGGAATGTAGATTGGGAGCAGCTGTTTGAAGATAAATCCACATTTGATATGTGGGAGGCTTTTAAAGAGAGGTTGATTAGCGTGCAGGAGAGACATGTTCCTGTGAAAATGAGGGGTAGAAATGGCAAGATTAGGGAACCATGGATGACAGGTGAAATTGTGAAACTAGCTAAGAGGAAAAAGGAAGCATACATAAGGTCTAGGCGGCTGAAGAAAGACGAAGCTTTGGAAGAATATCGGGAATGTAGGACCAATCTGAAACGAGGAATTGAGAGGGATAAAAGGGGTCATAAAATATTTTTAGCAAACAGGGTTAAGGAAAATCCCAAAGCCTTTTATTCATATATAAGGAGCAAGAGGGTAACTAGAGAAAGGATTGGCCCACTCAAGGACAAAGGAGGAAAATTATGCGTGGAGTCAGAGAAAATGGGTGAGATTCTAAATGAGTACTTTGCATCGGTATTCACCGAGGAGAGGGACATGACGGATGTTGAGGTTAGGGATAGATGTTTGATTACTCTAGGTCAAGTCGGCATAAGGAGGGAGGAAGTGTTGGGTATTCTAAAAGGCATTAAGGTGGACAAGTCCCCAGGTCCGGATGGGATCTATCCCAGGTTACTGAGGGAAGCGAGAGAGGAAATAGCTGGGGCCTTAACAGATATCTTTGCAGCATCCTTAAACACGGGTGAGGTCCCGGAGGACTGGAGAATTGCTAATGTTGTCCCCTTGTTTAAGAAGGGTAGCAAGGATAATCCAGGTAATTATAGACCGGTGAGCCTGACGTCAGTGGTAGGGAAGCTGCTGGAGAAGATACTGAGGGATAGGATCTATTCCCATTTGGAAGAAAATGGGCTTATCAGTGATAGGCAACATGGTTTTGTGCAGGGAAGGTCATGTCTTACCAACTTAATAGAATTCTTTGAGGAAGTGACAAAGTTGATTGATGAGGGAAGGGCTGTAGATGTCATATGGACTTCAGTAAGGCGTTTGATAAGGTTCCCCATGGTAGGTTGATGGAGCAAGTGATGTCGCATGGGGTCCAGGGTGTACTAGCTAGATGGATAAAGAACTGAAATAAAAACAAGAAATGCTGGAACCACTCAGCAGGTCTGGCAGCATCTGTGAAAAGAGAAGCAGAGTTAACGTTTCGGGTCCCTGGGCAACAGGAGACAGAGAGTAGCAGTGGAAGGGAGTTTCTCAAAATGGAGACATGTGACCAGTGGTGTTCCACAGGGATCCGTGCTGGGACCACTGTTGTTTGTGATATACATAAATAATTTGGAGGAAAGTATAGGTGGTCTGATTATCAAGTTTGCAGACGACACTAAGATTGGTGGAGTAGCAGATAGTGAAGGGGACTGTCAGAGAATACAGCAGAATATAGATAGATTGGAGAGTTGGGCAGAGAAATGGCAGATGGAGTTCAATCCGGGCAAATGCGAGGTGATGCATTTTGGAAGATCCAATTCAAGAGTGAACTATACAATAAATGGAAAAGTCCTGGGGAAAATTGATGTACAGAGAGATTTGGGTGTTCAGGTCCATTGTTCCCTGAAGCTGGCAACGCAGGTCAATAGAGTGGTCAAGAAGGCATACGGCATGCTTTCCTTCATCGGACGGGGTATTGAGTATAAGAGTTGGCAGGTCATGTTACAGTTGTATAAGACTTTGGTTCGGCCACATTTGAAATACTGCGTGCAGTTCTGGTTGCCACATTACCAAAAAGATGTAGATGCTTTGGAGAGGGTGCAGAGGAGGTTCACCAGGATGTTGCCTGGTATGGAGGGCGCTAGCGATGAAGAGAGGTTGAGTAGATTAGGATTATTTTCATTAGAAAGACAGAGGTTGAGGGGGGACCTGATTGAGGTGTACAAAATCATGAGAGATATAGACAGGGTGGATAGCAAGAAGCTTTTTCCCAGAGTGGGGGATTCAATTACTAGGGGTCACGAGTTCAAAGTGAGTGGGGAAAAGTTTAGGGGGGATATGCGTGGAAAGTTCTTTACGCAGAGGGTGGTGGGTGCCTGGAACGCGTTGCCAGCAGAGGTGGTAGACGAGGGCATGATAGCGTCTTTTAAGATGTATCTAGACAGATACATGAATGGGCAGGAAGCATAGAGATACGGACCCTTAGAAAATAGGCGACAGGTTTAGATAGAGGATCTGGATCGGCGCAGGCTTGGACGGCCGAAGGGCTTGTTCCTGTGCTGTAATTTTCTTTGTTCTTTGTTCTTTACTTCACAGGGGTGGTATAAAGCAAAATTTGGCACTGAGCCATTTCAGGTGATATTAGGGCAAAGCAGATAGGTTTTAAGGAGGGAAGAGATATTTGCATGTTGGAGACAGCAGGCGTCAATCAGGGTGCAATCATGCCATTGGTCACGATGCATGAAACTCAAGTTATGGGGTCCACTCCAGATGGAAAGCAGCAAAGGTGGAACCTGCAAGAGCATCCACATTCACACTCCACCTAAGAAATTATTGGCTCTGTGCTTCCATGGCTGGTTGGTTCACACATGTGGCACAGGCTATACAGTCTGTCCTTTTCCCTTTACCACACAGTTTCTTCATACTGAATGTTTCCCAGGTCTTTGATCCCTTCAGCCGTTCTTGTTGTTTGACAGACACCAACAGACAACCCTGGAGCTTCAGGAGGCTCTGTGAAGTTGCCTCTGGATGGGGGTCTGCAAGGAAGCAGGTGCTTGTGTGTAAGTGACATTGCTTTATTCCATTATGGTGACCCATAAGGTGTCTCGTTCTCTCAGTATGACAGGCCACTGAGAGGAGAGCACTGAGAGGTGGCATTATTGTCATCCAGAGATGGTGGCGTGAGTCTGATGTCCTCGTGACTCTCTCTGAAGTGTGCACCATCACCAAAGGCAGTTGGAACAATGGGACCTGCTTCATCCAAAGTCACCTCATGCATGTAGTGCAACACATTACTTGGGTCAGCAGTTTCATCTGGACATTCATCTCATCTCCCAGTCCTTGCCAGTTGTGAATCTGACATTCCATTCTTCACTGGAAAATCTCTGTTTTGCTGCGGATCAAGATGTCATGTTGTCAATGTGTGATGTCTGCAGCTATTCAGTAGATTTCATAGCTGTTTAAGGGCCTTGCAGAAGCCATGTCTGACACATGTCTGAGATGCTCACCGATGACTGTTGGGGCTAGTCCCCTAGAGACAAAACCAGATGCCTCTGTACGACGGCAGTTTGTTTGCAGGGCAACAAATATTGAATCCAGAAGATGCAGTTACAGGTAGCTCAGGCGCAGTGTGTACTCCATGTAACCAGGAGTCACAGTCACTCTGCCCATGTCCTGCTGTTTGACGCTCACTGCACGGAGGTAACGAGGATTTTTGTGCATCAGCTTCACAGCGTAACTATAAATTCTGCATAGAATGACTAGCTCTATAGGCGACTCTGCATTGTTTGTTTCAAAAAGGGGTCCTGCAAGAATGTGTATGAGCGCTCAGTATCCAGAACGTCGTTGTGGAAGACCGGCGATAAAATGCATTCTTTCATGGAGTGTTGCAGGCGTTTTATCATGCCATTTTCCGATTCAGTCTAATTGTTGGTGTTATTCCTGAAAGTTAGAATGTTATTTTGGAAATGTGCTGCCCACATCTCCTTCTGTGGAAGCCAATTAATAACCAGATACTTCTGCAAGGATAGGTGAGCTTCCCAATCCTTACCAAACACCTTGTTGTTTGCTCCTCCAAGGCTGCATGACCATCTCCCTGCAGATGTCAAACAATTGCTGCTTTTGAGGATGGTCTAAGGTGTAACTGCAAATCTTCCTCCTCATGCTCATTATAACATGAAATTGGCACAGTAGCACCCTGACAGCTGGGAGATGCTTCTTCAATGCCTTTATCTTGTTGATGTCCTTATCCATAATTATCATCTGTAATGCCGTGACTAGAACTGTTGCGATATTCCTGCTGCGGTCTAACTAGTGTTTGTATAGTTGTCGCATAATCTCCTTACTCTTTCCTTTATTGGCCAACACATAAAATATAAAAGTAAGTATACTGCATGCCTTCTTAATCACCTAATCACCCTGCCCTGCTACCTTCAAGAATCTGTGGACTTGCACTCCAAGGTCCCTCTGTTCATCTACACTCTTCAGTATCTGAACATTTATTTTGCATTCCCTTGCCTTGTTTTCCCTTCCCAAATCATTACCTCTCGCTTCTCCAGGTTGAATTCCATTTGCCATTTTTCTGCCCACCTGACAAGTCCATTGATATCTTTCTGCAGTCTACAGCTTTCTTCCTCACCATCAACCATATGAACAATTTTTTGTATCATCTGCAAACCTCTTAATCATACCCCCTACATTTAAGTTTAAATCATTAATATATACCATGAAATGCAAGGAACCTAATACTGAACCCTGCGGAACCCCATTGGAAACAAATATTCTTGTGACTGGAAGACAGTCAACAGTTACCCTTTGCTTCCTGCAACTGAGTGAATTTTGGATCCAACTTGCCACTTGTCCTTGGATCCCATGAGCTTTTACTTTTCTGACAAGTCTGCCATGTGGGACCTTGTCAAAAGCCTTACTAAAATCCATGTAGCCGACATCAAACACGCTACCCTCATCAACTCTCCTTGATACCTCCTCAAAATTACATTCGTCTGACATGATCTTCCCTTAACAAATCCATGCTAATTGTCCTTATCTGTGCCTTTCTCAATGACAATTAATACTATCCCTCAGAATTTGTTTCTAATGATTTGCCCACCAGTGACGTTCGACTGATTGGCCTGTAATTATTCGGTCTGTCTCTTCCTTTTAAAACAATACTTCATGTGAGCAATCCTCTGGCACCATGCCTGTACCTGGAGAAGACTGGAACATGGTCAGAGCTTGTGCTATTTACCCCCTTGCTTCTCTTAGCAGCCTGGCATACATTTCATCCTGGCCTGCCGATTTTTATCCATTTTCGAAGATGCTAAACCCCTTAATATTTCACCCCTCACTATGTTTATCCGCCCCACTATGTGGGGCGGCACAGTGGCGCAGTGGTTAGCACTGCAGCCTCACAGCTCCAGCGACCCGGGTTCAATTCTGGGTACTGCCTGTGTGGAGTTTGCAAGTTCTCCCTGTGTCTGCGTGGGTTTCCTCCGGGTGCTCCGGTTTCCTCCCACATGCCAAAGACTTGCAGGTTGATAGGTAAATTGGCCATTAGCAATTGCCCCTAGTATAGGTAGGTGGTAGGGAAATATAGGGACAGGTGGGGATGTGGTAGGAATATGGAATTAGTGTAGGATTAGTATAAATGGGTGGTTGATGGTCGGCACAGACTTGATGGGCCGAAGGGCCTGTTTCAGTGCTGTATCCCTTAAAAAAAAAAATCCAATATTTCACATCTTTCTCCTCAACTACAGTACCTGCATCATCCCCCTCTTTTGCGAAGATAGACGCAAAGTATTCATTAAGAATCATGTCCGCGTTTTCTGCCTGCACTCATTACCTTTGTGGTCTCCAATCAGCCCTGCTCTTTCCTTAGTGATCCCCTTGCTTTTTATGTATTTATAAAACATCTTTAGGTTTTCCTTGATTTTACTTGCCAATATTTTTTTTCATGCTTTCTTTGCTTTCCTAATTTGCTTTTAAATTTTCGCCCTGCACTTTCTATGTTGCTATAGGCTTTCTGTAGTATTGAGCTCCGAGTATCTGACATAAGCTTCCCTTTTTGCTTTATCCTACTTTTATATGCTGTTTGACATCTGTCAGGGTGGGTGTATTGCGGGGGTGTCTAGCTTTGGGAGTCCCACCCTTTTTCTTGGAATATATTTGTTTTAAACCCTGTTGCCTCCTATTGCTCTGACACTATTTTAACTTTAAGTAGCTGTTTCCAGTCCACTTTTGCCAAAACAAATCTTGACCTTTTAAATTGGGGAAAGGTCAGTTTTACTCTCTTACTCTGTCTATCTTTATCCTTTTCCATAACAACTCTAAATCTAACCGAACTATGATTACTACTACTAAAATGCTCTCCCCCACTTCCACCTGCCCAGGTTCACCTACCCAGATTCCTTCCCTTAAACTAAGTCCAAAACTGCCTCTTCTCTTAATGGGCTTGCTACATACTAGTTTAAAAACGTTCTCCAAAATGCACTTTAAGAATTCTGCATCTTCCATACCTTTTGCACTGATTTTATTCCAATTGATATTAGGGTCATTAAAATCCCCTACTATTACTGCCTTATTCTTTTAGCACTTATCAGCAAGTTGCCTATACATTTACTCTTCTCTCTCCCTCTGACTGTTAGGGTGGGGGTCTATAGTATACTTCCAGCAGTGTGATTGCTACTTTTCTTGTCCCCAGTTCAACCCATTTGGACTCATTTAATGGTCCTCATAACTGGTTATTATGTCCTTCTCTATTCTGTCTGAAAATCCAGTAACCAGGCATGTTGAGCTGCCATTCCTGCCGCCCTTTAAGTCATGTTTCAGTAATACTATGATATCACTCACCCAAGTGTGTATGTGTTCTCAGCTCATCTTTCTTATTCACTAGACTCTTTGCATTAAAGTAAATATCACTAATTACTGAACAACACCTTTTATTGTCTATTTTCTAGCTTTTGTTTCCTTGACCTTCCATACTTACTCATTTTCTGCCTTCCATTTTCAGCTTTGCATCCCTCCCTTCAGAATCTACACTCCGGTTCCCATCCCTCTGCCAAGCTAATCAAACCCTCCCCAATAGCACTAGCAAACTTCCCCCAACGCAATATGCGTCCCAGCTCTGATGTGGTGCAAACTGTCTGTCTGGCTTGTAGAGGTCCCATCTTCCCCCAAGATCCCAATGCCCCAGAAATCTAAATCCCTCCCTCCTGCACCATCTCTCCAGCCATACGATTATTTGCGCTACCTGCCTACTCACTAGCACGGGGCACTAGGAATAATCCAGAGATTACTACTTTTTTGAGATTTTACTTTTTAACTTCTTTCCTAGCTCCCTAATATATGCCTGCAGGACCGCATCCCTCTTTCTACCTGTGTCATTGGTATAGATATGAAACATGGCCTCTCGTAGTTCACCCTCCCCTGTGCTCCCAGAGTGCTATGCAGCCACTCAGTAACATTCTTGACCCTGGGACCAGGGAGGTAACATAACAACATTCTGGAGTCACGTCTGCAGCTGCAGAAACACCTGTTTTGTTCCCCTTACTATTGCTTCCTCTATCCCTATTGTTTTTCTGACTTTCTGACTTCCACCCTCAGAGCCTCCTCCCTGCTCTCTTTCCCCCCGTCACTGCTGAGCCATCCACGGTGCCGTGGACTTGGTTCTGCCATGTACTCCATGTCATGTAGCGTTACAGTCTTATTGAACTTCTACTAAATATAACCATTCAGCTGCTTGTTCCCAGCTTGCAGCTTGACCAGCTCTTCCACCTTCTACACCTCATCCTAGTTGAGATGCCACCTCCTGGCATAGAAATATAAATATTTCAGATTCAGAACATGGCAGGTATGCACAAGCTGGGGTGAGGTAACACACAGCCTGCTGGTCACACTGAATTTCAATGTGATCCATTGCTTCTGGTGTCCCGGACAAACATGTGCAGTGGGTGCAAGTGTCATCAGCCAGAACAGCTTGATCTCTGGGTTTTGAAGCTTGAGCAACAGCTGGCATTACTGCAGTGCATCCGTGAGGCTGAGAGCTACATGGATAGCACTTTTCTGCATGTGGTCACCTCGCAGCTTAAGGTGTGTAGCCAGAGAGGGAATGGGTGAACACCAGGTAGTGAAGGAGGACCAGGCGGATAGTGCAGGAGTGCCTGGAGTGCATCTTGTTCCAACCAGTATTTAATTCTGGTGAGAGTGATGGTTCATCTGAGAAGTACCGCAGAGCCAAGTCCCCAGTACCATGCGTGGCTCAGCTGTACGGTGGGGGGGCAGGAGGAAGAGCAGGAAAGCAATAGTAATTGGAGATTCTATAGTTAGGGGAACAGGCCGGGGTTTGTGTGGCTGCAGATGTGACTCCAGAATGGTATGTTGACGTCATGGTCTATATTGGTGCCAATGACATGGGTAGAAAGAAGGATGAGGTCCTGTAGGCAGATTTTAGGGAGCTAGGAAAGAGACGAGCAAGCAGGACTTCAAAGGTAGTAATCTCCAGATTATTCCCGGTGCTACATGCTAATCAATAGGAATATGATAGAAATAGTTAGATAGATATGTGGCTGGAGGGAGGGCTTTAGATTCCTGGGACACTGGGACCCGTTCTGGGGAAGATGCAACCTATACAGGCCAGATGGTTTGTACCTAAACAGAACCTGGACCAATGTCCTCACGGGGCGGTTTGCTCATGCTGGCCGGGATTTAAACTAGCTTGGCAGGGGGGTGGGAACCAGGATGTAGCATTAGAAGGATAAACAAGTTCCACAAAGGATTGGGGGAGAGCGATTGCACTAGAGTAAGAAATAGCTAGATAATAGGTGGGGTCAGATTAAGAGGTAGTGCAATAAGGTCTAAATTAGGTTTACAGTGCATGTATGTTTGTTTTAAATGTGCAGAGCGTGGTAGATAAGGTTGGTGAGCTGTAGGTGCAAGTAGACATATGGGAATATGTTGTGATGATAATGGAGACTTGGCTCAGAAAAGGGCAGGACTGGGTGCTAAATATTCCTGGATACGAGATGTTTAGGAAAGATAGGGAAGGGAAGAAAGGAGGACGGGTGGTAGTATTGAGGAAAGAGAATATTACAATGTTGGAGGGAGAGGATGTCCTCGAAGGATTATTTGGTTAGTGTTAAGAAACAATAGAGGTACCGTTACACTACTGGGTTATTCTATAGGCCACCAACTAGTGGAAAAGATGGAGGAGCAAATTTGCAGGGAAATTAGAGGTGCAAAAACTACAGAGATATTGAGGACTTAATTATCCTAAATATAAACTGTATAGCAATAGTGTAAAGTCAGAGGGGGAAGAGTTTCTGAAATTCAGGAGAATTTTCTTCAGTATGTTTCCAGTCGACTGAGGAAGGAGGCATTGCTGGATCTGGTTCTGGGCAATGAGGTGGGTCAAGTGGATTAGGTGTCAGTCAGGGAACTTTTACGGCACAGTGATCATGGTATCAAGGTTTAGGTTAGCCATGGAACAAGGCAAGGAGCAATCTAAAGAAAAAATACTAAGTTGAAAGAGGGCCTATTTTATTGGGGTGAGAACAGATCTCTTCCAGATAAATTGGTATCATAGATTTGCAGGCAAAACTGTAATGGAAGAATGGGCTGCCTTTTAAAGAGGGGATGGTTCAGGTACAGTCAAGGTAAATTCCCATGGGTGGTGGGGGGGGGGAAGCTAAGCCAACCAAAGCTAGAGCTCCCTGGATGATGAAAGAGATGGAGAGTAAGATGAAACAGAAAAAGGGTGTATATGACTGATGTCAGATTGATAATACAAGTGAGAACCAAGCTAAATATAGAAAGTTCAGAGGGGAAGTGAAAAAGGGAATATGAGCGGCAAAAAGAATATAGGAGACTGGGAGCTAATATAAAAGGGAATCCAAAACTCTTCTAACAGCATATAAGTAGTAAAAGGGTAGTAAGAGGTGGGGTGGAGCCAATTAGGGACCAAAAAGAGGATCTCTGCATAGAGGAAGAGGGCATGGCTGAGATACTAAATGACTACCGTCTTTACCAAGGAATAAGATACTGCCAAAGTCGTAGTGAAAGAGAAGGTAGTTGTGACACTGGAAGGACTAAAAATTGATAAAGAGGAGGTGTTAGAAAGGCAGGCTGCAGTTAAAGTTGATAATTCACCAGGACTGGATGAGATGCATCCAAGAATGCTGAGGGTAGAAAGGGAGGATATTGCAGAGGTACTGGCCATAATCTTCCAATCCTCCTTAGATGCAGGGGTGGTGCCAGAGGACTGGAGAATTGCAAATGTTACACCCTTGTTCAAAAAAGGGAGTAAAATTAAACCCAGCAACTGCAGGCCATTCAGATTAGCATTGGTGGGAAAGCTTTTTGAAATGATAATCTGGGACAAAATTAACAGTCACTTTAAGTGTGGATTAATTAGGGAAAGTCAGGACACATTTGTTAAGGGTAAATCATGTTTAACTAACTTGATTGAGTTTTTTTGATGAGGTAACTGAAATGGTTGATGAAGGTAATGGACTTGACATATTTTATATGGACTTCCAAAAGGCATTCGATGAAGTGCCAGCAAAGTTGAAGCCCATGGAATAAAAGGGATGGATATGAAGTTGGCTGAGTGACAGGAAACAGAGCAGTGGTGAATGGTTGTTTTTTTTTGAAACTGGAGGAAGTATACAGTGGGGTTTCCAGTATGAGGACCACTGTTTTTCTTTATATATTAATGACATAGATTTGGGTGTGCAAAGGCACAATTTAAAAATTTGCAGATGACACAAAACTTGGAAGTATTGTGAACAGTGAGGAGGACAGTGATAGATTTCAGCAGAACATAGACAGGCTGGTGGAATAGGTGGACGTGTGGGAGGTGGAATTTAATGCAGAGAAGTGTGAAGTGATACGTTTTTGGTAGGAAGAATGAAGAGGGGCAATATAAAATAAAGGGTACAATTCTAAAGGGGGTGTAGGAGCATAGGGACCTGGGGGTATATGTACAAAAATCATTGAAGGTGGCAGGGCAGGTTGAGAAAGTGGTTAATAAGGCATATGGGATCCTGGGCTTCATGAATAGAGATAGAGTACAAAAGCAAGGAAGTTATGGTGAGCCTTTAAAACTCTAGTTTGGCCTCAAATGGAGTATTGTGCCCAATTCTGGGCACTGCACTCGAGGAAGATGTGAAGGCTTTAGAGAGGATGCAGAAATGCTTTGAGAATGGTTCATGGGATAAGGAACTTTAATTACAGGGATAGATTGGAAAGGTTGGGGTTGTTCTCCTTAGAGAAGAGAAGATTGAGAGGAGAATTAAGAGGTGTTCAAAATCGTGAAGGATCTGGACAGAGTAGATCGGGAGAAACTGTTCCTATTGGTGGAAGGGTTGAGCACCAGAGGAAACCGATTTAAGGTGATTGGCAAAAGAACCAATGGCGACATGAGAAACAACATTTTTTTGCAGCAAATGATTAGGATCTGGAATGCATTGCCTGAGAATGTAGTGGAGAAGATACAACCACGGCAAAGGTATCCTCCCTTCCCACTCCCAAGTTCTCTAGCCGTGAGAAGATGTCCTTAACCCTATCACCAGGCAGGCAAAACAAATTTGGAAATCTGGATGTGACTCCAGAGAACAGTACCTGTCCCCTATCACTACCACTTTCCTTTTCACCCCTGACCACCCCCCCATGACCTCCTGTGGCATGGTCAATTTGCTCAACAACCCTGCAGACTTTGCCCTCGGCCACACAGGCAGCAAGCACCTCATACCGGTAGATAAGGACAAAAGCCAAAGCTCCTCCAGCACTGCACTGAGGTCCCCTGACCTGTCTAACTCGCAGTCACACCCTCCTCCCTGACCACTAACCAGATCTGCACCACTACCTAACCTAAGGGGTGTGACTGCCTCCAGGATCAAAGTGTCAAGGTAAGTCACCTCCTTCCTCATCTCCCGTAGTGCTTGCACCTCAGACTCCAGCTCAACAATACTGAGATGAGTTTTTCAGGATGCAGATACTTGCTGAACTGTGGTTGCCTGGCATTGCGATGCTGTCTACACACCTCCACATGTTGCAGGTGTGGCACACTATCTGCACTACTGTCATATATACCTCTATTCTATTTATTTCACGACATAACTAAAATTGAATTAAAGTTAGGGACTTTCTTTGAACTGCTCCGATTCCTGCCCCTGTACTCTGCTGTGCTGCTTGGTTTTGTTTATCAGCTGCTTTTATTCTACTCTTTACTTAACCTTGATTTATTATTGATGTGTCAGTGTCCTCTATATTAATTATAAATTTATCTCCCAGATCTGCTTAATTAGTCGAACATTAAACTTAATTATGCAATGAATTATACACTTGACTAAGTATAAAATAAATCCGTCACTTAGTATTTCCTCGGGCACCACCACTCCTCTGACATCACTTTAGATTTTTTTTGTCAGTTTCTTCCCTGTTTACAGAGCGACTGTTCCTCATCGCAAATCTCACGATTGATTCTGGATGAGCTGGCTGTGGAGTCAGTATTTGGATTCACGCTTAAGACCAAGACATCAGGTGGCTGCAAGCCGCTTTCGACCATGACCCCATCAGCATTATCTCATTCTCGACACTTAAAGGGCCCAAAATTGGCTCCATCGCGCCAGTAGTGCCAGCACTACGGGTACAAGCTTAGAAGCAAAGTGGTATCCGCATCACTTCCACCTACCTCTGATGTGGCCCATGCAGAATGAAGTGAAAACTTTAGTGCGGGCATTACAAGCGTGTGTCGGAAGTATGCAGAATAGATAGATAATGACATCAGTCAGAGTCTAACGCTGCTGTGATGCCAGCGCTGCCATTTAGAACCTTGCCCTCTAATTACTCCCCTCTTACAAACATGCAGAGCTGAACATGCGTTCAGCAGCATAAGGGAACCGCCACCAGCCCTAGTGGTGACATAACTAACATATCACAGTTTACTGTCCATTGCTGCATCTAGGTGACAGGCTGTGAATGTGTGGACAGCAGACTGCACACATGTATTGTGGGCACTGCATCTCAATGCTGAACGTAATGGCACCACAAAGGTTAATGTCTGCTCTGTGCAGTTAGTGTGTAACCACGCCCAGTTCATCATTCTGGTGGCAGTCATGATGCCTTAATCTGCGCCAGTCTGCTGTTCCAGCAATCTTACAGCCACCATGTCAAAACTGAGGGTGGATGATGAGGGCCATCTGCTTTACACCTGGCTAATGACTCCCATGCCCCTGCCCACAACCCAACCGTTCGTGGCAGGCATCAATATAATAGCAGTACTGCCACGAGGATCATCATTGAGCAGACAATTGGGGTACTGAAGCAAAGCTGCCCTGACTGCTCTGGACTAGTCTTCCAGCACTCATCTGAATGGGTGTCCTGATTTGTGGTGCTGTGTTGCATTCCTGAGGGCACAGCCTTGCCATGACGGATTCAGCGACAACGTTAGGAGGAGGTAGCTAGCACATCCATGTATCGGATGGGTTGTCCGCAAGTGCCTGATTCAACTCCAGTTCCCCTTAACCATGTATCGCGATCACCACGACGATTTCCAAGAGCTATCCACTTTAGACCTTTAATTCCCACCATCATCAACCGTCGCCCTTGATAGTGTGCTGTCCATCTGTTGCACCATTTTGCATCATAGTGATCTATTAATGGATCAAATCAAAGCACTGTGATATGTGAATGACACACTACACTATTCGAACTGTCCCAACAACATTACCTACCGCTAATTTCTCTCTCCTCTGTGAAACGGACCAGTGGCTACTGTCATGCAGGCCCCACCTGCCAAGAATGAGGCACACATTATTTCGCCACATGAACATTAAAACTTAAAATTGTGGCTGGGAAGAAAAGAGGGCCTATCACAAGGAATTGCTGAGTCCCAGACTGGAAATACATTTGCATGCTGGCAGACAGTGCTGGAACAAAGGACACAGTCCCTGCTTCTCCAATACACAGAAGACCTGGTCAGGCCAGTTTAGTCACATGACTAACTGGCTGTTTGAATTTGAACTTGCTGAGAGAAAGAAACTGAGACAGCTGTTTGCTCCTGGACTGAGAGTACCTCTCTCCTATCTGCTCCCATCTCTTTCTCATGGAACAGAAGACACATTGAAGATACGTGAGCTCAGAGAGAAAAGTCTCCTATGTGAACAAGGTTTAAGAAGAATACTGGGCCCCAACGAAAAGTAAGACCTGTCTACAATCAAAGACTTTACGGTGAGCTGGAAACACAGAAACAGTAACAAGAAACCCCCTTCAGAGACAGCCTCAAACCTCTCCTTTTTATTTTTCTTTTCTGTCCCTACATGCATGCTAATGTGGGCACGTCTTATGGCCATAGGTGTTAACCAAATTAGAGTTTGTTTTAATAAATTTCACTTTTCTTCTTTAAACCTAAGAAAACCTTGTGTGCTCATTTCTTTGCTTTATAATTAAAAAGCAGTGAACAAGGATTCACCAAGAGGGAGCTCAAAACCCTGTTCCAATAAGACCAGGTGAAGACGGTAAAAGACCCCTAGACGCCTTTCTCACCTGGTCATAACACTATCCATAGTGGACATAGCATATCTTCAATAAGGCATACTTGAATTGGTTGGGAATTTTGTTCCTTCATTTCTTCTCTGTTGCAAGCGGTGAGGTGAAACATTTCTTAAATAGACTGTTGCCTGTAACAAAAACTTGCAGTTCTTTAGCACCGCTTAACATAGTAAAGTATTGGCCTGTATGGGGATTGAACCCACGACCTTGGTGTTATTAGCACCACGCTCTAACCATCTGAGCTAATAGGCCCTGATATCAAGTGTGCCAAGCCCGCTATACTTTCAGCACTCTACGAACTGCTTTGCCTGTGCTGGGGCGAGGGAGCAGTACCACAGGACATGCGCGATGCCAATATCATCACCCTCTATAAGAACAAGGGTGACCACGGTGACTGCAACAACTACCGTGGAATCTCCCTGCTCAGCATAGTGGGGAAAGTCTTCACTCGAGTTGCTTTAAATAGGCTCCAGAAGCTGGCTGAGCATGTCTACCCTGAGGCACAGCGTGGCTTTCGAGCAGAGAGATCCACCATTGACCTGCTATTCTCCCTTCGCCAGCTACAGGAGAAATGTTGCGAACAACAGATGCCCCTCTATGTTGCTTTCATTGATCTCACCAAAGAACTTTGACCTCGTCAGCAGACGTGGCCTCTTCAGACTACTAGAAAAGATTGGATGTCCACCAAAGCTACTAAGTATCACCTCATTCCATGACAATATGAAAGGCACAATTCAGCATAGCGGCACCTCATCAGACCCCTTTCCTATCCTGAGTGGCGTGAAACAGGGCTGTGTTCTCGCACTTACACTGTTTGGGATCATCATCTCCCTGCTGCTCTCACATGCGTTCAAGTCGTCAGAAGGGATTTTCCTCCACACAAGATCAGGTGGCAGGTTGTTCAACCTTGCCCGTCTAAGAGCGATGACCAAAGTAAGGAAAGTCCTTATCAGAGAACTCCTCTTTGCTGACGATGCTGCATTAACATCTCACACTGAAGAGTGTCTGCAGCGTCTCATCGACAGGTTTGCGGCTGCCTGCAACGAATTTGACCGAACCATCAGCCTCAAGAAAACGAACATCATGGGACAGGATGTCAGAAATGCTCCATCCATCAATATCGGCGACCACGCTCTGGAAATGGTTCAAGAGTTCACGAACCTAGGCTCAACTATCACCAGTAACCTGTCTCTCGATGCAGAAATCATCAAGCGCATGGGAAAGGCTTCCACTGCTATGTCCAGACTGGCCAAGAGAGTGTGGGAAAATGGCGCACTGACACTGAACACAAAAGTCCGAGTGTATCAAGCCTGTGTCCTCAGTACCTCGCTCTATGGTAGCGAGGCCTGGACAACGTATGTCAGCCAAGAGCGACGTCTCAATTCATTCCATCTTCACTGCCTCCAGAGAATCCTTGGCATCAGGTGGCAGGACCGTATCTCCAACACAGAAGTCCTCGAGGTGGCCAACATCCGCAGCATATACACCCTACTGAGCCATCGGCGCTTGAGATGGCTTGGCCATGTGAGCCGCATGGAAGATGGCAGGATCCCCAAGGACACATTGTCCAGCGAGCTCGCCACTGATATCAGACCCACCGGCCGTCCTTGTCTCCGCTTCAAAGACGCTTGCAAACGTGACATAAAGTCCTGTGACATTGATCACAAGTCGTGGGAGTCAGTTGCCAGCGTTCGCCAGAGCTGGCGTGCAGTCATAAAGGCGGGGCTAAAGTGTGGCGAGTCGAAGAGACTTAGCAGTTGGCAGGAAAAAAGACAGAAGTGCAAGGGGAGAGCCAACTGTGTAACAGCCCCGACAACCAATTTTATCTGCAGCACCTGTGGAAGAGCCTGTCACTCTAGAATTGGCCTTTTATAGCCACTCCAGGCGCTGCTCCGCAAACCACTGACCACCTCCAGGCGCTTACCCATTGTCTCTCGATGATAAGGAGGCCAAAGAACATAGTAAAACATCCCAAGGCACTTGTGCTTGCAGACAAGGTTAACTGTTGAAACTCCCTCCCATCTATTGAAATAATCTTAACTGTCAAACTCTAGGCCTGTGAAAATGGCAAGGAATTGCTCTGTTGTATCAACTGGATTAGCCAGGAAGGCTGCAAATGGGAAGAATCAAATTAAAGGAGACCGAAGGTATATCGTAAACAAAATGAGCGGGATGAGATAACGAATTGCAGGCACAACTCGTACCTGGTCATTCATCGTTTTTAGCTTCATGTTAATCTATCATAAGACATTTGATAAAGTGCCATTTAATAGACCTAGGAGGTGTGTAGAATCCGATCACAGGGAATAAAAACGGTGCAGAATTTGGATGTCACTATAAGGTCAGGAGTGGCAAAGAAATGGACTAAAGTGCAGGAAAATCAATTCCTGACTAGGAAACGCACTGTAGCAAAATAAAGCTGATAAACCAGTTTACAATGTCACATAGACTTGATAACAGAAAATACAGATTTAAGGTTTCAGTTCTGAGAAAGGGTCATCAACCTGAAATGTAAACCTTGTTTCTTTCTCCACAAATGCTGCCTGACCTGCTGACAATTTCCAGTATCCCCAGTGTTTTGTTTTGGAATACCGATTTAAGCATGGTCGGGGGAAGGCACATTGCTAAATGAGCACAATAAATTTTTTATAAATATCTAAGTACTCACATCTGAAGTGATTTACAGTTAGTTACCCGGTTTAAAGATGATTTCTCTCTTCTGGACTCGCTTGGTGCCTCCAATGCGAAAGGTCCAAAATTTGTGCCAAATTAAGGTTTGGCGATGTCCTCTTGTAATTAAAAGTATGCATGTACATGACACCATCATGTACGATTGGAATTGTTTATGCACAAGAAATTCTGATCTACGCATGTGCAAACTCAGCCTGACAACAATAATGCTTTTTGATGATGTCATCAAATTTTTGGAACCCTACATGTGTGAAGACCAGATTGGGCAGGGTGTGCGTGTGCAAATCTGCACATGCGTGAAGGTGGCCTCCTGTTCGTTGTCAGGAGTCACTCCCTTTTCAGTGTCCATCACCAAGAGTGGCTCGGTAGCACCACTACTGACCGAGCTGGCTGAGTCCTAAAGGACATATCTGCTAGACTGGGTATGCGCAGGTGGTGAGGGAACCAACAAGAGGGGGAAACATACTTGACCTCGTCCTCACCAATCTGCCTGCTGCAGATGCATCTGTCCATGACCGTATTGGTAGGAGTGACCACCGCACAGTCCTTGTGGAGACAAAGTCCCGCCTTCACATCGAGGATACCGTCCATCGTGTTGTGTGGCACTACCACCGTGCTAAATGGGATAGATTTCGAACAGATCTAGCAATGCAAAACTGGGCATCCATGAGGCTCTGTGGTCCATCAGCAGCAGAATTGTACTCGACTACAATCTGTAACCTCATGTTCCGGCATATTCCCCACTCTACCATTACCATCAAGCCACGAGACCAACCCTGGTTCAACGAAGAGTGCAGGAGGGCATGCCAGGAGCAGCACCAGGCATACCTCAAAATGAGTTGTCAACCTGCTAAAGCTACAACACAGGACTATCTGCATGCCAAACTGCGTAAGCAACATGCGATAGACAGATAAGTGATCCCATAACCAACGGGTCAGATCTAAGCTCTGCAGTCCTGCCATATCCATCCGTGAATGGTGGTGGACAATTAAACAACTAACGGGAGGAGGTGGCTCCTCCAATATCCCCATCCTCGATGATGGGGGAGCCCAGCATATCAGTGCGAAAGATAAGGCTGAAGCATTTGCAACAATCTTCAGCCAGAAGTGCCGAGTTGATGATCCATCTCGGCCTCCTTCTGAAGTCCCCAGCATCACAGATGCCAGACTTCAGCCAATTCACTCTGCGTGATATCAAGAAATGACTGAAAGCACTGGATACTGCAAAAGCTATGGGCCCTGACAATATTCCGGCAGTAGTACTGAAGACCTGTTCTCCAGAACTTGCCGCGCCCCTCGCCAAGCTGTTCTAATACAGCTACGACACTGGCATCTACCCTGCAATATGGAAAATTGCCCAGGTATGTCCTGTACACAAAAAGCAGGACAAGTCCAACCCGGCCAATTACCGCCCCATCAGCCTACTCTCAATCATCAGTAAAGTGATGGAAGGTGTCATCAACAGTGCCATCAAGTGGAACTTGCTTCGCAATAACCTGCTCAGTGACACTCCGTTTGGGTTCCACCAGGGCCACTCAGCTCCTGACCTCATTAGTATCCTAGTAACTAACCTAAATCTGTGCTTAACTCACTTAAACTTATGCCTCTGAACCTTCCTAACCGATGTAGCTTGAGTAGCTTATCCATTTGGTCTGATTCTAATCCTTTTCATTGTTTTAAAAACCTCAATCAGATCTCCTTAAACTCAATGCCTTCCTAGAGCAAAAATACACAGCTTTAATAGCTTATCCAAGTATCAGGGGTCCCTTTTCAAGGTAGGTAGCAAACTAAATGACCCTTCCCTAAATATTTTCCATAGCCTCTGTTACCCGTCAGGTGAGAGATCAAAAGTGGAGAGTGTTTTCTCGATGTAGTCTGACCAGGGCCTTATATGGAGAAAGGATAATACTTCGTGTTTTGTATTTAATTGTCTTGGCAGTACATCTGGATATCCTATTTACTTTTACAATAGCCTTGCCGCATTGGTTGTTAAACTTCACTGACCTGTGCAGTAACGCTACATGGTATAGAAATGATTGGAGTTGCCCATCTCCAGTTGTAGCAAGCTAACTTTACCTATGTTCAAAGACATCTGCAAGATACAGGCTGAGTTACTTATTTCAGACAGATCTGCTTACAATATAAAAGCAAAATACTGCAGATGCTGGAAATCTGAAATAAAAACAAGAAATGCTGGAACCACTCAGCAGGTCTGGCAGCATCTGTGGAAAGAGAAGTAGAGTTAACGTTTCGGGTCAGTGACCCTTCTTCGGAACTGCTTACAATCTGTTTTCTCATCTAAGGTCCTTACGTTCACACGCATTCTCGTGTCATCCATGAACTGGCAGATAGTTTCCTTAACACCTTCATCCAGATCATTAATGAAGATTTTGAAGAGAAAAGGCCCTAAATGCTAATCTTTGCGGAACTCCGCTAGTGACCAGTTCCCTCTAAGCTTTGCGGGTGCATGGCTGGACGGCAATCAGGAATGTGCTACGTAGGGGAATAAAAGGCCACGTGCAAGCGGTGGTCCCTTTTAAGATGCGCTCATGTGCGGCCATGCAGCAATCTTAAAGAGACCGTGAAATCCAACAAATGGGCTGTGCACAGTGAAGGGACTTAAAAGAGAACATTGGTTCCCACATACTATGGGACTTCTTTCTGTCTTCAAGAACGTAACCAGTTTCTTATCCAACCCAAAATCTGTCTGACAATCTTTCCAAACTCTGTCTTTATTAGTAGTCATTTGGGCCATTTATGTTACATATATTTGCATGCTCATTAGCATTTATCATATTGTTGTCAATACCACCTGCTCCTCCTCCTTCATTGGTACTGAATTTGAATTCAAGACATTGGTAGGTTGGCAACTGCTGGGATACTTCAAACTGGTTTGATGTAATGCCTGTAATAGTGTATGGAAACAAGTTTGCTGAAAAATCAGACTTTTACTTTTTAAAAAAAAAAATTTGGCAGGTTGCAAACCTGTATATAGAACCATAAACATGACGATGATTATGACCGTTTGTAAATCATCCTATCTTAAATTTTTTTAAAGTGCAAGTAATTATTCAAGAATTTTATGTTTGTTACTGCATTAAGTTTGGGTAGAAATTACATCCATGAGCATGTGGGTGAGAGTTACTTGAAGATGTACTCCTGCAACTATGATGCTCTCTTGATTACTTTTGTACTCCAGATTTTGCTTTACATTGGGTATCCACATTTCAGGATAACTGGAAACAGCAGTAACTGTAGAGTTCAACACAGGAACAAGACATGAGTTTTTATCAGCAAGGGGAAGAGGACAAGGATTTCCCCACTCTGTTTATTGTGCTCACCAATTTTTGATGATCATAAAAATATAAAGGAGTCATTTGAAATTTCCCAAGTGGAAGTCTGCTGCGTCATTTAAAGAGGAAGGAACTTATATGTATCAAATATTATAAGTAATTTTGAAATGTATTATATCATTTGTATTTTTTACAAAAATATGTCTCTTCTGGCTCCTCTTCCTCCTCAACCAGTAGAGGAGTTGCCAAATACTTTGTGAAATCAGTGCCCTTTTAAGTATTGTCAAAGTTATCAAGTGTTGCTCTGTTCTGTTCAAACAGGACTGACATCTGCAGCAGCCAATATATCAGTCTGTCAACAACAAGAGCCTTGCCACTTTGGTTGAAAGTCATTTTGGTTTTGCCTCCTACAAAGATGGTTTTATTACTGGCTGAAGAGAAACTACTGATTTTAGAAAAAGCTTTGTGGAATTACCTGCCAGCTGCAATAAAAGTAAGGGTGAAATATTCTGTATTCTGTATTCTGTATCTTATGCTGGTATGCAGTGTGGAAGAATCTTTGTGCTTTCATCTATGATCAGTGGAATTTAAATATACAGTATTTTGCACATTAAGTCATTTGCACAAAAAGGTAAATTTAAATGTACTAATGTAGGTACAATCGGTGATAAATTATAATAGTTACATAAAAATACGTATGTATGCAGAACAGTGTCAGATGAAATTTAACACCGACAAGTATACAGTATCACACGTAGAAAGGAAAAATGAGTTACATGTATACTCGGTGAATGATCAAAAAATATCTGAGGATAAAGTTGAAAAAGGCCTAGGGGTTTTGTAGTCTCATTAGTTAATGGGGGAGAAATACTATTTTGAAGGAGACATTAAATGGGTGGTATCGCATGGACCACCTGTTAAATGCCCCGCTTGATGCACTGTTCTATTGAGATCGATGGAACTCAGCGTCAGGTGGGATGCACAACGGGCAAATGCAATATTGCCTGTTTTGCATTACTATTCAAGTCGAATTTTTCTTGCAACTCTTCTGACCACTGCAGAGCGGCAGCCAATAAGGCCGATAAATGCTGAGCTGTGTAGCTAAAACAGTAGATAAAACTCTGGTGCTCTGGTCAGACCACATCTTCAATGTTGGGTTCATTTCTGGCTGCCAACAAACAAAAGAAACATTCAAGTTCTGGAAGTAGTGCAAAGGGGAACTACAAGGCTGATCCTTGGGTCTTAATTTTTATTGGGGGATGGAAGCACATGGTGGGTGGGTGGGAGGGAGGGAAACACCTAGCATGAGACCTGGGCTGTTATAATTTCCGGGCCACGCTTTTTAATATTGCAGCCTTGTGTCTCTCTCAAAATCGGCAGGACTGACATCAGGGCCAATAGGTAGGATCAAAAATCTGTCTAACTCAGCCTTGAATATATTCAATAACCCAGCCTCTACTGCTGTCTGGAGGAGAGAATTCACAAGATTAATGACCCTTTGAGAGAAGAAATTCCTCCTCATCTCCGTCTTAAATGGGAAACCCCTTTTATTAAGTTGTGCCAACTAGTTCTAGATTCCCCCAAAAAGGGAAATATCCTCTCGGCGTCTACCCTGCCAAGCGCCCTGAGAATCTTGTATGTTTCAATCAGATCATTTCTCATTCGTCTAAACTCCAGTGAGTATTGGCCCAACCTGCTCAACCATTCCTCAAGCCAATGCCTTCATCCAAGGAATCAGCCTAGTGAACCTTCTCTGAACTGCTTCCAATGCAAGTATAACCCTCCTTAAGGAGACCAAAAATGTATACAGTACTCTAGGGCTGGTCTCGCCAGTGCCCTATATAGTTGTAGCATGATGTCCCTACTTTTATACTTAATCCCCCTTGCAATAAAGGCCAAATCCACAGTTTGGGTGTCACAGTAGGGAGGTGATACACAAACCATTATCAAATAATGATCACAACATGATTGAATTCAAGGTAGCGTTTGAAAGTGAAAAGCACGAATCAGCTACTAGAATTTTAGACTTTGGTAAGGCTGAATTTACTGGGATGAGACACAGACTGTCCACGGTAAACTGGGTAGATCTGTCAATGGGTCAAATGACTGAAGAACAGTGGAGAATATTTAAAGAAACATTTAACGAAATACAGAGCGAGTATATACCCCTGAGAGGAAAAACCTCCACTTCACAGAAAAAACAGCCATGGACAACTAAAGAGATTAGGGATTGTATAAAACAAAAAGAAATGGTTTACAAAAATGCAAAACGCAGCACAGATCCGGCTGAATGGGATCGATACAAAGACCAGCAAAGAGTCACAAAGCAGCTTATAAGAGCTACTAAAAGAGATTATGAAAGGAAACTTGCAAAGGACATCAAAATCAATAAGAAATTTTATAGTTACATAAAGGGAAAACGGGTGGTCAAGAGCAATGTAGGCCCACTAAACGCTGAAACTGGAGATATTGTCATTGATAATGGGGAAATGGCAGACATGTTGAACAATTACTTTGTCTCAGTATTTACAGTTGAAAAGGAGGATGACTTTTCAGGACTTCCGGCAAAAGCCGATAGGGGACAGGGACTTAATACAATTAAAGTAAGTAAATCATCAGTAACAAGGAAACTAATGGAACTAAATAGTGAGAAATCCCCAGGACCTGAGGGTTTCCATCCGAGGGTGTTAAAGGAAGTAGGGGAGCACATTGTAGATGCCCTAACTATAGTCTTTCAGAGTTCCCTAGATTCAGGAGTGGTCCCTCTGGATTGGAAAGTTGCACATGTCACTCCACTTTTTAAGAAGGGTGAAAGGGGGAACCAAAGAAATTACAGACCAGTTAGCCTGACATCTGTGGTGGGCAAGTTGCTGGAGTCTATAATCAAGGATAGGGTGACTGAACACCTAGAAAAATTTCAGATAATCAGGGACAGCCAGCATGCATTCATGATGGGAAGGTCATGCCTGACAAATCTCATTGAATGTTTTGAAGAGGTGACTAAGGTAGTGGACAGGGGAGCGTCTATGGATGTTATTTATATGGACTTCCAGAAGGCAGTTGATAAAGTCCCACATAAAAGACTGTTAACTAAGGTAGAAGCCCATGGAGTTGAAGGCAAATTATTGACATGGTTAGGAAGTTGGTTGAGTGGTAGGCGACAGAGAGTGGGGATAATGGGTAAGTACTGCAATTGGCAGGATGTAACTAGTGGTGTCCTGCAGGGATCTGTGTTGGGGCCTCAATTATTCACATTCATTAACGACTTGGATGATGGCATAGTAAGTCATATATCCAAATTTGCTGATGATACAAAGTTAGGCGGCATTGTAGACAGTCTAGATGATGGCATAAAATTGCAAAGAGATATTGATAGACTAGGTGAGTGGGCAAAACTGTGGCAGATGGATTTCATTGTGGGCAAGTGTGAGGTTATCCATTTTGGACCAAAGAAGGATAGAGCAGGGTACTTTCTAAATGGGAAGAGGTTAAGTACAGTGGATGTCCAAAGAGACTTGGGGTTTCAGGTGCATAGATCTTTAAAATGCCACGAGCAAGTACAGAAAATAATCAAAAAGGTTAATGGAATGCTAGCCTTTATATCCAGAGGATTGGAGTATAAAGACACAGAGGTTATGCTGCAGCTGTACAAAACCCTGATTAGACACCACTTGGAGTACTGTGAGCAGTTCTGGGCACCACACCTTAGGAAGGATATATTGGCCTTGGAGGGAGTGCAACGTAGGTTTACTAGAATGATACCTGGACTACAGGGGTTAGGTTACGAGGAGAGATTACACAAATTAAGCCTGTTTTTGCTGGAATTTAGAAGGTTAGGGTGATCTGATCGAAGTCTTCAAGATATTAACAGGAAAAGACAGGCTAGATAAAGATAAAGTATTTGCACTGGTTGGAGATTCTAAAATATGGGGCATAGTCTAAAAATTAGGACCAGATCGTTCAGGAGAGATGTTAGGAAGCACTTCTTCACGCAAAGGGTGGTAGAGGTTTGGAACTCGCTCCCACAAACAGCAGTTGAAGCTAGAACAGTTGTTAATTTTAAATCTGAGATAGATTTTTGTTAAGTAAAGGTATTAAGGGATATGGGCCAAAGGCAGGTATATGGAGTTAGGCTGCGGATCAGCCATGATCTCATTGAATGGCGGGACAGGCTTGAGGGGCTGAATGGCCTACTCCTGTTCCTATCTTCCTATGTTCTATTAATGCTTTTGGTGTCGTGATAAATGGTATTTCTGGAGCTTGCATGGAAAGTTCTCTGGAGAAAGAAAAGTCAGAAACAAAATAAATGTTTTTTGTGGTTTGGATGTTTTAGAACCTCCTGATCTTATGTAGGTTACCATAGTGAGTCCACCCTATCAAACAACAAGAAATGATCCTGCTTTATTCTTTGAGCTCCTCTGCAAGTTCAGAAGCCAGAACTTGATAAAAAGGTTAAGGGAACTAATACCCCAATTATACTGCAGAACCATTTCAAGCTAATCTGCAATATGACTCATCCCCTTATTTACACTTTGGGGCAATCTCGTTTTTTTTCGTTTTAGAGATACAGCACTGAAACAGGCCCTTCGGCCCACCGAGTCTGTGCCGACCATCAACCACCCATTTATACTAATCCTACACTTATCCCATAATCCTACCACATCCCCACCTGTCCCTATATTTCCCTACCACCTACCTCTACTAGTGGCAATTTATAATGGCCAATTTACCTACCAACTTGCAAGTCTTTTGGCTTGTGGGAGGAAACCGGAGCACCCGGAGAAAACTCACGCAGACATAGGGAGAACTTGCAAACTCCACACAGGCAGTACCTAGAATTGAACCCGGGTCACTGGAGCTGTGAGGCTGCGGTGCTAACCACTGCGCCACTGTGTCAAAAGACACAACCAAGGTAATTGCACATGCTCAAGATGTGTACCTAAGTAGTACTCAAAAGTCACACATGCAACTTTCAAGCACCATGTTTTGTCAGAGTTGCATTCACAGCTTTATTTGTTGTGTCTTTCAGACCAAGGCAAACAGAGTGGAAAAATTGAACTGTTAGGCTGCACAAGCATACAGAACTTCAGCTCACATGTGGCTGTGTAAAATGTTGCAGCCGATAGCAAGCAGTTCCAACAGCAGTCAATGAACAATGCTGCTGGTGTCTCTTTGTCTCCAGAAGCAGGGAGCAAAACTGTCTTGCAAGATGGTGTTCCCTGTCTTTCGAGGCATATACTCCACCTTGCACCATCTTCAGAGGCTTGGTTGTAATATATGTGCGGTATAAGAAGCTGGACCAACCCAGCAGCTGAGCCCTGACCTGGGGGCTAGGTTGAGTCTCCAAGCAAACCAAGTCCTAAACAAAGGCAGAGAGATTCATTCATCCTTAACACAATAGGAAAGCAGGTAATTTTTTCTTGTATTTTGGCTTCTTGGTTGCCTCATCAACTGCATCATCAAGGTCTCAGCTTACCCAGCAAGGAGATTGTGAAAATAATTTAAATTGTTAAATTTACATAATCTCTTGTGTAGATTATTATCCAGATTATGTAGATATAACTGGTGACAGTTATATGTCTTCTGTCATTTATAATAGATTTGGATCATATGCTACACGCCCTTCTGCTGGGAGAGAGTCTGAGTTAGATTTTTCCTCATTCGGGGGTGTCTTCATTGAGTTACTTCATAATGCAAAGTGAGACCAATTTTCCAGATTTCATGGCAGTAAAATGTGCTCTGTTTTATTCTAGACTTATGGAACTATTCTAAACATTAACAAAGGCAAGATACATGATCTGGAAGTTATTGTTGATTCTTGGCCTGGCTTCAGTACTGTAATATGTCGACCATGTAAAAAGGTATGCAAATGTGCTTGGTAAGAAATAATGTACTTTATTACCAGTAAAGAACAAGATATGAAGCAATAAAATATGCAGTTAATAGTAAAAAGAGCAGACCTGAAGTTAAGATATGGGTTTTCTCCCAAGTCTCTTTATTTATGTCCATGGCAGATGGCAGTTTCCATTGGTGAACTTGTATTCCCTATGAACCAAAATTTGTAATTTAAAACTGGCTGTGAATGAGAGTTGTATGCCCCAGTGCTAATAATATACCCTTGTAATATGGAATTGTGTAAGGGAATTTAGAGGGAATGTTTGTTATACACTGCTGATTACTCTGAAAGGCAGAAAACTACTCTGCTGTCAGACTTCAGGCTAAGTCTACAAATTGTGTTTATTAGAGGAAATATATTTACTCAGAAGCAAAATTCGAGAAAGAGAATGACATCATTTCGCACACACAAATACTTCAAATTGATTTCAAATCAAAATAACAAGTGTTTGATTTCTTACAATCCTTTTAACAGTTTTCTAATGTTCTTGTGTGGAGCTGCATTTCCTGATGGAGTTCTCTCTTTATGACGTAGAAGATAAACAGTTAAACAGTCAACTAAACAACAGCTGCTGCCCAGATTTACCCCTCCTTACCTATGATTTAGAAGCCAGCTTCTTTGAAGTGAAACTTAAGTTCTTTCTCAACAGGTCATAGAATATTACAATGCAGGAATACATTCAGCTTGTCAAGCCTGTGCTGGTGTTTTCTCCACAAGAATCACATCGTCTAATCTCATTCTTCTGTCCACTCCCCATAACATTTACTATTTTTCATATAACTAATTCCCTTTTGAAAGAGCATAGGAACAAGAGCGGGCCATGCAGCCCCTTGAGACTGTACCACAATTCACTTCGATCATGTCTGATTATGAATCTTCATTCCATCTTCCTGCATGGCGCTGTATCCTTATTATCTTTGCCTAACGAAAACCTATCAATCTGTTTGACAGAGTATTTACCTAGCCTCAATGACTTTTTTGAGGGAGAGGTTTCAAGATTTCCACTCCCCTAAATGTAAAGAAGTGCTTTCGGATGTCGCCCTTGAACTACCTAGCTCTAATTTTAATGCCCTCTTGTTCTGGACCCTACCACCAAAATAAATAGTTTCCCTCGAATTACCTTATCACATCCCTTATTTATTTACCATTTTTATTTGTTCTTGGGATGTGTGTGTTGCTGGCAAGGCCAGCATTTATTGCTGATCCCTAATTCCCCTGGAGCAGATGGTGATGAGCCACCGCCTTGAACCACTGCAATCCATGTGGTGCAGGTACAACCACAGTGCTGTTAGGGAGTGAGTCCCAAGAAGGAACGGTGATATATTTCCAAGTCAGGATGGTGTGTGGACTTGGATGGGAACTTGCAACTAATCCCATGAATCTGCTGCACTTGTTCTTCTCGATGGAGAGGTCACGAGTTTAGAAGGTGCTGTCAAAGGAGCCTTGGCGAGTTGCTGCAGTGCATCTTGCATATGGTGTACACTACTGCCACTGTGCGCCGTTGGTGGAGGGAGTGACTGTTTAAGGTGGTGGATGGGGTGCCGATCAAGTGGGCTGTTGTGTCTTAGATGGTGTTGAGTTTCTTGAGTGTTGGAGCTGCACTGATCCAGGCAAGTGGGGAGTATTCCATCACACTTCTGACTTGTGCCTTGTAGATGGTGGACAGGCTTTGGGGAGTCAGGAGGTGAGTTACTAGCCGCATAATTCCCAGCCTCTGATCTGCTGTATATGGCCACAGTATTTGTTATAGTTAAGATTCTGGTTAATGTTGATTGGGTGGGTGGGAGTGGGGGGGGTGGTGGAATTCAGCGATGGTAATGCCACTGAATGTTGAGGGGATTCAATTCTCTCTTGTTGGAGATGGTCATTGCCTGGTACTTGTATGGCGCGAATGTTACTTGCCACTTATCAACCTAAGCCTGACTGTTGTCCAGCTGTTGCTGCATGCCAGCACATACTGCTTCAGTATTTGAGGAGTTGCGAATGGTACTGAACATTGCAATCATCAGCGAACATCCCCACTTCTGGGCTGAAGAGGGTTGGGCCTGGAACAATAGCCTGAGGAACTCCCGCAGTGATGTCCTAGGGCTGAGATGTTTGGCCTCCAACAACCACAGCCATCTTCCTTTTGTGCTAGGTATGACTCCAACCAGTGGAGAGTTTTTGCCCTGATTACCATTCACTTTAATTTTGCTAGGTCTACTTGATGCCACACTCGGTCAAAGGCTGCCTTGATGTCACACTATCTCTGGAATTGATCTCTTTTGTCCATGCTTGGACCAACTCTGTTATGAGGTCTGGAGCTGAATAGCCCTAGGAGAACCCAAACTGAGCATCGGTGAGCAGGTTATTGCTGAGTCAGTACCCCTGGTAGCATTGTCGTCGACACCTTCCATCATTTTGCTGATTGAGTGTGGACTGACGGGGCAGTAATTGGCTGGATTAGATTTGTCCTGTTTTTGTGGACAGAACATACCTGGGCAACTTTCCACATTGTGTTTCAGCTATACTGGAACAGCTTGGTTAAAGGTGTGGCTAGTTCTGGAGAACAAGTCTTCAGTACTACTGCCTGAATGTTGTTGGTGCTCATAGCCTTTACTGTTTGAAGACTGGCATCTTTTATTAACTTAATTGAATTTAAATTTTCCCAGCTGCCACAGAGGGATTTGAACACGTGTCTCCAGGGCATTAGTTTTCTGGGTTTCTAATCCAGTAACATTACCTCTATGCTACCCACCCCTAGTCATCTTAACCACCTCAATTAGATCACCCCTCCAAGGCCAATATATCCTTCCTCAATTGGATAACTTCACACTTACCCACGTTAAATTCCATCTGCCACAGTGTAGGAGATGGTTTCATGGTGCAGCTCAATGTTGCATTTAAAATACTTAGGTTAGCTAAAAATCCATATGAAAAGATATAATACCTTGAAGTAACTGAAAGGGTTGATGGTATTTATGTAGGGCTGAATTTTACCTTCGGTTGAACGGGAGCCCTCCACCCACTGAAAAATTGGCGATCTTGCCTCCGCCTGGCCTGGGGATCCAGTCAGAATTTTATGGCCCCAGGCCCTTAATAGGTCTGAGGCGGGACTTCCTCCTCACTGAGGCAGGAAGTCCTGCCAAATGGAGCTGCTGGCCAATCAGCGGGCCAGCAGCGCTACCGGGAGCAGTGGTCACCGCTGGGACTGCAACCCAGCTTCACGAAGAGGAGGAAGGATGGCCTCGGGAAAAGGTAAGTTTTTGGGGCCTTGCCGGGGGTGATCAGTCAGGTCCCGGTGAAGCAAGGGTCGTCGATTTGGGGGTGGGGGGTGGGGAAGAGAGGGGCATGCTGGACATTGGGGGTGGTTGGGGCATCGGGGGCAGCCCTCTGTCAGGCACAGGGTGCCTGATCAGGAGTGCCCCCTCTCATGCTGTCAGAGAGCCTCCTGCTTTTGTCAAGCAATTTTTCTCAGGCCTGGGCTGCCCAACCGGCCACGGGTAAAATCCTCGTGGCAGTGGTTGGAGGCCCTTAAGTGGCTGTCAATTGGCCACTTAAGGGCCTTGATTGGCCTGGGGCAGGCACGCTGTTACCCGCCACCGCCCTGTGTAAAATGGTGGTGGTGTGAGCAGGTCGGGAAGGGCCCCCCAAGCCTCCCACTCCATTTTTACGCCACCATCCCGCTCTTTGGAAGGGCGTAAAATACCAGCCATAGACTTTCCAAAGACATTCAACAAAGTACTGCATTTATAGACTTGTTAGCAGAGCTAAAGCCCGTGGGCTTAAAGAGACAGTGGCAGCATGGATACAAAATTGGCTAAGGGCCAGAGAGCACAGAGTAGTGGTGAACGGTTGTTTTTCCAGCCAGAGATTAACAATGTGAAATGGGGTATACAGGGCATAACTTCAAAGTTTGTGGATGATTCAAAATTTGGAATTATAGTCAACAATGAGGAGGGTAGTAACAGACTTCAGGAGGATATAGACTGATGAAATGGGCAGACACATGGCAGATGAGATTTACTGCAGAGAAGTGTGAAGTGCTACATTTTGGTAGGGCGGCGCAGTGGTTAGCACCGCAGCCTCACAGCTCCAGCGACCCGGGTTCGATTCTGGGTACTGCCTGTGCGGAGTTAGCAAGTTCTCCCTGTGTCTGCATGGGTTTTCACCGGGTGCTCCGGTTTCCGCCCACAGCCAAAGACTTGCAGGTTGCTAGGTAAATTGGCCATTATAAATTGCCCCTAGTATAGGTAGGTGGTATGAAAATTGAGGGAAGGTGAGGATGTGAGATTAATGTAGGATTAGTATAAATGGGTGGTTGATTGGCACAGACGCGGTGGGCCGAAGGGCCTGTTTCAGTGCTGTATCTCTAAGTAAAATAAAATAAAATAAATAAAAATAAGAATGAGGAGAGGCAATATTAACCAAAATGGAGAAATTTTGAAGGGGGTACAGAAACAAGAGACCTGGGGTGTATGTACACAAATCTTTGAAGGTGGCAGGACAAGTTGAGAAGGTTGTTAAAAGAGCATATGAGATTATTGACTTTATTAATAGAGAAATAGAATACAAAAGCAAGGAAGTTATGCCAAACCTTAATAAAACCCTGGCATATTGTGTTGAATTCTGGGCATCACACTTTAGGAAGGATGTCAATGTTAGTTTTATATTAAAAAGCAAAATACTGCGGATGCTGGAGTTAATGTTTCAGGTCTGTGACCTTTCATCAGAACTGTTTCTCTCTCCACAGATTGTGCCAGCCCTGCTATTTCCAGCACTTTGTTTTTAGTTGTAAATTAATTGTGTTTAATTGGATGCAGTTCATGGACATTCATTAGGGATTCCCTTGGGGCCCCTATAAATAGGAACTGGTCCAGAAGAAATATATATAGGAACTGACTGGAACTGGGATTTGAGTTTAGTCAGTGCATGTTTGTAATGCGCATCTCTACGAATAAATGCTTATAAAATTGTGTAAATATTGGCTCCTGTTTTATCCTTCACCACCAAGTTTTCTGAATACTAACAGTCGAGGCCTTTAAGAGGGTGCTGAAGATATTTACTAGAATGGTACCAGGGATGAGGGTCTTCAGTTACGTAGATAGATTGGAGAAGCTGGGTTGTTTTCCATAGAGCAAAGAAGGTTAAGAGGAGATTTGATAGCGTGTTCAAAATCATGAATGGTTTTGTTAGAGTAAATATAGAGAAACTGTATCCACAAGCAGAAGGGTCAGTAACCAGAGGACATGGATTTAAGGTGACTGGTAAAAGAACCAAAGGTGACATGAAGCATTGTTTTACAGTGAGATGTTATGATCTGGTATACGCTGTCTGAAAGGGTGATGGAAACAGATTCAATAGTAACATTCAAGAGAATTGAATAAATACTTGAAGGAAAAGGGGCGGCACTGTGGCGCAGTGGTTAGCACCGCAGGCTCACAGCTCCAGCGACCCGGGTTCGGTTCTGGGTACTGCCTGTGCAGAGTTTGCATGTTCTCCCTGTGACCGCGTGGGTTTCCGCCGGGTGCTTCGGTTTCCTCCCACAACTAAAGACTTGCAGGTTGGTAGGTAAATTGGCCATTGTAAATCTCCCCGAGTGTAGGTAGGTGAATAGTGCAGATGTGGTACGGAATATGGGATTAATGTAGGATTAGTATAAATGGGTGGTTGTTGGTCGGCACAGACTCGGTGGGCCGAAGGGCCTGTTTCAGTGCCGTATCGCTCTATGACAAACATTTACAGGCCTACAGGGAAAGAGCAGTGGAGTCGAATTAATTGGATAGCTGTATCATAGAGCTGGCACAGGCACAATGGGCTGACTGGCCTCTTTCTGTCATGTATCATTCCATCATTCTATAATTCTAAAGTAATACAGAAATAATACAAATACAGAAATGTACAGAGTACATTAGAATATGGTGCAGGATGGAGCACACAGTGTTGTGAGTTGTTAAAAACTTGAAGTACATTCTTTCCTTTTCAGGCACCCAGTATCAAGATCATGTTTAACTCTTGAGTCACCCCCCCACCAAACTTTAATTTAACAGGTCCAAGAACGAAACTGTAAAGTATTCGCATTTTGAAAATATTTGTATAACAAATAAGAGGTGTGACATACCAATAAATAATTCATTTTTATTCCCCCTGTTTAGTTATATTCTTCCATATTATGTGGCCAATTAATCAGGTGAGGTTGTATTACTGTACAGAGCAAATAAGAGGTGTACAAGAACAAGCGGAGGGAGGTTTCTTCCCTGCTTGTGGTGATCATCTCCCCCAGTACCAAATAGGAAAATACAGAAATACAGCCATCTCCTTCCCACTTTATAGTTTAGTGCACCAATACAATGCATTTGTTGAGCTGCCGAGTAATCCATTACAGGTTCATTACTCCACCATGTTTTACTGTTTACCTGGCTTAATGCAAACTAGTTATGCCAGTAACTGAATTCTTTCTCTCTTGTCTGTTTTGTTTGTTCTGCCTCTTTGTTTTCCATCAATTCTATATTTCAGGCTTTTCCTGTTTAGCTCTATCTATCTATCACCTCCTTTTCTTTGCTCCTCCACTGAAGATGTGATTCTCTTTTGGGCTATAGTTCCACAGGCAATTTTTCCGTTGCCTTCCTATCTATGCCTAGATGGTGAGCATTGGCAGCCTGTTCAACCCTGGAAGACATTGCAGGCCAGGCTTGCAGTTACTATGTTGTTACATAAACTACCATACTTATCAAGACAACTAAATTGGTAAGGTGAGATGTGGGGCTCTACTATGTATTTGAACTAAAATTTAGAATTTGCCATGTTTTTAAAAAAAAATGTTGAAGAATTGTCCTTTTAGTTTATCAGATGAATTAATTAATCATAACTTTGTCTTGCTTTTGTTCTCTACTCTTTAGGAAGAAATTTGCAATCCAGATGAATCTACACTTGCAGTGTTTTCCAAAGATGAGAGCAGTTTGCACAATCTTCTCATGGATGACAATGTTGTCAGTTGGACAACTTGTTTCATGTTTGGAGGTATGATGTATACAAGGAAGGCAAAATACCTTTCTTTATATAACATTTCATTCAAAAATCTTGGCCATCGTAGTTATTGCCAATCTATAAATTGTTCTCTTTAACTGTCCCCATCATATTTTACATATAAGTTTACATATCAATACAATAATGACACAGCTTAGGTTCATTATGTGAAAGATTGTGGCTAGATGTTCTAGTTTTTTTTTTTATTTCCAAAATATACTTTATTCATAAAAATCTGTAAAAATTACATTGCCAAACAGTTTCCAAACAGCACCAAAAAATACAAACATTGCAAGGGAGATCAGTTTCCTTCAATACTGTCATGAGTTTCTTCCCAACCCTTCCGTTTCACAATTGTCATGTCAATTACAGTTTTACATTTACAGCAATTCAGAATATTAACGATACAGTTCGAGGGGTTTCCCATGGATCCAGCCCCTCAGTCTAGCTTGGTGGGGGAACCTTACACTGTGGTCTTTCCCCATTGAGCCTTTGCTGCGGCTGCCCCAAGCTTTAGTGCGTCCCTCAGCACGTAGTCCTGGACCTTGGAATGTGCCAGTCTGCAACATTCGGTGGTGGACAACTCTTTGCGCTGGAAGACCAGCAAGTTTCGGGCAGACCAAAGGGCGTCTTTCACCGAATTGATAGTCCTCCAGCAGCAGTTGATGTTTGTCTCGGTGTGCGTCCCTGGGAACAGCCCGTAGAGCACAGACTCCTGTGTTACAGAGCTGCTTGGGATGAACCTTGACAAAAACCACTGCATCTCTTTCCACACCTGCTTTGCAAAGGCACATTCCAGGAGGAGGTGGGCGACCGTCTCTTCCCCACCACAGCCAACGCGGGGGCACTGTGCGGAGGGGGCGAGACTTCGGGTGTGCATGAAGGATCTGACGGGGAGGGCCCTTCTCACCACCAGCCAAGCTACGTCTTGGTGCTTGTTTGAAAGTTCTGGTGATGAGGCATTCCGCCAAATGACTTTGACGGTCTGCTCGGGGAACCATCCGACAGGATCCACCGTTTCCTTTTCCCGTAGGGCCTTGAGGACATTCCGTGCAGACCACTGCCTGATGGACCGGTGGTCAAAGGTGTTTTTCCGCAGAAACTGCTCCACGAAGGATAGGTGGTACGGCGCCGCCCAACTGCATGGTGCGTTCCGCGGCAATGTGACCAGGCCCATCCTTCGCAACACCGGGGACAGATAGAACCTCAGCACGTAGTGACACTTGGAGTTTGCGTACTGGGGATCGACACATAGCTTGATGCAGCCGCACACGAAGGTGGTCATCAGGATGAGGGCCACGTTGGGTACATTTTTCCCGCCCATATCCAGAGATTTGAACATCGTGTCCCTCCGGACCCGGTCCATTTTAGATCCCCAGACGAAGCGGAAAATGGCTCGGGTGACTGCCACGGCGCAGGAGTGGGGTATGGGCCAGACCTGCGCCACGTAGAGCAACAACGTGAGCGCCTCGCACCTGATGACCAGGTTCTTACCCACAATGGAGAGAGATCGCTGCCCCCACATGCCCAACTTTTGTCGTACCTTGGCTACTCGCTCCTCCCATGTTTTGGTGCACGCCCCGGCACTTCCGAACCATATCCCCAGCACCTTCAGGTAATCTGACCTGACGGTGAAGGGGACAAAGGATCGGTCAGCCCAGTTCCCAAAGAACATGGCCTCGCTCTTGCCGTGGTTAACTTTGGCTCCCGAGGCCAGTTCGAACTGGTCGCAGATGCTCATCAGTCTGCGCACGGACAGCGGATCCGAGCAGAAGACGGCGACGTCATCCATGTACAGGGAGGTTTTGACCTGAGTGCCTCCGCTGCCTGGGATTGTCACCCCTCTTATGCTCGCATCCTTCCTAATAGACTCAGCAAAGGGTTCAATACAGCAAACAAACAAGACCGGGGACAGAGGACAGCCCTGTCTGACTCCAGATTTGATCGGGAAACTTTCAGATTCCCACCCGTTGATTGACACTGCGCTACTGATGTTTGTGTAGAGCAGTTGGATCCAATTGCAGATTCCCTCCCCAAACCCCATTTTGGAAAGCACGTCCATCATGTAGGTGTGCGATATCCTGTCAAAGGCCTTCTCCTGGTCCAGGCTGATGAGGCAGGTGTCCACCCTCCTGTCCCGTACGTAGGCGATCGTATCCCTGAGTAGCGCGAGGCTATCAGAGATCTTCCTGCCGGGTACAGTACAGGTCTGATCGGGGTGAATCACCAGCTCCAGAGCAGACTTGACTCGACTGGCTATGACTTTGGACAGAATCTTGTAATCAACATTAAGCAGTGAGATGGGCCGCCAATTTCTGATTTCTACCCTCTCCCCCTTCTGCTTGTAAATGAGGGTGATGATGCCTTTTCTCATGGATTCTGACATGCTACCGGCCAGGAGCATACTCTCGTATACTTCCAGCAGGTCCGGGCCGACCCAGTCCCACAGGGCCGAGTACAACTCGACCGGTAAGCCGTCGCTCCCGGGAGTTTTACTCGTCTCGAAAGACTCGACGGCCTTTGTCAGCTCGTCCAGAGTTAGCGGCTTGTCCAGTCCCTCCCTCCTGCTGTCATCTAAGACCTCTGTGATAGATGACAGGAAGGACTGGGAGGCTCTGCTGTCTGTGGGCTTCGCGTCATACAACCCAGCATAAAAGGATTTGCTGATCCTTAGTATGTCGGACTGCGAAGACGTTACCGAGCCATCTTCTTCCTTCAGGCTGCTGATAACAGAGCTCTCTCTGTGTACCTTTTGGAAGAAGTAACGCGAGCACGTCTCATCCTGCTCGATGGAGCGGACTCTGGACCGGAAGATGATCTTGGAGGCCTCCTTGGCAAAGAGCGAGGCCTGCTGGCTCTTCACCTCTTGGAGGTCCTCCTTGACCTCGACCCCCATTGACTGCAACCGGAGTAGATTTTGTATAATTTTCTGGAGTCGGGACAGTTCCCTCTGTCTCTCTCTCGCCTTCTGAACACCTTTGTGGATGAAGAACCTCTTGATGTTCTCCTTAATCGCTTCCCACCAGTGAACTGGAGACTCAAAGAGGGGTTTCACGGTCCTCCAACCATTGTAATCCCTTTTGAGTTCCTCAACGTTCTCTGGGGTCAGCAGTGTCGCATTGAGCTTCCACGTCCCTCTGCCAACCCGCTGGTCGTCCTGTAAGTGACAGTCGGCCAGTAAGAGGCAGTGGTCGGAGAAGAACACCGGCTTGACGTCGGTGGATCCGACCGTGACAGCACGGGACACAAACAGGAAGTCAATCCTGGAACGGGCAGACCCGTCCGATCTTGACCATGTGTATCTGCGCTGCGCTCCGTCTGCAGGTTTGCTGAAGACGTCGTGCAGTTTGGCATCCTTAACTGTTTCTACTAGGAATCTGGACGTAGCGTCCAGTTTGCTGTCGTCACTGCCGGATCGTCCAGCCGCATCGATGATGCAGTTGAAGTCACCGCCTAGGATGACCGGCCTGGACGTCGCCAGCAGCAGTGGGAGCTGCTGGAAGACGGTCAGCCGCTCGCTGCGTTGTACCGGGGCGTACACGTTGATCAACCGGAGCGGAGCGTTGTTGTACATCACGTCTGCTACGAGGAGGCGGCCGCCCACCACCTCCTTAACTTCGGAGATGGTGAAGTTACCTCCCCGCAGCAGAATACCCAGGCCGGAGGAACGGCAGTCATTACCCCCCGACCAGATCGATGGCCCGTGGGACCACCATCGCGACCACTGCCTGTAGGTGCTGAGGTGTGGTATTCCACACTCCTGCAGAAACAGTAGGTCAGCTTTGACCTTGGCAAGGTAATCCAAGGTTGAAACACATCGCGTAGTCGATTTAATGCTACGCACATTAATGGAAGCAATTCTTACACCCATTTTTTACTAAAAATTAGTTGTTGCTTCCCATACCATTTGTCCTCGCTAGTCCCAGTCCTTCCCCTTCGGGATGTTCCTGCATACCCATCGTATGCGCAAGCAGTTTCACGTTGGTTGGGCTCAGAAACCCCTCCTGATTTTTCATGCAGGGTTTGTGCCGCTCGGGTGACATCGGGGGGGTCTTGTAGGCAGAGAGGATTGGGTTGTCCTCAGCTGCTTCCATCTGTTCCTCCTCGAAAACATCACAGCTCCCGGTCTCCCGGAGCTCAGGTGCGCCAGACGTGTCTTTGCTCCCGGTGTCCCGGAGCTGAGATGCTTTGGCCACGTCGTTACGTGTGGGGAATTGGGGTTGGGGCACGCCGGGCCCATCACGCTTCCAGTGCCCGGGGGCTGGGATGCTTTATCATCCATCTCGGAGTTCTGCCGCCTCTTTTGAAGGGGCTGTCGTTCCAGCATTTCCCCGTCCAGTGAAGAGGAGTTGTTGCAGTCTGATTCAGAAGAGAGCCTCCTCTTGCCACTGGTTTGGGTGGTGGCTTTGGGATGTTTTTTCTTTGTGGTTTTCCTCTGGACCACTTGCCACTGACCTGTTTGTCCATCTGCTGCCTCCTCCTCCATTGATTCTGTCTGCGGAGGAGGGGTTTCCGGGCGCTGGGTAGGTGCTGGGTCGTTGGTTTCAGCCGCCTCCCCTTCCTTCTCAGGTTGAAGTTCCTCACTGCGGAGAAGGTTGCTGGTCTGCTTTCGAACAGCGGACGCCTTCGTCGAACCTTCGCCCGGCCATTCCTTGGACCTTGCCGCCTGAGCATAGTTGAGACAACGTTTGGGGCAGGTCTTGTAGAGATGGCCTGCCGCACCGCACAAGTTGCAACACTTAGTCTGCTTACAGTCCTTGGTCTGATGGCCTTCCTCCTTGCAGTTCTTGCAAACAACCGTGCTGCAGTTGGCTGCCATGTGACCAGATTTGCCACAGGTGCGGCAAACTCTGGGCTGCCCAGCGTAGACCAAGAAGCCTCGACTTCCCCCGATAGCGAAGCTGGAGGGAGGGTGGATGATGGCTCCACTGGGATCTACCTTCAAGGTCACCTTGACCTGCCGCTTGCTGGTCCAGATCCCAAAGGGGTCCTTGACATCAGTGCTGCTGCCGGCCACCTCGACGTACCTGGCGAGAAAGATGTTCTAGATGACACTAGATGTTCAGTAAAATCTTTACATTACTCCAGGGTAAAAGCTGCTATCCAGCTTTGTGACTCAGAAAACCTACCACACATCATCACCATGAGGACTGCACAGGTTCAAGGATAAGACTTGGGGCAACTAGGGATGGCAATAAATGCAGCCTTATCAGTGCCACTCATAGCTTAGAAAGGGAAAGAAAATTAACCTACAATAATTTATAATTTATACACTATATTTTGTGGTATGAATGACTACATATATTTGCATTATATTATGTCACAAATAATTTTAGAAGTGCCTTTGCTGTTATGCCTATTTCCATTTCTCATTGCATCACATCTGTTATTACTAAAAATTGCTTTATTCAAGTTTTTTTTCCACAAATACTTACCACTGACTTCCCTGTGATTTTAATATACTTCCAGCTTGGCCTTCCTAATTTGTGCCTGCTAACTCCCTTCACCAAAAGCTGCACAGTAACTGAGAATGCTGTCAGATATTTTTGTTACGTTAACAATTTTATTGCTTCTCTCTTTCTTGTACTGCAATAGAAATATTAAGTACAGAAGTATGTATATTATACATACAGCAGTGCCATTAGTAACAGGAGGATGACTTGGAAATAGCTAATTAATTCTTCCAATATTACCAACGAATGAACGAACCCCTGACCTATAAATAACTGATGAATTCTCCTGATCTGTAAAAAAAAATAGAATTGTATGAGTTTCATATGCTGCAACACTAATACCAAGTAGAATATGTTTACAAAGCTCTACATATTAATTTCATTATTATTGTTTCCAACAATCATTTTAATATATAAATAGATAAATAATGATGGCATGACATTTACTTTCAGAAGGCTAACCTATTTTTTTTAAAATAGCTTGGGTCAGATGTTGTGCAAGTAAAGCTATGGGCACACGTGTGTGTGCCTCTTTTTTTTTTTCTCGCTCGCTGGCTGGCATCCTTCCATCTGTGAAAGATGATGGACACGCAGCAAACAATCCATTTAGGTCAGGTGTCTTCTCTTGGTGCACTTTTGTTGATGGCTGTGAAGGCCAATCCTGGAGAGGCAAGTTCTGCCACAAGTGCTGCATGTGAAGCTGCCAAGTGATGCTGTGAGTTGTTTTTTGACGTTGGTGCCTGTTGCCAAACTGCAGTAGCAACTGGTCATCGTGGTAGTGCACACCAGTCCACAGGCTGTGTCGCCATTTCCCTCTTTCACCAGTTAGTGACTCCCTAATGCGATAGTCGACATTTAGGACTGTCAAGTCACACATGCAAGCATCCTTGAAACAGAGCTTTGGGCGCCCCACTGGTCGTCTGACCCCGACTACCTAACAATGACAGGATCGGACAAAGTCAACATGGATTTACAAAACGGAAATCATGCTTGACAAATTTACTGGAATTTTTTGAGGGTGTAACTAGTAGAATAGATGAGGGAGAACCAGTGGATGTGGTGTCTTTGGACTTTCAGAAGGCTTTCAATAAGGGCCCACATAAGAGATTAGCGTGCAAAATTAAAGCATGTGGGATTGGGGGTAAGGTACTGACATGGATAGAGAACTGGTTGGCAGACAGGAAATAAAGAGTAGGAATAAACTGGTCTTTTTCCGAGTGGCAGGCAGTGACTAGTGGGGTACCGCAGGGATCAGTGCTAGGACCCCAGCTATTCACAATATATATTAATGATATAGATGAGGGAATTAAATGTAATATATCCAAGTTTGCAGACGACACAAAGCTGGGTGGGAGTGTCAGCTGTGAGGAAGATGCAGAGAAGTTCCAGTGTGATTTGGACAGGTTGAGTGAGTGGGCAAATACATGGCAGATGCAGTATAATGTAGATAAATGTGAGGTTATCCACTTCGGTGGCAAAAACCAAAAGGCAGATTATTATCTGAACAGCGATAGATTGGGAAAGCATTTGGGTGCTCCATGGATGAACACAGCTGGAAGTGAAAATTCTGGGCAGCGTAGTGGAGGTGGACAGACAGACGTCTCTGCCTTATTTTCCTTTTTGTTATGAATGGGAACTGAGCATTCCCCAGATTATTATCTGAACGGCGATAGATTGGGAAAGGGAGAGGTGCAATGAGACCTGGGTGTCCTTGTGCACCAGTCGCTGAAAGTAAGCATGCAGGTGCAGCAGGCAGTTAAGAAGGCAAATAGTATGCTGGCCTTCATAGCAAGAGGATTCGAGTACAGGAGCAAGGATTTCTTGCTGCAATTATACAAGGCCTTGGTGAGACCACATCTGGAGTATTGTGTGCAGTTTTGGTCTCCTGATCTGAGGAAGGATGTTCTTGCTATGAAGGGAGTGCAGCGAAGGTTCACCAGACTGATTCCTCGGATGGCAGGACTGACTTATGAGGAGAGATTGGGTCAATTAGGTTTGTATTTGCTAGAGTTTAGAAGAATGAGAGGGGATCTCATAGAAATCTAACAGGACTGGACAGACTAGATGCAGGAAGGATGTTCCCGATGGCGGGAGATCCAGGACCAGGGGTCACAGTCTAAGGATAAGGGGTAAGCCATTTAGGTCTGAGATGAGGAGGGATTTCTTTACCCAGAGAATGGTGAACCTGTGGAATTCTCTACCACAGAAAGCAGTTGAGGCCAAAACATTAAATATCTTCAAGAGTTAGATATAGTTCTTAGGGCTAAAGGGATCAAGGGATACCGGGAGAAAGCAGGAACAGGGTACTGAGTTTGGATGATCAGCCATGATCGTATTGAATGGTGGTGCAGGCTCGAAGGGGTGAATGGCCTACTCCTGCTCCTATTTTTCTATGTTTCTACCTCCGCATACAGAAGGTCCTTGCGTATGGGACCGTCTTCCATCCTGCGGACATGTCAGATCCACTGAAGCTGCCTATTTGATTAGTGCCAACACAGTTGGGAGCTCTGCCTTTGAGAGGACTGCTACATTTGTGATTTTGTCCTGCCAGGATATACCCATAATGTGCCGCAGACAGCAAAGATGGAAATTATTGAGCTTCTTTTCCTGGTAGCTGTAAGTCTCGCATGTTTCACAGCATACAGCAAGGTGCTGAGAACACAGGCCTTATAAACCATAAACTTGGTCCTAAGGATCAGCTTGGTGGTGTTCGCAAGTCGGCGAAAGGTGGTAGCTGCTTTCCCTGTGCATGTAGCGAGCTCTGTATCGAGGGACAGATTGTCTGTCACCTTGGACCCAAGGTAGCAGAATTTGCTAACCACTTCCAGTGGAGTGTTATTTAGTGTGATCGGGAACAGAGATGCAACACCTTGTCCCATGACCATGGCTTTCTATCGCTGTGGCTATTGGTATCACAAGTGTGAGCAATTCGAATCTATTTCCTGTTTGGTCATGGGGAGGGGAAAATCTATCAGCGCCTGTAACTTTGCTTCTTTGGGCAACACTTACCCTTGATCCACCATATGCCCTAGATAGGTTACTTGAGCTTTAGCGAACTTGCCCTTTGCAAGATTTACCACGAGGTCAGCCGACTGTAACCTATTGAACAGTACAGCACAGTACAGGCCCTTCGGCCCACGATGTTGTGCCGACCCTTTAACCTACTCTAAGATCAAACTACCTACATTCCCTTCATTCTACTATCATCCATGTACCTATCCAAGAGTCGCTTAAATGTCCCTAATGTATCTGCTTCTACTACCACCACTGGCAGTGCATTCCACGCACCCACCACTCTCTGTGTAAAGAACCTACCTCTGACATTTCCCCTAAACCTTCCTCCAATCACCTTAAAATTATGCCCCCTGGTGATAGCCCTTTCCGCCCTGGGAAAAAGTCTCTGGCTATCCACTCTATCTATGCCTCTCATCATCTTGTACACCTCTATCAAGTCACCTCTCATCCTTCTTCGCTCCAATGAGAAAAGCCCTAGCTCCCTCAACCTTTCTTCATAAGACATGCCGTCCAGTCCAGGCAGCATCCTGGTAAATCTCCTCTGCACCCTCTCTAAGGCTTCCACATCCTTCCTATAATGAGGCGACCAGAACTGAACACAATATTCCAAGTGTGGTTTAACCAGGACTTTATAGAGCTGCAGCATAACCTCGCGGCTCTTAAACTCAATCCCCCTGTTAATGAAAGCCAACACCCCATACGCCTTCTTAACAACCCTGTCAACTTGGGTGGCAACTTTGAGGGATCTATGGACGTGGACCCCAAGATCCCTCTGTTCCTCCACACTGTCAAGAATCCTGTCTTTAAGCCTGTATTCTGCATTCAAATTCGACCTTCCAAAATGAATCACTTCACACTTTTCCAGGTTGAACTCCATCTGCCACTTCTCAGCCCAGCTCTGCATCCTGTTAATGTCCCGTTGCAACCTACAACAGCCCTCCACACTATCCACAACTCCAGCAACCTTTGTGTCATCAGCAAACGTACTAACCCAGCCTTCCACTTCCTCATCCAACTCATTTATAAAAATCACAAAGAGAAGAGGTCCCAGAACAGATCCCTGCGGAACACCACTGGTCACCGAGCTCCAGGCTGAATACTTTCCATCTACTACCACCCTCTGTCTTCTATGGGCCAGCCAATTCTGTATCCAGACAGCCAAATTTCCCTGTATCCCATGCCTCCTTACTTTCTGAATGAGCCTACCATGGGGAACCTTATCAAACGCCTTGCTAAAATCCATATACACCACATCCACCCCTCTTCCTTCATCAATGTGTTTTGTCACATCCTCAAAGAATTCAATAAGGCTTGTGAGGCATGACCTCCTCACAAAGCCATGCTGACTATCTCTAATCAAACTATGCTTTTCCAAATAATCATAAATCCTGTCTCTCAGAATCCTCTCCAATAATTTGCCCACCACCGACGTAAGACTGACTGGTCTGTAATTCCCAGGGTTATCCCTATTCCCTTTCTTGAACAAGGGAATAACATTTGCCACCCTCCAATCATCTGGTACTACTCCAGTGGACAGTGAGGACGCAAAGATCATCGCCAAAGGCGCGGCAATCTCTTCCCTCTCTTCCCTCGCTTCCCGTAATATCCTTGGGTATATCCCGTCCGGCCCCGGGGACTTATCTATCCTCATGTCTTTCAAAATTTCCAGCACATCCTCCTCCTTAACATCAACCTGTTCGAGCATATCAGCCTGTTTCATGTTGGCCTCACAAACGACAAGGTCCCTCTCACTAGTGAATACTGAAGCAAAGTATTCATTAAGGAATAAAAACAAGAAATGCTGGAATCACTCAGCAGGTCTGGCAGCATCTGTGGAAAGAGAAGCAGAGTTAACGTTTCGGGTCAGTGACCCTTCTTTGGTCACTGACCCGAAACGTTAACTCTGCATCTCTTTCCACAGATGCTGCCAGACCTGCTGAGTGATTCCAGCATTTCTTGTTTTTATTTCAGATTTCCAGCATCCGCAGTATTTTGCTTTTATTCATTAAGGACCTCCCTTACCTCCTCCGACTCCAGGCACAAGTTCCCTCCCCTATCCCTGATCGGCCCTACCCTCACTCTGGCCATCCTCTTGTTCCTCACATAAGTGTAGAACACCTTGGGATTTTTCTTACTCCTACCCGCCAAGACTTTTTCATGTCCCCTTCTAGCTCTCCTAAGTCCATTCTTCAGTTCCTTCCTGGCTACCTTGTAACCCTCTAGAGCCCTGTCTGATCCTTGCTTCCTCAACCTTAAGTAAGCTTTTTTCTTCCTCTTGACTAGCTGTTCCACATCTCTTGTCATCCAAGGTTCCTTCACCCTACCATCCCTTCCTTGCCTCATCGGGACAAACCTATCCAGCAGTCGCAGCAAGTGCTCCCTAAACAACCTCCACATTTCTGTCGCGCATTTCCCTGAGAACATCTGTTCCCAATTTAAGCTCCCCAGTTCCTGCCTAATAGCATTGTAATTCCCCCTCCCCCAATTAAATATTTTCCCATCCCGTCTGCTCCTATCCCTCTCAATGACTATAGTAAAGGTCAGGGAGTTGTGATCACTATCACTGAAATGCTCTCCCACCGAGAGATCTGCCACCTGGCCTGGTTCGTTGCCAAGCACCAAATTAAACATAGCCTCCCCTCTCGTCGGCCTATCTACATATTGAGTCAGGAAACCTTCCTGGACACACCTGACAAAATCTGCTCCATCCAAACTATTTGCACTAAGGAGGTTCCAATCAATATTAGGGAAGTTGAAGTCACCCATGACAACAACCCTGTTACTTCTGCACCTTTCCAAAATCTGCCTCCCAATCTGTTCCTCCGTGTCTCTGTTGCTATTGGGGGGTCTATAGAAAACTCCCAATAAAGCGACTGCTCCTTTCCTGTTTCTGACTTCCACCCATACTGACTCAGTAGACAAACCCTCCTCGACAACCTCCCTTTCTGCAGCTGTGATACTATCCCTGATTAGCAATGCCACTCCCCTACCTCTTTTACCTCCCTCCCTATTCCTTTTGAAACATCGAAACCCCAGAACATCCAACATCCATTCCTGCCCCTGTGATATCCAAGTCTCCGTAATGGCCACAACATCGTAGCTCCAAGTACTGATCCATTCTCTAAGTTCATCACCCTTATTCCTGACACTTCTTGCGTTAAAATAGACACATTTCAACCCATCATACTGGCTGCAACTTTGCCCTGTCAACTGTCTAACCTTCCTCACAGACTCTCTGCACTCTGTATCTGCCTGTTCAACAGCTACCCCATCCGCTGATCCATAGAAGAGGGCTTCGAACTGGTCTAGGTGGTCCCCCCACCAGGTGTCACTGTACACTAACAGATCATCCAGCTACATTACACAGTTGGGCAGGCCAGCCACTACCTGGTTCATCAGTCTCTGAAAGGGCATCATCTGGCACTGGAATAAGCCATCTGGAGTGAAGAGGGTTTCCCCCTCTCCTTGTTAGACCACAACAGGTTTAATTCTTTCCTTAAAGAGGATATACTGGCCAATTCAGTAGGTGTTTGATTACTTACTTGCAATGATCATAACCAGAACCAATCAGACTGGTTTTCCTGAATTAACAAATAAAGGGGTTAACTTTATTGTATCTAAACCGAACTGATAATAAACAAAACACCAACTTTCACTCTCCTACATACACTAGAGGTTTCCACACACACAAATAGGTTACAGAGTGGGGAAAGGTAAATTGTTTGAGTTAGAGTCCATTTTAAAAAATAATTATACAGTCTGGAGTTTGGTGCTTCGGCTGGCTTCTAGCTGAATTCAGTGGTCCTGAGGCTTTTAGTTTGAAGAGGTAGATGACTGGTTCGGTGAGTCTGTTGGAGATAGCGATGCGGATGATTTCTTCCAATGGGGTTTCTGATTGTAGCTGGAGTATGCAAAGATAGTCAATCAACAGGCAGGATTTCAAAGCTTTCAAGCTGGAATAGAGAGAGAGACCCTCACTTAGGGTCTGCTGATATCAGAGTCCAGATGCTTCTCCTTTGTAGAGAAAGCACCAGCTTAAAACCACAGATGGGGAGGGGTTTTTCACATGACAGTCACTCAGTGATTCAAAATAGCAGTTAACAATATTTCTTCTTTCTAAAAGAAAGAGAATGAACAGTTCCCTTAAACTTGGGTCTTGGCTTTTGCTGGGGACTGAGCAGACATTTTATCTCTCTCCTCAAGCATTGCAGTGTAGGATACAGTGTTGCAAATTAGGTGATCATCTTAAGCTGAAAGGGATGACTTTGCTGGCAACTTGTCTTTAAAAATAAAAATATAAATTCAGATCTCCAGTCAATGGACCAAAGAAAATTATCATTCAACAAAACACATTGGCAGGAAGGAGGTAAAAGGGCAGATGTTGCATGTTGCCTCCATGGGAAGGCAAGGGGCTGTTGGGGATGATTGAAGAGTGGACCAGGGTGTCGTAGAGGGAATGGCCCTTTTGGAATGCAGAAAGGGGAGGGGAAGATGTGTTTAGCGTGGTGTCATGCTGGAAGGTGGCTGAAATGGCAGATGATGATCCATTGAGTAATGAGGCTGGTGGTGTGGAAGTTGAGGACAAGGGGAACCCTATCATCGTTGTGGGAGGGAGAGGAAGGGGTGAGAGCAGAAGTGCAGGAAATGGGACGGACCTGGTTGAGGGCCTTCTCAACCATAGTGGGTGGGGGGGGGGAGGGATTCCTCGGTTGAGATTAAAGGTAGTCACATCAGAAGTGTTGTTATGGAAGGTTGAATCATCACAATAGATACGACTGAGAAACTGGGAGAATGGAATGGGATCCTGACAGGAAGTGGGTGTGAGGTCGTATAGGTGAGGTAGCTGTGGGAGTCAGTGGGCTTATAGTGAATTTTGGTTGATAGCCTGCCCCAAAAATAGAGGCAGAGAGGGGAGGAGTCAGAGATGTGAAGGTGAGAGAAGGGTGGAAATTGGATGCAAAGTTGAAATTTTCCAGTTCAGGGTAAGAACAGAAAACAACACTGATGCAGTCATCAATGTACCAGAAAAAGAGGTGAGGAAGGGACCTGAGTCGGACTGGAACAAGGAATGTTCCACATATTCCACAAGAAAGCAGGCATAGCTCCTCCTCTTTTCTCTTAGGCAGTCTCTCTGGAATGAGGATGACTTTCTTCCACTCCAGGGTTGTGGGTCCTTAGGTGACTGAATAGTCCAATTCTGGATCCACATTCTCTGTGACAGGTAGAATAGGCGGTGTTTGATGAGGTGAGTAGATGGGATGATCAAATTTCCGCATGCTCCTTCCACTGCTTGCGCTTGGCTGCTACCTGGGCATGGCGACGTTGTTTGAACTGGCTGGCACCTTTATGGATGCTTCTCCATTTTGGGTGGTCTTGGGCAAGAGATTCCCACGAATCAGTGGAGATGTCACATTTTTTTCAGCATAACAACAAGCCCTTCGGCCCATCATGTTTGTGCCAGCCATCAAGCACCTATCTATTCTAATCCTATTTTCCAGCACTTTGCCCGTAACCTTGTATGCAATGGCATTTCAAGTGCTCATCTAAATACTTCTTGTGTCAGGCATGTGGACGATGTGACCCGCCAACATAACTAACTAGTCATGACCAGTGTCTTGATTCTAGGGATGTTGGCTTGAGAGAGGACATTGATATTGGAGTGCCTGTCCTGCCACTGAATCTGCAGGATCTTGCCAAGGCACCACTGGTGATCTCTCTGCCCTTGCTGAGAGGAGGCTCCCAAGGTATGAGAAGTGATCCACATTGCCCAGTGACCCACCGTGGATCTTGATAGTCGGTGTGGGTGGGGGGTGGGCAGTGTTGTGCTGCAGGAGCAGACTGGTACAGGACTTTTGTCTTCCGGAAATTTTCCAGTTTAGGCCAAGAACAGGAAACAACACCGATGAAGTCATCGATGTACCAGAAAAAGAGATGAGGAAGGGGACCTGAGTAGGACTGGAACAAGAATGTTCCACATAGTCCACAAAAAAGTAGGCATAGCTAGGTCCCATGCATGTACCCATAGCAACACCTTTTATTGGAGAAAGTGAATGGAGTTAAAGGAGAAATCGTTAAATGTGAGAACAAGCTCAGCCAGATTGAGGAGGTTGGTGGTGGATGAGGACTGGTTGGGCCTTCGTTCAAGGAAAGAGTGGAGAACCCTCTGACCTTCCTGATGGGGGATGGAGGTGCAGAGAGATTGGATGTCCATATTGAAGAGAAGACGGTTAGGGCCAGGAAACTGGAAACTCTTAAAGTGGCAGAGGGCATCTGAAGAGTCATGGATGTAGGCGGGAAGAGACAGGAAAAGGGGAGAAAAGATGGAGTTGAGAGGATGAAATCAGTTCAGTGGAGCAGGAACAGCCTGAAACAGTAGGTCTACCAGGGCAGTCCTTTTTGTGGATTTTGGAAAGGAGGTAGAAGTGGGCTCCTTGGGGTTGGGGGACTGAGGTTGGAGGCGGTGGAGGGAAGATCTTCAAAAGAGATGAGGTCGGTGACGGTCATGATTTTGTGTCTTTGATCTCCAAGATTGAATTGTAGCACTTGTACTGCCTGAAGAGTTATTGCTCAAGCTCTCATTTTCTTTGTTAAGGAATTGATGTGAGTCTCCTTGAACTGGTGAAGGATGTTGCAGCTTGCAAAAAATTCACATTAAGCATTGCAAGCAATTCCTGTGCAATGATACTTGAAGATCCAAAAGACTTGCTTGACATCGCCCCAGAAAGGTAGGCACTAATTTTCTGTAGCAGATCAACTTATAAGCAATATCATTCTCACAAATGGTCCTGCTTTCTGCACCAGGGTGTGGGACACAGTTTGCATGTACAGTGAGCTTTTGATCCCAGCCATGGCTTGTGCTTCCACCTGAAAGAAGGGACGAAAGAGGAAGTGAATCAAAATGGCTAACCACCCTTCAATATTCATGTACTCCGACTAATAGCTGGGCAAAGAATGCCACTGGGAAACAACTGGAAGGCGATCTTTAGCCTATTATTTTTGATGGAAAGGGTGTAGTGTGGGAGAGAAAACAGAAGAGGAAGATTAATTATCTGGGAGGGAATGTTAACTAAAGGTTTGATTCTCACCACCTCTCTTGCTAACTATTTCTTACTGAAGCATATTTGTTTTATGCTTCATGAGGAATTTTACTTTGATGCAGGGATTCACTACTGATCCCTCTGCTTCCAAAACAAAAGCGAGACCTGGATGCCATTAAAGAGCAGCAGCGGCAGGAAGTAACGAGACAGAGCAAGATCCAAAGGCCGTTAAACAGCTAGGCAGTTCAGGCCAGTCTAGGCCACCAGAGCAGAAAACCGCATTCTGAGGGGAAAAAAAATCAAAGTGTGATGTCACAGGAAAACAGGTAGTTGATTAGTTGGTGACAGTTTTGTCATTTATCTTTCAAAACTCAGGTAATTTTAGTAATCGTAAGGTTTATTTACCAACAGCAGTAAACCTTAATAGATTGGCTGGTTAGTATTTCCTATTAATTAAGTAAATCATTATTTAGTTATTTAAAACCCAATCAGGATGACAAGGCAGGTGATGTGTTGTGGCTGTAATACATGGGAACTTGTGGACACCAGTGTGATCTACGGCAAACACACCAGTAAGTTTCTGCAGCTCAAGGAGCTTCGGCTCAGAGTTGATGAGCTGGAGGCCGAGCTACAGATATTGCGATGTATTAGGGAGAGGGAAAGTTACCTGGACACTTTGTTCCAGAAGGCGTTCACACCTATAGGATAGCATCTTCTGATTTGGTCAGGGACAGGAGGGTGTGACCGCGAGTAAAGCAGTTAAGGGGATCGAGAAGGCAGGAGCCTCAGCCCTTGCAATTGTTCAACAAGTTTGAGGTTCTTTCAGCTTGTATAGATGAGAGCAAGGGCTGCAGGATGGAGAAGTAAACTGACCGTGGCATCATGGTATAGGAATCCATTTAAGAGGGGGGAGTAAATAGTAATGTAGTGGTTGTAGGGGACCGTATAATCAGGGGGACAGATACGGTTCTCTGTGGTCAAGAGCGAGTGTCCAGAAGGCTGTATTGCCTCCTGGTGCCAGGGTTCGGGACATCTGCTCGAAGCGGGAGAGGGAGGATCCAGTGTTGTGGTCCACATGGGTACGAATGACATAGATAGGACTAGGAAAGAGGTTCTGCATAGAGAGTATGAGCAGTTAGGGTCTTGATTATAAAGCAGAACCTCAAAGGTGATAATCTCTGGATTATTATCTGAACCACGAGCAAATTGGAGTAGAGTAAATAAGATTAGAGTTAAATGCGTGGTTCAGAGATTGGTGTGGGAGCAATGGGTTTCGATTCATGGGGCACTGGCACTAGTACTGGGGAAAGTGGGAGCTGTACCGTTGGGATGATCTTCACCTGAACCGTGCTGGGACCAGTGTTTAAGGGAAATAATAATCAGAGCATGGCAGGAAGGGACAGAATGTACAAAATTAAGAGTTTGCAAGCTGCTAAGGCTAGAAGTTGTGTAAATAGTAAAAAGACAGAACTAAAGGCTCTATTTGTGCGGAGCAGTCATAACAAATGAATTGGTAGCTCAAATAGAAATAAATATGTATGATCTGATAGCCATTACAGAGACATGGCTGCAAGGTGACCAAGGCTGGGACCTGAATATTCAAAGGTACAGGACATTTATTTCGAAAGGATAGGAAACTGGGAAAAGGTGGAGGGGGTAGCTTTGTTAATTAAGGATGACAGTATAATAGAGAGGTGACTTTAATTCTAAAAAAAATCAAGATGTGGAATCAGTTTGGGTAGATATAAGAAATAGTAAAGATAGAAAGTCACTTGTGGGAATAGTTTAAATGCCCCCTAGCAGTAACCACACTGTAGGGACGGGTATACAGGAAGAAATAATGGGGGTTTGTGAGAAAGGTACAGTGATAATCATGGGTGATTTTAATCTACAGATAGATCGGATAAATCAGTTTGGTAAAGGTAGCCTGGAAGATGAGTTCACGCAGCTTTTTCAGGACAGTTTCTTAGAGCAGCACATTCTAGAGCCAACCAGAAAGCAGGCTACTCTCGATCTGGTGATGTGTAACCAGACAGGATTAATTAATGACCTCATAGTAAAGATGCCCCAAGTTAGCAATGATCACAGCATGATTGAATTTCGCATTCAGTTTGAGAGTGAGAAGAGTTGATCTAAGACTAGTGTTTTAAACTTGAATAAGGGTAATTATGAGGGTTTGAAGACAGCTGTCTCAAGTAAACTGGGAAATTAGGTTAAGTGATAGATCTGTAGAGATGCAATGGCAGACATTTAAGGAGATATTTCATAACACTCAGCAAAGATACATTCCAGGGAGAAAGAAAGACTCAAGGGGAAGGATGCACCTTTCATGGCTAACTAAGGAAGTTAAAGTTAGTATCAAATTGAAAGAAACAGCGTATAATTCAGCGAAGAGTATTGGCAGGTCAGAAGATTGGACAGAATATAAAAAACAGCAAGGAATGACTAAAAGAATAATGAGCGAGAAAGCTAGATAGAAATATAAAAACAGATACTAAGAGTTTCTAAAAGTATTTAAAAAGGAAAAGAGGAAGTAAAGTGAGTGTTGGTCCTCCAAAGAGTGCGTCCGGGGAGTTAATGGAAAATAAGCAGATGGCGGAGGAATTGAACAGATTTTTTGCATCTGTCTTCACTGTAGAGGATACAAATAACATCCCAGAAATAATTGTGAATCAAGAGTTGAAAGAGAGGGAGGAACTTGAAACAATTACCATCACCAGGGAAAGGGTACTGAGAAAATTATTCGTACTAAAAGCTGACAAGTCCCTAGGTCCTGATTGATTTCATCCTAGGGTCTTAAAGGAAGTGGATGCATTGGTTTTAATTTTCCAAAATTTCCTAGATTCTGGGAAGGTCCCATCAGATTGGAAAATAGTGAATGTAATTCTGCTATTCAAGAACGGAGGAAGACCGAAAGCAGAAAACCACAGGCTAGTTAGCTCAACATCTGTCAAAGGGAAAATGCTGGAATCTATTACATACGAGCATACAAATTAGGAGCAGAAGTAGGCCATTCGGCCCCTCGAGCCTGCTCCACCATTCAATAAGATCTTGGTTGATCTGTCTGTGTCTCGAATTCCACACTCCCATCTACCCCCGATAACCTTAGATTCTTGTTCGGTAAGGGAATCAATCTGCCTCCGCCTTTAAAAAATATTCAGTGACCCCGCCTCCACCACCTTCTGAGGTGGAGTTGCAAAGTTGCACAACCCTCTTGAGAAAATAATTCTCCTCATCTCTGTCCTGAAAGGGTGACCCCTAATTTTAAAACAGCTCCCCCTAGTTCTGGACTCACCCCCCCCCCCACAAGAGGAAACATCCTTTCCACATCTACCTCGTCAAGACCGTTCAGGATCTTTATCAAGTCTCCCCTCACTCTTCTAAACCCAAGTGTAAATAAGCCCAGTCTGTCCAATCTTTCCTTATAAAACATGCTCATTCCAGGTGTCAATCTAGTAAACCTCCTCTGAACATCATCCAATGCATTTACATCCTTCCTTAAATAAGGAGACCAAAACTGCACACAGTATTCGAGATGTGGTCTCACCAATGCCCTGTATAATGGAAGCATCACATCCTTACTTTTATTTTCAATTTTTCTCGTAATAAAGGATAGCATTCCATTAGCGTTCTTTATGACTTTCTGTACCTGCATACTAACATTTTGTGACTCATGCACTAGAACATCTAGATCCCTCTGCACCTCGGAATTCTGCAGTCATTCACCGTTTAAGTAATACTCTGCTTCTTTATTCGTCCTGCCAAAGTGAACAACTTCACATTTTCCCACATTATACTCCATCTGCCAAATTTTTGCCCACTCACTCAACCTATTTATATCGATCTGCAACCTCCTAGTGTCCTCTTCATAAACATACTTTCCTACCTATCTTTGTGTCATCTGCAAATTTAGCTACCATGCCATCGCTTCCTTCATCTAAGGCATTGATATAAATTGTAAAAAGTTAAGGACCCAGCACAGACCCCTGCGGGACTCCACTCGTCACATCCTGCCAATCAGAAAAGGGCCTATTTATGCATACTCTGTGTTTTCTGCTAGCCAGCCAATCTTCTATCTATATGCTAATATGTTACCTCCTACACCATGAGCTCCTACTTTGTGCAATAAACTTTTATGTGGCACCTTGTCAAATGCCTTCTGGAAGTCCAAGTACAGTACATCAACGGGCTCCTCTTTATCCACAGCACATGTTACTCCCTCAAAGAACTCCAATAAATTGGTTAAACATGATCTTCCTTTCACAAAGCCATGCTAACTATTCCTGATTAGTTTGAGTTTTTCTAAGTGCCCAGCTATAGCCTCCTTAAAGATCGATTTCTAACACCTTCCCCACGACAGATGTCAAGCTAACTGGCCTATAGTTACCTGTTTTCTGTCTTTTCCACACCCCTCTCCCATCCCTTCTTGAATAGAGGGGTTAAATTTGCTACTTTCCAGTCTGATGGATCCTTTCCAGAATCCAGCGAATTTGGAAGAATTAACACTAACGCATATATTATCTCATTAGCCACCTCTTTTTAAGACCCTAGGATGAAGCCCATCAGGACCCGGGACTTGTCAGTCCACAGCTCCATCAGCAGACTATTATTAAGGAGGTTATAGCAGGTCATTTAGAAAATATCAATGCAATCAGGCAGAGTCAATGTGGTTTTGTGAAAGGGAAATAGTGTTTGACTAATTTATTAGAGTTCTTTGAGGAAGTAACGAGCAACATGGTTAAAGGGGAACCTGTGGATGTGGTGTACTTGGATTTCCAGAAGGCATTTGACAAGGTGCCACATCAAAGGTTACTAAACAAAATAAGAGCTCATGATGTAGGGGGTAACATATTAGCATAGATAGAGGATTGGTTAGCTCACAGGAAACTGAGAGTAGGCATAATTGGGTTGTTTTTAGGTTGGCAAGCTGTAACTAATGGAAGGCCACAGGGATCCGTGCTGGGTCCTCAACTATGTACAATCTATATCAATGATTTGGATGAAGGGACAGAATGTATGGTTGATAAATTTGCTGATGACACAAAGATAGGTAGGAGAGCAAGTTATGAAGAGGATATAAGGAGTCTGCAAAGGGATATAGATAGTTAAGTAAGTGGGCAAAGATTTGGTAGATGGAGTATATTGTGGGAAAGTGTGAACTTGTCCACTTTAGCAGGGAAAATAGAAAAGCAACATATTTAAATGGAAAGAGATTGCAGAACTCTGAGATGCAGAGGGATCTGGGTGTCCTAGTACACGAAACACAAAAGATTAGTATGCAGGTACAGCAAGTGATTAAGAAGGCAAATGCAATGTTGTCATTTATTGCAAGGGAATGGAGTATAAAGGTGAGACGTTTTGCTACAGTTGTACAGGATATTGGTGATACCACATCTAGAGTATTGTGTACAGTTTTGGTTTCCTTACTTAAGAAAGGATAGAATTATATTGGAAGAAGTTCAAAGAAGGTTCACTGGACTGATTCCTGGGATGAGATGGTTATCTTATGAGGAAAGGTTGGACAGGTTGGGTCTGTATTCATTGGAGTTTAAAAGGATGGGAGGTGATCTTATTGAAACATACAAGATCCTGTGGAGACTTGACTGGGTGGATGTCGAAAGGATGTTTCCCCTTGTGGGAGAGATTAAAACTAGGGGGCACAATTTAAAAGTAAAGGGTCTCCCATTTAAGACAGAAATGAGAAATGTTTTGTCATAGGGTCGTGAGTCTGTGGAATTCTCTTCCTCGGAGAGCGGTGGAGGCAAGATCATTGAATGTTTTCACGGCAGAGGTAGACAGATTCTTGACACCAAGGGAGTCAAAGGCTATCAAGGGTAGGCAGGAAAGTGGAGTTGAGCCCACAAGCAGATTAACCATGATCTTATAGAATGGCAAAGCAGGCTCAAGGGGCCGAATAGCCCTGCTTCTATTAGGATGCAGTGATATCACAGTAACCATATCACAAGTGACTGGGTTCTATTAAAGCAATACTAGCTTCAATTTTAATAGATCTCCTGTGCTGGTATTATTGTATTTTGGATGGCCTGCTCTCTAGCAACATTCCTTTTGTGTTTCTTCAATGGAGACAGTATTTTACTGAATACTTTCACCCAGAGCAGCCAAGTGGTCAGGGGCATAGAGAGCATTAGTTCTGCTTTCCCCTTCTGCACCCCCCCCCCCCCCCCCCCCAGTAAACTGTCAACACCAGATTCAAAATGGACTGGAAACTTAACCATATTATGTAAATAAAGATGATCCCTTACAATAAGGTGGTGTCAGCTTGTTATTGGGCAAATAATAACACATTGGCAACTAGTTGAAAAATGTTTACTGATTAAATGTTAAAACAATAAAGCTGATGCTAAAAGACTTGCCATTGAGACTGTTTCTAGAAATCAAATCATTGTGGTAGCATGTCCAAGCAGTCCAAGGCTGGATTAAGGTTCCAGTCTTTGTGGGTTAGTATTCCACCACTGCTAGAATTTGCAGTGCTTCACCACAAAACCCCATGTATTTGAAGAAAACTAATTTGCATGGTTATGGGGAAGAAGCTGAGGTGTGGGATGAAATTAGACAGCTCTTTCAAAGAGCTGGTACAAACACGATGGACCAAATGGCCCCATTCTGTGCTGTAAGATTCTATAATTATACCGTTATACTGCTAAGGATTGCTTCATGTAAGACTTTGAGAAAGCAGCTATACCAAAATAGATGTGGTATTTAGAATTTTATTTAATACAAGATAAAGAACAGTTAACAAGTGATTTGTCTTACCATCTAAGGCAATAGATATGGTAAAAACAGTATTCCTCACTTATCTGGGTAAATACTTAAACCCTGCTTCCTGGTGTTCATCCTTCGATTCTCTTACCATAAGTTCTATCTTTCTCCCAGTTTATATCCTGTTTCCCTTCCAGCTGTGTCATTTGATCACCCTGTGGTCCAGGTTCTGTGGTATTGTTCCCTTTACTTTGCATGCAACCCCACTTAATATGCAAACTTGCCTTTGAATTATGTAAAGATTGTAATCTTTGTCATTGTCATTCCCTTGATCAATAGCCATGATGCTGTGATCAGATGATCAGTACCTCACATTCTGATCAAACAGTTTATTGTTGCATCACCTGAAACTTATTCTACCTTCATAACATTGTATCACCCAAAACTTGTTAACCTGATGTTTGAATTCTACCATTACCACCCAGCTTGCTTTAAGCTAATACTTTAAAAATATAAACAGTGTTGAGTGTCCTTGGGTTGCATCTTTGGGCCTTTATTCTGGACCTACCCTGTGCCATACCTGACTTGAAAGTACTTGGTGCTAACATTGGTTGATAGAAATTGAACACATTCATTTCTGCAGTGAGGACATCAGTTAACTATGATGAACACAAATTTCTTCCCACACCAATTTTTTTTTGTTTTTGAAGGGCTGATGTTACCTCGAGAATAAGTCATCTAGACCTGTCACATGCACAGACAGTAAACAGAAATTGGAAGTTTGGAGGTGATGATAAAAGTCTCAGATTTGTGAGAGGGATCATAGCGAATTTCCCCAGCTACTGTATTCTGGATGAAACTGATAATCCTGTCTCCTGGCTACTGAACTACAGCTATGGTGCGATGGGATTACTGTATACTCTACCAGAGCATCGCAGTAAGGGCTATGCCAAACTACTAGTGACCAACATGGTGAAAACTCTGCAAAACCTTGGATATCCTATTTATTGCTTCATTGAGGATGAAAATAGCAAGTCGTACCAATTGTTTGAGAAGCTTGGTTTCAAGGAAGCCCCTGGCATTCGATTTGCATGGCCATGGTGCAGACCTTTTGAAAGGTAACCTTTGGAGCAGGGTACCTGGTCGAATTTTTTTTGCTTCATCTCTGTATGAAAAATAATGTATTCTGCCACTTAACCAAATTTACTTTTCAAGTATTGCTGTAGCAGAACTGTTAGCATTTTCTAGAAAATGCTGGCAATATTCCGGTCAGGCAGCATCTGTGGAGAGGGAAACAGTTAATGGGCTGAATTTTATGAGTGCGCAGCAAATCGCGGCAGTGTGCTCTGATCTCGGCGGTCTGCTCGCGCGGATCCGCCGTTGCTGAGCCCTGGTGCTATTTCGCACGGGGGGCTTATTTAAATGGAGAGGGCGGAGTGGCTATCCCTCATGACGTAGAGGGGGCAGCCGCTCCATCACCGGCAATGGCGTCCGGTGTCACCCTGCAGGTGCAGGCGCCATTTTTAAAGGGACATGGAGGGCAAATTAAAAGTTAAAACTTAATTAACCGATTGAAGCCGCACTCCCATCACCATCCCCCCCATGACCATTTAATGTATTTTACAAACAAAAACTTTTCTTCCCATTACCAACTTTGTCCCCCGAACTTTGTTACCTTTTCCCTTCAACCCCTTCCCACCATCCCATGAGGTAATAAAAAGTGTTTTCCCCGCTTCCCCGTCCCCAGCACTGCTGATTTCGCTCCTGCCCCCTCCCCACTAGTGTCACACTTCGTAACTCTGAATGGAGTGCAGAAAGTGCGGGAGTTGCGGCCGGAATATCAGTGCAGGACGGCCGCCAGGACAAGGTAAGTTAATTCGCATGTGTTTAATTTAACTTTAATATTGAAATGAAGGCCGATCGTTGCGGGGGGGGGGGGTGGGCTGCACCAAGGGCTCGCCGCCACCAGTACAATGTGGCGAGGCCTCCTTGGTGTCTGGAGTCGTGGCGGGCCTTCCCTGGAAGAATTTTCTGCCCCCCACCACAACCCCTGACGTCAGAGGCAGAGCCTCCCAGTCCTTCCTGTCATCTATCACAGAGGTCTTAGATGACAGCAGGAGGGAGAGACTGGACAAGCCGCTAACTCTGGACGAGCTGACAAAGGCCGTCGAGTCCTTCGAGACAAGTAAAACTCCCGGAAGCGACGGCTTACCGGTCGAGTTGTACTCGGCCCTGTGGGACTGGGTCGGCCCGGACCTGCTGGAAGTATACGAGAGTATGCTCCTGGCTGGCAGCATGTCAGAATCCATGAGGAAAGGCATCATCACCCTCATTTACAAGCGGAAGGGGGAGAGGGCAGAAATCAGAAATTGGCGGCCCATCTCATTGCTTAATGTTGACTACAAGATTCTGTCCAAAGTCATAGCCAGTCGAGTCAAATCTGCTCTGGAGTTGGTGATTCACCCCGATCAGACCTGCACTGTACCCGGCAGAAAGATCTCTGATAGCCTGGCGCTACTCAGGGATACGATCACCTACGTACGGGACAGGAGGGTGGACACCTGCCTCATCAGCCTGGACCAGGAGAAGGCTTTTGACAGGATATCGCACACCTACATGATGGACGTGCTTTCCAAAATGGGGTTTGGGGAGGGAATCTGCAATTGGATCCAACTGCTCTACACAAACATCAGTAGCGCAGTCTCAATCAATGGGTGGGAATCGGAAAGTTTCCCGATCAAATCTGGAGTCAGACAGGGCTGTCCTCTGTCCCCGGTCTTGTTTGTTTGCTGTATTGAACCCTTTGCTGAGTCTATTAGGAAGGATGCGAGCATAAGAGGGGTGACAATCCCAGGCAGCGGAGGCACTCAGGTTAAAACCTCCCTGTACATGGATGACGTCGCCGTCTTCTGCTCTGATCCGCTGTCCGTGCGCAGACTGATGAGCATCTGCGACCAGTTCGAACTGGCCTCGGGAGCCAAAGTTAACCACGGCAAGAGCGAGGCCATGTTCTTTGGGAACTGGGCTGACCGATCCTTTGTCCCCTTCACCATCAGGTCAGATTACCTGAAGGTGCTGGGGATATGGTTCGGAAGGGCCGGGGCGTGCACCAAAACCTGGGAGGAGCAAGTAGCCAAGGTACAACAAAAATTGAGCATGTGGGGGCAGCGATCTCTGTCCATTGTGGGTAAGAACCTGGTCATCAGGTGCAAGGCGCTCACGTTGTTGCTGTACGTGGCGCAGGTCTGGCCCATACCCCACTCCTGCGCTGTGGCAGTCACCCGAGCCATTTTCCGCTTCATCTGGGGATCTAAAATGGACTGGGTCCGGAGGGACACGATGTTCAAATCTCTGGACAAGGGCGGGAAAAATGTATCCAACGTGGCCCTCATCCTGATGACCACCTTCGTGTGCGGCTGCATCAAGCTGTGTGTAGACCTCCAGTACACAAACTCCAAGTGTCACTACGTGCTGAGGTTCTATCTGTCCCCGGTGTTGCGAAGGATGGGCCTGGTCACATTGCCGTGGAACGCTCCATGCAGTTGGACCGTGCCATACCACCTATCCTTCGTGGAGCAGTTTCTGCGGGAAAACACCTTTGACCACCGATCCATCAGGCAGTGGTCTGCACGTAATGTCCTCAAGGCCCTACGGGAAAAGGAGACGGTGGATCCTGTCGGATGGTTCCCCGAGCAGATCGTCAAAGTCATTTGGCGGAATGCCTCATCGCCAGAACTTTCAAACGAGCACCAAGATGTAGCTTGGCTGGTGGTGAGAAGGGCCCTCCCCGTCAGATCCTTCATGCACACCCGAAGTCTCACCCCCTCCGCCCAATGCCCCCGCAGTGGCTGTGGTGGGGAAGAGACGGTTGCCCACCTACTCCTGGAATGTGTCTTTGCAAAGCAGGTGTGGAAAGAGATGCAGTGGTTTTTGTCGAGGTTCATCCCAAGCAGCTCTGTAACACAGGAGTCTGTGCTCTACGGGCTGTTCCCAGGGACGCACACCGAGACAAACATCAACTGCTGCTGGAGGACTATCAATTCGGTGAAAGACGCCCTTTGGTCTGCCCGAAACTTGCTGGTCTTCCAGCGCAAAGAGTTGTCCACCACCGAATGTTGCAGACTGGCACATTCCAAGGACCAGGACTACGTGCTGAGGGACGCACTAAAGCTTGGGGCAGCCGCAGCAAAGGCTCAATGGGGAAAGACCACAGTGTAAGCTCCCCCCACCAAGCTGAACTGAGGGGCTGGATCCATGGGAAACCCCTCGAACTGTATCGGGAAAATTTTGTGTGCTGTAAATGTAAAAATGTATATGGCATGACAATGAAATGGAAGGGTTGTGAGGCAACTCATGATTGTACAGAAGAAAACTGATCACCTTTGCACTATTTGTATTTTTTGACTTGATGCTGTTTTTAACTAAAATAAAAACAAGAAATGGAACCACTCAGGTCTGGCAGCATCTGAAAAGAGAAGCAGAGTTAACGTTTCGGGTCAGTGACCCTTCTTCGGAACTGACAAATATTAGAAAAGTCACAGGTTATAAGTAAGTGAGGTGGGGGTGGGGTAAGAGATAACAAAGGAGGTCCAGATTGGACCAGGCCACATAGCTGACCAAAAGGTCACGGAGCAAAGGCAAACAATATGTTAATGGTGTGTTGAAAGACAAAGCATTACTACAGATTAGCTGTTAATACACTGAATATTGAACAGCAGCAAGTGCAAACCTGAAAAAAGACAGTGGGTAAGCAAACTGAACAAACTAAGATGAAATGAAATAAATGCAAAAAAAAAAGATTGTAAAAAATGTAAAAAAGAATGTAAAACAAAAAGGAAGAAAAAATAACTAAAAATGAAAGTAAAATGGGGGGCTGTCATGCTCTGAAATTATTGAACTCTATGTTCAGTCCGGTTGCTTGCCATTTCAACACCCCCACCCCCCACTCTCATGCTCACATCTCTCTCCTGGGATTGCTGCAGTGTTCCAGTGAACATCAACGCAAGCTCGAGGAACAGTATCTCATCTACCGATTAGGCACACTACAGCCTGCCAGACTGAACATTGAGTTCAATAATTTCAGAGCATGACAGCCCTCCATTTTACTTTCATTTATAGTTATTTTTTCTTTTTTTTTTTTACATTTTTTACAATCTTTTTTTTGCATTTAGTTCATTTCATAGTTTGTTCAGTTTGCTTACCCACTGTTTTTTTCAGGTTTGCACTTGCTGCTGTTCAATATTCAGTGTATTAACACCTAATCTGTACTAATGCTTTGTCTTTCCACACACCATTAACATATTGTTTGCCTTTGCTCCGTGACCTTTTGGTCAGCTATGTGGCCTGGTCCAATCTAGACCTCCTTTGTTATCTGTTGCCCCACCCCCACCTCACTTGCTTATAACCTGTGACTTTTCTAATATTTGTCAGTTCCCGAAACGTTAACTCTGCTTCTCTTTTCACAGATGCTGCCAGACCTGCTGAGTGGTTCCAGCATTTCTTGTTTTTATTTCAGATTTCCAGCATCCGCAGTATTTTGCTTTTATTTTGCTGTTTTTAACTGTTTGGGAATGTAATTTTTACAGATTTTTATGAATAAAGTATATTTTGGAAATTAAAATTTTTTTTTTTAAAAACACCTGATGTCAGAGGGCTAGTAAAATTCAGCCCAATGTTTCAAGTCAGTGACGTTTCATTCGATGTGATGAAACATTAACTCTGTTACTCTCCACAGATGCTGCCTGACCTACTGAGTATTTTCAGCATTTTCTGGTTTTGTATCAGATGTCCAGCATCCACACTATTTTGCTTTTGTGTTAATGTTTTCGAGTTGTGCAATGTACAGTTTTGCAAGCGAAATGTAATGAGCAGAATGGAATCTTTTGCGATTTCTGTTGCTAATTTTGTGCTGATAAGTATATGGTTACCATATTAAAACAGTTCCCAAGGATTAAACATTGCCAATAAGTTTTCTGGTAAGTGGAAGAATCCAGTTTTCCTGTGCCTTTGGATAATCTACTTTTGAAGGGTTAAAAGTAAGCCGACATGTCAACTTAGTGTCATGTAATTTTGAGTCAGTTAAATGGATGCAATTGGGGTGTAACTGCGAGGGCAGAGATCTGTTTTGCTCAGTCTCTACCCACTATGTGCATTTCTGGAGGGTGAAGCCTGTCGCAAGAGGCTTCCAACCCAGAGACTCGCCGACAACATCAGCGACGGACCTGAGTAGACACTGAGCACAGCGACCAAGGAGTTAAAGAAGGGAAGTGAGCTTCCAGTGAAATCACCAACAACAAAAGCTGCATCTGTAAAACAGCTATAGGGATGTCGCAGCCAGGGAAGGAGAAGATGAGTAGCTGATATGTGTTTCTACTTAATAGTCTAGAAAGAAAAGGCATTACAGGACACCTCAGTCTCATTCTATGCCATGTTGGAAATCCTGGACGTTTCTCATGGCATGGATGACCACATGTGCAGGAAGTGTTGCCAGCTAGAGCAGCTCGAGCTCTGGGTTTCAGAGCTTGACCAGTGCCTGGAGTCATTACAGTGGATCTGCGAGTTTGAGTTTCTTGGATAGCACGTTTCTGGATGTGGTCACCCCGCAGCTTAATACAGTACAGACAGAGGGAATGGGTGATAGCCAGTTTGTCAAGGAAGACCAGGCAGGTAGTGCAGGAGTCCCCAAAGTGTATCCTGCTCTCTAACTGATATTCAGTTCTGAAAACTGGTGAGAATGATGGTTCCTCTGGGGAGTGCAGGCAGAGCCCAGTCCACAGTACCATGGGTAGCTCAGCTGCACAAGAGAGGAAGGAAGAAGAGTGGAAGAGCAAGTAGTGGATTAGATAGTGAGGGGAACAGATAGGCGCTTCTGTGGCCGCAACAATGACATAGGCAGAAAGAAGCATGAGGTCCTGCCGAGCTTAGGGAGCTAGCAGAGAGACTGAAAAACAGGACCTCAAAGGTAGTAATCTAGTACTAGTGAGTACAGAAATAAGATAGATCTGATGAATACATGGCTGGAGAGATGGTGCAGGAGGGAGAGCTTTAGATTCCTGAGGCTCTTGGGACCATTTCTGGGGGAGGTGGGATCTGAGGATATTGGTCCTGGCTCTATTGAGGTGTAACCTGTCCGCTTCTACAGGTCCCACCTCCCCCAGAAACGGTTCCAACGCCTTAGAAATCTAAAGGGGTTTTGCTAGTGCTGTTGGGAAAGGTTTAAACTCACTTAGCAGGGGATGGGGACCTGAGGGTAGATTCAGAAGGGAGAAAAGTTGGAAATGGAAGGCGGATGTCTAGGGGCTGAAAGGAGAGGATAACGAGAAAAAGGGAAGCTTATGTCAGATACTGAGGGCTAAAAATGGCAGAAAATCTAGAGGAGTATAAATACATGGTGTTGTGGAGGCAACAGTCGCTTTGGAGTGCTGAAAAGGAAGGTATGATGCTTAGTGGTGTCATCATGCTGGAGGTGGCAAAAATGACATGATCTGTTGAATATGGAAGCTGGAGTGAGTGTGGGTGAGAACAAGGGAACCCCATCATGGCTCTGTGAGGAACAGGTGAAAGTGTGGACACTGTCAAGGGCCCTTTCAACCACAGTAGGGGGAATCCTTGGTTGAGGAAAGTGTCAGAAACATTGGAGGTACTGCTATGGAAGATGACCTATTCGGAACAGATGCAATGGAGAGGGAGAAACTAGGAGAATGGAGCCAGCGTCCTTATAGGAAGTAGGGTGGGAGAAGGTGTAATCGAGGTAGCTGAGGAAGTCACTGGGCTTATGGTAGATATTGGTCAACAACCTATCCCCAGAAATGGAGTCAGAGAAGTCAAGGGAGGGAAAGGAAGCATTGGAACTAAAGACTGAAAGTTTTTTTCTCTGTAGAATTTCTTCTTCTTCTTCTTCTTTGGCCTCCTTGTCTCGAGAGACAATGGGTAAGCACCTGGAGGTGGTCAGTGGTGTCAGTCGCTGCGAGGCAACTATGAAGTGACCTCTCCATGGCGCATGCCTGGGCGAATGTATGGAGGTTGAGAGTTGCCCAAGCGTCAAAACCCCCCTCTTGGCCTTTCTGGTGGGGTCCAAAGGAGTGCAGAGCACGACGTTTGGCACCAGTATGGCTGCAGGAACTGCCGGAAACATGCCAAAGGTGACACATGAATTGATGGTGTTACATACCCAGAATATCAAGAACCTATATATTCTCTTTACATATGCTGACTGATCTGTTTTTGCTGTTAAGATTTGAAGTTGTTCACATGGATATTGTGCAGTTTGTAGTAGTTAGTTTTGACAGTTTTGGGGAAAACTGACTTTTAAGGCTTTTTTAATCAAATATATTTTCACTTGACACTGATTGTCGCATATTAAATGACCCAATATTTGCTGTATGCTATCTACTGTTAGACTTGCCTTTGCCTGTTTAATTACCATATTTTGTATAGCAAATAGCTGGAAGTGAGATGTAACCAGCATGGTGCCCTGTACAGGACATCTGGGATCTGAGTGAACAGGGCAAACAACTGTGTATCTCCTTAACCAATCAGATTGAAGGATTGTGAGATTAACAGAGCAAGGACTGAGAAGGAAGTGTAATTTATAATGGTGATTTCAATGTTAAATCAGATTCAGAAAGAGAATTGGAAAGGAAGAGAGAAATAAAATTAATTTTAAAAAAAAAGTCCCAATTATCATCTGAATGATTTTTAGTGCTGAAGAAGTTGACTGGCAGTAATTAACATTTATCACGTCATTAAAAAGGTACTTAGACTTGAAATTACACAACTGTCTGTGGTGACTTTGCTTCATATCTACAGTGTAAGCACAGGAAATTCATGCCGCTTGAAACATTTGAATGGGGAGCCAGACAGCGAGATCCAGTTTTTGCGAAGCTGTCATATTCTGAAGGATCCGTGATGAAATAAATACTAAACTGGAGGAATTATGACAGTTTAAAAAGTCACCGTTAAACTGAAACATAAGAAAATGGGCACATCTGTATCAGACAAAATGGAGTAGAAGTCAGGTGACCCCTCCTGTACTGCAATTAACAAGCCTGTCTGCAAAGACGAAACTCATTAACTGCCTCTGAATTAGGTCTAGGGCAAACCCACTGAAATTGAAATGAGCCCCATTACCTATTAATGACTCCTACCTGCAGGAATGGGACGAACAAAGGTTCTGTAAGACAGACTAACTGCACAGCCCAAACCCAGATGAATGGGTGTAAAGTAGCACCATTGCAATAGAATGGCCCCATTCAGATGCCAAGATAGCAATGGTTTCCATATCCTGGACCATTGTTTGGTCACACAAGGGGGGAAGGGCCCTGTGTCACCTGCCAGACTCAAGAATGATGGATTTGTACCTTAAAAAGGTAGCCCTCTGGAGCGAGAGGGGAGATTAAGAAAAGACCAAAAAAAACAGTTCCAGCCAAAGGCTGTAAGGTCACGAGGAAGAAGCCCTGCTGCTGATACTACAACTTGCTGTAGCAGAGACAAGCACCTCTGATCTGAGGTTTTAACCACCGGAAATCTACAATGCTCCAGCAAGTTCATGACTACAAACATCCAGCCCTGCCCCTTTGAAAATATTTTCCTCCTGAGAAGATTCAACATGTTTGTGTGAACCACAAACTCTTACATCACTTTGGACTTTAATTGCATCCTACCCTTTTTCTCTCTATTTGTCAATTCTTGTGTATGCATGTGTGTGTGAAAGCATGAGTGGGTGAAGGTTGTGAACTATTTGGGTTTTGCTGTTAAACATAAAAGTTAACCTTCCTTTTTTAAACCTATGAGAAAACCTGTTGTTTGTCTGTTTATTTGACCCCAAAATACTCAGGTACTAACACACCATTTTTAACAAAACACTTGGGCGTTGGGAGATGAGAAATGGAAGTCGTCCGCACCGCTTACCACCTGCCATAATAATTTGGGGGCTTGAAGCCAGGATTCTGAACAATCAGATTACATGAGAGATTTGGAACCAGGATGACAATGGACCTCTAAAACTGTGGAAAATTGAAGAAACAGATTTTCTCGTATCATTCTGTTCTTCTCTACAGTGCTAGGAACAAATGACATGGCCACATTTAATGCTAAAGAGTAGGAAGACATATGCCATGATTAAATTAAATCAATTAAATATTGAGTTAAAACCCTAGCTGTCCAGGTGGGAGTCACTTTCAAATAAAAAAACAAAGAAACCTGAAATAGTGAAAAATCTAGCTAGTCATTTTGATCTTCCTCCAGAAGCAGAGGAAACAGACATGGGACCTGAGTCTGGAAAAAATAGCTCTCGCTAAAATGTAAACGGACAAGGAACTTGTTCTACAAAAATTAGAGATGCAAATGAAAAAAAAGGAAAAAGAGATGCAATGTTGAAAGGAAAAAGAGAGATGCAGATGCAAAGGGAGGCAGCAGCAACAGAGTTTGAGCTAGACAAGCTACAAAAACAAAATGGAAATGCCCCCAGCAGTTCAAATATTCTCCCTAATCCAGAGCAAAGCTTTGATGTTTTGAGACACTCGTGATTAGTGCCAAAATTTAACGAGGATGAATCAAATGAGGCCATATGGGTGCAGCTCAAAAATAAAAAAGGGGCAGCCACACTACTAGAAGTGTACTATAGATCCCCAAATAGTGAGAGGGAGGTAGATGAACAAATATGTAGGCAAATTTCTGAGTGCATAAAACTACAGGGCAATAATAGTTGAGGATTTCAACTACCCCAATATCAACTGGATGCAAACAGTGTGAAGGGCACAGAGGGGAAAAAATTCTTGAACTACATGCAAGAGAACTTTTTTATCCAGCACGTAACAATCCCAACGAGAGGGGGCACAATTCTAGATTTAGTCTGCAGTAATGAAGCTGGGCAAGTGTAGGAAGTAACCGTGGGTGACCATTTGGGAGATCGTGACCATAATACAGTAAGTTTTAGCATAATCATGGAAAAAGACAAAGATAAAACAGGAGTAAAAGTTCTAAATTTGGGGAAGGCAAATTTTAAGAAACTGAGAGGTGACCTGGCGAAAGTGGACTGAATACAGCTACTTGAAGGAAAATCAGTGGCAAACCAGTGGGAGGCATTCAAAAGCTAGATACTACAGGTGCAGTTTAGGCATGTCCCCACAAAGATGAAGGATGGGTACTACCAAATATAAAGTTGCCTGGTTATCTAGAAGCTTTACAGGGTAAGTTAAAGCAGAAAAAAATAGCTTATGACGATCGCAAAAATCTTAATACTTTAGAAAGCCTAGAGGAGTATAGAAAGTGCTGGGGTGAAGTAAAAAAGGAAATTAGAAAAGCAAAGAGAGGAAATGAAAAATTATTGGCAGGTAAAATCAAGGAAAACCCAAAGATGTTTTATCAGTACATTAAGAGCAAGAGGATAACTAAGGAAATGGTAGGGCTGATCAGATATGTAAAAGGGAACTTATGCGTGGATGCAGAATATGTGGGCAGGGTTCTTAATGAGTTTTTTGTCTCTGTCTTCACAAAGGAGAGGGTTGATATTGATATTGTAGTTAGAGGAGGAGTGTGAAATATTGGACAAGATAAGCATAATGAGAGAGGAAGTACTAGAGGGTCTGACATCCTTGAAAGTGGATAAATCGCCAGGGCTGGATGGATTGCCTCCCAGGTTGTTAAAGGAAGCCAGGGAGGAAACAGTGGATGCGCTGAGGATCATCTTCAAATCCTCACTAGATACAGGAGAGGTACCAGACAATTGGAGGTCTTCGAACATTGTACCATTGTTTTAAAAAGGTGCGAGGGATAGGCCAAATACTTATAGGCCAGTCAGTCTGACCTCGTGGTGGGTAAATTGTTAGAATCTATTCTGAGGGACAGGATAAACTGCCGTTTAGAAAGGCATAGATTAATCAGGTATAGTCAGCATGGATTTGTTAAAGGGAAGTCATGTCTTACTAATTTAATTGAGTTTTTTGAGGAAGTAACAAGAAGAATTGATGAGGGTCGTGCAGTGGATAGGTTTTATCTGGACTTTAATAAGGCATTTGACAAGTTCCACATGGCAGACTGGTCGGTAAAATAAAAGCCCATGGGATACAGGGGAATGTGGCAGGTTGGATCCAGAATTGGCTCAGGGCCAGGAAACAAAGGGTAGTGGTCGACGGACATGATTGCTCTGGAGAGAGTACAGAGGAAATTTACAAGAATGTTGCCAGGGCTTGAAAGTTGCAGCTATGAGGAAAAATTGGATAGGCTAGGGTTGTTTTCCTTAGAACAGAGGAGGCTGAGGGGTGACTTAATAGAGGTGTACAAAATTATGAGGGGTCTAGATAGACAGGAAGGACCTGTTTTCCCCCAGCCAAGAGGTCCATTACCATGGAGCACAGATTTAAGGTGTTTGGTAGAAGGACTACAGGGGACATAACGAAAACCTTTTTCACCCAAAGGGTGGTGGGTGTCTGGAATTCACTGCCAGGAATGGTGATGGAGGCTCAATTCTTCCTCAATTCCTTTAAAAGGTACCTGGACATGCACTGAAGTGCTGTAACCAGCAATGTTATGGACCAGGTGCTGGAAGATGGGCTTAGATTGGGCGGCTAGCTTTTTTTTCAGCCGGCACAGACATGATTGGCTGAATGGCCTCCTTCTGTGCCGTAATTTTACTATGGCTCTATGGAGGAGGAGGTCAAGTCCTATTTTATCTCCTTTGAGAAAATTGCTACCAGGCTGAAATGGCCAAAAGAATATTGGACCCTCCTCTTGCAAAGCGAATTGGTGGACAGAGCTCGTGAAGCTCATTCCATGTTATCAGAAGGAAGCTCTTCCCATTACGAACAGACTAAAACTGCTATCTTAAATGCATACAAGTTAGTCCCTGAAGCCTATCGGCAACAGTTTTGGAATGCGATGAAACGACCTGACCAAACCTTTTATGAATTTGAAAGAGTTAAACACATGGCTTTCGATCGCTGGATTCAATCTCTAAAGTCAGACTTCCCATATGAAAATCTGAGAGAAGTGATTTTACCAGAAGAACTTAAAAATAGCATCCCCCTTAACATAAAGACTCAAATTGAGGAGCAAAGAATTACAAGGGTAAGAGAAGCTACTGCGATGACAGACAACTATGAGCTTACTCATAAATCCCTTTTTTCAGGGAAAACCCTTCCCCAGGGGTTCGAGAAGGACAGAAAATGGAATAATGATAAAAGAAGGGAACCAAAAGTGAGAATGCAAGAAGCCCGCCACCAGTAAGGAAAGAAAGTGCAGAGGACATGAATGTCTTCCACAGACCATTGCAGTAAAGCAGGGTATGTGAAAGCTGACTGCTGAAAGTTAAAGCAGAAGCCAGTAGATTTTGTAGGAGTTCACAAGGCTAGCCTAGAAAAGGGTGTCCAAGCAGGCAGCAAGGCAGACAAGTCTGTGGCCCTAACAACAGTGATGGACCCCTCACAGAATACTGCCATAGATGTGGCAGAAATAGAAAAGATTCCTGAGGGTTACCAGGATTTTGTTTTAAATGGAAAGGTGTCCCCATATCCCTCTAATGAGCCAGACAAGTCTATTTTCCTGCTCAGAGATAATAGGGCCACTCAATATTTAATGCTGAACAAAGGCATGGCCTTTCCACCAGAGAGCTTGCTAAAGGCGAAGATTCTGGTCAAAGGTGTTGAAGGTGGGTACGTGTCCGCACCCCTATATCGGGTCCTTCTGCAGTGTGACCTAGTCTCTAGATCAGTTACAATAAGGATTGTTCCTAGTCTGGCTGTGGCCAGAATAGATTTGCTGCTAGGTAATGATTTGGCTAGAGGTAGCAGCCCCAGTAGTTTTAGACCAGCCAAATGAGGCCAAGGAGACAGAACAAATACAGGAGGAAGTCTCTGGAATATTCCCTGACTGTGTGATAACCAGGTCCATGACTAAGCAAGCTAGAGGAGTGCAAAGGAAACCCGACCCAAGTCTGAATGCTGGACCCGGAAGCCCGACACGACCCGAACCCAACACATGCCATCAGATCCCATTGGGGTCAAGTCAGGTAGCAGGCCTTTACCCATGTACTGATGTAAAAGCCTGCCACCCAACCCAACCCCAACGGGTCCCAACAACGTGTCGGGTTCGGGTTGGGTGAGGTCAGACTTCTGGGTCTGGAATTCGGGCTCGCGTCGGGTTTCCTTTGCACACCTCTAAAGCAAGCTCCAACAGAGCAAGCTGAGCCAGTAATTCAGCCAGAGGACCCTGAGGTCTGGCTGGCTGAAACATTCTTTGGAGATTTAGGGGAGGAGAAGGAGGTATACAGTAAATCCTCTTTAATTGAAGCCCAGCAGGCACACCCTGAGTTAAAAAGAATAGAACAGAGCTACCTGTTCTGAGGCAGAGGGAGAGAAAATGCCTGAATGTTATTACTTTAAAGGTGGAGTAATAATGAGAAAATGGAGACCTCCGCAGCGACCTGCAGAGGAGGAGTGGACAGTGGTCCACCAAATTGTAGTTCCCCCTAAATATCGTAGGGAAATTTTGAGGATTGCCCATGAAATCCCTTTGGCTGGGCACATGGGTATCAGAAAGACCCAGGCCCAGATAAGACGACACTTTTACTGGCCTCAACTCCATAAGGATATGGTTAAATTCTGCAAGACCTGCCAGGTTATTGGGAGACCACAATCAAACCTGCTCCACTAATCCCTATACCTGCTTTCAAGGAACCCTTCAGCAGAATTCTGGTCGATTGCGTGGGACCCCTACCTAAAACTAGGACAGGTTACCACCAATACCTCCTAACCATCATGAATCTAGCCACCTGATTCCCAGAAGCCATACCCTTAAGGAAAATTACAGCTAAAGCTGTATATCGAGGGACTGACCCATTTTTCACCCGATACAGCCTGCCCAAAGAAATTCAGTCCAATCAAGGAACTAATTTCATGTCCCGAACATTCCAGGAAGTCCTACACAGTCTTGGTATTGACCAGCCGAAATCTTCAGCATACCACCCACAGTCTCAAGGGACTCTGGAACAATACCATCAAATCCTGAAAACATGATCAGGGCATATTGTTGTGATTACCCCCATGATTGGGATGAAGGAGTAGCTTTTTTTCTTGTTTGCTACCAAAGATTCACAAAATGAATCCACAGGCTTCAACCCTTTTGAATTGTTTTTTGGACATGAGGTGAGAAGCCCCCTGAAATTGATCAGGGAGAAATTTCTGGATCAGAGGGAGGAAACCTCAATACTAAATTATGTGTCCACTTTTCAAAGAACAAAGAACAGTACAGCACAGGAGCAGGCCCTCCAAGTCTGCGCCAATCTTGATGCCTGCCTAAACTAAAACCTTCTGCACTTCCGGGGATCGTATCCCTTTATTCCCATCCTATTCATGTATTTGTCAAGATGCCTCTTAAACGGCGCTATCGTACCTGCTTCCACCACCTCCCCCGGCAGCAGGTTCCAGGCACTCACCACCCTCTGTGTAAAGAACATGCCTCGCACATCCCCTCTAAACTTTGCCCCTCTCACCTTAAATCTATGTCCCCTAGTAACTGACTCTTCCACCCTTGGAAAAAGCTTCTGACTATCCACTCTGTCCATGCCACTCATAACTTTGTAAACTTCTATCGTGTCGCCCCTCCACCTCCATCGTTCCAGTGAAAACAATCTGAGTTTATCCAACCTCTCCTCATAGCTAATGCCCTCCAGACCAGGCAACATCCTGGTAAACCTCTTCTGTACCCTCTCCAAAGCCTCCACGTCCTTCTGGTAGTGTGGCGACCAGAATTGCACGCAATATTCTAAGTGTGGCCTAACTAAAGTTCTGTACAGCTGCAGCATGACTTGCCAATTTTTATACTCTATGCCCCGACCGATGAAGGCAAGCATGCCGTATGCCTTCTTGACTACCTTATCCACCTGCGTTGCCACTTTCAGTGACCTGTGGACCTGTACGCCCAGATCTCTCTGCCTGTCAATACTCCTAAGGGTTCTGCCATTTACTGTATACTTCCCACCTGCAAGAGACCTTCCAAAATGCATTACCTCACATTTGTCCGGATTAAACTCCATCTGCCATTTCTCCGCCCAAGTCTCCAACCGATCTATATCCTGCTGTATCCTCTGACAATCCTCATCACATTCCGTAACTCCACCAACCTTTGTGTCGTCCGCAAACTTACTAATCAGACCAGCTACATTTTCCTCCAAATCATTTATATATACTACAAAGAGCAACGGTCCCAGCACTGATCCCTGCGGAACACCACTAGTCACATCCCTCCATTCAGAAAAGCACCCTTCCACTGCTACCCTCTGTCTTCTATGACCGAGCCAGTTCTGTATCCATCTTGCCAGCTCACCTCTGATCCCGTGTGACTTAACCTTTTGTACCAGTCTGCCATGAGGACCCTTGTCAAAGGGTTTACTGAAGTCCATAACATCCACTGCCCTTCCTTCATCAATCATCTTCGTCACTTCCTCAAAAAATTCAATCAAATTAGTGAGACACGACCTCCCCTTCACAAAACCATGCTGCCTCTCGCTAATAAGTTTGTTTGTTTCCAAATGGGAATAAATCCTGTCCCGAAGAATCCTCTCTAATAATTTCCCTACCACTGACGTAAGGCTCACTGGCCTATAATTTCCTGGATTATCCTTGCTACCCTTCTTAAACAAAGGAACAACATTGGCTATTCTCCAGTCCTCTGGGACATCACCTGTAGCCAATGAGGATGCAAAGATTTCTGTCAAGGCCCCAGCAATTTTTTCCCTTGCCTCAGTATTCTGGGGTAGATCCCATCAGGCCCTGGGGACTTATGATTTGATTTTAGATTTGATTTAGAGATACAGCACTGAAACAGGCCCTTCAGCCCACCAAGTCTGTGCCGACCATTAACCACCCATTTGTACTAATCCTACACTAATCCTATATTCCTACCACATCCTCACCTGTCCCTATATTCCCCTACCACCTACCTATACTAGGGGCAATTTATAATGGCCAATTTACCTATCAACCTGCAAGTCTTTTGGCTGTGGGAGGAAACTGGAGCACCCAGAGGAAACCCACGCAGACACAGGGAGAACTTGCAAACTCCACACAGGCAGTGCCCAGAATTGAACCCGGGTCACTGGAGCTGTGAGGTTGCGGTGCTAACCACTGCGCCACTGTGCCGCCCCTTATCTACCTTAATGCTTTGCAAGACACCCAACACCTCCTTTTTGATAATGAGATGACTGAGACTATCTACACTCCCTTCCCTAGGCTCATCATCCACCAAGTCCTTCTCTTTGGTGAATACTGATGCAAAGTACTCATTTAGTACCTCATCCATTTCCTCTGGCTCCACACATAGATTCCCTTCTCTGTCCTTGAGTGGGCCAACCCTTTCCCTGGTTTCCCTCTTGCTGTTTATATACGTATAAAAAGCCTTGAGATTTTCTTTAATCCTGTTTGCCAATGACTTTTCATAACCCCTTTTAGCCCTCCTGACTCCTTGCTTAAGTTCCTTCCTACTGTCTTTATATTCCTCAAGGGATTCGTCTGTTCCTAGCCTTCCAGCCGTTACGAATGCTTCCTTTTTCTTTTTGACTAGGTTCACAATATCCCACGTTATCCAAGATTCCCGAAACTTGCCAAACTTATCCTTCTTCCTCACAGGAACATGCTGGTCCTGGATTATAATCAACTGATGTTTGAAAGACTCCCACATGTCAGATGTTGATTTACCCTCAAACAGCCGCCCCCAATCTAAATTCTTCAGTTCCTGCCTAATATTGTTATGATTAGCCTTCCCCCAATTTAGCACCTTCACCCGAGGACTACTCTTATCCTTATCCACAAGTACCTTAAAACTTATGGAATTATGGTCACTGTTCCCGAAATGCTCCCCTACTAAAACGTCGACCACCTGGACAATACTATGTCCAGTACGGGCCCTTCCCTAGTTGTACAATCTACGTATTGTTTCAAGAAGCCCTCCTGGATGCTCCTTACAAATTCTGCCCCATTCAAGCCCCTAGCACTAAGTGAGTCCCAGTCAATATAGGGGAAGTTAAAATCACCCACCACTACAACCCTGTTACCTTTACATCTTTCCTAAATCTGTCTACATATCTGCTCCTCTATCTCTCGCTGGCTGTTGGGAAGCCTGTAGTAAACCCCCAACATCGTGACTGCACCTTTCCTATTCCTGAGCTCCACCCATATTGCCTCGCTGCATGACCCCTCCGAGGTGTCCTCCCGCAGTACAGCTGTGATATTCTCCTTAACAAGTAATGCAACTCCCCCATCCCTTTTATATCCCCCTCTATCCCGCCTGAAGCTTCTAAATCCTGGAACATTTAGCTGCCAATCCTGTCCTTCCCTCAACCAAGTCTCTGTAATAGCAACAACATCATTGTTCCAAGTTCTAAGTTCATCTGCCTTACCTGTTATACTTCTCGCATTGAAACAAATGCACTTCAGACCACCAGTTCCGCTGTGCTCTGCAACATCTCCCTGCCTGCTCTTCCTCTTAGTCTTACTGGCCTTATTTACTAGTTCCCCCTCATTTATTTCACTTGCTGTCCTACTGCTCTGGTTCCCACCCACCCCCCCCCCCACCCCCACCCCCACCACACTAGTTTAAACCCTCCCGAGTGACGCTCGCAAACCTCGCAGCCAGGATATTTGTGCCCCTCCAGTTTAGATGCAACCTGTCCTTCTTGTACAGGTCCCATCAGTCCCTGAAGAGATCCCAATGGTCCAGATATCTGAAACCCTCCCTTATACACCAGCTGTTCAGCCACATGTTTAGCTGCATTATCTTTCTATTTCTAGCCTCACTGGCACGTGGCACAGGGAGTAATCCCGAGATTACAACCCTAGAGGTCCTGTCTTTTAACTTTCGACCTAACTCCCTAAACTGCCCCTGCAGGACCTCGTCATTCTTCCTGCCTATGTCGTTGGTACCGATGTGTACCACAACCTCTGGCTATTCACCCTCCCCCTTCAGAATGCCCCCTGTCCATTCAGAGACATCCTTGACTTTGGCACCAGGGAGGCAACATACCATCCTGGGGTCTCTTTCACGTCAATAGGAGCGCCTATCTGTGCCCCTGACTATAGAGCCCCCTATAACTATTGCTCTTCTGCGCTTTGTCCCTCCCTGCTGAACAACAGTGCCAGCCGTGGTGTCACTGCTCTGGCTGCTGCTGTTTTCTCCTGATAGGCCATCCCCCCCAACAGTATCCAAAACGGTATACTTGTTAGAGAGGGGGATAGCCACAGGGGATTCCTGCACTGACTGCCTGCCCCTTCTAGCAGTCACCCATCTATTTGCCTGCACCTTGGGTGTAACCACTTCTCTAAAACTCCTGTCTATGACACTTTCTACCACCTGCATGCTCCTAAGTGCATCCAATTGCTGCTCCAACCGATCCATGTGGTCTGTGAGGAGCTGCAACTGGGTACACTTCCTGCAGATGTAGTCACCTGGAACGCTGGAAGCGTCACGGACCTCCCACATCTCACAGGTGAAGCACTTCACCCCTCTAACTGACATTTCTAGCACTATTTAATAAATAAAAATAAATAAATACTTATTAAATCCTTACTAAATTGTTATAATTAACTATATGGTCCCTAGTGCTAGATTCCTACTATAAATATTAAATGCTAACTAAATACAGTAATCTCCTCCCTCTGGTTTAGTTACTCTACTTACTAATAAGTTAATTAGGGTTTTAATCAATTTTTCTCAATTTTTTATTTTCAAATTCAGTACAAATTCCCTACCAGCCAATCAGGTCACAGCTTTCCCCTGTGACATCACTTTTTCAGTTTTTTTACCAGAGGTATGTTTTTTATACTTACTGGTCCGGAACTCCGCTCTCCGAGTCTCCTCCCTGGATGGAGGCCGCAAATCCCCGAGGTAAGGTTTTTATATTTACCGGTCTGGAACTCCGCCCTCCGAATCTTCTCCCTGGATGTAGGCCGCGAATCCCCGAGGTAAGGTTTTTATATTTACCGGTCTGGAACTCCGCCCTCCGAGTCTTCAACAGCATTGCCCTCATCAACCCTCTCTGTTACTCCAGCAAATTAGTTAAACATGATTTTCCCTTACAAATCCGTGCTGGCTTTCCATAATTAGCCCGCATTTGTCCATGTGACTATTAATTTGGTCCTGAATTATTGTTTCTGGAAGTTTCCCCACCACCCAAGTTAAACTGACTGGGCCTGTAGTTACTAGGCTTATGTTTACATCCTTTTTTGAACATGGGTGTAACATTTGCAATTCTCCGGTCCTCTGGCACCACCCCGAGTCTAAGGAAGACTGGAAACTTATGGCCAGTGCCTCCGCAATTTCCACTCTCACTTCCCTCAGTATCCATGGATGCATCTCATCCGGTCCTGATTCTTTATCAACTTTAAGTAGAGATAGTTACGACTGAGGTTAGATGAATGCACTGTCTTTCTCTAATTCCACTACTCCATTGGTCACAACATATATTTAAATGGTTTACCCAGTTATCTATGCACCCAATTACATTCTTCATCTATATTAGTTTCAGAATAAAAATCTGCCAACCAGGTTTCTTTAATAAACATCAAAAGTGTTGATTTATTATAAAACAAGACTTATTCAATAAAGATGCAACACTTATTAACACACAGTTTGAAATATGAAAGTATAAATATCTACCCTTCTAACATATCCTAACACACCCACACACACATACACACTGGTTAAAGAAAAATGAAAGAAAATGGCTCTGCCGAGATCAACTTTAAAAAAAACACTTTGGCCAAGTTACTGTCAATTATTGAAGAAAAAGGATAAGATTTGGAATGTTCCAGATGGCCCTTTTGTCTGGCGTCTGGGTACACATAGACAGGTGTCACTGGGATCTTTTCAGAAGCAGTTGTCGAGAGGAAGTCTTCCAGAAGCTTCTCAGGAGAAATGCTGCATCAATTTCTCCAGCCCTCACACTGGATTCTCAGGGTTTCTGAAAGAGATGGAACAGGATTGGTTGGTTGCTTCTCTCTCACTGCAGGCTGCAACTCCAACTGACCATTCAAACAGTCCAGCCCCAAAACAGAAATAAAAACTCCTGACAGCCATAAAACCAGACAGGTGACTTCTCTAAGTCCAAACAGTTCCATAGTCCATAAGGCTCTGGCTGTTTAAGACATGTGACTTCCAGTAAGTGTTTTTAAACAAAGTTCCAAGTGTCCTTCCAGTGAACCTTAAAATAAAACAAGCTCAAGCATCTTCTCAGGTATTTTCCACAGTCTTTTAAACACAAGTCCTCAAAAAAAATTAATAACCTTCATGACAACAGCCTATCTAATACCTCCTCCTTATCAATTTTAAATCCTTTTCGTGTATTAATTACCTCCCCTTTCACTCTGGCCTGGGTAGCATCTTCTTCCTTGGTAAAGACAGATACAAAGTATTAATTTAATACCTCAGCTATTCCCCCGCTTCCATGCATAGATCCCCCTTTTGGTCCCTAATCGGCCCTACTCCACCTATTACCACCCTTCTGCTATTTAGATGCCGATAGCTGCCAGTCTCTTTTCATACTCTGTCTTTGCTTCTCTTATTTGCTTTTTCACTTCCCCTCTGAACCTTCTGTATTCAGCCTGGTTCTCCATTGTATTATCTATCTGACATCTACCATAAGTACACTTTTTCTTCTTCACCTTCTTTATCTCTTTTGTCATCCAAGGAGCTCTTGATTTGTTTGCCCTACCTTTCCCCTTCGAGGGAATATACCTTGACTGTGCCCGAACTATCTCTTCTTTGAAGGAAGCCCATTGCTCAACTACTGTTTTTCCTGCCAACCTTTGAGTCCAATTTATTCGGCCCAGATCCATTCTTACCCCATTAGAACATAAGAACATAAGAAATAGGAGCAGGAGTAGGCCATTCAGCCCCTCAAGCCTGCTCCACCATTCAAAAGATCAGGGCTGATCTGTTCCAGGCCTCAACTCCTCTTTCGGGCCTGATCCGCATAACCCTCGACTTCCCGAGATTTCAAAAATCTATCTACCTCCTCCTTAAATACATTTAGTGACCTAGCCTCCACAACTCTCTGAGGTAGAGCATTCCAGAGATTCACCACCCTCTGAGAGAAGAAATTCCTTCGCATCTCATTGAAGTTGGCTTTCCCCCATTAATTATTCTTACTCTAGATGGTTCTTTGTCATTTTCCATAACCAACCTAAATCTTATGATACAATGATCTCTGTCCCCTAAATGTTCTCCAACTGATATTTGCTCCACTTGACCCACCTCATTCCCAAGAACCAGTTCCAGCAGTGCATCCCCTCTCATTGGACTGCAAGCATACTGCTGTGGAAATTTTTCCAGAACTCTAGGAACTCTTGCCCCTCTCTGCCCTTTATACTACTACTATCCCAGTCTATATCTGGATAATTAAAGTCCCCCATTATAACTACTCTATAATTCTTGCATCTCTCTGTAAATTCTTTGCAAATTTGTTCCTCTTCATCCTTTCCACTGGTTGGTGGCCTATAGACTACACCGAGCAATGTAATTGCACCTTTTTTGTTCCTTCGTTCTAGCTAGATTCTGTCCTTGACCCCTC